>NC_133509.1:129896818-130530454 GCF_049354715.1 Callithrix jacchus | reverse complement strand
TCGAGGGCAGGCTTCAGATTCTGCCATTCTGAAGAGCTCCAGATGATGCTACTGCAGCTGCTTCAGGGACCACACTGGGAGTCAAGGTCATCCTGATGGTCTTGACTACCCCTCAACCCTGTGTTTGGAACCCAAACAAGAAGAATGACTTCCAAGAATTCCACTGGGGTCCTTGATCCAGAGCCACTGTACCCAAAACTATAGGCTTTCCTGAACTAACATCATATATTTTGTTCATCTCTTTACTTAACTGTTCCTACCTCTAGGCAATGTTATGGGAGGACTGGGGACTATTGAGTTAGAAACTGGCTTACAGCACATGTAGTTTGCCCATTTGTTACAAAAGTATGGCACTGAGGCCAAGCTGGCGAAGGATTTACCAAGTTCACAGGTGACCATGACAAAGGCAAAACTAGATCTAAGTCAGGACATGAAGGCATCCGTTAAGGATTCTATCAAAATGATTGCTTCCTGTAGCTTTCTGTATGAAACGTCCATCTGCTTATCCTCAGGGAAATCAGAGACTATTAAGACTCAGAAAGGGGCCAGGCGCGGTGGCTCACCCCTGTAATCCCAGCACTTTGGGAGGCTGAGGCAGGTGGATCATGAGGTCAAGAGATCGAGACCATCCTGGTCAACATGGTGAAACCCCGTCTCTACTAAAAATACAAAAAATTAGCTGGGCATGGTGGTGCGCGCCTGTAATCCCAGCTACTCAGGAGGCTGAGGCAGGAGAATTGCCTGAACCCAGGAGGCGGAGGTTGCGGTGAGCCGAGATCGCGCCATTGCACTCCAGTCTGGGTAACAAGAGCGAAACTCCGTCTCAAAAGAAAAAAAAAAGACTCAGAAAGGAAACAATTTGAAAGCTAGGCTGATGGCCTTTATAGCCCTTCAACAGGGCAGATAACATGCCACAGAAGCTGAGAGATCTCTGAGACTATGCAGTAGCGACTGCTTCCCCTCTTGTGGAACGTTCATGAAAAAAAGCTCAAGGGCTCTATAAGTTGCCCAGTGAACTCCACAGTCATTTTATTTCATTTTCGTTTCTTGGAACCCTTTCTCAGATAATTTTTAAAATCCCACACAATAATGATATATATTCTTGCTCAATATTAAGAAGCCCTCATGCAAAATTGAAGAGTTTTTACAAAAGAAGGAAAAAGGAATTCTATTCCCAGAACATTCTGCTTTCCCAGACACAACGATCTGATTCTTGCTCCATTGTTTGTAGCCTTCTGGGTCCTAGAGCCACTGATGGGGCTGGGTCAGTGGCCACATTGGCTCCTGGGGACCCCTTCCCTGGCCAAAGTCCATCTTAGCAGCACTATTTTAACTGGACTTGTTATTTCTTACCTCAAAGCTGTGGCCTGGGATGAGACCTCCCCAACAGAGCTTGTGACGTTTTCATCTTGCTCTGTAGCTATCTGGGTCTGAAGTCAAGAGCCATTCACAGGAAAATCAGTCTGAAACCAGTAAGTTTGCATATTAAATATTAACAGCACTAAGGGCTACAGTGGAAAAAAGGTTTGCTGGGCTCAAGGACCCTCACTCCACCCCTAACTTCCCTCTGCTTTTCTCTTCTATTTTTGTGTTCCTGGTAAATTCCCTTATATCTCAGCTATCTTAGGCCACCTCAGCCCCTTCTTGGGAATTAGGTTGTCTGGACAGGCAAAGAGGCAGATACCCGGCTGCCAGGTGAATCAGGTGTCCTCATCAGGTCTCTTCATATCCACTTTTGTGACATTTCAAAGAATCACAAATTATTTTATTAATGCCTAGCCAGAGAGATGGGAAAGAGCTAGAAGGAGGCACCGAACTCCATCCCGTGGTGATGTTTGAATCAGGCTAGAGCTGGTTTCACCTGTTTCTCATGCTTACTTTCTTAATTGCCTCAGTGGGAATGCGTTACTGCAAAATAAAGCGAATTGTTTTCCTTAGTGCTTCTAATTTACAGAGAGATGGTTTTGATCATATAAACCAGGTACTTTTCAAATCCACTGATCTTAGGGTGGAAGGAGGGGTTTAAGTATTCATTTTGAACTATGCTTTCACTAGCAAATTCAAAGCCCAAAGGGAAACACCCATGTTTCTCCACCACATTTTGTAATACCTATTAGATGTCCACAGCATCACCGAGCCATAGAAAACGCATGCTTTGTGTATGGAAGACGAAGGGGGAGAGTCAAGAGTTGCACTTTGCCAAGAAATGTACTCTGACGCTTAAAGGCCCAGGCTGGGAGCGATCCAGCGAAGCTTGGAAAGCCCAGGCCTAGCTCAGGCCCGCGTGGGTCTCTTCTGCTCCCAGAAAATGTGGAAGGGGTCCCGGCTCTGGGCATCCTGGTGTCGACTGTGAGTTCCCAGCAGAGGCCCAGACTCCGGGGTCCCGCAGCGAAGGGAGCGGCGGGGCCTCCCAGAAGAAGAAGGGGCTACCGTCACCCCAGGTGCCTCTCTAGCAGCGGAGAACGGCGGTCGGGGTCGCCGCGGGCCTGCTGGGCCCAGGTCTGCGTTCCCAGGCGCTGCCAGCGTTCCAGGGAGCAAGTCAGGCTGCGTGGGACCCTCACTTGCCACCACGACCCCCACGAGCCCCGCCCCATCCTGCCTTACGCCCTGCGCCAAGGTCGTCGTCCCGCCCCAGAGCCCCGCCCCAAGGCCGTCCTCCCGCCCCGCCGCTGGGTGGCGACCGCAAGCTGCCTTGCTATAAAGCGTGGCCCCATCGCCCAGGGACCAGCGAGCTACCTGGAGAGACTCTGGCTCTTGCTTTTTAGAGAATCCGAGGGAGCCATGGCCCAGGAGCAGTTACGCAGGGAGTCAGTCACCGACCACCCGGACCGCCTGTGGATCTGGGAGAAGTTCGTGTATTTGGATGAGAACCAGCGCACCTGGCTGCCCTTAGTCATCAAGGTACAGCCCGCTTTGGAGCGGATGGTGAGGCAGCAGGGGCAGCCCCAGGAGCTTGGGAGGCCCCAGGACGGGCGAGGCCTAGAGGAGCACCCACTTTGGGGCAGGGAGGCTCCCCACAGATGAAGCCACTTTGAGCCGGGTTCTGGGCTTTTGAACAGGAGTTCACCAGGCCGCGAAGAAGGGTGGGAAAACCACAAAGGAATGTCGACCAAAGGATGGGACCTGTGAGTGTGACTATAATGTTGACTACAGCAGGACGTTTCTGGGCTTCGGGGTCCTAATCCTTAAAATGGGTATTTCTAAAGTAAGTGACTCATTCATATGGCCAATCATCGGAATCATCTTAGGCGGGTCCCAGAAATCTGTATTTTATAAAGAACTTTCAACAGCTTAGGGTCATAGCAACCACTGCGCTGGAGTGTGAGGTATTTCCTATTTCCTCTGTGCTTTATTAAGAAGAACAAATTTAGGCCGGGCGCGGTGGCTCACGTCTGTAATCCCAGCACTTTGGGAGGCCGAGGCGGGTGGATCACGAGGTCCAGAGATCGATAGCACCCTGGTCAACATGGTGAAACCTTGTCTCTACTAAAAATACAAAAAAATTAGCTGGGCATGGTGGCACGCGCCTGTAATCCCAGCTACTCAGGAGGCTGAGGCAGGAGAATTGCCTGAACCCAGGAGACGGAGGTTGCGGTGAGCCGGGATCGCGCCATTGCACTCCAGCCTGGGTAACAAGAGTGAAACTCCGTCTCAATTAAAAAAAAAAAAAGAAAAGAACAAATTTAACGAGTCTAAGCACCAGTATTGAATCAGTATTGGCTTTGTTTCATATGTGATACCTTAAAATGCGTCTTTAGGTCATGTTACGTTTTTATTAGAGAACTATAACTCTTTTACAAGTATTTGGATTTACTCAATGAAATAGTCAAAAATATTCAAACTCTTTCCAAACATACACTGCAGAAAGTATACAAATTTAAAAATATATTAGAACATGTATGTAATACAATAGCAAACAAGAGTTATTGAGTGTTGACTGTGTCTCTACAGATGGGAAACTGAAGCACAAAAATATACATGTGCCCAAGGTAGGACTGCTAGTAGGTAACGGGGCTGGAATTCGAGGCTCTTCAACCACCAAAATTTGCACTTCTATTGGCATTTAAATTTTTTTAATATACATTTTTCTTTAAAAATCATGTCAAATGTTTACTTAAGTCAAAATTTGAAAAAATAATTTAAAGATTCAGTGAATTTCTTTTTTACAATGTCTGGTTGAGAAATCTCTTCTTCAACGTGACACCAAAATCACAAACTAGACAGTTTTTCACATAATCATGATAAATGGCACACAAAAAGTAACCCACTAGCAAACTGTGGGGCAGGGTTTGCCTCACACATTTGAAAAAGCCAGTATTCTTTTTCTCTTTTTTTTCTTTCGTCTTTTTTTTTTTTTTCTTTTTTTTGTAGAGACGGGATCTTGCTCTGTCACCCAGGCTAGTCTCAAACTCCTGGCCTCAAGTGATCCTCCTACCTCAGCCTTCCAAAGCACTGGGATTACAAGTGTGAGTCACTGCAACTCGCCAGAAAAAAGTGTGCCTTTCATGGCCCTTTCTAGGTGGCTAGACACGTGTGCATGCTGGTGGTCCTGGCCCAGCCAGAGTCCCTGTGAGGATCATGCATGGCTAAGGAAGTGAGGTTCAGGGGACAGTGATGACCAGCATTTCACACTCAGACCCCTCCCCAGCTGGGTGGGTGGCTGGCAGGAAGGACTCTGGTTTTCTGTGTCTGGAGGAGCCCTGGCAAGCGGATCCTGAAGGTGTGCCCTGTCCTTTTCTTCTTCTCAGAAGGAGGATAAATTACAGGTGTTCTTTCGTCAGGAAGTCACCCTCCTGGGGAAGCCTATGACCCCCACCCAGATAGGCCCAAGCCTGCTGCCTCTCATGTGGCAGCTCTACCCTGACGGACGATACCGATCCTCAGACTCCGGTTTCTGGCGCATAGTGTACCACGTCAAGGCAAGTGTGTTTCTCCCAGGGATCTATGGGGCGATCTTGGGTTTCCCCTCCTCAGTGCCTGGCCTCAGTGGTTTATCTTCCCTCCATCCCAGTGCCAAAAGCATTAAAAAATGGGGGAAATGTACAACTGTGGATTTCTAAAAGACTTTACCACAGAGAAGATAGCTCCTCTGAGGTCTCTAACAGAACCCTCCCTCTATTCCCTGCCAACCCCCAGCCTGGCCGCAGGAAGCCCCCTTTGGTGGGCAGTCACAGGCTGAAGGCTACAGGGAGGAGGGCAGTCTCCAAGAGCCCCTGAAATCCTCACACTCGGGTTCCCACCTGTTATTCCCAGCTAGGGGAAGGCACAGGAGTGAGAAATGGAGGGAGAGAAGGGCTCCGGCTGATCAGTGCCCTCTCTCTCTCTGCCTCTCAGATTGAAGGCCTGGAGGACATGCTTCTCGAGCAGCTGCCAGATGACTGAGTGTGGCATGGTGAGTTCCACTGGGACCTGACCCCTCTTAGTCCACAGTGGCTGTATCAGAAGGAAAGAGCACCCCTTCTCCGTGAGGGCAGTGCTAACCCCTCCCCGACTATTGCCTTCTGAGGGTCCTGGGATGGGAGAGGCTTCCTGGAGGCACTCATGTCTCTCCCTTACCACTGGGATCCAGGAGCTTCGCAGATGCATATGGCCACCTTAGCGCAGCTGCATGCATCTGTACAGGGCTTCACAAGTTGCGGCCAGCACTTTGTCAGTCGCTTTCTTAAATTATATCGACCAAGCCAGATATTAGATGGTGTTATTGCGTTCTGAGGAAGTGGTCTTCTGACCATAAGCCCTCTATCCTGTTCAGAGTTTGCCTTGGCTCAGACAGAAGGCCTCTGGGGCCATCACTGACCACCAGGCTTCCCACTCAGACTTGCTCCAGCGGCATCGCCCCTCACCCCTGCCTGGTCCTTTCCTTCACCCTTGACTCTGTCTTCTCTTGTCCTTTCCCAGGTCTTGCAGCACCCGTCTGTCTCCCTTCGCCCCAGGGCCTGCACCTGGCCAGTCCACAATGGGGAGATTCGTGGTTCTTTTCACCCTCGTTTCCTATGCCGGTGTCTGCTCCTCTCCACCATGCTGGGTTCTGGGAGGGAACAGGCAGACAGAGGATGAGCTCTACCCAGGGCCTGCTGGACCTGCCTGTGGCTCACTCTGCTCCCATCAGCACTACCACTCCTGCCAGGGAGGACTCCAGTTGGTAGAGCTTCTTCCAGGTGCCCAGTATACCTGTGCCTTCGCTTTTCTCAGCTGGCTGATGGTCTTTGGCCTCTTTCTGTCCCTTCTGTCCCTCACGGCACTAGTGCTTCATGTCACACACCCACTCAGCTCCTTCTGAGAAAACAGCCGACTCACCTGAGCAGGGCCTCTGAGACCCTGGGCCAGTGGTCTCACATGGGGCTGCACCTGCACACAAACACATCTGCAAACCTGCCTGCCAACACGGGTTCAGGGGCAGCTCAAGGAAAGGCCTCAAAGGAGCCCATATCTGTGCTCAGGACTCAGAAGCCTTTGGGTCAATGGTCCATAGCCTGGGACGCAGCATCAGGCCAGGCTGGTGAGCCCTGTGGACGAACCCCCAGAACCCTTAGCTGCCTACCTGGGAAAGGGATAGAGGTTGGGTTTCCCCACTTTTATAGATGACCACACACCTGGGTGTTACTAGGCTGTATGTGGCATGAATGCTTTTGTAATGATTGACTGATTAAATGCAAGATGATTTCTCTAACTTTGTGCTGAATCAGTGTCTGTCCTTGGCTTAGATTCTGGTGTAGAGAAGTAACAATAGGTAGCCACCAACGAAGAAATAAATATTCATGGATTTACTTATTTTACTTTGGAGATAAGGGACTACAGTTTTTTTTGTCCATGTAATCCAGTGCTTAAAACCCCAGTGTTCTTGGAGGCATATGTTGAGAACCACTGGAGTAAGCAACCTCAAAATGTTGTCAGCGATTCCTGGTATTCAAGAGCCCTTCCAATCTGCTCTGTCCTTGCACGGATACTTCTATCCTTTCTGCTCTCAATCCAGCAGGAGCCCCTCCTGCCTAAACTGTCCTTGACCACTCAGGCCCCAGGCAGACTCCCTTCCCCACGTCCCCTGACCTGCAGTCACAGCAGAGCCCACCTGGTGCCGTGTCCTCTTGCTCCCTTCTCAAGACCCGCTGTCGCTCCACAGATGGTAGCTGGACCTCAGATATTCCGGGGGGATGCCTTCCAGAGAATGGAATCTGTCTTATGGAGAATCCTGGCCCTCCCACTTGTGTCTAGTCCACAGCTTTCTTGTCACAGAGATGAACTTAAAGGGTCCTTCTGAGGATTCAGTGGGACATAAACCTCAAGTACTTTTAGAGAATTGTGTAAGGAAAACACTATTTCTCCCACTTTATAGTCTGGGTTAAGAAACCCAGGTTTCTTAACCAGCACTAGACAGAAGAAACTGGCACCCAACCTGCCAGGGTGTGTGTCTCTTGTTGTAACCCCGTCACCCAGCACGGTGCATGGCAGCCTGGGAGTTCGGTCTGTGGGAGCAATTACAGTACAGATGCCTCTCGGCAGGGCCAAAACATGGAAAGTCAGAGCAGTGGGACCGCAGGAGGTCAAGCAGCCGCCTCATTTTAGGAATTGGAACACAGAGACCCAGAAAGAGGAAAGCTCGTGTGCAAGATTCTTTTGTTTACCAAATATTTGACCATCACCATGAAGAGCGTCAGGAGCTGGGATGCAGCAGGGACAAGGCGAAGGCCCTACTCTCGTGCAGCCTTAGTTCTGGAAAAAGATAAAATGGTGCAAAATCCCAGAAGAAAATAGAACAAAGTAACAGGGTAGGGAGTTCGAATGGCTGGTAGGGAAATTCCTGTCTGCAGAGGTGGCATTTAAGATTGAGCCTTGAGGCCAGGTGCTGTGGCTCATGCCTGGCCAGCACTTTGGGAGGCCAAGGCGGGTGGATCACGAGGTCATCAGTTCAAGACCAGCCTACGAAAAGTTAGCTGGGAGTGGTGGCGGGTGTCTGTAATCCCAGCTACTCGGGAGGCTAAGGCAGGAGAATCACTTGAACCTGGGAGGCAGAGGTTACAGTGATTGGAGATTGCACCACTGCACTCCAGCCTGGGCGACAGTGATAGACTCCATTTAAAAAAAAAAAAAAAAAAATTGAGCCTTGAAAAAGAGGGAGCTAGATTCTAAGGAAGAGGTAATGGCAAACGCTGTGAAGATTTAATTTGCTGTGGAAATTACAAACGTAGCAAAAGGATTACTACTCACTAAAAGAAATGTTGCTTTGTAAGAATAAATGGCCCTAATAAATTAACTAAATGCAACGCAGAATCTCAGTTTTCCACAAGACTGACTCTAGGCTTTTGGCTGGAATAGTTGGGCAGACAATGGGGCTGGAATGGTTAGACATCCTATTTATCAGGATGAGGGAGGCATAGGTTTGGCCAAGTGGGGATATCCCAGGAGTTCTGTGTTAGTGTGTTACATATGAATTACTTAGGATACCCCAGTTGAATTGTTGATAGTCTGTTGATTGAATATGGATCTAGAACACAGCTCAGGTCCAGAACAATACATTGAAGAGTCTTTAAAACGATAATTAAAGCCAGGGGCTTGACTGAGATCACTTACGGAGAGATGGTGTTCTCTTTGTTTTATTTATTATTTTTTTTTGTTTTGAGATGAGGTCTTGCCATGTTGCCCAGGCTGATCTCAGACTCTCAGGCTCCCTCCCAAGTAGCCAAGATTACAGGTGCAAGTCACCAGTGCTCAGTGATGGAGTTGTCTTTGAAACCAAGAGAAGAAAGTGTTTTAAGGAGGATGTGGGCAGCTGAGGAACATGCTGTTGAGAGACTGAGTAGAGAGAAGGAAGGGATGTGGCCATTGGGGTTGGTACATGGAGAGCGATGGGGACCTTGCCAGGCAGTGTCAGTGCTGTGATGGGGCAGAACCTTGCTGGTGTGGCAGGAGAGGAGGGGTGTTGAGGAGAGCCAGCCCTGCTGTTAGCCTTATAAGGAAAATTGGAAAAGTGAGGTGCAGAGAGTGTTCCAAGTAGGAAATAATGGAGCCCGGGCATGCATGCTCCAAGAAAGGGTTGGTGGAAAGTGACCACCTGATGGGGCAGAACAGAGGGCTCAATCCCAGGAACAATCTTAGATGCCTGAGGAATCTAGAAGGCACATACTGGAGGCACAGAGGCACGTGACAGCATCTGATAGGGCAGTGCCAGCAGCTGATCTATGTTATGCTAATCTTTTTAAAATTTTTTCCTACACAAAGTTGTTTTGCCAACGTATTTTAAATACTTCATAATTTTTCCCTTACATACTTTTTTTCTGAGACGGAGTTTCGCTCTTGTTGCGCAGGCTGGAGTGCAATGGCATGATCCTGGTTCACGGCAACCTCTGCCTCCCAGGTTCAGGCAATTCTCCCACCTCAGCCTCCCAAGTAGCTGGGACTACAGGCCTCTGCAACCACGCCTGGCTAATTTTTGGATTTTTAGTAGAGACAGGGTTTCATCATGTTGGTCAGGCTGGTCTCGAACTCCTGACCTCAGGTGATCTGCCTGCCTCGGCTTCTCAAAGTGCTGGGATTACAGGTGTGAGCCATTGTGCCCAGCCTCCCTCTACATTTATTCCATATATATTTATTTATATTTTCTTTAAATAACATGTTGCAGTTTTTAGAGTATAGGTTTTACATTTCTTTTGTTAAATCAATTCCTAAGTTTATTCTTTTTTTATTATGCTAAAAAAAAACCATCTAATTAGCCTGGTGTGGTGGTATGTACCTGTAGTGCCAGCTACTTGTGGAGCTGAGGCCGGAGGATTGCTTGAGCCTGGGAAGTCAAGGCTGCAGTGAGCCATGTTTGTGCCACTGCACTCCAGCCTGCGTGACAAAGCAAGACTGAGTCTCAAACAACAAAAAAAAGCAACAAAAAACCTAACATGAAATGTGCCCTCATAACAGACTTTTATGTGTGCGCTGCAGTATTGTTAATTATATGAACATTGTTGTACAGTAGATCTCTAGAACTTTTTCCTCTGGCATGAAAAAGAAAACCACCACTCTTTTTTCTGCTTCTATGAGTTTTCCAACTTTAGCTTCCTCATATTAGTAGGAATCACGCAGTATCTGTCCTTCTGTGGCTGATTTATTTCACTTACTGTGATGCCCTAAAGCTCATCCATTTGGCTGGATTTCCTTCTTTTCTAAGGCTGCATAAAGTTTCATTGTATGTATATACCACGATTTCCTCATCCATTCATCCATCAGTGGATAGGAGGTGGTTTCTACCTCTTTGCTACTATGGATGGTGCTGCAATGAATGTGGGCATGCAATCTCAGTTCAAGATTCTGTTTCCTAATGTTTTTGGATGAATACCCGTAAGTTGGATTGCTGAGCCATATGGTAGTTCTATTTTTAATTTTTTGAAGATCCTTCATACTGTTTTCTGTAACACTTACATTTTACATTCCTACCAACTGTGCACAAGGGTTGGCCACATCCTTACCAGCATTTGTTGTTGTCTGGTTTTTTTTTTTTTTTTTTTTTTTTTGATAACCTCCATCCTCACAAGTATGTACTTATTTTACTTATTCTGTTGCAATCTGGATGATTTTTCTTTTGTCTTCTTGCCTAATTACCCTGGCTAGCATCTCCAGAACTGTGTTGAGTAGAAATAGTGCGAGTGGGCTGGGCATGGTGGCTTACGCCTCTAATTCCAGCACTCTGGGAGGCTGGGTTAAGCAGATCACCTGAGGTTATGAGTTCAAGACCAGCCTGGCCAACATGGTGAAACTCCCCATCTCTACAAAAATTAGCTGGGCATGGTAGTGGGCGCCTGTAATCCTAGCTACTCAGGAGGCTGAGGTAGGAGAATCTCTTGAACCCGGGAGGTGGAGGTTGCAGTGAGCCAAGATTGTGCCACTGTACTCCAGCCTGGGTGACAGAGCAAGACTCCATCTCAAAAAAAGAAAGAAAGAAAGAGAGTGGACATCCTTGCCTTGGTCCTGATCTTAGGGGAAAGCTTCATCTTTCACCCCAAGTCTGATATTAGCTATGGTTTCTTCATAAATGTCCTTTATCACGTTGAAGAAGTTCCCTTCTATTCTCAGTTTATTGAGAGTGTGTGTGTGATTTTTTTTTTGTTTTTTTTTTTTTTGAGATGGGAGTTTCGCTCTTGTTACCCAGGCTGGAGTGCAATGGTGCAATCTTGGCTCACCACAACATCCACCTCCTGGGTTCAAGCAATTCTCCTGCCTCAGCCTCCTGAGTAGCTGGGATTACAGGCACGCGCCACCATGCCCAGCTAATTTTTTGTATTTTTAGTAGAGATGAGGCTTCACCATGTTGACCAGGATGGTCTTGATCTCTTGACCTTGTGATCCACCCGCCTCAGCCTCCCAAAGTGCTGGGATTACAGGCGTGAGCCATATTGAGTGTTCTTATCACCCAGAGATGTTAGATTTTGTCAAATGCTTTTTTTGCATCTGTTGAGATGATCATCTATTGGAATGTTGGTTTTTGTCCTTTATTTTATTTATATGGTATATTACACTTACTTTTTTGTATGTTGAACCACTTTGCATTTCTGAGATGAATTCTACTTGGTCCTAGTGTATAATCTTTTTTATATGTTGCTAGATTTGGTTTGCTAGTATTTTGTTAAGGGTTTTTATATCTGTGTTCATAAGAAGTATTAGTCTGTAGTTTTCTCTTGCGATGTCTTTTTCTGATTTTGATATCATATATAAGTTTTTAATACCACACATTTTATTTTATTTTTTAATTTTAAAATATTATTAGACACAGGGTTTCACCATGTTACTCAGGCTAGTTTTGAACTCTTGGACTCAAATGATCCTTCCACCTTTGCCTTTTAAAGACTGGGAAAAATGTTGAGACCTCATCTCTAAAATAAATAGATAAAAAGGCTGGGCACAGTAGCTCATACCTGTAATCTCAACACTTTGGGAAGTCAAGGCAGGTGGATGATTTGAAGTCAGGAGACCAGCTTGGCCAACATGATGAAACCCCATCTCTACTTAAATACAAAAATTAGCCAGGCATGGTGGCACACACCTCTAATCCCAACTACTCAGGAGGCTGAAGTGGGAGAATTGCTTGAGCCTGGGAAGTGGAGGTTGCAGTGAGCCAAGATCATACCACTAGCCTGGGCGATAGAGTGAGACCCTGTCTCAACCCATCAATCAGTCAATCAATAGTAAAACTAAATAAATAATACATAATAAAAATTAAAATTAATAAAAATAAATATATCGGGCCACGTAAATTATGCCTATATATCAAATGCACACGGATATGCTCAATTTCCGTGACTGTTCCATGTGCATTTGAAAAGGAGGCATTTCTCTCAATTAAGTTCAGAGATGTAAATCTCTGCTTTATTACTAACACGGCTTAGGTTTTCTGTGTTCTCAATCATTGTTTTTGGTCATTTGTTCTATCTCATCCTGAAAGAAATATACTAATGTTTCCTATTAGTACATTCTCCTTTCATCTGGTAGATGACGTTTCATAAAGTTGCTGCCGTGTTACCAGCCACATAAACGTTGATTGTTATATCTTGTGTAGCCTTTGGCTCAATGATCTATCCTTTCTTTCAGTGGTTCCTGGCTAGAGTTCTACCTTGACATACATGAAGATCATGAACTGTGTCTATCTGTTTGTATTAATTTGCATTTGTCTGGTGTATCTGTGCCTAGCATCTTATTTAAATCTTTCTGAATCTCTGTTTTAGGCATGTTCATTCCTATGTGTGTGCATGTGTATGAAAAGGTTGGATTTTGATGCATTTTTTGAATCGGTGAATGAAACTCATTTCAGTTACTGATGATATATCTGATGTACTGGTCTTAGGATTGTTTTATGTTTGTCTTTATACACATATAAAAATTTCTGTATATGCTGTTTTCTACATTATTTTTGGTGTTGCATTTTCATTTCACATCTTTAGACTAATATCTTAGGGTAGTTTCCTCAGTGCTTGTTTTCTTTTACTGTTTTTTTTTTTCTTTTTTGAGACAGGGTCTTGCTCTGTCTCTGTCGCCCAGGCTGGAGTGCAGTGGTGTGATCTCAGCTCACTGCAACCTCCACTTCCCAGGCTCAAGCAATCCTCCCACCTCAGCCTCCCGAGTACCTGGGACTACAGATGTTTGTCACCATGCTCAGGTAATTTTTAAATTTTTTTGTAGAGATGAGGTCTGACTATATTTTCCAGGCTCGTCTTGAACTCCTGGGCTCAAGCAATCCTCTCACCTCAGCCCCGCAAAGTGCCAGAATTACAGGCATGAGCCATTGCACCTGACCAGCCTTTCCTAAAAAAAAATACTATTTACTCTAGCATTGTCCTAAGAATGCTCTATAATACTGGACATGTTCTGTATCTGTGTTGCCCAGTATGGTAGCTACTAGCTGCTGTAGCTATGGAGCACTTGAAATATGGCTAGTGTAATTGAGAAACTTAATTTTAAATTCTATTCAATGTTAATTGAGTTTTAATAGCCACATGTGACTGGTGGTCCACCTGCTGGGCGGTGCAGGTCTTTTGGTTCCCTACTGCAAGCAAAATTGAAATGAGTAACATTTCCTTCCCCAGCCCCTCTCCCTCTCCAACGCATCTAAATTAATATTAAATGCTAAGTAATATCTCCAAGGAAGCCATCAAGCTTACTTTCTGCATACTCTCCCTTTTCCCCCGTTTTTGATAACTGAAATATACCTTTATTATCAGAGAATGGTAACAAACACATAGGATTTCTCACACTCCTGCGCTTTATTTAAGATTGGGGTTAGGGTTCGACATTTCTCACCACTAGTCCTAATGGAAAGCTTCCTAAACACTTCCTGATTGTCTGAAGCTCACAGCTTAGTGGATTACTCAGGAAGTGCACACAGGAACATTATTTCTGGATTCCTTCCTCTTCACTGAGGTTTGTCTGTGGCCTTTCTTCCTGAAGGCATTTGACTGAATTAAAAAATCTGGAAGTGAGGCGGGTGTTACATCTCCTTTCTTGGGTATTTGCACTGTGGTACTCCATTTACTTCTCTGTGGTTTTACCTTAAAAAGTATTCTGTGAAGATCTAATCCCACGTTAAGTTCCTTGGTCATTTTACCTTATGCCGAAGGGATTTCTCTTCCATAACGTACAATAATTTTAAGACTGTGTCTTGGAGATGACTGTTCTTGATCAGATGTTCTAGGCACATCATGGTCCCTTCAGATACACAGGTTCATGTCATCTTTTTTGTCTTCAGGAATTTTTTTTAATAGTTTCTACCCACTGCCTTCCTTTTGTCTTTGTGGGGGTTTGGGGGTGAGACTTCTATTATGGATATGTTGCATCTTCATTGCCTGTCTATCATGTCCATCACTTTCTCTTCAATCCTTTTCATCTTTTTATTCTACCGATTTTTTTCTCCTACTTTACTTACTCAGTTTTTCTTTGCTCTTCTGGCTGGTCTTCTGGACTTTGTGAAAATTGGGAGATTGGAAAACAATGCCTCTGTCAGCATCTTGCCCTGCATCTTATTATATTTTAAAGTTACTTTGTTACTGTCACTGTATTTGCTTACAAAACAACTTTATTTACAGAGGGGAAATGCCTGCAGAAATAAACTAATTATCAAAGATTCTAACCTCTTTGTATGTCAAATGAGTTAACTTGACTAGTCCGGTGAATTTATTGTCAGTGAACCTCCTGTGGCAAATAGAACTTAGAAATCTGAGAAATTTTCCAAGAAAATGCTCTCACAAATACTTTACTATAATGATCATTTATAGTTTTGATGTGAAAATTCTATAGCTCTTGAAACTGCTAAACACATTTTAATAATATGGAAGAGCTCTTTGTACTAGTCAATACTAAAACTTATAAATTCATTGTTGGTACCTGGTGCAGTAGTGGGGGACTTACTTACACAGCAGGTTCATTGGTTAAGATGCCAATTACTTGGGCCCCTGGACTTAGAAGGCCCCAAAAGGCTGAAATCCAGGGAACGTGGCCAGGGCTATTCTGACTTAGTGGTGCCTCTCCTCAGCACTGGCCGTATCAGCTCACTAAGCAGGGACAGCAAGAAGTCAGGGCCGCTTTACCATCTCATCAGCTGGGCTGTACTGAGTTAAGTAACTCTGTCTCATTTCTACTCATCCCCACAACTTGGAGGTCATGAGTAACGACAGTGAAGCTTCAATTTAGAAGGGACTCATACATGTTTAGCCTATTTTCTATACATAGACTATGATCATAGGTTTTTTGTTTTCTTCGTTTTATTTTGTTTTGAGATGGACTCTCACTCTGTTGCTGAGGTTGCAGTGCAGTGGAGCGATCTCAGCTCACTGCAACCTCCGCCTTGGGTTCAAGTGATTCACCTGCCTCAGCCTCCTGAGTAGCTGAGATTACAGGCATGCACCACCACCCCGGGCTAATTTTTGTATTTTTAGTAGAGACGGGGTTTCACCATGTTGGTCAGACTGGTCTCAAACTCCTGACCTTGTGATCCACCTGCCTTGGCCTCATAAGGTGCTGGGATTACAGGAGGGAGAGTCAAGCTAAATTAAGTCTGAAAGGGTGGAATGCCCCGTGTGACATATAGATACAGGGGGCACAGGGCATTTCACAATGAACCAGATGGGATGATTGCCCCCTGTATCTATATGTTGGATGGGGTACTCCATCCTTTCAGACTTAATTTAGCTTGACCCTCCCTCCCATAACAGCTTTCACAATTTCTCCAAGGACTTCCATGGGGTTTCATGCTTCTCCCCATCAACCCTTACTTTGAGCTCTAACATCCACCGATTTAGTATGGTTTTTGGATGATCCTATTCCCTGCTCCATGCAGTCACCCTGCCCTACACTGAGCAGTACTCTGATTCTTTCCCCACAGGGCCACAGGTGACAACCTTTGGGGATACGCTGGGGGTTAAGTTTGAGGGTTTAGGGAGGGGGAGGGGTTAACATTCAGACTACAACTTGACGTGGGATATCAGTAAGTCTCTGTTTGAATAAGTCCCTGAGGGATTGTTACCGTATTACCACCGCCCCAATAAAGCTCTACCACGCACATCTTTCTGGAGTCCTCTCTGCCTCACAGAACGCACCCTCCCCCTCCCTTCACACAGGTAATCTTTGAAACACCAACAATCTGACTGTATTATGCAGAGCAACCTGGTTGTCTAACTTGGGGCTATCTTCTCTGGATTTAACACCATGTCAGTGTTGTTCCTGGAACCAAGCCAGGTCGGCTCGAGAAGCAGATCATCTAGGAGAGAAGGGACTTTATTGCTGTAACTGGAAACAGGGAGAAGGCTGGAGATAATTCCACCAGACCAATGCAAAGTGTTACAATTTTCTTAGAGCTTAATATAGGTTGGAATTATGTGCCTATGTGCGGTATAGCATTCACCTAAGTCAATAGGTAACTAATTTTGTTTCAACTAGAAGTTCAGAGCCCTCCCCCCAAAAAAATGCTTTCTAAGTCTGATTAAGCCGTGTGGGCCCCAGGATCTTCAAGGCCTGTCTACTGTGATACCGGAGTGATTATTTCTCTTTTACCTCTTTACAGCTTGGTCCAGAGAGCTGCCTTAGACTCTCCAATGAATCTATTCAAACAGCTGCCTCTGTTACCTTAACTAGTCTCTGATTTTTGTCTATTCTAGGTGGGCCCTGGCACTAGGAAAGTAAGCCCGGCTCCATTATTTTGGTTTGCTCCAGCAAGAAAGAAGGCCGAGCAAGGCTCCTACCGACCACGTTTCACTTCTAGCTTGACGTCTGGGCACCGAGTTCCCCAGGTTTCACTATGTGGTCAGTGTTAAGGCAGCTCTGTGGAAGTGGCTCTGTGTAACTGGGGTGCTATCCTGGCCTGCCTGTCGACTGTCATGCAGGCCTGTCTGTGTGACCGTTGGGGAGAACTGGCCTGCCACATTGTAACTTGCTAAATAAAAGACTATTCTGATAGAAATTATGTCTCTCCTAGGAGGCAACGCTGCTATCGTCAATTATAAGTTTTCCTTTTTTTTTGAGACAGAGTTTTGCTCTTGTTACCCAGGCTGGAGTGCAATGGCGCGATCTCGGCTCACTGCAACCTCCGCCTCCTGGGTTCAGGCAATTCTCCTGCCTCAGCCTCCTGAGTAGCTGGGATTACAGACACGTGCCACCATGCCCAGCTAACTTTTTGTATTTTTAGTAGAGACGGGGTTTCACCATGTTGACCAGGATGGTCTCGATATCTTGACCTCGTGATCCACCCGCCTCGGCCTCCCAAAGTGCTGGGATTACAGGCTTGAGCCACCGCGCCCGGCCAATTATGAGTTTTCAATTTTCTTTCTTCCTTGTATACTGTTCAGGGAATGTTTGAGTTGAGAAAGGAGGAAGAATGGGAAAAAAGTTTCCATGAACAGGACCTGTTAAGGAATACTTTCTGGAAAGTGGGTGGGATTTAGGCCTGTGGAGGAAAGTTCTTGAGTGCTCTATGAGTGGGCAAAGGCCAGGAGACTGGACTGATACTGGTCTAGGACTAAGAGCAAGCCTGCTTGGCTAAGAAAGAGGCATTCTAGGAACCTACCTATAGGAGGCATTATTATGATGCCTTTTTTTACAGGAGGGAGTATAGGCTTAGAGAGATTATGCACAAGCTCTAAGTTACATCTCTAGTAAGCAGAAGCCCTGGATTCAAACACGGCCATGCTCTAGTCTATACTCTTAGTCACTGTGCTATACTATACAGACGTAGAGAGGAAAACACGCTTGGATGGAATTCCAGCTCACTTACTTTTCCCGACTCACAGGTGAAGTGTTACACTTCTCAGAGCCTCAGTTCCTCATCTGTGCTAAGAGAGGTGCATTAAAACCTATCTTATAATGAAACTGCCTTTGCAGAATTATAGGTAATGAGTGAACTCTAACAAGACTGACTCCATCTTGCTTCTAAACTCATAGGCTAAACTGGTTTCTTTGCTGCTTCTAGTGAGAAAGCCAAGATAATGTGATAGTAATTCAGTTTACAGCTAAACTTTCAGGCCAGAAAAACTGACCCCCTCCCCACGTTTAGAGACCGAAGTCGTATTCCTAAGTCAAACTTAGAATCACGGTAGGAGCTTGAACTTTGCTGGAGAATGGCAAAGGAGACCAAGAGATGCCACCTAATCCTAAAACCATGGCCCGCCCTCCTGGGAACACAGGTGCAGGAAAACAGTTTAGATGCCCCATGACGTCATCCCCAGTGACTTAATTGTTTCAGTTCCCCACACCTATGCCTCCTAATTCTGAGGGACATGGGTTTGAGAAATTTCTCCCTCTTCTCACTCAGCTGCCCAGCAACACCCACTGCAGTTGTGTTTTTTCAGGGCGGCAGGCAAAAGGAACCCATTGGGCTGTGATGAGAAGGTTGCTTTTAGTTTTAAAGCAGGTAACAGAGGAAAAGTACCCGGCATAGAGCGGATTCCAGAAATTTCAACATTCCTCCTTTCTGACATTGTCCACATTCAGTGAAAAGTGTCATGAATAGTGTTCTTAAGAGGAAAAAATTAAAACCTTTCCTAAGATTATTTTGCTTTGAGAAAAGATCGTAAAAAGCACTGAAGGACAAACCAAATGTCAATGTCTTGTCCTTTCATGTGATTTAAGCAGGAGGGAAAGAATTACTACCGGTCTGCAACCAAAGAGATCAAGAATGTTGCAAGAACACCACCATTTGCTCTATTTTTTAAAAAATCAAACAATTGGCTCGAGAGGCTCACCTTAAAAAACATCACAGATAATCACAAATAATTAGGTCGATTTTTGCTCCAAGTTACAACTGCCTTTTTTCAACATCTCAACTTCCTTTGGCAACCGTTCAACAGGGTGACAAGCACCCCCCACCTACATTTGCTTCCAGCTAAGAATGAATGCATCCAGGTGCTTAATGCCACAGTAGGAAAAACTAAACTTGAAATAAAACTGTATCGTTAGCTTTGTGATTACTTGTAACAAAAGTCTTTGAATATATAAGGAAAAGAAGATGTGTATATTATGCATTTTTCTCCTCAAATTGCTAATCCTTTTGTAAAGATAGATTTGTAAATATTATATTCTAAATTTTATTAATATGTTTCTTGATATTTTAAAAATGAACATCACACCTTTCTTACAGGCAGCTCAGGGTAATGTGCCAAGCGGTTGGCAATGTGGGGCTGAAGGTGTGTGATGTCATGTGGAGTCACGAGGCTGGGGTTTTATTGACTCCTAACCACCTACAATCTTGTCCTAGGACAAAGTCTTGCCAGCCCCACTTGGCATCTAAGGTCAAGATAATACATTCTGGATATTTTTTAGGAGCCCTGGCTTCCTAAAAAATGTGTAATGTAATGGTTACACTAAGCAAAAAACACCAGCCCCTCAGAGTCCTTTACTGGAAAGCACAGGTAACAGTGTGTGGTATGCCTCGATTGAGGAGTGAAAGATGTTGAGGAAACTTGGTGCTGGTTTTAGTACAGCAGAATTACTTTTCAATTTTAGAAAACCAAGGAGGTTAGAGAAAGTAGAGAGGAATTAGGGAATGCTTTTGTATGGGTTCATTTATATGAAGAAGAGAATTAACCATAAATATTTGGTAAGATACATCCTGTCTTAAACTCGAATTATAATATGAGTAACGCTTAAGGGAATTTAATACAGAAGGAAAGTTAAAAAGGCAGTTGGTCCAAAAAGTGATCCCAGTGGACTAGCTAGTATAACGTGTGATTAACACACATCATCTCCTTTAGGCCTTATGAAGTAGTAAGTACTCGTTACCCCCAAGTTCCTGGTGAAGAAACAGGCTCTGAGACTGGAAGTTACTTGCCCCGTTAGTAAGCAGTGTGGTCCGGATGCTGCCAGAATCTGCCCTGTTTCTCCCTTCAGGTGTTTCGTTTATTCTACTCAATCTTTGGGCCTGAGCTGGGTGCGAGGGGCACACATTCTAGCACAGAAGGAGCTCCTATGATGGAAAGAAACCCAGCGCAGTGATGAGGAGCACAGGAAGGGCGTAGTGTGGGCCAATCTGAGAACTCCTGTTTGAGGTCTCTCTTTTCAGCCAAGCATAAGGCAACGGCATCAAATGTTTGATGGACTGAAACAGTCGGCTTGGACCCAGGGGAAACCACCTTACTAGAGAAACTTGATAGAATTGTTGAGCACATCTGGCCTTTTGAGGTTTATGGGCAGGAATTCAAAGTGGAAACAGCCTGTTTTTAACTTATTTTGTCTATCAGTATTTTTCTCTCAGGTTTAGAAAATAAGAAAGCAAAGTATGTTCCACCAAATGTGGCATTTCACCTGGTAAATGATACAGAAGAGTGGGGCAGACAGTCTCTCGTGTGTACGAAGGAGTTTTTGGAACACAGAATCTAAGCTGGTGAAAGATGAATGTTTAGATATTCAGGAAAGAAGTCCTTTGTCGGTGTTTCTCCACATACTTACGTGTGTTTTTGCCATGTTGTTTTGTACTTTATTTTGATGTTGTAGGAAATAAGAATAAATAAAAGGTTCCCCTTCAAAGCTTTCCTCTTAGTTCATTACAAATAGTTTCTTCCAAGGTTAATTTACTTTAAAGCTTTTGCTAATAACCCTAAAGTAGCTGTTGGTCGTGATGAAGACGTAAGTGCATCCCGCCTTCTTAGTTCTTCCACTTTAGCCTAGATATTTGCCCTGACGTCCCTGAACAAGCCCAGGCAAGTCTTAGGTCATAGCTTCTTCTCCTTCCTTATTTGGAAATGTTATCGCTTCTCTAAGCATTCCTCAGGTTACCTCCTCTTCTCCTTTGTTCTCCTCTGCCATTACCTCTTTAGAAAGTTTCCACGTTTTTAGCCAATCGGGTCACGCATGCATACAATGTGAGGCCCCGTTCCAGCCAGTGGAAACTGGACACAGCAGCAGGCCGACTGCGTCAGGTTATGGAAGTTATCAATGTCCCTGTCTCCTTGTTCGGGTGTGCGCTCGTGGCAGGACTGCAGGTGAGTTGCACTCTTCCTGCAGGAAGTAAATTGGCCTTGCTGAGTGATCCATCGTCTCCGTGTGGGTTTTGCCCAACGTTATAAACCGGTTTCCAACATTGTTGTTCCTGCTAGGCAGAAATTTTTTATCATTGTCACATGTATTGCTTTTTTTTTTTTTTTCTGAGACTGAGTATCGCTCTGTTGCTCAGGCTGGAGTGCAGTGGTGCAATCTCAGCTCACTGCAACCCCCGCCTCCCAGGTTCAAGAAATTCTCCTGCCTCAGCCTCCCAAGTAGCTGGAACTACAGGTGCGTACCACCACACCCAGCTAATTTTTATATTTTTAGTAGAGACAGGGTTTCTTCATATTAGTCAGAATGGTCTCGATCTGCTGGCCTCATGATCTGCCCGCCTCAGCCTCCCAAAGTGCTGGGATTACAGGCGTGGCACATGTATTGCTTTTCTTTTGTGTATTCTGGGTTGATGTTTTTCTTAATAAGAACTTCTCTGCTCCACAATAACAAATTTTCTTCATGTTTTTGTCTATCCATTAATCCATCTGGAGTTTATTCTCATATGAGAAATGAAGTAGTGATCCAACTCTCTTATGCAAATGGCTAGCCAGTTGTCACCATACTACCATGTTTAGTGACTAATGTATCCTTTGGCAGTGCTTTCAAATGCCACCTTGATTGTGGAAGGCAAAATTTGACCTCTTACCCCCTTAGCATTTTCAGCTGGGTTAGAGAATTGACATAACACAGATTAACAGGAGAAAAGCATGTTGATTTAATATAACTTTTATGTGACACAAGAGCCCTCATAAGGAAATGAAGACCCAAAGAAATAGTTAAACACTATTATTTGGACAAAGAGTAGTACATTGTGAAAATGTGACAAGGCAAGGGGCCTTAGGCTAGGGGAGTTCCTTGTGGCTAATGGAGAAAGGTTCATTTATGAGGTTAGTGTGTACAGAATTCTCTCGACCTCAACTGCCAGCCCTGGCGATGAGTGCTGCTTTCATCAGAGGGAGGACACCTTCCACATTTGGGTTTCACTCACTTTCAGGAAGAAAAAGGAGAGGTCAGAGTACCCTTGTGCATCTGTTGTTTACCAAGGGCCATTAGCACAAAATAATCATTATGCCAAAGTGCCATGTTCTACCAGCCTTCACTCATGTACTAAATCCCCACTTCCGTTTTCAGCTGTCCCCTCACCCCCATTCCGTTCCACTGCTCTGATGCCTGCATCTGCCTGACCACTGCTGGAATTAGTTTCTGCAGCTGATCTCCGCTAACCCTACTCCACCCTCACAGCTCTCCTTGTTCAGATTTTTCTCAACTTTTCTCACATCTTAGAGCTTCTATTTTTTATTTTTTTGAGACAGGGTAGTGGTGTGATCTTGGCTCACTGCAATTTCCACCTCCCAGGCTCAAGTGATTCTCCTGTCTCAGCCTCCTGAGTAGCTAGATTAAAGCTACTACCTCTTGGCTAATTTTTGTATTTTTAGTAAAGACAGGGCTTCACCATGTGGGCCAGGCTGGTCTCAAACTCCTGACCTCCAATGATCCACCCACCTTGGCCTTCCAAAGTGCTGGAATTACAGGTGTGAGCCACCACGCCAGGCCCTTTAGAATTTTATACAGGTGTTCTGTTTATTATTTATTCTGTGATCTCTCCCACTGTCTCGTGAAGGATGAGGAAACCGCACCCTTGTGCTTCCTCTCTCCTCCTGTCCGTCTTTGGTTGGTTTTCTTATGAGTCTTATTTCTTCTAGCTTTTCCTTTTAAATAATATGTTCCTAGCTCTGTTACCTGATCTTTCAACTGTATTTTCTGAACTTCCTTCCATGGGAAAACCTATGTACTTTACTTCCACTTTCTCTCTCCTCCCCTTCCCAATGTTTGGAAATACTGTTGTTATTTTTCTATTTTCTGGAGGTCAGGAGGGTGGGACTAAAAGTTCTAACCCTGTAATCACATGGTAGGTTGAAAGGGGTTCATTATGAATAACAAAAGATGCTCCTCACTCCTATCACTTGGAAAGGTTTCAGGAGCTCTATGCCAGGACCTGGGATGGAAACCAAATCTGTATTTCTTATTGTGTCACAATGTTACAGACACATCAGCAAAAGGAGCCTGGGCAGAGCCGCTGGGGTCCAGGCAATGCTGCGAAAGTGGCTACTTTGTCTCTGGTATATACCCTGGGGCTCACTGTCTTGCCAGGAAAACAGGATAGGACACACACATGAGGAGTTTAAGAGCAGAGGTTTAATAGGTAGGAGAGAAAGAAAAGCAGCTTCTTCTATGCAGGAAGGGGTCTCCAAGTAGAAAGGACAGTTGGTGGAGAATGCATAAGTTTCAAGGTACAGTCTGAGGAGGCGCTGTGTGATTGACATAGGGCTCACACACTGGTTCGATCAGAGGTTTCAGGCCTGCACTGGGGGTCCCGGGACACGTCCTCTGCAGACAAGGGGACACTGCTGCAGTGCTAATATTTTGTCATACAGAAATGCTTCACTGGAAAAAGACTGTCTTACACTGTCTTTTGCTTACCCCTGTGTCTTATTTGCTTTTTTGTGTCCCACGTTCATGAACACATTTCCCCAAACTTTCTGTGAATACTTTCACAGATTCATTTTGTAAGGTGGGGGATTTCAGCCCATGGGTGATTTCTTCTTGTAAATGAATTGAGGGGGAAAAATCCCCTCTCCTTGCCACCACTGCATGGCCACCCTGACCTGCACTGTGTCGTTCTCTTCTTCCTGGTCACAGTGGCGGCACTGCTCAGTGCCCAGGCCCCTGCCCCATCCCTCCCTGCTCAAGGACTCTGCTCCTCTGTCAAGTCCTCCCTCCCGCACATGGACCCTTCTCCCTTGCGCCTGCATTACTGCATCTCCTGCACCGACATGCTGTTCACTGTCTCGCTTTGGAAGCTCTCCCTTGCTCCCTGTTCTCCCGTGACCACCACAGGCTTTCCTGCCCTTTTATATCAAGGCTTCACCCAGAGCCCGCATGAGCCTCCTCCCACTTCCTTACCTCCCACCGGCATCCTGCTGCTGAATGGACCAATCACAATTTCCTTCCCAGTGTGGAAAAACATGAAATAGATCATTAAAATGTTACCTTAACATTTCGGTGCCAGCAGCTGCATTTTTATGCTAGGAAGAGGTCAAAGAGGGGCTTCAATTCAGCACAAAAGTGGACAGTGAGTGATACAGTTTAATTAACCCGTTCTGGGAGATCACCTTCATGGACTAGCATCCCTTCTGCGAGCTGAAGGACTGAACAAGCAGAAGTAAAGGCCAAACCCATCCCTCCATGCTCCCCACTGTGCAGATAGACTCACTGAGGCTCTGTCGTACATTGCTTGCTCAGCACTGGATCCATTTCGGGCCAAAGTGTCAGCAGGACTGCTACCCATAGGGCATCCGAGTCCACATCCAAACCCGGCTTTCTCTGCGGCCATCTCCTAAACCAAGCCCCTGCCAGCTGACAGTGAGTTTCCAATCACGGGCTGCCATGGGGGTGCCAGAGGCCTGGCTGGGCACACATCCGGTGGGTGTGGAGTGGAGGGGATTGGGGAGTGGCCTCTAGAAGATCAGCATGAGGGGCACAGAGGGGAAAGAGAACCCACGGCTTGCAGTCAGCAAGGGAAATGGGCTCAGCACACAGACGGGGCCCCTAGTGAAGCCCATCCAGTCCAGCTGCCCTAAGTGTAGATTGGAGCGGGACAGAAAGGGGCTGACAACTGAGGAAAATGAGGGCAGCTGAGTGTGCAGCGCCCTGCTGCCTGCTGCCTGCAAAGAGGCTGTGCTGGGTGTGCAAATGGATGAGCAGGCACATGAAGATCCTCACCGAGGGGCCCAGGGAGATAGCAGGCCAGAGGAGGCAGGGCCAGCAGGGCCTATGAGAAGACCAAAGGAGACAGTCAGTGAACTCTGGCGGAGCCTGGCACCCCAAGCTGCTGCGGTCAAAGGCAAGGCCAGTGCCAACCTCTCCAATGCACCAGGCCCTGCCTGGCTTGCTCTAGCTGCTGCCCATCTGAGAGGAGCCTCTGTGGGTCAGTGCTGGGTCCTCCGAGGCCCCATCACATGGCACCTCAGTGCCATGCTTAAATCTAGGGATCTGAGATCACTAGATATGAGCCTGAACACTGCTATTTCCTGGCTGTACAGTCTTGAGGAAATCATTCTCGACCCGAGTCTTGGCCTTCTCATCTGTGAAATGGGACATTAACATGTACACCTCACAGAATTCTCACAAGTATTAAACGAGTCATATTCGATGAGATCCCATGCTTTAGGAACTTATGATGGGGGCCCACCCATGGTGGCCAATCACATCCAAGGGGCTGGGGGAACGGGTGACAGGTGGCTATGTAAGAAAAACTCAGGAACCAGCAGGGAGGAGGAGACCATGCCATCTTTCTAGAGAGGAGAGGTCTTCTGGCTTTTGTCTGATACCTGCACTGAGAGGCGTGGGGCCCCAACGTACCAGCCGCTTCCAATGTCAGTGATTCCTCTCTGGCTCATATGTTAGGACCAGCTCCTCGAAGGAGTCGATCTGCAGGAAAGGAACAGCCATCAGAACCTCTGGGAGATACTGCTCCAGCCAGCCTTAACGGCCGCCCATGCAGGCTGGCAGCGGCTGGAGGCAGGTGGGAACTCCAGCTTGTGGATGTCTCTAGCCCAGGGAAGGCAACCCTCCCTCTCTCACTCACCCTACCCTCCTCCCACACGGGATCTCGTGCACTGATGCGCCCTCACACACTCAGGCCTGCTGGAAGGAAGACAAGCAACAGGAAGAGGAGAGCCAAGAACCCTGAGGGGGCCGGGGTGCAGAAGAGGGAGGGCCACGGCAGTCACCAGGGCACTACGTGTCACTCTCCTCTGGAACCACCACACACTTGCCTGGCCATGGTTCACTATTTCCCAGAAACTGGAATCCGATGCTCGGTACTTATTCCCAGGGTAGAGCTGCCACACGGTGGGCAGCCGGGAGAAGGGCATCTGGTTGGGGGACAGTGGATCCCGGCGGTGCACTGCCATCTGCCACAAGTGCACTGTGATGCTGGGTTCATACTGAAGGGACCAGAGAAGAGGCAGCAGATCAGGGATAGGGTTCTCTGCCAACGAGGCTACACACAAACATGGCAGGCCTAGATGCCCCAGCCTGGCCGGGGGCTGCCAGGGTCAGAGGTCAATGTTTTCAGAATTCCAGACCCAGAGCCTTGGCACTGGTGCCTGTGGCTTCATCTAGGATGACTGGGGCTCTTCTGGCCCCCACTGACCTGCACCCCACCTCAGCCCACTCCAACCCCCAAATTTAGCCACTGTTGCCAATCTGTCAACAACCTTAGGTTAAAGCTGAGTATTCTCTTGGGGCTCCGTCTCCACCACAGCATAATTTTTTAAATCTTCTTTTTAAAAACAAGATATCCATGGACTCCCGAATTTGAGGGTGATAGATTTTCCCCCCAAAATATACTGCAGTTCTGATCATGACCTTCACATACTTATAGTAAATATACAAAATAAGGCCAGGTACAGTGGCTTATGCCTGTAATCCCAACACTTTGGGAGGCCGAGGCAGGAGGACTGCTTGAAGCCAGAAGTTCAAGACCAGCCTCAGCAACATAATGAGACTGTCTCTACAAAAAATAAAAAATTAGCTGAGCATGGTGACATGTGACAATAGTCCCAGCCTCTCGGGAAACTAGGGTGGGATGATCTCTTGAACCTGGGAGGTAGAGGCTGTTGTGAGCTATGATCACCCGCTGCACTTCAGCCTGGGAGACAGAGTGAGACTCTTGTCTCAAAATAAATAATAGGCCAGGTGCGATGGCTCACGTCTATAATCCTTAGGGAGGCCAAGGCGGGAGGATCACAAGATCAAGAGACTGAGACCATCCTGCCCAACATGGTGAAACCCCATCTCTACTAAAAATATAAAAATTAGCTGGGCGTGGTGGCGCGCACCTGTAGTCCCAGCTACTTGGGAGGCTGAGGCAGGAGAATCGCTTGAACCCAGGAGGCGGAGGTTGCAGTAAGGGAAGATCGCACCACTGCACTCCAGCCTGGGTGACAGAGACTCCGTCTCAAAAATATAGATAATAATAAAAATAACAAAATTAGGCCGATACTGGAAGTTAGAAAGATGAAAAGGAAAACCAAAGCTTCCTGCTATGCAACAAAATGGAAAGTCTTTTGCACAATTTTCTAGGTATTTGTCTTCTGTGATAAAACACTCTTTTGAATTAAGAATATTAGCGCTTTATCAATCAGACATGTTGTGAATAATTTTTCTAAGCTTATTGCCCTTTTTTATAGACTGCTTTTGCAAAGAAATGTATTTTAAATTATATGACAAAATCTCTCCTTCTCTTTGGATTCTGACTTTAGATCAGAGATTAGAAAACTAAGTCTAGCTTGCCATCTGCTTTTGCAAATAAACCTTTATTGTGAATAAACTAAGGCTCCTTCCCTCAGCCCTTTACCATTGCCTTTGGCTGCTTTTGCACTGCAATAGCAGAGCTGGGTAGTTGCAAGAGGTTAGCTCTCAAAGTGGAGAGTGTGACCGTCAGACCCTTCACAGAAAAAGTCGGCTCATCTTGGCATTAGATGTGCCCAGGAAGTATAATTTCCCACCCTGAGATGTTGATCTACTTTTAAGAAAGAGGGGGAAAAAAATACTATGTAGCTCCCTTAATCCCACCCATGGCTAAGTTAATTGAAGAATCCATTCTATTTCCATTGAATCTTTTTTTTTTCTGAGACAGAGTCTCGCCCTGTTGCCTAGGCTAGAGTGCAGTGGCGTGATGGCAGCTCACTGCAACCTCTGCCTCCCAGGTCCTCAGCCTCCTGAGTAACTGGGATTACAGGCATGTGCCACCATGCCCAGTTAACTTTTGTATTTTTTAAGTACAGACAGGGTTTCACCATATTGGTGAGGCTGATCTCAAACTCCTAATCTCATGATCTGCCTGCCTCAGCCTCCCAAAGTGCTGGGATTACAGGCACGAGCCACCGAACTCGGTTGAATCATTGAACAAAAAAAAAACTTAACTATTTTTAAGAGTACAGTTCAGTGGCAGTAAGTGCATTCACGTGTGCAAGCATCGGCACTCTCCAACTCCAGAACGTTTTATCTTCCCAAACTGAGACTCCATACCTGTCATTAACATTGACTCCCCACCCCCCACTCCCTCCAGCCCCTGGCAGCCACCATTCTACTTTATGAATTAGACCACTCTGAATACTTCATACAAGAGAATCTATCCTTCTGTGACTGGCCTGTTTTATTTAGTATAATGTCTCCAAGTTCCATCCATGTGTCCGACTTTCCTTCCTTTTTAAGTATGAATACTTGATGGTTTGTGTTTTGTTTACCCATTCATCTATCAATGGACACTTGGCTCCCTCCACCTTTTGGCTAGCATGAATGATATGGCTGTGAACATGGGTGTATGAATACATGTTTAAGGTCCCGCTTCCAATTCTTTTGGGTATATGCCCAGAAGTGGCATTGCTGGATCGCTGGATTGTGCAATAATTCTCTTCATGCTTTTTGGGCAGCCTCATGCTGTCTTCCATAGTGGCTGTACCATTTTACATTTCCCTCCTTTACCTCTTTTTCAGGCTTTTTAAAAACAAAATATTTGCTCCAGAAATTTTGCATCCTTTACTTAGTGTAGGTACAGAAAGGTCTTTCCATGTTCTCTAACTACATTTTTTATGAAACAACCTATTTGAAGATTTCTTAGGAAATGTGTTATATTGTTTCGAATGTCAGTGAACTGGCTGGGTGCGGTGGCTCAGTCCTGTAATCCCAGCACTTTGGGAGACCAAGGCAGGCAGATCACTTGAGGTCAGGAATTCAAAATCAGCCTGGCCGACATGATTAATCCTTGTTTCTACTAAAAATAAAAAAATTAGCCAAGTGTGGTGGTGCACACCTGTAATCCCAGCTACCCAGGAGGCTCAGGGATGAAAATTGCTTGAGCCTGGGAGGTGGAGGTTGCAGTGAGCAGAGATCACACCTGTACTTCAGCCTGGGCAACAGCGCGAGACTTCGTCTCAAAAAACAAACAAATAAACAACAACAACAACAAAGGGTAAATTGTTTGCGGTGACCTAAATGGTATTTTAAATATCCGGATAAGCTTTCACCGTAGTACACCAAGGCACAAGCAGCCCTCCATTTCCATGGATACTGCACCCATGAATCCAACCAACCTCAGATTAAAAATACTTTCCAGGAGAAAAGAAATTCCACTAACTTCCAAGAGGCAGAACTTGCAGTGATGTGTAGGCATCGCAGTAGGTGTTATTAGTAATCTAATTTGAAATATAGGAGAAGTTGTGCTGAGGTTACACGTAATTACTACCCAGGCCATTTTCTATCAGGGACTTGAGCATCCACAGATGGTCCTGGAATCAATCTCCCTCACACACCAGAGACTCTACTGTATTTAGTTTATTCCCCAAAGACCAGCTGTGATCTAAAACCCTCATCTTCAGCTGTTTCCTGAGTCATTTTCCTTATCACCTGGGGAGCTTTTTTAAAGCAAAGAATCTAGGACTTCACCCAAGTCTCCCGAATTAATTTCCAGAGGGGATTCCAGGATCTGTTACCCGTCAAATTCTTTCCCAGGCCATGAGCCATGTCTGTCACTGGCTTGCCACAACATACTCTCATTTCGCAGATTAGGAATCTGAAATCAATGTCACATTCATCCTGCTGCCTCCAAGTTGCAATGCTTTTGCCTATATTACCCCTGCCTCCTTTCCGGACATGAAGAACTCCTACTCATCCCACAAAGCCCAGCTCAAGAGCTGCCCCATTTGTGAACCTTCGCAGCATGCACTGGGAATGGCAGTAAGCCCTGAGCTACCTTAGCCTCGGCTTCACCCCGCAGAACCACATTATTTCACCTGGATAAGCTTGTACCTGTAGTCCCTTTATCGACGGGGCAGGGCAGGTTCCTGGGGCCAGGACTGGGTATGGACATTGCTGTACTCCTAGAGCTGCACAGAAGCGAGTTTTCCAGCGTGGGTGAGAATGGCCCTCTTTGATCCCTGCATGGGCAGGGTCAGTGCGCAGCCCCCCTACAGCCTCCCCTCAGGCCCAGGACTCACTGTGCTGCTCTGGGAGGCGCTGTCCTGGGAGGCGCCGCCCTGGGAGCTTGAGAGCCTGGCCCATTCTCTTCGCGATGGACTGAACCGCACAACTACAGTCACCCAGTTCCTCCCCGACTCGTCCTCGTAGATGCCAGGGCTTTGGATCCACAGACGGGTGGGGGGTGCCCCTGGATGCAGAGAAGCTTCAGAGGCCATGACAAGTCCACACCCAGGGCTGACCTCGAGGCGCACACGTGGACCTTTTCCAGGTGCGCAACCTCCTTAAGTGGAGCAGCTCGGATGTGGGTGGGACCGGTGGTGGGCAGGGCCGGCAGTGGGGGCGGGAGGAGAGGGGAGGAGAGGGGAGGAGGGGGAAGGAGGAGGAAGGAGAGGGGAGGTGGAGGAGAGAGGAGGGTGAAAAACAAGCAACTTGCAGCAGGGGCTAGGCAGGGGTGAGGCCAAAGAACAGTGGGATTAGAAACCCGGCCTGGGTCTCCTGGAGGGGCAGAGGCTGGACTGTGAGCTGCTGGGGGCAAAATGGCGGCTCTCAGGCATAGAGCTGCCCAGGCTTCATCCCAGGCTTCTGCAAGGAATTTGGCTCCTAAGATCGATTCCACCTCCTTTCCACTGGTCCCAGTTCCTCCGCAGCCTCCTCTCTGAGCAGCCCTGCCCAATTTTCTAGCAGGTGATTCCCTTCCTTTGCTCCTGGCAATCCCCCGCCTCCCTGCACCCACTGCCAACCGCCCTGCCCCAGATCCTGAGCTGGCATTCACAACCCTGGTCTCTCCCACCCCTGTGGCCATTCCTTTAACAAGACTCTGTGTCAGGGATCCTTCTTTGAGCTAAAGCTTAGAGGCATGGGGGGCGGAGGGGTGGGGGGCGCTGTAAACTCCGTGGACTCTTGCCCCTGGAGATATCTGGTGAAGGCGCATCCTGCACAAATCAAGCTCCTTCTCCTGAGAAAATAAGCCAGTGGCTTATCAGCATCTGAGATCAGGATCAGATAAAGCCCACAAAAACAAGGCCATGGGAGGGCATGTGGCCACCTGGCCAGCCCATCCTTGGCGACGGGGCCCAGAGTGCTCACTTGGCCTGGTCGTCTTATTGGTTCCACTTTGTCAAGAGGCCGCAGAACCTGAAGAACATAGCAAGAAGCGGGTCCCTTCCATAATCACCCTGGGCTGCTTCTAAATGCACCAGGAATAGGAGCCTTTTCCTTGTAGTTCAAGTGAGAATTAGTATTGAGATGATGCCATTCCCCTGGGAGATGTGAAAATGGTCTCTGGGCAGTCCTGATCCAGTGTAAGTGGCAGATAGAATAACCACTTTTGAAGAACTCACTGAGCAGCTTCTGTGGCAGTCTGAGCCTTGTTTTCATAATAATTCCACCTCCTTCCCCAATGCTTTCCAAGGAACCAACACTTGGGGTGGGAATGGAGTGGACCAGGAAGACAAGAGACATCGCACTCTCATATAATGTGATCCATACATGGAATCACATACGTGTGTCACCTTTGCCATATTCTGTTGGTGAGAGGTAGGTCCTACCCTTACTCAAGGGTATGAATACCAGGAGGCAGAGATCATGGAGAACCCTGGTCTCCTGGGCCCCCTGAAGCCTGTTTGCTGTAAGTACAGACCCTATGGGACTCCTCTGAGGATCAGATGAGGCTGTGAGTCAACTGTTAAAGCCTGACACATAGCGAATACTTGAAATACGCTGGTCAATAGTCATGTTCTCAGGCTTGTTCCCTCTCCCAAGCAGAATTCATCAGTCCTACCCTTGCAACCCCAATGCAACTGCTGCTTCTCTCATTTCCTATTGCAAATGTATGCATATTGGTATACTCAGCCTCACTCCCTAATGGCATGGGTGTGGCTGTCAGCAGGTTGGTGGTAAAGGTTGCTTAATATGTGGGAAGCCCCTATGCCATGTCAGGCATTTGTCATAGGGTATCTCACTGACACCTCCCAACAGCTCCATAAACTGTCACCCCCATTTCATAGATGAAGTATCAGAGGCTTGAGTGACTTAGTAACCTGAACGAAGTGGGTAGCAGAGGAAGGATACGGAGCCCGCTGTTCCTGGCTCTAACATGCGTGCTGCTGGTTGCCCACCTTGGCCAAGTTTGGCTTATTTCATGAAAAAGGCAGAACCTGAGTAGGGAGATCCACAGTGGCAACTGTGGAAATGGTGGTGGGGTCTGAAGGCGGAGACTGAGAACACCTCCCCATGAGTGGGTGGTCAGAAGGTAAGTACAGGTCTCCATAGGCAGAAAGGAATAACTACCAGTCTCACCTATCACCCTCCTTGGCCAGGTCTCCCATCCCTCATCCCTTGGACCTGCACTGAAAAAAGCCCCAGAGCTGCAGGTGGGAACAGTTTGGTCCCTGGTCCTTCAGCTGGCCTTCGTCCATGTCATGTCTGAGATAAGGCTATGTCTTCTGGCCAAGTTGTCCATCTCTGGTATCTGTGACCTGAAGGATTCACTCTCCAGGATAGATGTCACCATCGTCTTTGAGAAGCACTTTGATCTCGCCAGAATTGCTCCCAGGATTGCCAGGTACTAACAATGCACTCAGGCCTGGGCTCAATGCTCTCCTCCTCCAGCAGAGGGAGTCCTTCACAAGCCCCAAGCCCCGGGACATGGCGGCTGGACACCCTCTTGCCAGGACGATTCCAGACCACAAATAAGGGAGCACACTGTGTGGGGCTTGGGAGGCCGCTAAGAGTCACTAATACCTCTGCGCATTTCTGTTCAGCTCCTCCTGGGTCCTGGGCCAAAATGGCAGGGCAGACAAGATGCCAAAGGCAGATAGCCTAGATGGTGCGTGGTACAGATGTAATTGGCAAAGTTACCTCACTGAGGAAGCAGCATGAGTAGATCTGGAGGAGAGGTAATTCAGGGTGTGTCTGGAGATCAGGAATAAGGAGGATTATCCAGGCTCATATGATAAAGAATAAGAATGGGGGGGGCGGTCAGGGGGGGCGCTGATGCTCCATTGTAAGGATCCAACATGCCAGTCCCAGCAGCTGTTTTTGAAGAACAATGAGTATTTGAGACAAGGGGTGATGTAAGTATGCACTTAATGTTTGAATTAATGATAAAACCAAAGAGTGGCTTAGTAATCAAATAGATCATGACTACCAGAGAAAGACTGGATGGGGATTGTGCAGATAATAATCAAAATGAGCACGTCCAAGTTGCAGCTCTGCTTATTTCAGACGGGGAGCAGAATAGACTTGCCAAGTGGTAAAAGAAACTCAACCTAAGCATGGAACTAAGAAATGGGGGTTTAGGAATGTTTTGCTTATTCTGAGGTGAAAATGTACACTATTTTCTTCTAAAGGTTTTATTTAGATTAATATTCCATGTGGATATCCAGTTAACTTAATGCCATTTATTTAAAAAACTAGCCTTTCTCTACTATACTGTATTATCATGTCTGTCATAAATCTGGGAACATTTATGTATGAGACTGTTTCTGGACATTTTCTGTTCTGTTAGTCTGTCTGTCTCTCCTTGTGTTGACACCACATTGCTAACTACTACAGCTTTCAAATAGGTCTTGATATAGTAAGATTCTGTTTCTCTGGAGAACCCTAACATAGCTATTCTCTTCCCTTCACATATCCATATGAATTTTAAAATCAGCTTGTTAATCCTCCCCACCTCCAAAAGCCTGCTAAGACTGATTGGGATTGTGTTGAATCTATAGGTCTATTTAAAGAGATTTGACATCCCCACCATATTAAACTGAAGAGGGAGACCCAGGCTTCTCAGATCCACTTCCCCTTTTACCATCATGCTGCATTTCAGTAGAAGAAAAGGTTGACTGGCGCCTCTGGTTTTACCTTCCTATAGGTGACAGGCTAGGCCTTGGGGAAACTCTCCAGAAGGCACTATTTTTACTTAAAACAAGATCAAACCAGAAAGCTTTTCACATGTGAGTCCTAAAACTGTAAACCAGAACCCTTTCATATGTGATTTCTAAAGCTATAAACCTAAGATCTTCCACGTGTAACATCTAAAGCATAAGCCTATATAAAGGCTGAACCTCCCTTTGTTAGATGAGCTTGGCTGATGGCAACTATGCCACCTTGTTCCCGGCCGAATAAACCTTCCTCCTGTATTCGGTGTCCGAGAGATCCGTTTCCCGCGGCCACTCCTGCTACAAAACCTTACAATCTAAAGCAATTGCATAATGTATCCTTCCATATTTTGGGTTGTCTTTAATTGTTCTGATTTCATTAAATTAACTCTTAAGTATTTGATTGATGCTATTTTAAACGTTATTTTAAATTCTGTATTATGTCTGTTGTTGTTATAAAAAATGCAACTTATTTGTGTACATTGACACTATATCCAAAACCTAGATAAATTCACTTAACTCTAATAGTTTACCCATTATTTGAGAAAATGTCTTAGCCATTATATCTTCAACTATTCCTATCTCATCCTTGCTTTTCTGCTCTTTCAGTGACTCCAATTAGACATTGTCAGACACTTTAAACTATGTACCATGCTTCCTATGCTCTGTTCTGTTTTGTTTCCTTTTTTTCCCCCTCTCTGAGCTTCAATTTTGAAGTTTTCTATTGGTTTATCTTCCATTTCACTAATGCTGACATCTGCTATATCCAATCTGCTCTCAAACAATTGATTGCTTTGTGCAAATATTATGTTTATTAGTTCTGGAATGCCCATTTGATGCTTTTTTTAATAGATTAAAACTTTCCCAATCCAAACCTCAAGAGATGGTTCTCGGACCTCATGCAAGAATTTGGGGCAAGTCCATAGGGTAGAGTTAAAGCAAGTTAATTATTAAGAAAGTAAAAGAATAAAGCGGCTACTCCATAGGCAGAGCAGGCTGGTTGGCTATTTTCATGGTTATTTCCTGATTATATGCTAAACGAGGGGTGGATTATTCATGAGTTTTCCATGAAAGGGGTGGACAATTGGACCTGAGGGCTCCTCCCGCTTTTAGACATATAGGGTAACTTCCTGACATGTCCGTGGCATTTGTAAACTGTTATGGTGCTGGTAGAAGTGTCTTTTATCATGCTAACGTATGATAATTTCTGTATAAAGAGCAGTGAGGACGACCAGGGGTCACTTTTGTCACCATCTTGGTTTTGGTGTGTTTTGACTGGCTTTTTTACTATTTTATCAGCAAGGTCTTTGCGACCTGTATCTTGCGCCTACCTCCTGTCTTACCCTGTGACTTAGAATGCCTAAGCTCATGGGAATGCAGCCCAGTAGGTCTCAGCCTTATTTTTCTCAGCCCCTATTCAAAATGGAGTCCCTCTGGTTCAAACGCCTCTGAAAGTAGCATTGGCCTGTTGCAAACAACTTCCCTCCTAAGGGAGAGAGGGATTTTTTTTTTTTTTTTTTTAAGGTAGAGGGAATTAAGTTATGTCTTTGTGCTGATGGAATTGATGCAGGAGAGAATGACTACAGGCAAGATATAAACTTAAGGCAAGTACAGTGGCGAGGGTGCAAGGGGTGACTTGGCTTGAAGGAAGGAGGGCTTTTGTTCCAGTATAACTGAAAGGAACACCGAGAATCGGCTCAGATGCAGGTAAGGGCAAGAAGATGAAATTCCCAGCCAGGCGCAGTGGCTCACGCCTGTAATCCCAGCACTTTGGGAGGCTGAGGCGAGTGGATCACGAGGTCAACAGATCGAGACCATCCTGGTCAACATGGTGAAACCCCGTCTCTACTAAAAATACAAAAAATTAGCTGGGCATGGTGACGCGTGCCTGTAATCCCAGCTACTCAGGAGGCTGAGGCAGGAGAATTGCCTGAACCCAGGAGGCGGAGGTTGCAGTGAGCCAAGATCGCGCCATTGCACTCCAGCCTGGGTAACAAGAGCGAAACTCCGTCTCAAATAACAGGAAATTCCCTTCCTCCACCTTTCACAACGTGAAATTACAAATGGTTATATTGTAATTTTCTAAGACCTAACCTTGGAAAATAAACATGAAAATATTAAGAACATGTTTATGACCTTGGATAGGGATGAGCTTCTCAAAGATGATGCACAAACAAAAGTATGACACGTGTATGACATAAGGAGTATAGAAGACTTCTGATGACAATACATGAATTTTTAAAAGTGACCAGCATAAAAGAAGATGGTAACAATATAGAGCAAAGTATTTGTTTCCAGGATATGTCATAAACTCGTACAGATCAGCAAGTAAAAGGAACGACCCATTGGAAAAATAGGGAACAGCTAGAATTCACAGAAAATGAGATGCACACGGCCAGTTGCTATATGAGAAGATGCTCGGTCTTACCAGTAATCAGGAAAATGCAAATTTTTAAAGTGAGATACATTTTTAAAATTCAAAATAGTGCCAAACAGAAGCACTTGACAATATCAAATGTTGGCAAGTAGTGTCCTTTGCCTTACTGACCAGGCCCCTTCTTCACAAGGAACTGGTGAGGGGAGCCAGGCTCTTGCTCCCGTGGTCACCCTGGCCAGTCAGTTTCCACAAAACTAGCACACCCGGCTGCACAAGCCAATACAAGTTTCTTTACTGAAAGGTGGGTTTCTTTCAAAAGGACAGTTTTGATGCAAGAGAGACAAATGTTAGAGTTTGAGATTTTTGCAAGACAAAACATCTAGTAACTTCAGTATTCACCAGAAGAAATTCCCCCATGGCATGTCGCTCCAGCCCTTTATCCTGCCTGCCTTCAGGATCACCCCTTGTCTCATAGGTACTCGTTTTTTAGGTCTCCTTGGATAGATTCTGTCCTGCCCATAGGTGAGCCCTTCCCATGCCAAGTTTCCATCTAACCCTTGGTCTAGAGCAGGTGCAGACTTTAGCCAGGTGGAAGCTGTTGGGGCCGGCCAGGGGTGGGGGTGCTGCCTAGCCTTGATGTTTGGGTAATGGGAAACAGGGTAAAGTTAGGATGATGGGCTCCAGTATGTTGGCCAAGGATGAGCCTGGCTTCTCTCATTCAAGTTTCCTCATTGGCAAGAACTGTGAGCCTGCCAGTTCTTTTATTAATAGATCTATAAAGTTGGCACTTCTCCCAAGGACAGAACTTTTTTCCCCCATAGGAAAAGACAGTCTAAAACCAAACTGAGGAAACATCACTTACTCCATTAGCACAGGCTCATCCTGCCCTTGCAAACTTTGGTCTCATTATTGTCAGAGGGTTTTCAATTTCTCCCCGGCTCCATTGAGAAGGGGGTGGGGAGAGGTGTATTCATCTTTCATAGCTGAGCTTTGTTGGGAGAGGACCAAGGGATAAATTCATTCAGCCCACCCATTCTTTCTCCCTCCCCATACAAATGGAGAAAGAAGGTTCCTACAATGCAATAGATTTTCCATTTGCAAATGAGTCAGGAAGCCAGGGGCACATGTTACAGTGTTCTGTTAGCCTTGCTATCCATGGGTGACTTAAGTGTTAGACACTTTCAGTACCTAGGTCTTTGTCCAGCGTCCAAGAAGAATCAGGTCACACTCAAACTTGAAGGATGAATGCAGGGGTTTTATTGAGTGGTGGAGGTGCCTCTCAGCAGGATGGATGGGGAGCTGGAAGGGCAATGGAGTGGAAAGGTGATCTTCCCCTGGAGTTTGGCCACCCAGTGGCCAATCTCCTCTCCAATCACCCCCAGCCAAATCCCTCTCAATGTTTAGACATTCCTTCTCATCTCTCTTCTGTGTCCTTCTGCCATTCTTCTGCTCTTCTGTCTCATCTGCTTCTGGAGCCTGGGGTCTGGGGTTTATATGGTATAGGATGGGGGCCATGACAGGCCAAAAGGCAACTTGTGGGTATGAAAAGAGGAATGCCTGTTCCCATTAGGGCCATGGGTTTCCAAGTTTGAGGGCAGGGCCTTTGCCAGGCAACTGCCCTATTCTACCCAGTATTTCCCTGTCTCCTGTCTGTATCAAAAGCATATAGGGTTTATGGCGAACAGCCCCAAATCCAAAGGTTAGTTCTACCTCTTACTAATTGTGTGACTTTGACCTTAATATCTTAACCTTTTTGAACTTCCTGTTCCTCACTTCTAACACAAAGATGCCTTCTACCTTACTATGTTGTTGTAAGAAATGGTAATCACATTTGTAAAGCCCCTGGCACATGGGAGACCATCAGTGTTAACTTATCAGCTGGGGGACAGAGACTGTTTCTTATTCATCTCCATGTCCTCAGCATCAAACCAGTGCCAGAAATGTTGGAAGGACCCAGAGAATACTTGTTGGATTGACATATCCGTTAGTCAAATCGTTACCTGGGTCAAAACAGTTCTAGCCAAATTCAATATGAACCCAGAGGTGTACTGAAAATATAACCCATTCTGAGACTCCCTTCCTGCCAACTCCTCATAGAAAATGTACTCAGGAATGGAAGTGTTCACAGCAAACAAAGGCCCTAGGTATTGAGAGTCTGCGGTGCAATAGAGAGGTCTGAAGGGTCAGGAGAAACAAAGCATCAGCCAGCACAGATGGTCCCCTGGGGTCTCTGTAATTATCTTGTCTTCTTTTGCAGGTCTGCTGTGTGACTGGTCTATTTAGGTTAGCAGAGTTGCCGAGGTGAGAGGTGCACTCTGATTGGCCGTGAAGGCGGCCCCTGTGTGCCTGGAGCTTTTCCTGATTGTGGTACAAAGCTGCTTCATGCAGTGCATGAAGATTCACCTGCATCTTCCCTCTGCTGCCTCTCCCTCTGGCTCTTTGGGCTGTGGCTTTAAGTGGTTGGTCATTTAATCCATAGGAATGACCCAGAAGGAAGGAATTGTTTGTAAGTGGGTCACTCCCGCAAGCGTGGTGGCAGCTTCTTATGAAGAAGAAGCTGGATCTTTGCAAATGGTAAGTATCTAACCAAAGGCTGGGGTGAGGGGAGAGAGGCCCGCGTGTGCGAGCTCCCCATGGAAACTGGGCTGTGTTCCTCTCCTCATTTTAGAGATGAAGAACCAAGGCTCTGAAAGCAACCATCAGACCAGGCACGGCGGCTCACCTGAAATCCCAGCACTTTGGAGAGCTGAAGTGGGTGGATCACTTGAGCCCAGGAATTCGAGACCAGCCTGGGCAACATGGCAAAATCCCATTTCTACAAAAGATTAAAAATTAGCCAGGTGCCATGGTGCATGCCCTATAGTCCCAGCTACTGAGGAGGCTGAAGTAAGATGATCTCTTGAATTCGGGAGGTTGAGGCTGCAGTGAGCCATGATCATGCCGCTGCACTCCAGCCTAGGAGATAAAATGAGACCTTATCTCAAAAAAAAAAAAAAAAGTGACCATCACTTAGCCAAGATCACAGAATTAGTTAGTGGAGGAGCTAGGATCTGACCTTTAGCATGTTTGATTCCAGAGTCCAAACTCTCCTCCACGACACCACAGGTACTTGGTAAACACTGCAAACTCTGTTCACTTATTGACAGAAGTGAGGCTGGTACTCATGAGCTGAGCACATATGCCCCAGTAACTCAGCAAGCCTCTCCAGTTACATTGCCAAATACTAATCACTCATCTAATTCACACAGGGCACCTGGGGCCCAGCTGCAAGCTACTCCATAACAACAGAGGGCACCATCTTATTTATACCCAGGCCCCGTGAGATGCAACTTACCTAGGAGATATTCTGGGGATGAAGTGGAGGGGGCCTCATGGCACAACTCTGATAGATAGAATGCCTGATTTGCAAGGCGATGGCTGCTTGAATATCTGAGGTCCCAGGAATGCCCGCCAACCTTCCTGGCTTTCTGAGGTTGACAGAGGAAGTAACCCAACTGTCCGTCCTCTCTGTACACACAGATATTACAAGGACCTCCCATCCTTAGAAACAAGCTTGCCCACCACCATCTTTTCATGATGAAGGTCAATATAGTATGTGGGTTAAAAACACAGATTCTGGGCCAGGCACGGTGGCTCATGTCTATAATCCCAGCATTTTGGGAGGCCAAAGTGGGTGGATCACAAGGTCAGGAGAACGAGAGCATCCTGGCTAACACAGTGAAACCCTGTCACTACTAAAAATACAAAAAGTAGCCAGGCATGGTGGCAGGTGCCTGTAGTCCCAGCTACTCAGGAGGCTGAGGCAGGAGAATCGCTTGAGCCCGGGAGGTGGAGGTTGCAGTGAGCCGAGATCACGCCATTGCACTCCAGCCTAGGAGACAGAGCAAGACTCCGTCTCAAAAATAAAATAAAATATAAATAAAAACACAGATTCTGGAACCAGACTGCCTGGCTTCAAATCCCAGCTCTGGTATTTACTAGCCATGTGAATTCCAGGATGTAACTGACCTGTCAAAAGGTATAATGAAAAGACTACGTACTTTGTATAATTGTAAGGATTAAATGACCTGAAATGTGTTGAGTTTTTAGAACGGTGTCTGGAACACAGTAAGTGCCTTAGGTATTATTATTATTGAGTATCATGCTAGCTCTCCAGCCTTCCCTTTAAAGCCAGACTTCTCAGAATAGGCTAGAGGCACTAACCCTTAAGCCTGATACCTAGCACAGACCATCTCATAATCTTGTTTCTGCCAACCTACCCCCAGCCTCCACTGAAACTGCTCTCTTAAAGGGTCCCCGGGGCCTCCTTCCTGAAGGTGATGGAGGATGAGTTTCTTTAGCAGAAGCCATCCCAGTAACTCTGCCACCTGCCACACTGCAGCCCTTCCCACCTTCTCAACCCTCTGGTTTTCCTTTGGTTTCCATGCTTTGACGCTGGCAATTCTCACTTTTTGACATACTAAAGTTTAAAATGTTAGGTGGAAGTAAAATTAACCATCATCCATCTCCTAAAAGCCTTCCCACTACGCTTCTTTTTCTCTTTTAAATAGGGTCTCACTCTGTTGACCAGGCTGGAGTACAGTGGTGCTATCACAGCTCACTGCAGCCTCGACCTCCTGGTCTCAAGCGATCCTCCCACCTCTGCCTCCAGAGTGCCTATGACTATGAGTGCATGCCACTGCACATGGCCCCTGCCAGACTTCTGATAACAGCATGTATTTTTCCCCACCATTCACCATATCAGAGAGCTCTGGTAAATGAGGTTTCACTGAACACACAGAGCCCAAGATGTGACTGTTTAACAGCCACCCATCTTTATCCATCAGACTGGATTCCCTAGTGTCCAGAGAAAAGGTTGTTCTCATTTTCATTATGCTACAGGGACCTCCTATGGAAGATGGGCAGGCACAGGAGCAAGGCAGAAGCAATGAACAGCCACCAAATATACACAGACGTGCAATGTACTTCCAAGTCCATGGTCCTGTAAACTGCCGGATTCATCACCCATTACTCCTCCTTCCCAGTGTCTAGAATCATTCACTCCCCTGCAACCTCAGCCCCGAACCAGCCCTGAGTCCAATTCTACCCTGATTTAGAGAATGGGGAATGGATTAGTCTGGGTACTGTGGCTCATGCCTATAATCCAAGCACTTTGGGAGGCCAAGGCAGGTGGATCACCTAAGGTCAGGAGTTTGAGACCAGCCTGAACAACATGGAGAAACCCAGTCTCTACTAAAAGTACAAAAAATTAGCTGAGCATGATGGAGCATGTCTGTAGGCTCAGCTACTCAGGAGGCTGAGGCAGGAAAGTCGCTTGAACCAGGGAGGTGGAGGTTGCAGTGAGCCGAAATCGTGCCATTGCACTCCAGCCTGGGCAGCAAGAGCAAAACTCCATCTCAAAAGAATAAAAAACAAAAGAAGGGGAGCAGATTAAAAACTTAGTACCTCTGAGAATTCAGCAACTCCAGCCTGTCTACTGTCCGATACTAGTGTTCAAAGTCCCCACTTCGAAACTAGGGTTCGAATCCCCACACCCCAGTCCTTCCATCAAAGATTTGCCTTAGTACCAACACTTCAGGGAGCATCTTCTGCCCCCAACCACCAATATACAGACACCCCTACACACCATGCACACATACACGTACACACACACACACACACACACACACTCCTCCTTCCCAAACACGGAGGCCTGCATCTGACCCAGGGCTGTGCCTCAGGCCTCGAGCCCTGATCTCTCTGATGCTGAGACAGGAACCATGTCTTCTTGCTGTTTACAGTAGGCCTGGCACATACCGGGTACCTGATAAACGGCGGAAGAACCGAATTCCTGCTGCAAGAAAAGTCATAAAGAACAGCGTAAAGAGTACGTCCCTGGGGATGAGACAGCCAAGCCTGGATCTGGGTTCTGACACTACGTTCAGGATGGTGAACACATCGCTCAGCCCTTCGCACCTCGGTTTCCTCAAGGCTGTGAGGATCGGCAATGACGTGCGGAAATGTGTGCTGTAAAAATGCCTGCCTGGGTTTGATCTGGAGAAATAGAGCTATGAAAACAGAATGTTACAACTCCCCTCCCCTTTGAGAGGGGAGAGAACTCAGAAATAGAACTTTTTCTTTAGGAAAAGAATCACTCATAATGAAAAGAAACTGTGAAGAAGTCACCGTACCTTTGTTTATCCAGTGCAAAAATGCTGCCTCTGCACTGAAATATTGGTAGGGCCGCCTGGGTTATAAAGTGTGATGGGCAAAAATCGAAGGTCTCAACTCAGATCTTTCCTCTGAGTTTCACCCTCCCTACGCTTCCTGATGTTCAAGGTCCGGAAATGCAAGAGATTTCTCAGCTGTGCACTCTATCTTTCCCTCTTTATAAAATAGAAATCAGGCTGGGTGTGGTGGCTCACACCTGTAATCTCAGTGCTTTGGGAGGCCAAGGCAGGAGGACTGCTTGAGCTCAGGAGTTTGAGACCAGCCTGTGCAGTATAGCAGGATCCCATCTCTACAAAAAAAAAAAATAAATAAAAAATAAAATATAAATCAGAACCCTATATTCTGTGCAGACTTCTAGCTTTGTGAAGCACATTTTATATTACTGCATGAAGCAATAAAATCTGGCAAGTGTAGGAGCTTGCTGAGTGTTACACGTTTCATCACTCGAGATATACATGTCAGAATTTGTTCTTGTTTGAGATTGTTTTAAATGTTCTCTCCCTCTGCCCTCCTCCTCCTCTGGGCATTCCCCAGCACTATGAGTAACTCCAGGTGCCTTTAGTGTTTGAGGGGGCAGCTTTCCCTGCTAAGTCTCCCTGTTGGAGGGATGTGTAACCAGTTTCTGTTGATAAAAGTGTTTTGGAAAATTTCAGAAACTAAAATTCATCTAAAAAAATAGTAGCGCCCGTTCCTGCTGTCGTTAGTGTGGAATCCTCATGTATCAGCTGTCCGCAGACAGTGGTAGTCACCCACTTGCTAAGATACCAAATTTACCTCTTTGAGGGGTCTCCCTCCTCCTACCTTCTGTCACCTGACTTCCATTTCTTTAATAAATATTTCTCAGGCTCCTGCTTTGTGCTGACCTGGTCCTAGATGCAGCAGAGCCAGAGGCGAGTGAGACAGGCATGTCCCTCCCTGCTTCATCCATGTCCTTCCTAGCAGTGGGGACAGACGACAAACAAAACCAACTGATGTTATTCTAGAAGGCAATAAAAGTGTTATGGGAAAATCATGCCCTGCGATGGGCTGGCGTGATGGATGAGGGTACCATGCCAGACTACCGTGCCAAGGAACACCCCCTCAGAAGAGGGTATTTGAGCAGAGAGAGCCAGCTGCATGGTCTGGCAGAGGAGGCACAGATTCCCAGGAGACAGAAACAGTGTGAGGGTCCCAAAAGCAGAACAAGCTTGGGGAGTTTGAGAAACAAAGGCTGATGAGAGGAGGGGAGGAGATCTTAGATGGGGTTAGGAGGTGAGGACGGGCGGCAGGTCACACAGGGCTGTGGGCTGAGGTTTCATTCCAAGGGCTGAGAGACCAAGGAAAGTGGATTAAAAGGATCCATCTTGTGGCCCTGCAGGGTTTGAGAGCAGAAGCCAAGACTACTCGGGAGGCTGTTGTGAAAGTCCTAGGAAGGGACGGGGTGGTGTGGGCTGGAACGGTGGAGAGAGGTGTTGAGAAGGCGCTAGAGGCAGAATCCATTTTGGAGCTGATAGGACTGGAGAGTGGGCTGTCAGGAAACGAGAGGAAGGAAAGTTGGCCCTCTGCCTCCCCAGTACCTGCTTCACCAGCCTTCCTGACTGGCCAAGACCCTGGCCCAGCTCCCACCTCCACCGAAGCACCATCCTGATTTTCCCTCTCACAGTCTACATATTCCAGAGCCCCATCCTGTCTCACCTGCACTCTCACCTCCCCAGCTTCTGTTCCAACTCCAGGAAGGAGGAGGGAGAAATGTACATGACTCGAATCTGCAATGGCAGCTGCTCTTGGCCCAGCGTGAATGTGTCTGGGATGTAAATCTGTTGTCTCTCTGGATAAAACAGGAAACAATTACTCATGCAGATGAAAAACTTATTCCCCTCTTTGACAGCCAACATCTCAAGGAGCCTTTACTATGTCGGTCCTCAGCTGAGACAGAGGCAAGTATTTTCCATCTGTAGTCTCTGGGATAATGTAAGGCAGCTCCTGGTTTAATAATGAGCTTCTGATTTCTGGCAGGACCACGGAGATACAAGGTGGGGCGGGAGGGAGGGGGGGCGGCGGGGGGTGGGGAGGGAGGGGGAAGGCAAAGAACAGCGAGAGAGGTTCTAGGGAAGCACATCTAAGAATTGCAGGGGGAAAACGGTTTTAAAGTCAGGGGAGGTCAGATACGCCACTGGTTCAGCTACTGAGATGATACAGGGGCTCCTGGGAGAGATGAGCCCTTAGACAGGCCCTGGACAGCAGACAGGGACCAGAACTGGAAATTATGGCCCTGGGTTCCAAGCTGGGGCTTGTTATTTCATTTAATCATTCAACAAATCTTCATGAGCGTCCACAATGTACCAAACTCTATGTAGATTTTACTTTAGGTACTGGCAGGGGTGGGAGGGGATTGACAAGTAAACCGAAAAATTACGATGCAGAGGAAGCATTTGAAGAAACCAGCACAGATTTGGATGCTGCTCATAAGAGCCCAGAGAAATTGCATCTAAGCAGAGGCCTTAGGATGGGATGGGCAAAGGCAGAGGAGATGGAATTCCAGGCAGAGGGAACAGCATATGCAAAGGCAGAAAGACAGGAGGTGCTCAGAGGGCCCAGGGAGTTGCTAAGAGCTCAGTGTAGTTGCAAAGTAGATTGTAAAGTGTGGAAGACAGCGTCTAAAATGGCTCTCAAGTTCTTCACCTCCTGCAGTTTAACCTTTGTACAGTCCCCTCTCCTTGAATGTAGGTATGACCTGTGCCTTGCTTCTAACCTGTAGGAAACAGGACAAAGGCAACATGATGTGTGGTTCTACATGCTTATGTAGCTATATTACATAAGATATGCTGCCCATCTTGCTGGCATCTCTTACTCCTTGCTTCTAATAAGCAAGGAGCCAGCTGGGAAACCCCACATGGCAAGGAATGAGAGCAGCCTCTAGGAGCTGTGAATGGCCTCCAACCAGCAGGCAGAGAAAGCAAGTCTCTCAATGATACAAGCACAAGGAAATGAACCCTGCAAGTTCAGACGAACAATTGTCCAAGCTTAGGAGGCATCCTTGTCTGGTCAGGTATTCAGATGAGACTGCAGCCATGGCATGCACCTTGATTTCAACCTTGTGAGACCCTAAGCAGAGGGCCATGCCCTGACTCCTGAGCCACAGAAGGCATGAGGTAATAGATGCATATTGTTTTAAGCTGCTGGGATTGTGTTGCTTTATTCCACAGCAATGGATAACAGACAGGAGAGGAGAGGGAGAGAGAAGAGGGTCAGATGGTGGATGGCCTTGCAAGCCACAGAAGGAAATTTAGACTGACAAGCTCACTGACCTGGGATAAGTCAGTTATTTTTGTAGGGCCTCAGTAAATTGGACTACATGATCCCAGAGAAGCGTGATATCACCAGCTAGAGTTCAGTGGGCCTGCCATCAACTAAATGAGGTTCCAGAGCACACTAGAGATCACTTCTTTGTACCCACTTTGGAAAGAATGTGGTGACCCCAGAAGTCAGCAGCTCTTACCAACTCACCAGGTCTAACTTCATTTTCTTCCTTGAGGGCAAAGACTCAGATCTGACTGTGCCAGTGGAAGAAGAAACTTGCTTAAAACTGGGGACAACAAACCACAACACTCAATGCCGGAAGCCTCCCTCTTTCCTCTCCACTTCAGAATTTTTTAGATCTAAAATAAGGTTAACAAAAAATGTAGCCTAAGACTTGTATTTCCCCCTACCATATCACAACAACTACGAATCCACCATTATGTAACTTCTTTTTTTTTTTTTTGAGACGGAGTTTCACTGTGTTACCCAGGCTGGAGTGCAATGGCATGATCTCGGCTCACCGCAACCTCCGCCTTCTGGGTTCAGGCAATTCTCCTGCCTCAGCATCCTGAGTAGTTGGGATTACAGGCACGCACCACCGTGCCCAGCTAATTTTTTGTATCTTTAGTAGAGACGGGGGTTTCACCATGTTGACCAGGATGGTCCCAATCTCTTGACCTTATGATCCACCCGCCTCGGCCTCCTCCCAAAGTGCTGGGATTACAGGCGTGAGCCACCGTGCCCGGCGTAACTTCTTACGACTTATTTCATGCAAACAAAGCTATGTGCTTGTTGAGTGCGTAATCACCATAGTGGTATGCTTTGAGAGGCCTCCCAGGAAAGGACACTACCCTAAAAAAAATTCTCCCTACGTTTATTATCTCTCCACTATAACTGCATTCTTTGGGGTCTTGGACATTTGCAATCTTCTACCGCAGTGTTTCCCAGGCAATAATGTACACAGGAATTGCCTGGGAATGATGCTAGAATGCAGAACCAGATCCGGTAGGTGTGGGATGGGACTTGAGATTCCGAATTTCTAACAATTCCTAGATGAGACCAATGCAGCCAACCTGGGAAGTTACACTTTGAGTGGCAAGAATGATATTCTCAATTCAACCACATAGTGATTGAAATCACCTGGAAGCTTTAAAAACACCCAGTGCCTAAGTAGCATCTCAGACCCAGCAAAACAGGATAGTTAGTGGTAGGGCCCAGGCATCAGAAATTTTTTAAGCTCCTAGGCAATTCCAGTGCATAGCTGAGCCTGAGAACTATGCATGACTAAGCCCTGGGGTAACCTCCAACACCATGGTAAGCAGGTAACACCTTTAGGACTTCTCAAAGTTTATATGCCCAGGGTGACCAGGAGCTCACTAACACTGCAACTCTTGGGGCACCACCGTGCAAAGATTCTAAATGCCCCAGATTGGGATCAGGTGTGTGCTGGTTTTTAAAGCACCAAGTGATTCTCATACAGGCGGTCCTTTGAGAACCCGCTGTCTTGATGTCCTCAAGGAAAATGGTCAGTAAACACCAAATTAATAGTTAACTTATTTTTCAACTGAAAAAGCTTAGTAACCCAGTCCTGTGGTTATCCACTAACTCCAAAGTTAACAACTAGTGCTTAGCTAGTTACCTGCTTATAAACACCAGAATTCTAGCTCAGCTCCAGGAAAGATTAATCAATAACTAGCAAAGAGAAAGACAGACAAATGGATGAGAGCCAGAGAACACCAGAGACCAGAGTGAGGCTGATGAGGAAGCCAGAGCTGCAGGCCGGACAGCCAGAAGCCTCTTTCCAAACCTGCTCCTCCACCGCATCATCACTCAGGTTTCTCGTTTCTTCACTGCTTTCCTGGCTCACTTGAATCAATTTATAAGTGATGCCATACACCTCTCTGCCTCTTCCAGCCCCAGCGGGGTCTTCATCCCTACCCAGAGGAGACTGGGGAGGGAGGATTAGCTTATCCAACTCTGGCTGAGGGCAGCTTCTCAAACAAAGAGGCTGCTTAGAACACACCCGTGGAAAGAAGTCAAACTGAATTCATCAGAATTCCCTGCTTGTTGATGCTGGAGTGAAGCAGAGACGTTCCATTCCACTCTACCCTTTTGTAGATGGGGAAGTGAGGCTTAGAAAACATGTCCCTTGAGCCTTGTTTTTAATGATGACAAAGAGACAGCAGTGTGTAGTACAAAGGGCCTTGAACCAGAGATGCAGAGATCTGGGCTTTACTTGTATCTCTGCCGTGGATGCCCTGGGCGACTGCAGACAACCCCCTTATTCTCTAGGTTTAGGAGAAAATCAGAAATTGCTGATTCATCACTTACTCAGCAAACATTTTCAGAGCCTCTTTGACGTGCCAGGCCTGGGGATAGCTACTGAAATACCTAGGCTTCAAACTATAGCCAGACCACATCATGGGAGGTGGGTTTAGGTCCTGCGACCACGTGTCCACCTGGCTTTCGGTCATGTTTTCTCACTCACTGAGTCTTGTTCACGTATGTGTAAATGAGAGAAAAGAAGGTCTGTTTTTCAGGCTGCTGTGGAGATTGGATAGTAACATGGGACGGTGCACAGAGCAGCCCTGGCCTGCAGAAGGCTCTCGAGCTGTAGGCAACATTGGTTGATGGACTGCTGCAAAGAACCAGCAAGAATAGACCAGGGTCCACTCTGGAAACACCTTGTCCAAGCCACAAAACTCTGGACGCTTAGTAGTTGGGCTTAATTAAAAACATTTGTGGTCATGCTTCAGGATGTCACTTGTAATTCCCTGATCTGCAAAGAGGTGAACTTACACACTCACACTTCACAGCTTCAATCTAACATCTCAGGTACCCCATAAATACATACATCTACTGTGCACCCACAAAAATTATAAATAAAAAACTTTGTTTTTATAATACAAAAAATAGCTTGAATCTAGTCAAAACAATAGACAAAGTCATGAGTTTGACATTCTAGTAACTTTTCAGAGATACATAAATGCACATTAATTACTGCAATTATCTTTGTGGCAATCATAGCCTACCTGGGAAAAATTCCGAGAAATGGAAAAGCGTTTTAGATGGGATGCAATCATGAACAAGAGGTAGATTGTGAAAATTTCCAAATGAGGGGCGTGAGTAGTAGGGGTGACCTGGGCTCCAAAAGGGGTCTCTGGTCATAGAGTGAGGCAGAGATTCCAGGTGAGCCAGACAGGAGCAAGGAGGGGGTTGGGCTTGTGACCAGAGCTGGAGTCTGGGAAGGACCTCCACTGGCCACCCTAAACACAATGCAGATGTGGGGCCCTCACCCCCTCTTGAGCTTAGAACCGGCAGGCAGCAGACAGGCAGTGGTGCATGCGGAGAGCTTTCAGCAGAACGCCCAGCAGGTCCCTTTGTGCAGATGGTGCAGTTCCCCAGAGATCTCTCTCCGCTCCCTGCCCTCCAGCCCCACCCCTGGTTCCAGGGAGGACCACACCAGGGCAGGATCCAGCAGGACAGCAAGAAGGCAGCTCCCTGCCTGCCTGACTACAAGGTGCCTGTGGCTCTCAGACAGTGCAGTCGTGGAGCAGTGGAGCTGGAGCAGGCAGACCCTGGTTCAAATTCCAGCTCTGCCTCTTACCAGCCAGCTGACCTGGGCACTTTCTTCCTTTTCTGGCCTCTATCTCCTTCTCCGTAAAACTGAACATGAATACCTGTCTTCCTGAACAGTGCATCCACCCAATGTTTACTGGGCATCAGTTATGAGTTAGGCATTGTTCCTGCTCTGAGACTCCAATGACACCTGGGGTGACCGATCATCGTACTCAATAAAGCTTTCATTTATCAAGTGTTTCTTGTATACCAGACCCTGGATGAAATGTTTTACAGCTAATATCTTGTTTAATCTTCACCAAAACCCAAGCGGAGGTGGACTCATCCCATTTAGCAGTTCAGAAAGAGAAGGCTCAGGAGGTGAAACAAGCTGCCCAAAGAGATTCGGCTTAGCACAGCACAGCTGGGATGGAACGGGCCTGGGGACACCAGCCTGCCTCCCAGCTCCTCCCAATGGGCTCTACACCTGGGACATTCTGGGGAAATGCTTGGGATTGGCCAAAGTCCTTGATCCCCTTCCCACAGTGCGTTGCACACAAGACCGGGTGCACTGAGTGTCCACACCAGTCAGGAGTGACTGATGGAGGGAGGAATGCGTGACCAAGCATTCCACCTCACATCAGGGGTCCTGCCCCTAAATCTCGATGGGACCTCAGCCAAGTGGCTCCACGTCTATGTCTGGGCAATGAAGATATGACAGTTGATATAGATATTTGGAGAGTTCTCAGAGCACTGATGAAATATAGTCATCATTTGGATCAGACAGAGCTCATGTTGCTGGCCTTGGATGCTGGGCCTGCCACTCTCTAGCTTTGTGACCTTGGGTAAGTGACTTAACCTCTCTGAACCTCAATCTAACTCAATTTTCCTGTCTATATACTAGGGATAGTAGTAATGCCTCCCTCACAGAGCTCAGAGGTTAGAGGGGATGACGGAGGCAAAGTGCCAGAGCACAGTGCCAGGCCCCTACATGTGTGCAATGACTTGTGCTGTGATCGTAAGAAGAGTGGGCATGGTGGTAGCCACATTTCCCTGCATCCTCCTGGCTGCAAGCATGGGAGGCAATGCCCAGTAAACCTGTGGAACTGAGTTGAATCTACTAACCCCAGATAAGAACACATGTGCAGTGACACAAACCCACCTGCAGTTAAGGTAAAGACCCCCTAAGAAAAAAATATGTCCACAGTCCAGGATAGGAGGCTCAGTGGGGGCTTCACTGAGCAGGGCACAATCCCTTTTCTTTCCCTCCATGTTAGAGTCAGGCCTGTGTAGGGAGATCCAAATGCAATGCCTTTCCCCAGCTGGTGACTCCTGTTATGCTGAACCTCTGTCTACTCCAATGGGGATGGCAGCAGGTTTGAGAGGCCAAAGAAGAGACCCAGGGCTGGTGAAGGAGACATGGCATCTTACTGGAGCTTATTTGCAGGGGAGAGCATTTAGCAGTGGTGGGCTAGGCAGGAGAACCACAGACCTTGCAAAAAGCATGCGGCATATATGAGTATCTCCACTCAGCACCCTCCCCCAACAGTCTTCGCCTGCAACATTTACCTAACACAAAATAAGAGGCCTTGATCCCCTGTACTGCCTGTGTTCCACAGGACGGGACAGGAGCTCAGATGTTCCTCATAGATAAGGAATAGAAATGAATCTCCAGGTTGGCCATGCCCAGATTCCTTGGCTTAGAACTCCAAACCACATTCACCTGCACTTGCCATAAGGGTCTTTCTCAGGTGATGCTTAAGTGATCGCTATCAGGTGCATTTCTCATAAACCGCTTTTGGGGAATCACCTGCTGGGTCTGGAGGCTCAGGGACATTGTAGGAGAAGGTCCCCCAGGGTCAGAAGAGCCTGGTGATCTCAAGCACATCACCTCTCCTGACCTCACCTTCCTCATGTGTCCATCCAAGGGCCTCTTCCTCTGTGTCACTCTGGGCTCCATCCTCATGCATTTGGAGTCAGATGCGACCTGGGTTCAAATCCTTGGCTGGAGGGATGCAAGATGCACATGGAAGGAGAACCAATTCATCCTGTCCAGACTCTTCCAGAGCAGCTGGCCCCCCTGCTGACCTGCCAGCTGACCCTAGATGCCACAGCAAGCCAAGGTGGGCCATGCCTGGCCTGGATTGACAGAAACACCCTGTATTTCGGTGTGGCTTGTCACAGAGCATAGCTCACCGATGCATCCAAGAAGCAGCAGAGCAATGCGTGCAGTAAACAGCAGTGCAGCTGCCGAGGAGCACTTCATATGTGAAGGCAGGAAGCCTTGACAGCACCTGCAATTTACCAGCAGGATAGGTGTGAGGCCTGGTACTGTGGGGGTCCTTCTGCTACCACGAGAGAAGCCAGCCTGGGGACAGAGCTGAGTGAGACTCAGGAGGGGCCAGAGGATGGAGGAGACCCCATTCCCCACTTGTCTCCTCATGTGCTCCCACGTGGCACAGATATTTCATGCTCACAGCTGTGCCAGGCATCTTACAAAGGTGAAGGGAAGGAAAAGCGTATCATGGGGATGCCAGCTCAGTGCCCTGACCTTTGGAACTAGTGCTGGAAGCTTCTGTTTAGGGATAAAAATAAGCCGTTCTTATTTCAGTCACATTGGCAGGCTTTCTGTTGCCTGCTGCTGAAAGCACTCCTGTCTGATGTGCAGCGGCTGCCTGGTGTCTACAACCCCCTGATTTCTGCAAAAGCAGGCCAGACACCAAGAAGCTCCCATTTTGTCTCCAGGCCAGAGGTCTGCATCTAGTTGGTGCACTTCTGAATGCAATTTAAAAGCTTGTTTGAGGCCAGGTGCGGTGACTCATGCCTGTAATCCTTGCACTTTGGGAGGCCGAGGCGGGTGGATCTCTTCATCAGGAGTTTAAGACCAGCCTGGCCAACGTGGCAAAACCCCCATCTCTACTAGAAATACAAAAATCAATCAGGTGTGGTGGTGCACACCTATAATCTCGGCTTCTTGGGAGGCTGAGGCAGGAGAATCACTTGAACGCAGGAGGCAGAGGCTGCAGTGAGCCAAGAATACATCACTGCACTCCAGCCTGAGTGACAGAGCGAGACTCCATCTCAAAAAAAAAAAGAAAACAAGCTTGCTTGATGCTCAGCCCTAATGTGGGACATTCTGTTTCTATTTTATTTTTTCTCAGTTGATTCTTTATGAAAAGTTCTTAACCTGCTCTGTCTTTTAAAATACTCTGTGTCACCTCCCCCAAACAGCACAATCCAACAAGGTGCTGGTACTGTTCCAAATTGCTGTCCACTTAAGATTAAAATCCAAAAATAAACCATAAGGCATGAAATCTGCCACCGCCACCATTGCTCTCCCTTCTTTGGCTCCATACACACTCTCAAGAGTTCCGGCTTCTGATTGCAAATGTGCAGCTGGATGGTGAAGGGACACAGCATGAAACAGGTGGTACGGGCTGTAGAAAGAGTGGTGGAGCAGGAAACCTGGATCCTGCCTGATCGGATGCCCTTGGCTGTATGACCTTGGACTTGGCCATCCACTCTCTGGGCTTCAGTTTTCTCCTGTGAACAGGGAATTCTCAACTAAGTCTTCTTCTCGCTCTGCTGTTCTGTGAGTTGAGTGAGGGTCTTTCTCTTTAATTTCAGCCTCCATCTTGTAAACCAAAAAGTATCTGAGACAGGTCTCAACCAATTTGAAGATTTGTTGTGCCAAGGTTAAGGGCATGCCTGGAAGTGAAAAACGTGAAATCACAGAAACAGTCTCTAGTCTGTGCCTTTCTCCAAAGACGTTTTTGAGGGCTTTGATTTAAAGGCTCAGGGGAGGCAGGGTATGGTCACATGACTGAATCCACATGTTGCAAAGGAGAAGGAACAGGTAGGGGACTAGTCAATTACGTATTTGTCTCATGCTCAGTAGATCAGCAGTTTACATAAGATAAAGTGAACATAGAGTAGCTACCTGTGGAGCTATTTAACCTTTTATCTATAGCTATTTACCAAAGAGCAGAAGGAAAGGCAGTTTCTTGCATGACTCAGCTTTTTTTGTTTTTTGTTTTTGCCTTTTTGGCATAGTGAATTGGGTTCCCAGGTTTCAATTTTCCTTTCACAATATGCAGCTGCAGCCGTGTCCCGTGAGTGTGGTAAGGCTTAGGGTGTTTTGGAGATGTACAGACCTGAGTTTTCATTCCAGCTATTCTGCCCAAATGCTAAGTTAATGTAGGACAAGTATTTAACCAATGTGATCTTCAGTTTGTCATCTGTGATTGGGGAACAATAATAATAATAATAATACCTTATTTTGATAATTAGAGATAATGCATATGAAATATAAGCACAGAGCAGATGTTCCGTGGCTGGTAAATATTCTCCCTCTTCTTCTTGGTGTGGTAGTCTGCTTGCTCTGTGTCTATGGAAGTCAGATGAGCATTTGCCCACGAGCTCCGAAGAATAAAATAACTAGAATGGAAACAGAAAATTAGACGTTCCATATGTTGTAACTCATTTTTGGCTGGAAAGTATAGAGACCTCAGCTGGGAGTGTCATTAGATACTTGGAAAGGATGGGCGATGATTAGCACAGGTGGCTGGAGATGAACTCCCTGAACAGGCCCTGACATCTTGGTAGATAAAGAAAAGCTCATATAGGTCGCAGCCTAGAATTTCATCTAATATGTATTTATTCTGTATCTTGTTATCACAAAGTTGAGTTTCTCAGTCTATTTGCTAAGAAGAGCAAAGAACTTTCCAGTAATATTGAAAGGTTTAGTCCTAAGGACCTTGAAAAGCTACATTTGTTAGAAAGTAACAGATGTTGTAGAAAAGCAGGCTTGTTCAGTTCAAGCAGAAAACCACCTTTCATAGGTCGTTGATTTCACCTGACATCGCTAGTGATAATTAACCCACCACGATCTTTCACATCCGCTTCTAATCAACTCCACCTGTTTTGGCATCAGGCAAAATCAGGAATATGGCTAAAGATATTTTTCCACAGATATTTGATTTGCAAGTAAAAATAAAGTAACATTAAGTAAGTATAAACAATTCATTTTAACATCAGTAAAGCTCCGGAGAAGTAAACCGACAGCTCTCAGGTCCAGCTGCTGAGGCCACAGGGACTTTTTGTGGGAGGCCTCAGAGACCATCTGAGAGGAAGGGTATCTGAATGAAGAATGAGAGAATATCTCAGCCCAGAAGCTACTCCATTTCTTAATCTGAAACCACAGAGGTTCATGCCTTTGTGTGGATCTGTGCTGGGTCAATTTAGCTAAGCTAGAAATACATTTTCCAGAATTTCCTTTCCTGTACAGCTGCAGGTTGACATGGGCCCAAGAGAAATTCAGTGTGAGATTTGCAAGCTGAAATAGCAGTCACATTCTTCTTGTACTCAAGGCAATCTAGCCGAGCATTCAACATGGGTGCAGCTACTCCAGACTATCAAAAGGCAGAGCAGAGAGGGGCCAAGGGCACACTCGCCAGCCTCAAGCTTCAGGATTGGAGCTCTGGGCTGGCGTGGTCTGCTGAATCATGTCCCCACAGATCTATCCAGGTCTCTGGAACCTGCAAGTGTTAATTCATGTGGCAAAATAAACTTTGCAGATACCGCTTAAGTTATAGATTTTGAGGCCAGGTGTGGTGACTCACGCCTGTAATCCCAGCACTTTGGGAGGCCAAGACTGTGAATTACCTTAGGTCAGCAGTTCGAGACCAGCCTGGCCAACATGGCGAAACCTTGTCTCTACTAAAAATACAAAAAGAAATTAGATGGGCATGGTGGCATGTGCCTGTAATCTCAGCTTTTCGGGAGACTGAGGCAGGAGAATTGCTTGAACCCTGGAGGCAGAGGTTGCAGTGAGCCGAAATGATGCTACTGCATTCCAGCCTAGGTGACAGAGCAAGAAAATGTCTCAAATAAAAAAAAGATTAAGTTCTAGATCTTGAGATGATCCTGGATCACCCAATAGGCCCTAAGTGTCATCACAAGTGTTTTTTATAAGAGGGAGAGAGGGACATCTGGCTGCAGGAGGGGAAAGGCAATGTCCAGATGGAAGCAGAGGGAGCTCTGAGAATGCTGCGCTGCTGGCCTCTAAGAGGAGGAAGGGGGACCATGGGCCAAGGAATGCAGCTTTCCAAGCTAGAAGAGGCCAGGAAGCAGATTCTCCCCTAGAGCCTCAGGAGAGAGCATGGCCCTACCTTGGTTTCAGCCCAGCAAAACTCATTCTGCACCTTTGACCTCCAGAACTACCGGGCAATAAATGTGTGTTTGAAGGCTCCCAGTTTGTGCGATTTGTTACAACAGCATAGGAAGCTAACATCCATGTTAAGGTTCGGGATCATTCCTAGACACAGGACGGACAGCAGGCTCCATCCAGCCCTGCTCCAATCTTGCTGTATCCTTCAGGAGATCCCAGGGAAGAGTTTGGAAAAGGGGAGGCTTTGGGTGTGAAATAGTTAAGTGACTTGTCATACAACCACACCAGAGGACACTGTGTGTGTGTGTTTAAAATGATATCCCGTAGAGTTTGGATGATGCAGGGAAATGCTTAGGATGTAACGCCAAACAAAAAACGGGGAATTTTTAAAGTATACGCAGTAGAGCGAATGGGCAAGAGCGGGCTGAGAGCAAACAAAACGGAGTATTGCAAAATGTACCCAAGGGCTGTCCCTGGCTGGGGGGACTCTGGTGATGGCTGTTTTCTTTTTTTTTTTTTACAGCTGGGAAAGTTACTTATCTGTTCCTTAATTTCCTCATCTTTAAAATGGAAATAATAATAGTAGGGTTGTTTGAAGATTTTTTTTTTCCAGTGGGACGGGAGAATCACAAGGAATCAGGTGTTCAGAGGAATGTATTGAGTAGAGGTGAGGAACTAGGATGTTGAAAAGTAAAAAAAGGAGAGAAGGAGAGGAAGAAAGAGGAAGGTCGCCAACCATCTTCTTGTCCCTAGACTTCACAGAGTAGGCGAACGCTATGAAGCCCAGGCAGCAGGAGTTCATGAAGAGGGTGTTGAACAGGGACCAGAAGACGTGGTTGGGCACAGAGGTCTCGCTTCAGATGTGGATCACGGTGGATGTCGGGGGCGCGGGGTTGTGGGGCGCCCCCAGCGCAGCCACCTCATGTTCCTCCTTCAGCATCTCATAGTTCGGGGGACAGCTGGTGCTGGCGGGGGTGAAAAAGGTTTGGGCCATGTGGTTCATGGTGTCCAGGGAAGACTGGCCGTGGTTGGGTTGCTGGGATGCTTCTCCTGGTCAATTTTTTTCTTACATCTTTTAAGTCAGCTTAAAAATAGTAAAGGTACTGCAGCTCACTGACTTGTTTTTGAGGTATTACAGGAGGGAGCGGTCATTGAGAATCTGACACTCCACGGTTTCTGATTTGCCAGAATTTTGCCAAAAAGTCAGTGCTTTGTTCTTGGGCATTTACAGTACCAGGCAGAATCCATTTTAAATTGTCCTCTTCCAAACTGAAAGATGGCTGTTTTCTTTGTACTTTTCTCTGAAGGGTCTCATTTAGGAGGATTCAGGGCTACAGAACAGCAGCTGCCAAATGAGCAACTTATAGCCAGAAAAATTTCAAATGTCAGCAGATCAGGAGCTCTGAGATACACCGGAGGCCTCTCAGCTGTTAGTGTGACCCTCAGCGTTGGACCATGGGAGGGGACGAGGGGGAAGGAGAGAGTGTTAGAAGAACTACGGAGGCAAGTTATAGACAGTACTCTGCCAGCAAACAGGCTTTCTAACCCGCCTTGCCTGTGGCTGCTGCACTGTTCTCTCTTTGCAGCGGGAAGTGGGGAATACAGTGTTCCCCTTTCCCATTCTCTAGGTCTCCGGATTATTTGGAAACACACATCTAGGCAAACAGCAGGCTCATTTTAGCAACGACTATTTCTAGCTGGGGCTGGGTGGCACTGGCAGGCATGACAGCCTCCTCTCTGTGTCCAGACCTGGGCCAAGACTCTGCCACTGACCCCAGGCTGGAAGGTGACATTTATCTCCCAAAGAGCTGACCCTAGTTCTCTAGTTCTCCATGTGGTTTAGACATGAAGAAGCCTAGGACTGGAGGAAAAGGGGGCACTGCCAGCAGATCACTGGGTGAAGCTGCATCTACCTGGTGCCATCGTGAGTAATAAATTGGCAGGGTCTTGTGTTCTGAGGAGCCCTGGGCCGCCCAGCTGAGATGGCTGTCAGGACGGACCTTCTAAGCCAGGAGCATGGGTCTTGGCTGCTGCTCGAGGAGCAGATCTGCCAGCTGCAGGCAGCAGGATGAGGAATGGGCTTCTCCAAGCTCTGTGCTGATGGGAATTAGGCTGAGAAAGGCCTTGCAATCTAGCAGAGCTAGGCTGGAGGCCCGGAGCAGCAGAACTGTCTTTTGGCACTAAAAATTAATAACGTGGAAAGCTGAGGGAGAACCAGGCTGTGAGCCTGCCCACCAGGCAGCCTGGGCAGAAGTCAAGGAGTTCTATTTTTATCAAGAAGTGCCACGTTCTATTATACTACTCTAAAAGAAATGCTCATTTTTAACATGGCAAGGAAATCTCAGCCAGGGGTAGCTCTGAAAGGAAAAGTCTGAGTTGCAGGGTGTATGTGTGCATTCTGTGTGCATGTGTGTGCATATAATAGATATGTGCATGTGTGCATGTGTGAACACCTACAGGGCTGTCAGAGAAGCCAGAAAATGTGACTGCAGAGATTTTGAACAACTGCAGCCTAGCTGGATTGGAGGCATGTGACTGCTGGCCACTTCTGCTAGGCCAGGTAAACAACCCAAGCAGCACTCCCAGGACCTGCATATTCACTCCAAACTCCAGAGGAACCCAGTTGAGCTCACCATCCTCCTGTCTATGTCTGACCCTCCTGCCTGGGTTCCAGATAGCCTTACACAAACTGAGGCACATCCAAGATGCTGGTTTCCCCTTGCCCTGCATTCAAAGTGGGGTCAAATCCTCTCAACCTATTCCTCACCCGTCTCTTTTGACCCACCATCAAAATAAATAGAGCAACACTATCATCTAACAGGCTCTCCTCATTTGCTGCCTTTCCTCACCATGCACGGACTACCTGATCCCCACACCTGAGCACCATACCTAAGCCTCCTCCTTCCTTCCTCCTGATCTTGTACTTTCAAATCTCAGCAGTCACCATGGCTTCCCAGCTCTGCCCGCTGATGCCCACAACAGGGCAGACTCTGGACAAATGTGGTAGAATAACTTCCTGCCTCTATCTCCTCCCTGCCTTCTAAAGTCTATGAAAATGCTAGTAAGGAAATGAACTAAACACAAGCTGTTGACCTACAGGAATGGAAAGAACAGGAGCTCAGGCAATAGCAGACAGGATCAAAGCACCCAACACTTGGGAGCAGCCTCAGAAGAGTTGAGGAAAGTATACGGTAAAGGTGAAGGTGAATGGGAAAGTGGAGGGGCAGGTTGGGCACCAAGAACAGAGACTCTCCACTAAATCCTGCGTTTACAAACATCGGGCACCAAGCCGAACTGGCACTGAAAGCATGAGGCTGACTGAAAGTCAGTACACTGGCTGGGCATGGTGGCTCACGCCTGCAATCCCAACACTTTGGGAGGCTGAGCAGGAGGATCACTTGAGCCCAGGAGTTCGAGACCAACCTGGTTAACATAGGAGACCTCATCTCTACAAAAAATAAATTAGCTGAGCATGGTGGTGTGTGCCTGTAGTCCCAGCCACTCAGGAGGCTGAGGCAGGTGGATTGCTTGAGCCCAGGAGTTCAAGGCTGCAGTAAGCTGTTATCATGCCTCTACACTCCAATTTGGGTGACAGAGTGAGACCTTGCCTCTAAAAAAGAAAATCATATACAGTTACCAGCTAGCACCCCAACCCCTTTCCCCCACCTGCTCAAGCAAACCACACCCCTCCTCCCAGCTCTCTCAGGAGACTCCAGATGATGGTGTGGTAAAACCACACCTGTCCAGTCTCGAGGATACGAAGCACAGGGGAGGAAAGGGTGGGCTCCCAGCTGAAAGTGAGGGAATGTGTTCTCTTTTGGGGTCCACGAGGGGGCATAGTTTTAAGGGCAAGAACTTCCCAGCGCCATGTCCCCCTCCCATCTCTCTCCATCCAGGAGATTTAACAGTCTCTGTTTTAATTTTTGTGGGCTTGGGAAGAATCAAAAAGTTAATCACTCCAGCAGAAGTTGTAAGGAACTCCTTTCATAGGCCAGAGGTCTTTGAGAAGGTGGGGGTTCCTCCCAGGTTAAAAGTCCCCTTCTTCTTCACCCCTTCAGACTCCATGTTTGGGTCCCCTTCCATGAACACTCCCTTCGAGGAAGCCGTCTTTCTCTCTCTTGGATTTCCAGCTCTCTGGAATCCCCTCCCACATAGTGGGAGCTCTCTTTCCCCTCCTGGATTTCCCCTCTGGGATCCCCTTTCATCCAGTGTGGAAGCTGTCTTTGCCCTCCTGGATTCCATCTTTCTGGATTCTCTGGTTTTCTCCCTCTGGGAACCCTTCTCACTCAGTGTGAGAGCTAGCTGTTTCTCTCTCCCCCCTCCTTTTTCTCTTTCTACCTAAATAAATCTCTTTCTGCAAACACTTTGAGTCCAGCATTTATTTTTAGGAGCGCACTGGGCCGTGGTCTCCTCTCCCATTCTTGGGGAGTGATAGACCAAGAACTTGGAGAAACATCCTCTCGGGAACTGAGAGCTCCCCTGGACCCCAACATTACAAAAGTGGTGGCTGTGTTTAAGGGAAACACTACATTGTGAACTTTGGGGTCCTCTGCTCCCTTCCCTGCTACCAAGTCCACAGCCCTTGCAAGCCCCCAGGATGGAAATGGAAAGGTGCATTTCTGGAGAAACCGAAGGTTCCAGAAGGAGATACTTTACCCACTGATACCTGGGGATCCCCAGCGAGAAGTTGGGCTCATGATCTTCACTAGTCAGGGTTCTCCCGAGAAACAGAACCAGTAAGACAGATAGATGGTGGCTGGATGGCTGGATTAGTCAATAGATTGGTAGGTAGGTAGATAGAAGATATAGACAGACGGATATAGACTTGTCATAAAGAATTGGCTCATGCAACTGTGGAGGCCAAGAAGTCCCATGATCTGCCATGTTTAAGCTGGAGACCCAGGAAAGCCGATGGTATAAGTCCCAGTCTGCTGATAAGAGAAGACCAACGTTCCAGCTCAAGTGTGCTAGCAAAGAGAGTAAATTCCCCTTTCTTCTGCCTTTTTGTTCTCTTTAAGCCCTCAAGGGATTGGAAGATGCCCACCCACATTGAGGAGGGCAGCTTGCTTCATTCAGTCCACTGATTCAAACGCTAACCTCTTCAGTAAACACCTCTTAGGCACACCCAGAAATAATGTTTAACCAAATAACTGGACACCCGAAGACCCTGTCAAGTTGACACATAAAATTAATTATCACACCTTCCAATTACTCTCCACAAAGCACTTTAGGTGACAATCCCACCCACATACAATTTTAAAAGTTCCTAAGAATCTGCTCTTAAAAAGAAACAGTGGTTCAGGAGAGATTGAGGAAGAAAGAGAAAAAAATTAATTGGGGAAATAAAATAAAAGGATTCTGCAGAAAATTAAAACAAGGAAGAAAATGCAACCTTCAAAAATTAGAAAAGTATGCTCAGAAAGAAACAGGAGAGCACAAACATCAAACAAGAATGGGATGCTTGAAAAAAGGGGAAAAAAGAGCTCTTAGATTTTTTTAAGGCATAACCAGAATGAGAAATTCCTCTACCAAGAGTTGAAGAAAGCGGATTGAAAATAAGAAGAAGGAGATAAGATAATTAGAGGATCAAGGCAGTCTGGCATCTGACTCCAATGTGTCCCAAATAAATAAATAAAGAGGCAGGTGCAACAGCACAACTCCAGAGGGTGTCATTCATAGAATATGGGGTGAATAGTGCCCTGGAGTTGGAAGCTGCAGAGGGCCTGATCAGAGACAGAAAAATCAGGCAATCAGTGCTCAGATATTTTTGCAAAGCCAAAGGACACACGTTTCCAAGTTGAAAGGGCCACTGAATACGCAGCACAGTGGGTAAAAGAGACTCACACTAGAGCACATCACTGTCAAAGACAATCCGAGGCTGACTGCAGCAGCTCATGCTGAGAATCTCAGCGCTTGGAGAGGCTGAGGCATTTGAGAATCCTCAGTAAGAAGTTGCGCTCACCTTCTGTATTAGTCAGGGTTCTCCAGAAAAACAGAAATAAAATGACGGACGGACGAACAGATGGATGGATGGATGGATGGATGGATGGATGGATGGAGAGACAGACACAAGACATAAACAGATATAGATTTATGACAAAGGATTGGTTCATGCAATTGTGGAAGCCAAGAAGTCCTATAATCTAGAAGGATTGCTTGAGGCCACGAATTTGAGACCAACCTGGGCAATATAGCACGATCACATCTCTACAAAAATTTAAAAATTAGCCAGGCATAGTTACACATGCCTGTTGTTCCAGCTACTCAGGAGGCTGAGTCAGGAGGATCATGTAGGCCAAGAATTCAAGGCTGCAGTGAGCTAGGATTGTAGCACTGCACTCCAGCCAGGGCAAAAGATTGAGACCTTGTCTCTTAGAAAAAAATAACATTATTAAAGAACATCGGAGACAAAGATAGTTCAGTAATAGTAATATCTAACATTTATTCAGTTTATTAAATTCCAGGAACTGTTTTAAGTATTTTATGTGTAACTTCTAGTGAGAAAAAGCTGGTCTCATTAATAAATATGTTGGAATTTAAAATGCCATCAAATCTCAATGACCATGCTGAGTGCTAGAAGATGAGAGAGCGATGCCTTCAAAGTTCTGAGGGGAAATATTTCTCATCCTAGAGTCTGTTAACCAAAAAGTATGTGAGACAGGTCTCAATCCATTTAGAAGTTTATTTTGCCAAGGTTAAGGGCATGCCCGGAAGAAAAGAACACAGAATCACAAAACCTCTCTATGATTCATACCTTTCTCCAAAGATGATAGTGAGAGTTTCAATATGTAAATGGGGGAAATAGACATGAAAAGATTCATTCTGGAGGGGATGGAAGAAGGGTATGGTAATCCACATGTTTCAAGAGAGAAAGAGCAGATAGCAAATAGTCAATTAATTATTTGTCTCCTGCTCAGTAAATTGGCACGTTACATAAGATGAGGTGAACATAGAGTAGCTACCTGTGAAGATATTTAACCTTTTATCTGTAGCTACTGACTTAGGAGCAAAAGAAACGGTAATTTCTTACATGAGTCAGCTTTCAGCTTTTTTTTTCCTTTTGGCACACGGAACTGGGGTCCTGAGTTTTCATTTTCCTTTCACAAGTTCAACATCCAGTCACATTATTAATCAAAGGTGACGGTCAAACAAAAACACTGTGAAATAAGCAAGGGCTCAAAAACTGGGCCTCCTGTGCACCCTTTCTTAGGAAGCTACTGGAGAACAGGCTTTAGCGAAAGAAGAGACTAAGAAAGAGAAAAATGCATGTTAAAAAATAATTTTCAAAAACAGGTTAAATGATAACTCAATATAGATATAAAAATGAGTATGTGCTGTATTAGTCCATTTGCATGCTGCCATAAAGATCTACCTGAGACTGGGTAATGTATAAAGGAAAGAAGTTTAAAACTCACAGTTCCACATGGCTGGGGAGACCTCAGGAAACTTACAATCATGGCAGAAAGCAAAGGGAAAGCAAGCACCTTTTTCACAAAGCTGCCAGAGAGAGAGAGAGAGACAGAAAGAGGGAGATGGTGGGGGGGCAGGGAACCTCTAAACACTTTTAAACCATCAGATATCCTGAGAACTCATTCACTATATGGGAACAGCATGGGGAAAAACCGCCCCCATGATCCCGTCACCTCCCACCAGGTCCCTCCCTCGACACGTGGGGGAAATATAATTCAAGATGAGATTTGGGTGAGAACACAAAGCTAAACAATATCATGTGCTAAAGATTATATTTAACTTCTCAGTGAAGAAACTGAAGAGGTGTGACAGCTAGTTCGAAGGAGAATCTGAAGGACAGGCACATTCATTGATCAGAAATATTGAAATAGACTCAGCACAGTGGCTAATGCTTGTAATCCCAGCAAGTTGGGAGGCCAAGATGGGAAGATCACCTCACCTAAGCCCAGGAGTTTGAGACCAACCTGGGAAACACAGGGAGAGCCCACCTCTACATTTTTTTTTTTTTTAATTAGCCAGGTGTGGTGACACGTGCCTGTAGTCCTAGCTACTTGGGAAGCTGAAGTGGGAGGATCTCTTGGGCCCAGGAGGTTGAGACTGCAATGAACTGTGATTGCACCACTGCACTTCAGCCTGGGTAACAGAGGGAGATACCCTAAAAAAAAAAAAAAAAAAAAAAAAAAAACAAGAGAAAAGAGAAAAGATAAGAAGAGAAGAGAAACACTGAAATGAATCTGTAAAATGAAAGCAAACTGGCGGATTTGAGGGAAGGAAGGAATGGTTGTCTCTCTTCAGAACATAAGTATTTGCATATCCATAGACAAGAATTATTTGTTATTGCATCAGTTGTCTGTAGAATTGTAAAATAGGTCCCATAGCATTGGAATCAGCTAACCTGGAAGAGCATGCCCTAGACAGAGAAAGATTTTGTTCCTTGCCCCCAGCTGAAGCAGAGTGTTTTCTATAAATGCAATCCAGGGATAAAGGAGAATACCAGTCAGGAAGCCTGGGAAGAGCATTCCCGGGTGGGGTTGGGACAGGCTGAGGGATTCCAGTCAACCTGTGAATACATAGCTAAACAAACTCAACAAAACATGTGTTTTTGTTTTTTAGAAACAGTCTCACTCTGTCGCCCAGGCTGGAGTGCAGTGGCGTGATCTTGCCTCACTGCAACCTCCACCTCCTGGGTTGAAGCTATTCTCCCTTCTCAGCCTCCCACGTAGCTAGGACTACAGGCATCCGCCACCACGCCTGACTAAGTTTTTCATATTTTTTAGTAGAGACACAGTTTCACCATGTTGGCCAGCCTGGTCTTAAACTCCTGACCTCAAGTGATCCACCAGTCTTGGCCTCCCAAAGTGCTAAGATTACAGGCATGAGCCACCACCACACCTAGCCTTAAAAAAACATGTTTTAAAAGTCTTCCCCCAGGCTGGGCATGGTAGTTCACACCTGTAATCCCAACACTTTGAGAGTGTTCAAGACCAGCTGGAGGAACATACTGAGACCCCATCTCCATAAACATAAAATAAAAATCTTCTCCCTGTAATCCCACCACTTTGGGAGGCTGAGGTGGCAGGATCAGTTGAAGCCAGAAGTTTGAGACCAGCCTGGGCAACACAGTCAGACCCCCATCTCTACACAAAATTTAAAAATTAACCAGGCATGTTGATGCATGCCTGTAGTCTTGTAGCAGGAGAAGCTGTGAGAAACGGACCTCTCAGACACTGAACTGGGAAGGAAGGGGTGATTTATTCTGCTGGGAGCAAGGTGGCATAGTTGCCTAACAGCCAAGCTCATTTAACAAAGGAAACTTCTGCCTTTATATAGGCTTACAACTCTAGAATTTACATGTGAAAGGGTCTTGGGTTTACAGTCTTAGAAATTGCATGTGAAAGGGTCTTGGTCTTATAACTCTAGAATTTACATGTGAAAGGGTCTTGGTCCTACGACTCTAGAATTTACATGTGAAGGGGTCTTGGGCTTAGGAGTAGGTGTGGGGTATAGTGACTTAGGTAGGGGTTTCCTTCTGGAAAGATTCCTCCATACCATGCCTGCGATCTACAGGAGGGCTTAGGAGTAGGTGTGGGGTATAGTGACTTAGGTAGGGGTTTCCTTCTGGAAAGATTCCTCCATACCATGCCTGCGATCTACAGGAGGGCTTAGGAGTAGGTGTGGGGTATAGTGACTTAGGTAGGGGTTTCCTTCTGGAAGATTCCTCCATACCATGCCTGCGATCTACAGGAGGGCGATTAGGGTGGTGCCTGGTCTGCCAGCCTTTACTTCTCCTATTGAAATGCAGTGTGGAAATCAAGGGGCAGAATGGTCTTAGATGCTTAAGGGTGATTAAGGTTCTCCTCTCTCAGTCTCAGCTACTTGGGAAGCTGAGGTGGGAGGATTGCTTGACCCCAGGGAGGTAGAGGCTGCAGTAAGCTGTGATCGCACCACTGCACTCCAGCCTGGATGACATAAAAAGATCCTTGTCAAGGGAAAGAGTCAAGCTCTGTAAAATATTTGAAGAGATTTATTCTGAGCCAAATATGAATGACCATAGCCTGTAACACATCCCTCAGGAGATCCTGAGAACATACGCCCAAGGTGGTCGGAGTGTGGCTTGGTTTTATATATTTTAGGAAGACATGAAATGTCAGTCAAATACATTTAAGAAATACACTGGTTCTCTCCAGAGAGGCGGGACAACTTGAAGTGTTGGGCGGAGGTGGGGGGCTCCCTTAGGTAGATATAAAATGGTCTGATTGGCAGTTGGTTGAGTTTATCTAAAGATCCGGGGTCAATAGAAGGAAAATGTCTGTGTTGCAATAGGAAGTTATGGAGACCAAAATTTAACCACGCAGATGAAGCCTCCAGGTAGCAGGCTGCAGAGAGAATGGACGGTAAATGCTCCTTATCAGAGATGTATAATGAGTCCTCTCTCCCGACCGGCACTTCCCGTCATGGCCTGAACCAGTCTTTCAGGTTAAGAGGGCTGTGGCCCAGGAGGAAATCCACAGAGATTTCATCCGCAGGGGTGAGGGACTTTAAAATTTTATTTTTTGTTTACATCCTGTCTCAAAAGAAAAAAAAAAAAGAATAAAAGAGTTTCTGGTTTACACCTCAACTCAAGAAAAAAAATAGTGAAAGAAAAGAAGAACCTCAAGGACATCTAAAAACTGGTAAGACAGAAATTACCAGGCCAAAAATAAAAGGGAAGTGGAATTCAGAAAGGGAAAAAGCAGAATGGAAGCTTCTTTTTCCCTGAGAGCTTTTTCAGAACCTGAAAATCAGAACATGTTTGAGCCTCATGGAGTCTGACGGGGGAAGAAGTCAAGCCAGGCCCTGCCCAACACTCAAGGAAAACCCGAATTGGTCAATTATTTGATGAGACTATAAATCACTTGCCTCTTTCCACTCTGGTGCTCCAGCAGCACAGCCACACACCAACCTTCATCTGGAGTGTCTCAAGACCTTCTGGAATCTTCTCCCACACACACCTCCTTACACAGGTCCATTCCACGAAAACCAGCAATTCGAAATCTAACCTATCGGAACTTTAAAAATATTTTGAGACTTAAGGGAATTTGATCATGGGACCTGAGTCATGTAAACAAACAGGTAGCTGCAAGCTTTGTCTCTCTGATTATAGATTAGCCTTTTTCCTTACCTACATTGTTGTGTAAAATGTTGTACATGGCTGCAGGCCTCAGGGAAGACCCCTTTCCTCTTCACTGTGCGTCTTAATTACAGATTAACTCCTTGCCTCTCTCACAGAGACTTCATGACCATCGCATTGTCTGGGATGGAATGTTAAACACACTCTTACATTGGAAAGGAAATGAAAGCAAGTTGTCGAGAAAAGAAAATGTTTGGGGGCAGGAGAACAACCTATAATTAATTAATTAATTAACATAATTAAATAACATAAAAAATTAACATAATTAATTAATTAATTAACATAATTAAATAATTATAGGTTGTAACTCATAAACCAGCCTTGTATAGAAAATGTTAAACAAAAAAGTTAAACATGAAATGTTATATAAGAAAATGTTCTACAAAGTTACTAAATTTCTCTGTTTTCCGCCTATGTAAGCAAGACTTTACCTCTTAACTTGAGAGCCCCGACCCCATTTCTCTGGAGTCTGTTTCCTAGATGACCATTCCCAGCTTTTTGCTTGAATAAACTCTTTAAAACCGGATTTTGGGCTGGGTGCACTGGCTCGTGCCTGTAATCCCAGCACTTTTGAAGCAGAAGATGTAAAAACAAAACAAAACAAAACAAAGAAAAACGAATTTCCTTTGGGCAGCTGCCCTCTAGAACATCCCCTTTTCTTCCATCATTGCCCTCCGTTTTGCTCTCACAACTATCTTTGCAAGTTCTGTAAGTTCCTGTTTCCCATCTGAGTGGCACGGCAAAGTTTCCAAGATATGCTTGAGTTGTAAACCTGTCACTGTTTGATAAACTGCCATTGTTCTGCCTCCCCAAGCCTGCTGGCCTACCTTGCAGGTTTCCCGCCACTAAACTAGCCAGCCCCTTTCAGCTGCAAGTATGAAAGTCAAGCTCTGTCTTTGGGGATCAGCCTTTGGATGCTAATCCACTGAGCCGGTCTGCGCCTTAATAAAATCTTCCTGTCCCACCCATTGGTCTCTCCTGTCCCTTGATTCCTGCAACACTGAGAAGCTGAGGCAGGAGAATCACTTGAGCCCAGGAGTTCAAAATCAGCCTGGTTAATAAAGAAAGACCGATTAAAGAGAAGTAAACTGAAAAACAACGTTAAAAACCCTGGATTCTGATCCTTTCAATTACTTTATGTTGACAACTCTAATATGGCTGCTGCCCAATTAGCCTTGTAAAGCACAGGGCTGACCACTTCAGCTCCCTGCTCAGGGTTGAATTTGGAATAAAATCCAGATTCCAGAGCTACAGAGCCCTTAGATCTGGGGCCCTTGCTTTTGTACTTCTGTTTTTCCACTCTACTTAGCTTAAGCACGTTCCCTACAGCCAGCTAAGAAAGGAAAAGGTCCATTTCCAAACCCTTCCCTCCCTAGACCGCTCCCTGCTCTGTGCAGACAATGAAAACAGCCCTTGAGCTGAAGCTATACTGAAGACAAAAACTCAGATGGCCGCCATGTTTTTGCTCCCAGAACAGAGGCCAATGTCCTGTCCTGTGTCTGTCCCCACCTTGGCACACCACTAGGAAGAGGGGGCCAAATGAGAGCAGAAAAGCTGACTCCCATCTTCACACACACGACTGGTGCTCCAGCCTTGCACACCCATACCCAGCTTGTTCACCTCACCCTGTCCTGGCACCCCTCTCCCGCTCTGACTCCTCCTTCTCAACCACTCCTGCTACTGCAGGGCAAGGAGCTCTGCTGCCATCTGAGCAGATCTTTGGAACAATTCAGGCCATGCCAATTCAGATAGCCTTTCTGCTAGGGACCTGGGACCTGGGGTGGGACAGGCGAGTACCTAGCCACCACTGTCTTTGCTCCCGGCATGGCTCACCTGCCTAGCTCAAACCTTCATGGAGCTGTGATCTGTACCCCAGGATACAAACAAAAGTGGGCACCGTCCCAGGGTCCATATCAAACTCATGACCAGCTCGCAGGAGATCCTCCTGCTGCCACATTCATCTCAGGCTGCAGACCTGTTTGGCCCTTCACACCTGACTACTGCTGCCCTCCAGGATTCTCGACATGACCCCTCCATCTACCCAGCTGCCAGGACCAGAAACCCAGGCCATGCAGTAAGAATTCACTCAACAACTCGACAAACACTTACTGAGCCCCAACTCTGGTCAGGCACTGGGGACAAATCAGATGTGGCTGTGCCCTGCTATAGCTTGCAGTGTGACTGGGAGCGATGACAGTCCCTAGCCTCAGCCTGTCACCTTCCATCCGTCGGCCCCACATCAGCCCGTTTACCTCAGGCTCACATTGTCCATCGCAGAGACCACGCAGCTCAGTGTAGGGCCTGCCTCTGGGCTTGCCCCTCCAACTCTCCCTTCACTCTGCTTCCAGAGATACGTTGCCCGTCCTGATTCAATTTTACCTCTTCCCAAATAAAATTCCTCAGTGGATGCCAATTGTTTTTAGGATTAAAAAAAAACAGCTTATTTTGGCACCCACAGGACTGCCAGACCCTCATGCCAGGCCCCCAGCTCAGACATGTTGGTCCAGATGGAGCACCTCACAGTTCCTCAAATGGGTTCTGTCCATCGCACCTCACACTGCTGCCATGCTGACTTCGTGCCGTGAATGTCCCGCCTCCTCCTGCAGGATAGGCTTCGCCTTGTCTCCCATATTTCAGAAAGTCTTCCCTACCCCTCCAAACCAGGCTCCATGCCCTCTGGATCCCCACAGTACCCAAGCCACACTCTGCAGCAGTACATATCATTATCCTGAATGGTAAATATTTACAGTCTGTCTTCCACACTAGACCATGAGAACCTTGAAGACGAAGACAAGCCTTTCATTTTTGCATCATCAGAAACTAGCGCAGCGCTCAATATACACGTACCTGGTGAATATGTACTGTATGAATGAATGTAATGATTAAGTAACGTGTCTCGACTTCAGCTTTGGCCCACCGGCACTAATAATACCTCCTTAATCTCTCTTCTCTCAGCTTATGACCCCCCTGGCTTGGATCCCCATTAAGGACTGAAGGTTTGTGCTTCCCCCAGTTCCTAAGTTGACCCCCTGACCTCCAACATGACTGCATTTGGAGGTAGCACCCTCAAGGTAGACAGCAGCAGCTTACTGATCCAGGGCCGCTTTCCAGAGATCTCTCTCGCAGGACTGACCATTGATCTTTCATGGGTCCTCCTGGGACCAGTCATGGCAATTTGTATTTCTCTACCCCGAAAGGTAAATGAGACAAAAACAACACATTTAATTAAATGAACTTCAAGGCTAAAATTCTGTCTCTCTTTTTTGGAACTTTTTATTTAGAAATAATGGTAGAGTTGCATACTGTTTGGAAGAAATAATACTGACAGATTTCATATATTCTTCTTTCACTTTCCTCCTATGGTACGACTATAGTACGGTACCATAACCAGGGACACCCTGGTTGACAATCCACTGTATTCAGGTATGACCCACTACATTCAGACGTGATCCACTGTATCAGATTTCCCTAGTTTTACATGCACTCGCTTGTGTTTGTGCATGTGTGCACGCACATTCAGTTACATGCAATTTATCACGTGCACAGATTCATGTCATCACCACCACAATCAAGACACAGAACAGGCCGGGCATGGTGGCTCACGCCTGTAATCCCAGCACTTTGGAAAGCCAAGGTGAGCAGGTCAACTGAGATCTGGAGTTCGAAACCAATCTGACAAATGTGGAGAAACCTCGTCTCTATTAAAAATACATTAGTTGGGCATGTTGGCACATGCCTGTAATCCCAGCTTCTTGGGAGGATGAGGCAGAGGTTGTGGTGAGCCATGATTGCACCATTGCACTCCAGCCTGGGCAATAAGAGCTAAATTCCATGTCAAAAAAAAAAAAAAGATACACAACAGTTCCATCAGAGGGACCCCTCAAACCACTCTTATGCTGCCAGACACATCTCCTCCCCATTCACCTGGAAAATACAAATCCAGTCACCATTGCTATACTTTTGTTATTTCAAGATTGCCATAAAAATGCAATCAGCAGTATATAAAATTTCGAGGTTGACTTTATCCACTCAGCATAATTATCTGGAAATTCATCCAAATTGTTGTATCTGTTAATAGCTTGCTCCTCATTATCAACGAATAGTATTCCATGGTGTGCACATACAACAGTTTAAGCATCCACCTGTGGAAGGAAATTTAGTTTCCAGTTTCGATTATGAATCAGTTGCTATGAACCTTTGGGTACAGGTTTGTGTGAACATAAGCTTTTATTTCCGGGGTGTGTATGGTAGTTTACTTTTATAAGGAACTGCCAAGCTGGTTTCCAAAGTGGCTATACCATTTCACACTCCCACTAGCAATGTAGGAGCAATCCAATTTTTCCACATTCCTGCCAGCATTTGGTGTCTTCGCTGTTCTGTGTTTTAGCCATTCTGATAGGTGTGTAGGGGTAGCTCGTGATTTTAACTTGCACTTATTTAATGGCCACTAGAGTTGAGCATGTTTCACGTTATCTGCTGTCTCTATATCCTCTTCGGTGAAATGTCTGTTCACATTTTTTGCTCATTTTCTAAGTAGACTGTTTTTTAACTGTTGAGTTTTGAGCATTGTTTGTATATTCCAGCAGCTAGGAATATGGGCTCTATCTGGAAGGAATTCTGATGGATATAGTTACTGAACTATATACACATCACTTTATATACAGTTTGGCAACCCAATTTTCAAAATCAGGAATCCAGGGAAGAAGAAAAAAATGAGTAAGAAAAGCACTCAGTGTGGAAATCTTCACAATGTCTTACAATGTCTCAGGAGACTGCTGGCTTCTGAGGAGCCCCATTAAGACCCTGCTGTCCCCACGTGGGTCTGGCAGGGACAGGCAGCCCGATTCTTACCCAGAAGGTACCAACAGCCTCAACGACACAGGGCAGACATCCCTGACACCATTGCCAATCAAAGCCCATTACCAACTCTCCTGTCCCACCCTCCATCACTGTCCTTATGCAGGTAACTGGTGTGGGAGGCACAAAACCATTTTTGAGCCCCGGTCTCAGGGCTTGGTTTGGCCAGCAGAATCAGAAATCCAGCTTGAAGGCTGCTGCTATGTTTCACCTTTCCACTTCCCTTTGAACACATTTCAGAGGTACTGATCTTAAAAGTGGAAGATTTGCCACTTCAAAATGAGGCTCAGAGAGTGTGCTACAGGGGAGTGCTGTTCTGAGGATCACAGGCAGCTGCCCCTCCTCCTTCCATCCCTATACTGCAGCATCCTCGTCTAGGCCCCCAGGGCAGACCTCCCAACTGAGAACACCTCAACAGGGAGGGCAGGACAATTAAAAAAGGCCAAACATGTAAAATGCCACAGTAGATGATCAACAAATGTTGGACAAGAATCTAAGCATGCTGGCACGGGCAGCAACAGGGAGCTAGCAGGCCTGAGAGCCTGTCTCCCAGAGGCCTCCTTGGTCAACGTTTCATAATCCAGAGTCAACCTTCAACCTCTTCAACCTTGTATTCATAGAAACTGAATTTTCCGGTTCTCAGTAGGTGTCCACTAACATAGGCCACAGGAGTGAAGTAAGAAACAGAAGTTCAGTTTATTAATTTGTTAAAACAATGCAAGGTGTCAAGTCTAAGTGATCACTGCCTTCTCCACTGTCAGCGGACTGGCAGGGGGCCTGGCACGGCTTAGCGAACAAGAAGCAAAGCCTGAGAAGCCAGGTTTGGACCCAGGCATCAAACACAGCAGCCCAGGCTCTAACTGCTGAGCTATGTTCCCTCCAGCAGTTTCCATCCGAAACTAACTTGGAGCCTGTCCACCTACAGCCGCCTGAGCCTGTTTCTTGTTTTCCTAAGGATGCCATTCACCCAATCTTAGATGGATCTCAAAACTTCACCCAAATTAGGGACTTCGCCAAAATCGCCCCCAGGAGGGATAAATCCGTCTTCCCAGTACTTCAGGCTCTCTTGTCAGAGGCTTGGTCTGAGCTGGCTACATTCAGCCCACAGAAAAAAAAACAAGCATCCCCAGATATGCCGAATCTGTTTAGCTCTTTTGTTTACAAGCAATAAATATTAAATAGCTCAACCCAAATGGCCATAAGCAAAAACGAAAATGTGTTCATATAATGAAAGAGTCTAGTGGGAGGGGAAGGGGCAGGCCCCACTGGATTCAGGGCTCAACCTGTGGGGCCAGAACTGGGAAGGCGGCTGTCTCAGTCACACCATCTTTTGTTCACAACCAAAAGAGTGAGGAGAAAACAATCAACTTCTTCAATGACCAAAACAAGTCTACAATTGGCGCTCTTTGGCTCTGCAGCCAGAGCTGGGTCTTGTGGTCATCCCTGAGCCAATCACTATCATTAGAGGGGGACCTGAGGCTCTGATTGGCCAGGCCTGAGCTGCATGCTCCTGGAAGCAGGGAGGAGGTCACCCTCATTAGAAGCAAATTGTGATGATTTTCAAAGGAAATACGGGCTCTGATTAGCCATGGGCTGAGTGGATGCTGATTAGCTCCAAACTACAAATGCTCACTCCCCATGCTCTGTGCTCACATCTACACGTGAACTCACTCCAATGCCCCACATGGAAAGACCTCGTCAACCTGGAACGACCTCGTCCAACCCACCACACTCCATCCTACACGCCTATTCACTAAAAGACCCAGAGCCTGCCTCCACCAAGCAGCCTTCCCTGATTACCTCAGCCCACACATACCCTCACTCTGCATTCTGAAGCCACTTACTGTCCACAAAACTCACAGGGCACCTACCACGGCTGCCTGGTCAAGCTCTTTGTCTTTGGGGATGTGTGTATTTCTCTTCAATACAGTCCTCTAGGAATAAGGTATATACACTTTTTCTTTAAAGAGTTACATTGTCAATAAATTAGGCTTTGTTGGCCATATAGTCTCTGTAGCAACCACTCAACTCTGGCATTAGAGCACAAATTAACCATAGACATGTAAATGAATGAGGGTAGCTGTGTTCCAATAAAACTTTATTTGCAAAAAAACAGGTGGTGGGCTGGGTTTAGCCCAAGTGCTGTAGTTTGTCACCCCTTGCTCTCGGGCTTTAAGGACTGGACCTTGCCTTCTTGATATCTGAATTTCCCATTCAAGTCAGCACAGCACTTCAAACATAGGAACCAACAGTAATCAAAGCCGATTGGACAACATTGAATTACATTATTTTCATTTTCTTCTTTTAAAAGAAACAGTAGAAAGCTGTGAAGAGTGACTGTAGCCAAAAAGGAACGAATGTGTGTTCCTGGTCCACACCAAGAACGAGACGCAGGATACACTGGGAATTTCTCTGTCCAGGCTCTTCCAGAAATCAAAACAACTTGAGCAGTTGGTAAAAGAGACTCCTCTGTGGGGCACACCAATCATGAATAAATGTAAATGCATGTCTGTAGGTGTTTTGTGTGTGTGTGTGAGTACATGTGTCTGCAGTTATGTATGAAGGCCTGTGTGTAGTACTGGCACACCGCCAACAGGCATCCACGTTGCAAAAGCCAGCCCCATCATCCTGCTGAATCCACTTCCTCCTTGTAGGCCCTGCCAAGACCGTCCCTTAGCGTGCATCTCTGTGACTATCTCTGGGAATAGAGATGGTTGAAACCTGGGCCATTCTGTGGTTCCATGCTAGGCATTTTGGGAGCCCTTTGTTCCTTCTGGAGGGCCACGTGCCAGAGAAGTCACTGAGGAAAAGTGAGCGTTTTAAATGGGAGTATTGCTCCCTCTTGGTCTTTGAGCTAATTGTGTCTTTGAGCTGAAAGCCGTGGGAAGAAGCAGAGGAAAAAGAATGAATGGACTTGGGTTCTGAAAACCATCTTTTCTGCTGCTGGGAGGGGTTGGCAGGCCCTCTTGGGGCTCCCCACTTCTATTGAGCCCCAGATGTCCAACTTTTTATGCCTCCTGCTTTCCTGCCTCACTGGGCTTTGTGATAGCATCTGGGCTCTACCACATATTTACCATGGGATCCTGAACAAGGCGTGTTGTCTTACTGAGCCTCAACCACACATCTGCACATTAGGAATAAAATCTATTTCTCAGACAACTGTGAGAATGGAAGATGATGCATGTGAGCTTCATGAGACATAATTGACTCTCAGAAATGGCAGCCAGCATTAATAGTAATAATTCTACTTATGATTATTAGCAATGATCCAAAATGCTTCATGATCTTCAGCTTTCTCCATGTGGCCTCATTCTCCTAGAGGGCCCTCCAATCTATCCCCACACCACAGTGTCCACTTCCTCACAAAGGGACAAAAGCATTTCCCTGGCCATTATTCACACATATCACTAACTCTTTCAATATAAGCTTCAAGAGCCTTCTGACTCCTTGCCTTATTCTGAGGAGCCATACAGCAAGCTGGAAAAAGAACACAGGACTGATTGTTCAACCTGGGTATAAGTTAGGGTGCTCCAGAGAAACCAAACTACTGGGATACACATGAGGAGATTTATTATGGGGATTGGCTTTTCAGACCATAGGGGCTGAGAAGTCCCACGATCTGTTTTCTCCAAGCTGGAGAACCAGGAATGCTAGTGGTGTCATTCTGTCCAAGTCTAAAGGGCTGACAATTGGGATGGGGTTGGGGGACAGCTGCTACAAGTTACTGGATTCAAATACCCAAGAACTAGGCTCTCTAATGTCCAAGCAGGAGAAGATGGATGTCCCAGGCAGAGAAAAGAGAAAGAATTCACCTTTCCTCTGTGTTTTTATTCAATCTGGGACCTCACGGAGTAGATGATGCCCACTTACTTGGTGAGAACAGGTCTTCTTTGCTCAGTCTACCCATGCAAATGCTAATCTCTTCCAGAAGCACTCTTATAAATACACCCAGAAATAGTGCTTTACCAGCTTTCTGGGCATCACTTAGCACAGTCAAGTTGATGCATGAAATGAAGCATCATAACCGGAGTTCAAATTCTTGCTCTGTTGCTTGCTACCTGGAAACCTAGGACAAGCCTCAACCTCTCCAAGCTTCAGTTCTGCAAACATGCAGTTGACTCTTACCCCTGTGGGGTCACTGTGAGGAACTGTTAGGGTGACAGTACGTGGTACATTGAAGGAGCTCCAAAAATAAAAGCTCATGTTCTATAAATGCTGTCAGCCCACGAAGACATTTCTTATACCTGCAATACAAACTTGATTCCCATAAATAATACAACATTTCTCTTAGACTACGTTTTTTCTTCTCTAGAGAACCACCCAATGGCACAGAAAATGAATTCCCACTTCCGCCTTCCTTGTGCCTTGTACGACTCTCTGTCCTTCAGTGTCCTTGTTATATTTTCCCTCTCCCATTTGTGCTGTCACCAGCTCCATTAGAGCAGGAGAATTAGGGCTTTTTTTTTAAGACAGAGTTTCACTCTTGTTGCCCAGGCTAGAGTGCAATGGTGTGATGTGGGCTCACTGCAACCTCTGCCTCTCTGGTTCAAGTGATTCTCCTGTCTCAGCCTCCCGAGTAGCTGAGATTATAGGCACATGCCACCACACCTAGCTAATTTGTGTATTTTTAGGAAAGATGGGGTTTCATCATATTGGTCAGGCTGATCTTGAACTCCTGACCTCAGGTGATCTGCCCACCTTGGCCTCCCAAAGTGCTGGGATTATAGGCGTGAGCCACTCACCACACCCAGCTGGTCTTTATCATGATTGCCTAGACTGTCCTGCTAGTTCATTGAAAGACTTTTTTTTTTTTTTAAGTTCCAAATGCAAAAACTAAGAGCAAGGTTTTCCTTACCCAAATTCAAATGGACATTTTCATTAAAAAAAATAAAGACTCAAGAAGCCATAGGGAAACAAGGAAATGTTCCTGTTCCTCCTCATTCTCCCTTGACTCAGCGGGGAGAAAGTGGTCACAAGGCTTTCCCTGGCAGACAGAGGCCACTCAGAGGAGGGTGCGCATCAGCAGTGGCCTGCGGAAGTCCAGGTTAGTGGGTTTTGTCTGGTCAGGGGAAGAACAGTGTGTCTATCCACTGGTCATTGCATTCAGTGATCCAAAAATCACTGGGCACACATGCTGGTGTGACCTTGGGAAAGAAAGAAGTCAACGCTGATCTGGAGTTTCTCAAAACCCTAGGGAGCCAGTCCCAGTCCTTCTCTACTGTGGGGCTGGCCTGTCTCAAGAAAGGCCTGACAGGAACCCACAAGTTCTTTTAAGTGATGCTTCCCCAATGCTGTGATGCTCTTATGTTTTAAATACCATGTTAATCCTAAATCCAAACTGCTGCCCTATCCTAAAGTCCCTGGGGATCTAGGCCCCCCAGGTGAATTGCTATCCAGGTCAGGAGGTATCTGTTCATTGTCTTTTCCATCAGGGCAAAATGTCTGATCCTGACTGGGCCTTAACTAAGAGCTAGAGAACACAGCAGCTTCATCCCACTCCGAAAACAAATGAGAACAAAGCTCGAAAGGGCATGGAGGGAGGGTCTCGGGTGGGAGGGACCCCAGGTGCAGTGAGTGCAGCACAGATCCACATCGGAGGGCTGAGCGCATTGTTCTGTGGAGTTGTGGGGTCTGTTTACCTGCTGATTAGTACCAGCAATTTCATCCACCTGCAAAGGCAAATCTTATGCCCACAAGTTGAATTTTATATTTCACAAATAATGCAATATCTCTTAAATCAGCACTTTTCTTCTCAAAGAATCCTCCCAGCTGCACGCACACACAAAGTTTCCCAGAGAATGGTTTATAAAAACACTTCAAAATCTCAAGAAATGGATATAGCTATAGAAAAAGGTCTCAGAAACTGCCACCACCATGGCAGACAAGGTGACTCAAGGCAGGTGTGGATGGTGGCCCCATCAGATAGGGATATGGTCCTGCCTTACAAGACTGTGGTTAGGGTATCACAGAGATAATGACCTGCAGGAATGGGCAGCTGCCCCCAGTCTCCCCCCCACCTCACACTTTCTTTGGTCCTGGCTGACAGCACAGCAGCTGAAGGTGGCCTGAATATTGGGGTTTTGAAAGGCTTCAAAAATGCTCCCAGGACAGTGAGCCCTGTACAAGCCCAGACAACATGTTTCCAAGGCTTTAGATGTTTTCTGTGCCTTACTGCACCCCAACAATCAGCTCTTGAGGCCACCACCCCACGCTGACTCTTCCTTCACTTTTGACCTTCAGTTCAGCTCCTTAGAGTTACTAGATTGTCCAGGAGGAAGAACTGTTTGAGTCACAGCCCTCCTCCTGTCCCCAGCTCTCCCACATCTGCTTTTAAGCCAGCAAGTCTGTCATCCCCATTCCCAATGAGCCTTTTAACCCTGGAAGGATAGTTCAGCCAAGTGACCTTGGATAAGCCACCTACCCATTCTGTGACCTTGAATGCCATGATGGGGTGCTTGGGAATCTACAGAAGAATTATAAGCAAGTCATTTGCATTATATTGGTTTGCATTTTTAAAAAGTTCCAGCCAGGCACAGTGGCTCACGCCTATAATCCCCGCACTTTGGGAGGTCGAGGCGGGTGGATCACCATGCCAGGAGTTTGAGACCAGCCTGACCAACATGGTGAAACCTCGTCTCTGCTAAACAAACAAAAATTAGCCAGGGGTGGTGGTGCCCACATGTAATCCCAGCTACTCAGGAGGCTGAGGCAGGAGAATCGCTTGAACCTGAGAGGCAGTGGTTACAGTAAACTGAGATCGTGCCACTGCACTCCAGCCTGGGTGACAGAGCGAGACTCCATCAAAAAAAAAAAGTTCCTTCTGATGGCTTTTTCAGGGCAAAACCACATAAACAGAAAGAAGTCTTGCATTAGACTCAGACAGACACATTATGGTGCTGCCCTATGTAGTGAGGTGACCCTGGGGAAGTCCTTTGGTGTGCTCACCTTGGGGGATCTTGTAAAACACTGATCCGATTCTGCAGGGAGAAGGGAGACCTGAGATTCTGCATTTCTTATAAGCCCTGGGTGATACTTCTACAATAAGACCCAATTCCCTGGACGTCTGCAGTGACCCACGTTTTCCTTGACATGGAGCCTCAGTTTCATCATCTCTAAAACAGCATCAACGAAACCCCAGCTGCATGGGCTGCATGGGGTGACAGTGAGATCTGGCAGCACGTGCAGCTAGGCTTGTGCTGAGGCCCCCGTTCCCCCATTCCCCTCTCTTGCCATCACGGCCATGCCCCAGGATGATTAGTGTCTATTCTAGGCTCAGCCCTGACTCCATTTCCGCTCCTCCCCCCTTTTACAGTTGGGCACTCCGGAAGTTTGCTTGGCACTGCACTTGCCTTTCAAATGCCCTAGAAATCTTATTCTGGCTCTTCTCTCTTCTCAAATTTAAAATCCACAATGCTTGCCCGAGGTTTTTGCATTCCCAGTGCCATTAGGAGATTAGAATTTTGCAACACCGGCCTCCCTGCTGCTCCCAAGGTCCCACTTTTCATGCCAAGCAAGGCACAAGACATATTGGCCACATTCTCCTTCCAAGTGAAGGAGCAACCTGTGAGGATGGGCTTTCTAATAATAAGGACTTAGATGAGCAGCTCACCTGGTTCATTTCCCAGGCCCTCCAGAGAGCTGGGGATGGGGAGGGCTTGCAGAAACCCAATGAGGTAGGGAGGGTGGGAAGCTCTGTGTGCAGACCACTGGCCCAGAAGTTTCAGGGCCTGGGAGCCTATCCTGGCTCTGCCTCTCACTCACTTCATGACTCGGAGCAAGTCATGACCTACTCAGGCCTCAGTTTATCCATCTCTAAGAAAGATGTGAAACTAAGTGTCCTCTAGGAACCGTTACAGCACCCCCCCTCCCCGCATCCTCTTGTGGTCTCCATTTGTAAGTAAGAAGACTTGGGTTTCTGACTATGGGCCAGGACTCTTTCTGCCCATGATATACATGGTAGTCATGCTTATAGCCGCGATCCATTATACATGATACATACATCATATCCATCCAAGATAAACATGGAGTGACTTCCTCCCATTTTGAAAATGAACCACTAAACCCTACACTTCTCTCCCACTGTGGCTCCATTTCTTTGTTCTTTTTATTGCGAAACTCCTTGATAGAGTTCTTGGGGAGGTTTTTTTTTTGAGACAGAGTTTCGCTCTTGTTACCCAGGCTGGAGTGCAATGGCGCGATCTCGGCTCACCGCAACCTCCGCGTCCTGGGTTCAGTCAATTCTCCTGCCTCAGCCTCCGGAGTAGCTGGGATTACAGGCACATGCCACCGTGCCCAGCTAATTTTTTTGTGTTTTTAGTAGAGACGAGGTTTCACCATACTGACCAGGATGGTCTCGATCTCTTGACCTCGTGATCCACCTGCCTCGGCCTCCCAAAGTGCTGGGATTACAGGCGTGAGCCACTGCACCCTACCCTTGGGGAGGTTTTTAATTATGTCTGCCAATTTGTTGAGGTGGGGTCCATGTCTCCCACTTGAAATGGGATGGGCTTTTGAGAGTATTTTGACCAACAAGGTAGGGCAAAAGGCCACATACACTGCTCTGCCTTGCTCACAGAAATTCTCTTTCTTAAGTAGTTTTAATACCCTGAGGCCACCATGCTGCAAGGAAGCCCAAATAAGCCCACATCCAGCAACCTCATGGAGAGACCCCGAAACTGCATGAGAAGTGAGAGAGACATCTGCCTGAGCAGCACCCAGCAGCTCTGGCTCCAGCCACTGAGGGCCTGCATGACACTGGCCTGGCAAGTCCCAAGTCAGAACTGCCCAGCCAAGCCCTTATTCTCAGAAACCATGACAGAAAATAGAATGATTGCCATTGCTCTGTGCCACTAAGATTTGATGTACCACTATGATTTGAGTGACAAGACAACACTCCGCACTGGAACAATGGTCTATTTGTGCTCCTGCAAATCCCTTCACCACCTCACTGCTCCTCCCAAACTGCTTTTAAGACCCATGACCGTCACTGTGCCAAATCCAACAGTTTTCACCCTCCATCCTACTCAACCTGTCAGCACCATTTGACTTGAAGTCATATCCTGTCATGTCGTGCTCTGCTAAAAAATCCCCCACGGCTTCCCATCTACCTTAGACTAAAAGCCAAAGTCAAGCCAATAGCCAACAGAACCCCAGTTGATCTGCTGCCCATCCCCCACCCTTCTCACTCAATCCCCGCTACTCCTCCTTCTGCTCCCTGTGCTCTGTCCACTGTGGCCTCCTGGCAATGCCTCAAACGTGTTTCTACCTCAGGGTCTTTGCACTTGCTGCCCCCTTGGCTCTTGCCCTTCTTACCTCCCTCACTCAATTGCCACTCGTCTAAAAAGCTTTCCCTAATGGCCCTTATTTATTTATTTATTCTTAAATTTATTATTATTATTATTGAGATGGAGTTTTGCTGGAGTGCAGTGGCACAATCTCAGCTCACTGCAACCTCTGCCTCCCAGTTTAAGCGATTCTCCTGCCTCAGTCTCCTGAGTAGCTGGGATTGCAGGCACCAGCCAGCACGCCCAGCTAATTTTCATATTTTTAGTAGAGACAGGGTTTCACCATGTTGGCCAGGCTGGTCTTGAACTCCTGACCTCAAGTGATCCACCCGCCTCGGCCTCTCAAAGTGTTGGGATTACAGGCATGAGCCACCACACCCAGCCCCTTATTTAAAACAGACACTCACCAACACCCCTCACACACACAGAACACCACTACGGGACCCTTTCTTGTGTCTGTTTGTTTTCCTATAACACACCTCACCCTCTGGCATACTTTACATTCATTTGTTCTATGTGTCTCCCTCCATTAGGCTGTTTCAGTCACTGCTGTTTTCCCAGCATCTAAACAGTGTCTGTCACATAGAAGGCACTCAGTAAGTGAATGAATAAATGAATGAACAAATAATATGATATGATTATGGCTCCCAATTGTTGCCACCAGAGCGATACCAGACACAGATCACTACCCACACCCTTCAATAACTCCCCATCATCCTGAGGATAAACCCAACCTCCTAACCCAACCTTTAAGGCCCTTTACGACCCGACTCCTGCAGACTTCTACAGCCCCACTGCTCGCTGCTTCCTGCTTTGCACTTCACATTCCAGCAACACCTACCTGCTTGAACTTTTCCACATGTGCCCATGATGTGTCCCATGTCCTTGCCTTTGCTCTACTGTCCCCTCTTGCCTGAATGCCCTCCCTGCCTTCTCCCTCCTGCAACATTATTTCTCTTTCTTCAGTGTGCAGATCAAATATCCCTTCCCCAGGGAACCTTCTTTGCCTACCCTAGGCTGATCAGCTTCTTCTTCATGCTCCTAAAGCACCGTGGGTTAATCTCCGTCACCATAGCTACCACTTGATTGTTTACCCACCTGTCTTCCCCACCCCCACTAAACTGTAGACAATACCAATGACTAAAGACGTGAGCATGTTAACTCAATGAAGGGCAAGGTCCAGGGACAATGCTGCAAACTATATGCTACAGGATGACCCCAGATGAAAAGGAGAGGAATGTTGAGTCAAATCTTCTTGGTCCTTCTTTTGGAGAAACTTGGATGTGAACTGGATATTAGGAGATGCTAGGGAACTATTGTTGATTTCATTGGGTATGTCTGTAAAACTGGGAAAACAGTATGACTGCCTCCATAGGTTGCTCTAGGCTTTAAATCCAGCATTGATTAAATTAGGCGCATCTTCAAGAGGGGCTGAACACAAAACAGAGTTCAGTCAGTAATACTGATGAACGAATATGATGCTTCCATCTGGTCCAGGGCTGGACGTGCAGTAGACACGCCCAGAATGTCTTTGAATTGGAGAAAGAAATGAAGGTATGAGCATGTGGGGATTTCATGCAGCACCACCCGGAGCATGTTTTGATGGTGTAAGGAAGAAAGGAGAGTGGAGCCCCTGCTCAGGCTCCTGCAGGGCTGAGGCTGAGGCTGAGGCTGAGCGGGTGGTGCGGTGACAAGTCCCTGCTCCTCTTCCCTCTATCTTCAGCAGGCAGTGACCTGGGCGCTTCTCTCATTTATATAACAATGATGCCCCTTGGGCCCAGGGAGCTGCTTCCCTGACAGTTCTGGAAAGACCCAGGCTGAGGCTGACAGCGGGAGGAAGATTTTGCCAAACTCTGTTGGGAGACTCAGAATTACTAACAGCAATGGCCAAAAAATCCACTCATCCAATGGCAAAATTGTGAGTGTGATTGATCATCAGGAATAAAATGAACTGCTTACTGAGAATGATTCAGCCAAGGCCCAATTTTTGTTGGTTATCTGAACTTCATATGTTAATTTCATGAAGTAGAAATATTATCACCATCTTGTAGATGAAGGATTTGAGGGTCGGAGGCAGGTGTACCATCTCCTAGATTCACAAGGAGTCAGCATTTGAACAATTGCAAAGCTCTTTTATGTGCTACACAAGTTCACAAGTTCCTGAGAAAAAGCCCAAATGATGAGGTCAGGAATAACACCCCCCCACACACACAGACTCACTTCGCACATATCACACATACACACGTACACCAAGAACTCGGTTTGGTGATAAATTAAGAGGTAGGGAGCCGTATTCCTGCATCCTGGGCCGTTTCCTCCTAGGACCTCTGCTCCTGACATCGAGCAGCCTACTCTTCCCACTCTGCTTAGTGAAGCTGCCCTGTCCCACCCGGCCCCACTCTCACCTGCTCCCAGGCTGGAACCTTCCAATACTGTCTGAGTGTCCAGCCTCCCCCCAGCACCTCCCCTGAATATCGGCAGCTGCAGGACAAACCTTACCTACTGGTCAAAGCACCCAGAAGTCAGGGCACTCCCCTGGCCTTGGATGAAGACAAAGATGAAATACACAACCAGGGATTCAGGGAGAAGCCTCTGCCTCAAACAGGAGTGTCTAATTCCAGAAAAGAACAGAGATTCCACAAAAGGGTGTGAAGAGGACTCCTGCACCCAGACTGACTCTCTTGCCTAGCAACTGAGGGGTCTTGAGATGTGGTCTGTTTCAAAACAACTCTTGTACCCATTGGCCAATATGATAAAAGAAATAGACTCTTAACAAGGAAACTCTTTCTCTATCTTTCTATACCTGCATTCATTAATTAACACAGTTTTTGTTGAGCTCTCACTATGAATTAAGTCCTGTTCTAGGTGCTGGAGTTACAACAGTGAAGGAAATAGACAAGAACTCCCGGTCTTAGGGAGCTGACATTCTGGAAGGTGGATAAGCCCCACGTACAGCAGTAAACACACCATGTGTCAGATGGCAACAGGTGCTATGGAGACAAGCAAAAAATGAGAGGGGGGTGGCTGCAATTTTAGATCAGAGATCAGGGAAGCCTCACTAGGACAGGTTCATTTGAGCAAAGACCCAAAGGAACAGGAGGTAGCCAGCCGGATATCTGGGGAGGAAGCATTTCAGGCAAAGGAAGCCGTATGTGCAAAAGCCCTGAGGCAGGAGCTGTTTTACTTGGTCAAGGAACAGCAGGAGGCCAGCATGAGCCAGAGGAAGGTGACAGGAAAGGAGGGGGATGGGCAGAGCAAGTTGTGCAAGGCCCTGTTCATCACAGGAAGCTCTTTGGCTTTTCCTCTGAGCATAGCTGGAAGTGACTGGAAGCTTCTGAGCAGTGCTGGAATGTGATCTGACTTGAATTTTAAAAGATGACTGTCTATGTGAAGAACAGATGACTGGGGACAAGGTGGCTGCAGAGTCAGTGAGGGGGGTCTTGCAGTAATTCAGCCAGGATGACAGAGGCCTGGCTCAGTAGGAGCATGGAGAGACAGAGAAGGCGTCAGACTCACACAATGATATATTGATGGCTTATATATGTATTCTCCCAGAGGCAGCCCAGCGGGGAGTTAAGAGTGGGACCTCTGGAGTCCAGCAAGCCTGTGTTTTAACCCTGGTCCCTCTTTCCCAGCTGGTTGTCTTTGGGAGAATTGACTTAATCCTCCTGAAGTTCCATTGTTCCCTCATTGCAGAAACTACCTCTGCTACCTCTTAGCTATGCTAAGCTTCCAATGTAGTAATGCCTGTGTATAGTCCGTTCCTGTATTGCTATAAAGACATACCTGAGACTGGGTAATTTGTAAAGAACAAAGGTTTGATTGACTCATAGCGCTCCAGGCTATACAGGCACCCTTAGGAAACTTACAATTATGGCAGAAGGTGAAGGGGGAGCAGGCAGATCTTCACATGGCCAGCAGGAGAGTGAGCAAGCTAAGGGGAAAGTGCTACACACTTTCAAACAACCAGATCTCATAAAAACTCTATCATGAGAACAGCAAAAGGGAAGTCCGCCCCCATGATTCAAAGGCCTCCCACCAGGCCCCTCCTCCAACCATATCAGCCTGTAACACCCCCTCCCTGACCACCACCCAACACGCCTCTGACACACAGAAAGCACTCAATAATTATCAGACTTGTGGTGGCTCTTTGTAATCAAAGACCCACTGGGACAGAGACCACATCAGTTCTTCTCTGCTGTACTCCAAAATGCCCACTTTATATCTGCTTCAAATTAAACCCCAGCTTCTGTCTGGGTATTCAGGACACTCTGACGGTGCCATTCTGACCCGGTGGCCATGCTGGCCTTCCCCTTGTGACCTCAGGGATGGCTTATCTCATGTTGATATACATAAATATATATATATATATATAATTTTGAGCTTCGGAGTCAAAATCATAAGAATAGTGACTTGTGTTAAGAAACTATTTTTGGTATGAACTCCATTGAACTAATGGAAGCCCTTAAAATAGTTTTCCACATATTATGAGCTGTGTCTTGTTTTCCCCATGTCCATCAGTCATTTTAGAAATTGTTTTCATAGGACTGGACTCAGGCACAGGGCCGCTGCATCTTACAGCTTCAGGGAGTGCTGGCTGGGGGCAGCCCCTGGCATGCCTGGGACACCCAGCTGTGGGTCTGGACATGGCTTATCTTGTCCGTGTGGTCATACAACAAAGCTTGGATTCACTGAGCAACTGTTGGACCTATCCTGGCTTCTGCCAGGTGGTTTTGATTAGCATTACTGTCTCTTTCAAGTTCACCAGTGAGCTTGTTGCACAATGAAGTCAAAGTTGCAATGTCATAACATCCTTTGGGCCAAAACAGCAGGGTTCTGCCCCAGCCCCTGGTGTTGCTTCTGGCACCTCAGGACTCCCCTGGGCTGTGTGGCTCTCATTCCCTTCGAATTCCTGTGACCCCCTCCCAATGGGGAATGCTTAATCCCCATCTCAGATCTCTGCCCATCAGGGATCCACCACAGCTTGACCTCCTGGGCACTACTGCCAACATCAAGTTGAGTTACTCATCAGTGTCACCTGAGGATTAAAAGGAAATATGACTCATCCCAGCAATGGTCCTCCCTGGTCCTGGCCATTCCCTGTAGCAGTGCCATCCAGCACATGCAATGCAGAGGCCGTAGCCTAATCCCCATCCCCCACCACACACACACACACACACACACACACACACACACACACACCCTACATGCTGTGAGGAGATTTCTGGAAACAAGTTTTGCCCTACGGGACTCTGCCAAGGTCCCCTGGCTCTGCACTGCAGTAACTGAGCCAGCACCTATAGCCTTATCATCCTCACCTGGACTGCAGCCTCCCTGCCTCCCATGGCTTCCTTTGCATTGAACTGTGCACCAGGCAGCTTTCAGAGCCTATGCAGAGCCTATCCTACCACACCCTGACCCAGCGGATGAAGCTACCTCCTTGTTTTATCCACAAGCTCTTCCATCAAATGATCATCACTCGCCTCCCAGGTTCCTTGCCCACCAAGGCCCGGTCGGTCCCCCTCCACACTTCCCTCCAGATGTCCCCAAAGACTTGCAGGACCCACAACTTCTCTGCTTTTTCAGGCCTCCACAACTTGCCACAGTTGTTTCCTCAGCCTGGACTTCCCTTCTGCCCTCTGCTCTATAGCCCCAGTGCACAGGGCATCTCTTCCACCGCAGCTCCTCCATCTCCCCTCCCACAGCGGATGCGGCAGGGCATCACCCAGATCCTCCTTCAGGACCGAGTTCTCCCCAGCTGCTGGGGTGTTGAAGGCTGGGAGCTCCTCGCTGGGTCCCTTCCCAGGAATTGCCCTCAACCAAGATAACTGCCTCTTCCAAGGCCATGCCACCCTCCCAGCCTGATCACCGTCGATGTGGGCAGTGGGGTCCTGGACAGAGAGGCAGCCCCTGGCCTCCACTCAGTGCAACTCCGAAGAACCATCTACAGCTTCCTACGCTGCAACCATGCCACATGACAGCCTCTGCCTCTGCTCAGCCCTGCTCTTTACAGGTGTTGCTACAACCCCTGTAGGTGTTGCTGACAGCAGCGACCTCCCTTTCAGAGTCCACTGGCCGAGAATCGAATCCGTGATGAGCCTCTGTTTAATGTTCACTTGGACAGCAGTCTCGCTTCATGGGAACTCTTCGTGGGGGGGGCTTGTCTCCCCCACCAGACCACCATCCTCTTGGCAGCTTTATCCATTCATTCCACAGATACTGACTGAAGAGCCCTAACTTATTCATTCATTCCACAAGTCATTAATGAGCCTGTATCAGGCAATGAGTGCCAAGGATGAGTAATCAGATATGGAGTGTAAAGTATGCCTTCTGCCTGTAATCCCAGCACTTTGGTAGGCCAAGGCCCGCAGATCACCTGAGGTCGGGAGTTCAAGACCAGCGTGTCCAACATAGAGAAACCCTGTCTCTACTAAAAATACAAAATTAGCCATTCTCGGTGGCACATGCCTATAATCCCAGCTACATGGGAGGCTGAGGCAGGAGAATTGCTTGAACCCAGTAGGTGGGGGTTGCAGTGAGCCAATATTGCACCATTGCACTCTAGTTTGAGCAACAAGTGTGCAACTCCATCTCTATATATGTGTGTGTGTATATATATGTGTGTGTGTATGTGTGTGTATATACATATGTGTGTGTATATATATGTGTGTGTATATATGTGTGTGTGTATATATGTGTGTGTGTATATATATGTGTGTGTATATATGTGTGTGTATATACATGTGTATGTGTGTGTATATACATATATGTGTGTGTATATATATGTGCGTGTGTGTGTATATATATGTCTTCCCCTCTGTATGACTTACCCATGCCTGCTATTACAAATTACCACACTCTTAGTGGCTTAAAATAACACACATTTATCATCTTATAATGCTGTAGATTCAAAATCCAACACGACTCTTCCTGGGCTAATATCTGCATGCCGTCAGGGCTATGTTCCCTCCAGAGGCCGAGAGAGAATCCACTTCTCGCCTTTTCTAGCTTCCAGAGCTTGGCTTACGGCCCCTTCCTCCATGGTCAGAGTCGGCAAGCGCAGGCTGGATTCTTCTCACACTTGGACCTTGCTCCTGGGGTCTTCTCCTTCTCTGACTAACTCTGCTTCCTTCCACTCATAGGGACTCTGTGGTTACACTGGACCCACCCAGATAACCCAGAAAAAAATCTCCTTATTTAAGGTCAGCTGATTAGCAGCCTTAATTTAATTTGCAAACTTAATTTTCCCCTTTGCCATGCAAGCTAACATATTCACAGATGCCAGCGTGTAGAACCGGGACATGTGTGGGAGGGGAGTGCATTTCCTGCCTAGCTTGCACATGACACACAGTAAATGCTTAGTAAATATTGCAATGAAAGAGTGAATGCATGAAAAGCCCTAAACAGTTGATCCCAAGCATGACTGTCTTCCCTCCCCTTCTCCCCTCTCGCCTTGGCCCAGGTGCACTGGTTCTAGCTTGTGTCACATGCTCTCACCCTTTCTTGGGGTGTCACTAACTCCTGTGTTCAGCCTGAGCCCCAGCAAATACTATTCCATTTTCCACACTGGGTAATGTATGTCACGTATGTGTATCTATGTCACTCTACGATGCCTGTCTTGTCTCTGTCCTTTCCCTGCATCTGCTGGTCTTAGAGCACTTCCTGGAGTGCTCGAGCCTGCCCACTGGAATCATTCTGGCATTTTCCTGTGCCTGCAACCTTCAGGTCCGCCCTCTAATCTCAGCACAGGTTTTCTGCATTCTACTTCTGTCATCTCTCACCTTGTTTCTTCCTCTAAGGACCCCATCTACACATAGCACATTTTCTTTTTTTCTTTCTTTTTTCTTTTGAGATAGGATCTCACTCTGTCACTCAGTCTGGAGTGCAGTGGCAATATGTCAGCTCACTGCAATCTCCACCTCCTGGGCTCAAGCGATCCTCCCACCTCAGACTCCTGAGTAGCTGGGACTACAGGCATGCCACCACACCTGGCTAATTTTTTTGTATTTTAGTAGACACGGGGTTTTGCCATGTTGCCCAGGCTGGTCTGGAACTCCTGGGCTCAAGCCATCCACTCACCTTGGCCTCACAAAATGCTGGGATTATAAGCATGAACCACCACTCCCAGCTCACACTCTACGTTTTCAATAAGCAAATTACTCCCATTGATGGTGCCACATTTTTAAAACGGACTTAAGATGGCACATGTATTTTTTCACGCAGACAATCCCTGTCCACGCTCTCACTCCACTTCTGGCATGTCTCTCCTATATTTACGACCACTCTTTTTGGGATGGGGGAACCATTTTTAAAATAATGACATTCAATATTCCAAACATTTCCACTCCTGGTAATGTATTAATATCTTAAGTTGTCAAGCCTTAGAGAAAACCAAAAGGTCACAGTAATCACGCTGGGAAGCTGTGCCTGGTGCACGATTGATGAGAACTCCTAGATAACGAAGAGCCAAAGCAGCAGCTCCCCCAGCCCGCCTTCACCTACTCAGACCCACACATCATCTCCACACCTGTGAGAGTTACACACAGTGGTGAGCGTGTCACGCACACCACTGTTAGGAAGGTGAATATTCTAAGTGGAGTCTATCTGTCTATCAGTGGTTTTCCATTGCTTATAAGAGTTCCAGCAGTGCCTCAAGGGCAACATCAATCCGAATTTCTGTGTATAAGAGGTACAAGGGAGGCGGTCCGGTTGGTGGCTGGGCTTGGGTATTTGTCTTGATGCTGAATTTGCATGACAAACCCGCTGCTGAAGATTGGAGCTTCTGCCACTGCGGGGGCTGCCTTTATTTTCTTGCACTGCTGGGGTACCCTTTAGAAAACAAAAAGGGAGGCTAAGAAAACAGAAATTTAGAGTTTATGGAACATCTGCTCTATGCCAGATATTTTCCAAACACTGACCTACTTAACCATTACAACAGTTCTGCAAGGTAGGAACTATCCCCTTTTTATAAATGAAAGAGGCTGAAAAGGTTAATTAACCTGCCTGTATTTGGAATCTTTTGCAGCATAACAAATTACTCCCAAACTTAGTGGCTTAAAACAACCAACATGCATTACCTCACAATGCCTGCGGGTCAGAAACCAGGGAGAAACGTAACTGGGTAGTTCTGCCTAGCTTGCACATGACACAGTAATGCTCAGTAAATATCACAATGAAAGAGTGAACGTATGAAAAGCCCTAACCAGTTGATCCCAAGCATGACTGTCTTCCCTCCCCTTCCACCCTCTCTCCTCGGCCCAGCTGCACTGGTTCTAGCTTGTGTCACATGCTCTCACCCCAAGAAAGGGATGTGCACCCTTGTCAGGACATTGGCAAGGGTCCCAGTCATCCAAAGGCTTGACTGGGGCTGGAGGATCTGCTTCTGTGTCAGGCAGAATAATGGCCCCCAAAGATGTCCATACCCGAACCCCTGAAACCTGTGAATATTGTATGCTAAAAAGGAATAAATGTTGTAGATAGAATGCAGGCTGCCAGCTGGTATATAGGGACATTATCCTAGATTATCCAATGTAATCACGGGGTCCCTAAAAATTGAAAAGGGATGCAGAAGATGTCAGCAAAAGAGATTGGCAACAGAAGCAAGGTCAGAAAGATGCAGCGTTGTTTATTTGGAGGCAGAGGAAGGGGCAACAAGCCAAGGAATGAAGGCTAAGCTAAAGTTGGAAAAGACAAGGAAGTAGATTCTCCCCTAGAGACTCCATAAAGAAACGGCTCTGCTGACACTTTGATTTTAGCCCAGGGAGGCCCCCTGTTGGACTTCTAACCCAGAGACTTTAACATAAATGTGTGACGTTTTAAGCTGCTAGGTTTGTGGTCATTTGTTACAGCAGCAATAGAAAACTAATACAAGCTTCCAAGGTGGTTCACTCACATGGCTGCTGGCGAAAGACCTCAGTTCCTCACCATGAAGGTGACTCCTATAGTCTGCTTTAGTGTCCTTACAACACAGCAACCGTCTTCCTCCAGAGCAAGTGCTCTCAGAGAAAGAACAAGGAAAAAGCTGCAATGCCTTTTGTGCCCTAGTGTTGAAAGTCTAGTTGCAGAGTCACCAAGTATGAACAGTCCACACATAAGGGAAAAGGAACTGAGCGTTTATGGCCGTATGTCCTGAACATGCTCAAACTCATCTGAAGGGAGGAGTTTCAAAGAATTTGTGGACTTTTTTCCACACTGCCAAGGTCACACCAGATTAATCAGTAGATTTCAAATTAAATTACAAACTCAGGCTTCTGTCCCCAAAGTCTACACTCTTTCCATTTCACAGAATTACAGAGCTGGTTCTAAGATCCAAGATCTTGCCATATTACTGGTGGTACTGAGGCTGGGTTCCCCAGGAATAGCAATGGGGATCTGAGAACTATTTTCAATATTTTTAAATTGCAAAGGGAACATCACATTCCCAACCAAGATGAGGTCGCACCAGCTCTTACATGAAATGACATCAACTCAATTTGCTTATACTGTGATCAGAAGCTCTAGTTGGAAGTTATGGATGTCTTTAATAAAACATGGAGAACCTAATGTTATTAAATAAGCTCTATCTGACCGATAACATCTTTCAAAATATAGCCTTCCAAAGACAAAAAACAAAGAGCATCTTGGTGGGGAGGTGGTTGGGTATCCCTGCTCTACAGCAGCTTCTGTTTCACGAATGGGAAAACTGAGGCTCAGAGAGGGTGGGGTCTCACCCAGGTCACGCTGAGAGTTAAACAAAGCCAGGATTGAACCAGGACATCCTCATTCCCAAGTCAGTGCTCACAGCCTCCAAGGAAAAGGTTTTCTTTAAATCAGAGAGGGGCGAGCAGGGAAGTAACCAAATAATTATCTAATTGTTCCTCCAGGGAAGGCTTTGCTTATGGTGCATTGCTTATGACGAAAGGCCATTAATGTGTCCCCATGGGAGCTAATGACAGGGAGGTGATGACTAATCTTGGAAGGGGTTTTTGGGGAGGAAGAGGTGGAGTCTCTGTCCAATTGACTACATGGATCCCAGAATAGTCCAATAGGCAAGAAATGACACTGAGCCATGAGTTTGTTCTCTACCCTGGATGTCAATCCCTAAAAGAGGAGGACTCAGATGACCCTTCATCTGAGTTCCTTGAATAATCTGGTTTCTTGAATAATTTCCAGGACCTGGCTCTGCACCTGCCCCCAGTCAGGTTCAGACCTACTTAGAGTCCCAGGAAGAATCCCATTTCCGCACAATGGCGCAGCTGCTGTGGAAAAGTTTCTCTTTGCACTTGGCTCTCATTTCTCACTTTCTTATTTCAATTGTAGCTCCCAATTGATGCTCCTCAAAAATTGAAAGTAGATTTACCATGTGATACAGCAACTCCACTTTGGGGTATATGCCCAAAAGATTGAAAGCAGGAACTAAAACAGATATTTGCACACCCACATGCACAGCAGCACTATTCACAACAGCCAAAACAAGGAGCGTCCAAATGTCCATCAACACGAGTGGATAAACAAAATGTGGTCTCTGCATACAAGGGAAATTATTTGGCCTTAAAAAGGAATGAAATAAGGCCCAGTGTACTGGCTCAGGCCTGTAATCCCAGCACGTTGGGAGGCTGAGGTGAGTGGATCAGGAGGTCAGGAGATCGAGACCATCCTGACAAGCACAGTGAAACCTTGTCTCTACTAAAGATACAAAAAATTAGCCAGGCATGGTGGCATGCGCCTGTAGTCCCATCTACTCCAGAGGCTAAGGCAGGAGAATCACTTGAACCTGGGAGGTGGAAGCTGTAGTGAGCTGAGATTGTGCCACGGCACTCCAGCCTGGGTGACAGAGCAAGACTCAGTCTCAAAAAGAAAAAAAGGAATGAAATACTGGCACATGCCACAACATGGATGAAACCTCAAGACATTCTGCCAAGTAAAATAAGTCAGTCACAAAAAGCACACACTGTGTGATTTCACTTATATGAGGTACTTAGGACAGTCAAATTCACAGAGAGAGAAAGTAGAATGGTGGCTGCCAGAGGCTGGGAGAGAGGAAATGAGCAGTCAGTGGTTAATGGGCACAGAGTTTTGGTTTGGGAAGATGGAACTGTTCTGGAGACGGATACTAAGGATGGTTGCATGACAGTAGGAATGTACTTCATGCCACTGGACAATACATTTAAAAATGCTTATGGTGGTACTTTTTATGCTATGTATAATTTACCAAAATTTTTTAAAAATTTAAAAAAGACATCAGGGAGGTAACACTTCTGGGGAGGGCTAGAAAAACAGGCTTGGAAGCTATCGATCCAGGGCCGACACCCCAAACTCCCCTGAAGAACCCACAGGGTGGAGACATGGCTGCTGAGCTGCCAGGCACAGACACATTACCAGTGCTGGACTCCAGACCCTGTCACTGCTGGGAAGCTGCTGCCTTGCCACCAGCCCTGCCAGAGTATCTCTGCTTCTTCACAAACTTCTGCCTCAAGGAGCAGAAGCCAAGATCATGTGCACACAGCCTGAATCCAAAGGACCCTGGGAAATCATGTGCATATAATTTGTATCAACTTCCATTGCAGGAAATGGGTTCTAGTTCATAAAGTGGAAGATTTCTTCCAAATATTTTAGAAAAAAATGGCCCTGATATGGTTTGGCTGTTTCCCCACCCAAATCTCATCTTGAAGTGTAGCTCCCACAATTCTCACGTGTTGTGGAAGGAACCCAGTGGGAGATAACTGAATCATGGGGGCAGTTTCCCCCATACTATTCTCATGGTAGTGAAAAAGTCTCATGAGATCTGATAGTTTTATAGGGGATTTCTCCTTTCACTTGGCTCTCATTTCTCTCTTGACTGCTGCCATGTAAGATGTGCCTTTTGCCTTCCAGTATGATTGTGAGGCCTCCCCAGCTACATGGAACTATGAGTCCATTAAACCTCTTTTTCTTTACAAATTACAGTCTTGTAATCAGCAGCCTGAAAACATACCAATACAGGCCCTTTCTCTCCATCCACACCACCCACCTTCCAGATCCAAAGTAGCGTGTCTCAGCCCAATACTCCTAACTTCCTCCTTCCTGGCCTCTCTTTCTAGAGCTACCCCTTCCTAGCCAATCTGCAGTCTGTATTCTCAGGGGTTGTCCCTCTTTTCCTTACCCTCACATCCACTGTGTCACCAAGGCCAGCCCGGCTCTGCCTCCCCAGCATTCTTGTCCACCTTCTCCTTGCCACTCCTTTCCTCTCTGCTCTTAGAATCTTCATGTAGGCCCCCGTTACCCACTTCTGGTTCCCAAGCCCAGGACTACTCTTGACTACTCTCAGCTTCCCCCCATGATGCTTCTACACGGTAAACCAAACCAAAGCATTCTCCTGGTCAAAATTCACCTATCACTGGCTCCTCTGTGCCTTGAAGACACAAGGCCAAGGCCTTAGCCTGGTATCCATGCATCCTTCACCCGCCGCCTCCCGTGGGATCATAACCAGAGCATATCCCAGCTGCAGGCACCATGTTCTCTCTTGTGCACCCAAATACTACATTTCCAAATGGACCATCCTTCCCAACCATTGGCTAAGCAAAATACTCAGAAGCCTTGCTTGGTCTCCAAGGCTAGGTTGAGGGCCCTCTCTGTGTCCCGACACACATATCCTGCCCATCTACACCTCACTCAGCTCCAGAACAGTACTTACTGCTCCAAATTTGAACAAACTGTTCACTTATTGAAGCCCATGACCCCCAGTTGCTTGGAAGCTCCTTCAGGTATGAGACAATGTTGTGTCTCAGCACCTAGGATGGCAAAGAGTAGACACTCAATAAATGCTAAATGCATGAATGAGGAAACTGAAGTCTCAGCCCCTAAAGAACACAGCCCTGCCTCTGGGGAGCAGTCCTGGTATAACAGGGTAGGCTCCTTAAGACTCAGTAGGTTTTGGTCTGGAATGATGCTACCATATCTTATTGCCTCTGGTCCACAGGGCCTCTTCCCTCAAAACCACCAGCAGGAGAACCACCATTAACTTTTCTCTAGAACTTCCTGTATAACCAAATGTAGCCTAGAACAACTCAGATCCCAGCCTCCCATCTCTCACCTCAGATCCCAGCCTCCCATCTCACCTCAGAACCCAGCCTCCCATCTCATTTCAGAACCCAGCCTCCCATCTCTCATCTCAGAACCCAGCCTCCCAGCCTCTTATCAGTCCTGCCTGCTCTGTCCAGGCTGTATCATGTCCTGAGTGCACCAACAGCCTTGCCCAAGCTTGTAGCCACACTGAGGCAAGACAAGCCCTGCTAAGCCTAGTAGGACAGGCCTGGCCTCAGTTTCAGCATAGCTAAGGCACAGGTCTCCATGGTCCCGCCCCAGAACTTCCTGGATGCACATGGCCCCGCATTTCATCACCTGCCTTTCTGCTTAGAGTTCTCCCCCTGCCTTCCCATTCTTTCTCCAGTTTCTTCCTTTTCTGCTTTTCCTTCCTTCCTTCCTTTCTTCCTTCCTTCCTCTCTCCCTCCCTTCCTTCTTTCCTTCCTCCCTCCCTTCCCTTCCTTCCCTTTCCTTCCTTTCTTCCTTCCCACTCCCCTGATTTCCCTCTCCTTTCCCTCTTGCTATGGTCTGAATGTTTGTGTCTACTCCATATTTGTATGTTGAAATCCTAACCCCCCACCATGATGGCATTAGGAGGTGGGGTCTTTAGAAGGTCATGAAGGTTAGCCCGCATCAATGAGATTAGTGCCTTTATAAAAAAGGCCCGAGACCCCTTTCCCTTTCTGCCATGTGAGGACACAGGGAAAGGACAGCTCTCTATAAAACAGAAGTCGGACCCTCATCAGACACTGAATCTGCTGGTGGCTTCATCTTGGGCTTTCCAGCTCCAGAACCATGAACGGTAAGTTGTGAGAGCAGCCCTAATGGACGACGATGCTTCTCTCTACCACCCACATCCATTTCCATGAATGCCTGTAGCCTGCCAAACAGGTGGAAAATTGAGGAATCAGCACATCTTGGTGTGCCCATCCTTGTAGCTGCTGTGCTAGGCGCCTAATATGGAGCATCTCACCACCTCCAGCCCACAGTCTCTGACACTGGAATTATGATACTCAGTTTACAGAGCAGGAAAGTTTGCTCAGACAGGTCAGATCATTTGTCCAGCCTCACTCATTAAGTCACCTAGCTCGCATTCGAACTCTGGCTGCAGAGGACACACCCTCCTCCCTGCACCGTCTGCTTTTTCTGCTCTGACAATGTCTTCTGCAAGAGGAAAATGGCCTACTCCTTCTGCCCTTGAAGAAGTTTCAGCCCCACAGTAGGGAGAGCATTCCCTGCCTGCCGAGAAACTTAAACAAAGGCTAGGGGAGGCCGGGGGAAACCAGACATTCACCTTCTGTTGGGGAGATGCTTGAATTCTTCAAGAAGAGATGAGGCTTAGGCTGCATGAAAGAAAGTTCAAGGGTAGGACGGGCAGGAAGGATGGGGTAAGCTACAAGAACATGTTAGTCTCCCCGGAACTCAGAGAGGCCTGTGCGTCACTGAAAAGTGATGCCCATCCTTGCAAACCACATAGGAAATAGAAATATTGGGCAATGATAAAAATAGCTCCATGGTGACGATGTATTTTTTGGAACCACCTGGACAGTGAGATATTGCTGATGCTCCACCAGTGAGGCTGTTCAGATTGATCCATGCTCAGGTGGCAGGAGACAAGCAAATGAACTCATCACTTCAGGTAGAGAAAAAATAAAAGGTCACCTTTGGTACCAAGATATTTTTCCAAGTCACAGATCCTAGCAATACCTAAATCCCATTCTTACATAACTGAGGGTTTTGCAGCCCAGGCCTTGCTGTCTGCAGTGAGGATCTTTTAAGAAAACAAATGGTCATTGTTTACACGACAATGACAGAAAAAAATAATGAAAACCAAGCCAGGGCCCCCTGGAGATCACTTTGACAGGTCATTAAAAGGCACATTAGAACAAGTCCCAGGCCTGCATCTGCCCCACCCAGGGGCCTGCCTACCTGGTGGGGCCTCAGGGAGTAGGTACCACAGTTCTCCAACTTGCTGGAGGTTTGGTTTTGTTTAGGAGTTTTTCTTACCAAAGTTCACTCTTTGTGGTTATAAGAGAGAAAGTGAGGCTGGGCACAGTGGCTCACGCCTGCAATCCCAGCACTTTAGGAGGCCAGGGCGCGCAGATCAAGACCATCATGGCTAACATGGTGAAACCCCATCTCTACTAAAACTACAAAAATTAGCTGGGCATGGTGGCACGTGCCTGAAGTCCCAGCCACTCAGGAGCCTGAGGCAAGAGAATCACTTCAACCCGGGAGGCAGAGGTTGCAGTGAGCTGAGATCATGCCACTGCACTCTAGCCTGGTGACAGAGTGAGACTCTGTTTAAAAAAAAAAAAAAAGGACAGAGAAAGTGAAACCTAGGTTAACATGCCAATTGCTCCTTGGAAATTTAATTAACTTTAATTGTCAGAACACAAAAGTTATCTGCCTGAAATGCATTTCCCTTGTGGCTTTAGCTGCTGGCACTTAAAACCCAATCAGCATCTATTCAAAGAGTATCTCTCTGAGGGTCCTGGTAAAAGCTGCATGATGCTTTTTGTTTAGAAAAATGGTAAGAATCAGCCGGGTGTGGTGGCTCATGCCTATAACCCCAGCACTTTGGGAGGCCGAGGCGGGTGGATCATGAGGTCAAGAGATCAAGATCATCCTGGTCAATAAGGTGAAACCCCGTCTCTACTAAAAATACAAAAATTAGCTGGGCATAGTGGTGCACCCCTGTAGTCCCAGCTACTAGGGAGGCTGAGGCAGGAGAATTGCCTGAACCCAGAAGGCGGAGGTTGTGGTGAGCCGAGATCGTGCCATTGCACTCCCGTCTGGGTAACAACAGCGAAACTTTGTCTCAAAAAAAAAAAAAAAAAAGGAAAAATGGTAAGAATCACCAAAAAAGGAAAAATATTGTTGTCCAGGCTCGAGTGCAATTTCATGATCTTGATTCACTTACTGCAACCTCTGCCTCCAGGGTTCAAGCGATTCTCCTGTCTCAACCTCCTGAGTAGCTAGAATTACAGGCTTCCACCACCATGCCCAGCTGATTTTTGAATTTTTAGGAGAGAAGGGTTTTCACCATGTTAGCCAGGCTTGTCTCAAACCCCTGACCTCAGGAGATCCACCTGCCTCTGCCTCTCAAAGTGATGGGATAACAGGCATGAGTCACCTCACCCAGACAGCTTCTTATATTCATTACCTCTCATTTAATTCTGTAGAGTAGACACTTCTGCTATGCCCATTTAATTGATAAGGAAATAGAAGCACAGGGAAGTTAAGGACCTTGCCAAAGTCACACCATTCATTTGTGGCTGAGCTAGGACTCCAAGTCAGGTCTTCGGTGCCCAGTTCTACATTATGCCATCTGCCTGTTGGGAAGGTCTCTAGTCCCACGTATTCTTAACTGTTTTATTTTCTACCACACGCACTAGACCAGGGGCTAGAAAACTATGGCTACACGCCAAATTTGGCTGTCTGCCTGTGTTTGTAAATAAAGTGTTATTGGAACACAGTCACACTCATTCATTTACATATTGTCTATGTCTGATTTCATACAGATTGGCTGGCCTCCAAAGCCTAAAACAGTCACTATCGGGCCCTGTTCCGAAAACGTTTGTCAGTTCCTACCTTCGACCACTGGTCCTCAAGTTTGCCTGTGTTTTGGAGGCACTAGGGGAATTTTAAAAACACCTATGCCTGGGCTCTGCCTCGTGTGATTCTAATTAAACTGGTATGGAGTGCAGCCCCGGCACTGGAATTCTTAAAAACTCCCCAGGGCCAGGGGATTCCAACGGCAGCCAAGCTTAAGAACCACTGCCTTAGAGTGTAAGGGACTTAACTATCCTTGCAGTAATTACAGAAGTTCAGTTTACACATAGGAGCACTTTCTATGGCACTTAAGCCTAACTCTGCCATCCACAGACGACCTCCTGCCCCTCAAAATCCTGTTAAATCTAGCCCACAGCCCAATTCCAGCTCCTCCCCACCATTTTGGAGTCCACCTGATTGGTGCCCAGTCTTCTCCCTCCTCATCCTCTCCCCACTTACTAACTTCCTGCTTCCTCTCTCAGAACCCAGCCCCAGGTCCAATTTCCACAAAACTCCACTGTTTCGAGCATTTCCAGAAGTTACCGAAGTGCAATGCTGCTGATGGGGAGTGGGTGCCGTGGAGGGTCGCGAGGCAGAACCCCAGCTGCGTGCTTCTTGCTGGCTCGTCCCGCTTTCCACTCTCCCGCTTGGGCCCACTCACTTCCTGAGCATCGGAGAAATCCTTCCCCTCCTCCCTGGCTCCGGTGAGGCCCTGGAGACCCGGTTCCTTTTTGTGCCACAGTTGACTTATCTGTCCCCTCCACAGAGGCAGGTCATCCCTACAAAACACATCCATGCTAACTGCTGTGAAAATAAAGATTTCTCAGCATTGTTCATAAAGCAAAGTGCTTGATGACACAAGACAGAAACCAACAGATACTCTTTGCCCCATTTTTCAGGTGAGGAAATTGCAACCTGCAAATTTTCAGACACTTGCCCAAAGTCAGTCCCAGCCATCCAGGTTAGGCAGCTGGCCACACACGCTGCCCAGGGAAGCACAAGGATCCTAACCTTAGGCTGTTCCGGTCTCCAGACTTTGGCCAGCCTGCCACATGCCATCTTTGTCAACCCACTGTCCCTGCTCCTGCTTCCTGAGTCCTGTGAATATGTGGCTCTCGGTAGCCTCCTGTGTCCTCCCAGGATGTCACCTACTGGAACATCTCCACCTACCGTAGTCAAACCTTCCCTTTGAAATCCCCCCACCCTTGGATCCATTCAGCAGCGTTTTCTTTTCTTTTTGTAGAGACAGTCTTACTCTGTCACCCAGGCTGGAGTTCAGTGGCGAGTGCACCACCACACCAGGCCACAGTCAGCAGCATTTTAAAGTAAAGATGTTCCCACCGCACCCTTATCCCTATGAGATTGACAAGGGTCAACCAGGCCTCTTCTGGGAGAGGGAGGTGGGCTTCATTTATATAACAATCATGTATTGAGTCCCTGTCACGCCACTTAGAGACCTCCATGAGGAGCAAATCAAACAGTTTCTGCTGTCATGGAAAGAGAGGCTGTGTATTATTTCAGACAAAAGATTACACATTCAGATCCCAGCTCTACTTACCAGCTGTGACTACTCTGTGCCTTAATTTGCCCATCAGTAAAATGGGGATACCGAAGGTACGCATAGTACCTTCATAGGGTTGATGTGAGAAGTCAACGTACATGAACTGCTTAGACAGAGCCTGGCACGGAGGACAGTGCTGTGTAAATATTTGCTGTCATTCTGGGGCTCACAGCCATATTGGGAAGCAAACCTGGCCGTGTTTTAGAATTCCTCGTGGAGTTGCTACAAACACACTTTTGGACCCCTCCCCACACTGAAGAGGTGAGTCCTAAGTCTAAAGACTGGTGTCCTTTTAGAAAGAGAGGAGACAGAGACACGCACAGGGAGGAGGAAGCCACATGACAATGGAGGCAGAAACTGGAATAATGCAGCCGTAAGTCAAAGAACACCAAGGACTTTCGAGAGCCACTGGGCACTGGAAGAGGCAAAAATGATGCTCCCCAGAGCCTTCAGGGAGGCCAGAGCCCTGCTAGCACCTTGAGTTCAGACTTCTGACCACCCGAACTAAATTTCCACTGTTTGAAGCCACCTAGTCTGTAGTAATTTGTTACAGCAGCCCTAGGAAGCTAATGAAGATTTCTAGGTCCAACTTCCAGTTAAAAAGGAAAAAACAATGGAATAAAAATGTTAAGAAATTAATAGCTACAGAGGAGAGAGAGAAAAGATCTCTCAGTGATTAGGCCGTCTGATCAAGCAGACAGGCCCTAAGTGGGTTTGCCTAGAGATTAGAGAAAGGATCAAAAACAAACTTCCTGTTGGCCTTTTGTGTAAAACGTAAAAGAAATGAAGAGGCAAAATAGTAGCCTATTAGTAAAAAGTTTTACAAAGAAACCAGCAGAAATCATACAGAAACAATACTCCACTAGAAGAAAACTTCCAAGACCTCCAAAGTTATGCTTTCTTGCATGAAATCAAATTAGAAGAACAATGAGGCTTGCCCATGTACCCAGATACAAGGATGGCGCCTCAGGCTACCACCTCTGCCATAGGCTTGCCACATTTCTGCTCACGTTCTAGGCTTCAGCTACAGTGAAATACTCCAAGTTACTCAACCATGTTCCTTCATGCTCTTTCATGTCTCCTTACATCCTGGAATCCCTTCTCCATCTCCCCTCCATCCTGCCACAACCCCTGGTTACCCCCTCACCATCCTGAGACCATCCACTCACCCTCCAGGTCACAGTCAAGCACCTTGGCCTCTACAAAGCCTTCGCCAAGGCTGCCCCTTCTTTTTCCTCGCCCACGAGACCCTGGACACATTCCTATGATCCCATTTCTCACCTGCATTGTCATTTATATTTTTACATCTCTGTTTGGCCTTCTAACCTGGGACTTTCCAGAAGACAGGACTGCTGCCTTTTCCTATCCTTGTCCCCGCTGCTTGCACAGTGCTCAGCCTTGTTTGGCTCTTTAGGAATAAATTAGTGCTGTACCTAAGGCCAGCTACATTTGTGAGTGTAAAACGAAAATATTTGAGACCTGAACAAAATGATAGGTCCAACTATAGGAAAAAGAGCAAATTAAAAATTCATGTTTGACCATTAACCATAACGTCGGATCAGTTTCATTAATTATTCACTTTAGTATTTGTGAGAATGTCATTACAATTGAAAACAAATTGTAGGGTAGGTTTTCTCTCTTTGCAAGAATCCCTCATATGCCTAATGACTGATGAGAAGTCATAGACAATCACAATGAATTACTTAAATGCAAATCATTTTAGAAGTACAATGAAGGAGGAATGGGGAGATGTTGGTCAAAGGATACAAATTAGACAGGAAAATAAGTTCGAGAGAGCTATTGTGCAGTATGGTGATTATAGTTAATAGCAATGCATTGCGTGCTTGAAAATTGCTGAAAGGGTAGATTTTAAATGTTCTCACCACAAGAAAAAATGATAAGTATGTGAAGTAATGCATATGCTAATTACCTTGATTTAGCCATTCCATAGTGCATTCGTATTTCAAAGCATCATGTTGTATACAATAAATATATATCATTTATATTTGTTGTTTTGGGAAAGGGCCATATATAGAAAGTGATTCCAAAATGTGAAAGGAGCTGAGAAACCAAAGAACAAGGCGGATATATTCAGTTTGCCTTTAGAGAGTGATTTACTGGGGAACTTACAGACAGACGTGTGGTCTTGGATGGCGGCAAGACAGATAGATCTTTATGCTGTTATCCCTGAAGACACAGGGCTTATATACCACAGGGAAAAGATACACATGCTCCAAAAGGAATGTGCAGGACAATTAAAGTCAACCTTCAAGGAAAGGACAAAAATGCTGTGTACAACACAGCCTTGAATGTGTGATAATATCAAGGCCATCTTGACCTAAGGGCGGGATTCATGGTAAGCAGATGCTCTTTCACAGGGACAGGAGATAAAGTGGGAATCAGAGGCATTCCCACACCTGGGGTCAATCAGAAGTCAACATGGCAGACTAGCATCTAAGATGGAGTTACCTTAGCCTCCATTTGTCAATTGAAAAAAAATAAAATTCAAATAAATAAAGGTAAAACCATCTTAAAGGCTTTCAGATTTCCAAAAGAGAATGTCTAATGTGTGATGGTGGTGTCTTTCCATGGGTTTGATATCATGAGTGCTGAGAGGTCCTAAGGCAGGAGACCCGACGTCCTGTGAGGATCTTAAAGGGCCATGGGAGACCAAATGCCCCTCGTGGTGTCTGGAAAGAAGCTTCTCTCTGCTGTCCATTTTCCATTTCTAGGACTATCAATCAGGGTCACGCTCTGGGCCTCCTACCAACCCTTTGTTCACTCTGAATTTTAATTAGGGGAAGAGAAAGTGGGTATTCCCAGTTCAGCCCCTTCTTTCCTTCTTAGAGACGCAGATTTCTACAGAAAGTGTGCATTTGGGGCTGCCCTTCCTGGGATGTTAAGTGTACAGGGGCAGACCCTCACGTGGGGAAGCCAACAGTAGCCTAGCTGTACCCATGAGCGGTGGGTGGGACTTTCTGACGAAAGGCTCAACGTCTCCTTTGCTTCCATGATCCACACTTGGAGTGTGTGACTTCCTTACTGGTCCGTTGTGTGTGACGCTGCCCCTCAGATGATTCGCGTAGCTAAATGATAGGCCTCAGCCTATGAAATATGAAAACGTATCAGTTCCAGACTGAGACTTTAGGAGGCGTCACACATTTCCGCTTACCCTTCAAGCCCTTGTGCCACAGTCAATGGAAATAGCATGCACACGTAACCCCTGGTCCCAGAATCAGAGGCATACAGGGCAGAGCTGAGCCCTACCTGCAGCCTGAAGCTGAGCTGCCCTAGAGAATACAGACCAATGAGTAAGAGAAATATTTTTGCGTGTGTCATAAGCCACTAAGATTCGGGGGGTTATGTGTTACGTGGCAAAGAAACCTAAGCAACACATCACCCAACCTAAGGCTTAGAGGTCATATTTGGTCTCCATCTGCTGAACTCAAAGTAGGAAAGAAAGGTGTGTGATGGGTCACCCCTGTAATCCCAGCACTTTGGGAGGCCGAGGCGGGTGGATCACGAGGTCAAGAGATCGAGACCATCCTGGTCAACAAGGTAAAACCCCATCTCTACTAAAAATATAAAAAATTAGCTGGGCATGGTGGCGCGTGCCTGTAGTCCCAGCTACTCAGGAGGCTGAGGCAGGAGAATTGCCTGAACCCAGGAGGCGGAGGTTGCGGTGAGCCGAGATTGCGCCATTGCACTCCAGCCTGGGTAACAAGAGCAAAACTCTGTCTCAAAAAAACAAAAAAGAAAGGTGTTACTTAATAAGCCTCTCGAGCCCTAACAACTTGCAGCATCACTGTGTAAAGGTCTGTGCTCAGAAGACTCCCACACCATTTGTACACATCTTAGGGAGATCCTATGTCTGTAATGGGGAGCTTCCATATAGTGGGTAGAGATAAGATGATTCAGGAACATAATACTATTCTCTAAATGGGGATTGGAGAAGAAATTCAAACCATCCACTACCTTGTTGAGCCATTTGGAAAGCAGGTCAGAACCAGAGATACTGGAAAGTACTTTCAAAGCTTCTAATTTTCTGAAGTTTTTCTTTCTCACCTTGGAATGCCTTCAGATGCGTGGAGGGAGCTGTACTAAAAGTAGCTTCTTACATGTCTGTTTTTCCTTCTGTGCTGGGAATTCATTGAGGGTAAGGACTGTGTACCTTCTTTGTCTGCGTAACCTTGGTCTGAGCTGGATGGATGAATCATGGGAAGGCGCTCTGACTCTTGAGCATGACATGGGCAGACGTTTCTGGTGTAAGAGATGCCCAGGCTATTGAAACCACCTTTGCAAAACTATGACAGGAAGAGAAATCTGACTTCGTTGACTCCACCTGACTTCTGACCTCCAAGCTGTCCTTGGGCATTCCTGGCCAAAGGGCAAACTAACTTTGGGAGGAATTTAGTTTACAGTTTAAAGATGTAAGCAAGGATGGATAATAGTCCTTCCCCAAACTAAACTGATTTGTAAAACGATTGAAAGCCCACAAGGTTAAGGTTCTGAGAGTGGCCTAAACTCTGCTAAGATATACGTGTAGTTAAATAGCCAGTCACGGTTCCAGTGGTCACAAGATTTGTAGCTTTCCCGATGACTCCTGTGGATAACATCACTATTGGAAAACCTCAGATTGGCTTTCTGAGATGTCTTTTCAGACTTTTGCATTTCTGAAGCCCAGATGACTCCAGCTGGACTTGTGATTATGACTCACATGGTCTTATGACCCCACCCGGAGGCAGACTCGGTGCACAAGGACCATTTTCTAACCCATATGACGTGTTACCAACCAGTAAGCAGCTCCCATTTCCTAGTCCCCGACCCACCACACTATCCTTGAAAAGCCCTAACCTCTGGGACTTCAGGGAGACTGATTTCAGTAACGACTTCCGTTCTCCCACATGGGCTGCCCTCACATCAACTAAACTCTTTCTTCCCCGCAATGCCATGGTCTCAGTGAATTGGCTTTGTCTGTGCAGCGGGCAGGAAGAACCTGTGTGGTGATTACACTGTCACCGTCAAATGAGAAGGCTGACAAGAGCACAGATCCCCAGCTTCCCGCATCTGCTAACCCCACGGGAGCTTTCTAGCTAAGCAGATCAAATTGAGCCCCTGAAGACCATGTCGACATTTCACTAAAACGGTGAGGCACAGTGATGTGAAATGAATTGTCCTCCACAGGGGACACTGTTGGTGGTCACTAAAGCAGCTGCGGTATGCACTTTTTCAAGGACAAAAGAGGCTTCAGGGCAAGTGACTATATTCTTGGGAATTTTACCTGTATCCTCATTAGCCTTGTGACTCTGGAAATAGAACAGAATCTCTTAAAGCCCTCATTTTCTCATTTCTTACGTGGCCATTGTCCTGCTGGCCTCAGGGTACTTAAATACACATAATAGATGCAAAATGTCTGGGCTGTAGTAGGCACTTCTTAGAATTAAGGGTCTTGTTTTTCATGTTTCGGCAGCAGCTGGACTTTCAGCTGGGTGGGCTTTTTATGGCGTCTCTGGCCCACAAGCTGCAAAGGTGGTTCTGTTCTGTTTCAGCACATCTTGGATTTGCCTCATTTGAAGGGATGTGAAACAGGGAAATGCTGATACCTGTCATTTTAAGGAGTTTTCAGAGCATGGCACATCTTTCAGTAGCATATGTGTTAGCTTGACAAACTGGAAACGAAAGCGTTAGCTTTGAACCTGAGTCCCAACTGGTGCTGACCCCATTCTTGTCCTATTGGTTCTTGACCAATAGGGTGCTTCCCATGTGGCCTAGGCCCTGGCCATGGCTCTTTCCTTGAACGGACCCCCTCCCTGGGTTGACAGGTCTCCCTTCTTTTCATCACAAAGAACAATTCCTACACCAACCCTATCTTCAAAGTGGTGCCAATATCGCCTCCTACAGGAAGTCTTCCTTTCAGCCCCAGGACATTTGTTCTTTCTTTCATGCCTGCTGCAGTGCAAGCAGCTTTGGAGTTAGCACTGGATGTGCAACGTGGACTCACCTCCTCCCAGCTCTGTGAGCTGCAGCAAATGGCCTCACCTTTCTGTGCAGCCATTTCCTCATGTAAAAATAGAATGATCGCTTCATCTGTGGGGCCATTGTGAAGACTGTATGACACAGATCCCTTATAGCAAGGGGAATTTTCAATAAACACTTTTTTCTTTCTTCCTTTTTTTTTCGAGACAGAGTCTCACTCTTTTGCCTAGGCTGGAGTGCAATGCTGTGCTCTTGGCTCACTGCAACCTCTGCCTCCCGGGTTCAAGTGATACTCCTGTCTCGGTCTCTTAAGTAGCCAGGATTACAGGCACACACACCACACCTGACTAGTTTTTGTGTTTTTTATTAGAGACGTGGTTTTGCCATGTTGGGCAGACTGGTCTCCAACCCCTGACCTCAGGTGATTCACCCACCTCAACCTTCCAAAGTGTGAGCCACCATGCCTGGCCTTCTTTCTAATTCCTTCCATTGGCCAGAATCACTGCATTCCCTGTTTTAGTTTGAACGTTCAGGTATTTTGCAAGAAGCCTGTAGGTTGTCATTCATTCATGACGTCATTCATTAATCTTTCAAAAATATTCAAAAAATATTCATTGAATACCCACTTGCCAGACACTATCCCAGGCATCTGGATCCACATGTGAATGAAGTAGTCCTCACAGGGCTTAACCTCAAGCTGGGAAGACAGAAAATAAACAATAAACATAACAAATTGCATTATTTTGTATGTTACAAGATGTTAAGGGCTATGCAAAACGTGGGAGGAGGAAAGGGGGGTGAGAAGAGTTGGGGGAAGACTGGGCTGCAGCAGTAAACGTGGCCAGGGAAACCTCACCGACAAGGCAAGATTTAAGCACAAACTTGAGGGAGATGAGTAAATTTCATCCATTTGTTGAATAAATAAATGAATGAAGCAAGAAATAATTGCATTTTATTTATTTCTAAGGTAAAATAGCCCAAGAGAAAGAACTTGAAACTATAAGATTTCAGGTCAGGCACAGTCGCTCACACCTGTAATCCCAGCACTTTGGGAGGCCGAGGCGGGTGGATCACTTGAGGTCAGGAGTTCAAGACCAGCCTGGTCAACATGGCGAAACCCCATCTCTAATAAAAATACAAAAATTAAGCGGGCATCATGGTGTGTACCTGTGTTCTTAGCTACTCAGGAGGCAGAGGCATGAGACTTGCCTGACCCGGAGAGGCAGAGGTTGCAGTGAGCCTAGATTGTACCACTGTACTCCAGTCTGGGTAAGAGAGTGCGACTCTATCTCAAAGAATAAATAAATGGGAAAAAAAAGAAAAAGAAAAAAAACTATAAGATTTCTACCAAACCCAGATCATATCCTATCAATAGAGGCAAGGAGAATTCTCAAAGTAATCGGTCCTGAAAGTCACATGTCTTTTATGAATAGTGATATCCTGCCAAGGGGCAAGGGGGAGGGCTGAATCAACAGGGGAAGTTTTAATTGACTTCCTCGTGTAAATGATATTTACAGATTGCATCTGACAAGAGAAGTCTGTTTGTACAGTGAGTAATTCCTCCTGCAAATTCTCAAATGAGTTTGCCGGCTCTGACCTGCATTGTGTGGGCGGCACTCGGGAAGACTCAGAACTGAGAGGCCAGCTGGGATTTTAAAAGTTTTCCTCCCTAAACTGGCACTGGGCGGCAGATAAAGAAACTTTATTTATGTGGTGGCTGTGTCCCAGGTGACCTGCCCAATGGCCACCTGCATGACTGTAGAAAGAACCATTGGCATGGCAGAAAGAACTCATAGGTCCATCTACACGTGGTCTTCCAGCAACCCCAGGAGGTGACAGAGATGAAGTCTTCGCTCTCACTTCACCGAGGAAGCAGCAAAGGCTCAGAGAAGGCCAGTGATGCTCCAAAGTCACACAGCTACTGCCCAGCAGGACTCAGCCTCAGACCCAGGTCGTCCAATGCCTATTCAGGTTCTGGTCCACTCCAGGCAGGTGGACTGCAGGCAGAGAGGAAGACAAGATGGAGAGAAGGACCCACCAGCTCATTCTGCTTCTCAAGCAGGGGACTGGGTGTTCATGGACTGCCACAGAACATCGCCACCTTGTTTAGCTCCAGAATGCTGTGCGGACTGTGGCCACTGGAGTCCCCAGGAAAACCAGTTCATCTCACATGCCCAACATGCAAAAGGGGCAGGGAGGGTCTTGAGTTGTCAACATTGCAGCATAAAGTTTTCCAGCAGGAGAAGAAACACTTCTTAACCAGTTCAGCTCTGCAAATCTGCGGGGCCAGACACTGATGCAGATAAAGCTGTATAGCATCCATTCTTTCCTCGGTCTCAATCTCATCTGGAAAATGTCCCCTGGACATTACTAAGGCCTCTTTTGATCTGAAGGGACATCACTCCTTTCTTTCTTTCTTTTTCCTTTTTTTTTTTAGACAAGATCTTGCTCTGTTACCCAGGGTAGATAGAGTTCAGCAACATGACCACGGCTCATTGTAACCTTAACCTTCCAGGCTCAAGCCATCTTACCGTCTCAGCGTCCTGAGTAGCTGAGGCAAGGAGAATTCTTGCACACAGCAAGAATTGCTGGCACACAACACCATAGCTGGCTAATTTTTTTTGTTTGTTTTTTTGTTTGTTTGTTTGTTTGTTTCTTTTGTAAAGATGGGGTCTTCCTGTTTTATCCAGATTGGTTTCAAACTCTTGGCCTCAAGTGATCCTTCCACCATGGCCCCTCAAAATGTTGGGATTATAAGCATGAGCCACCATGCCGGCCTCTCACTCCTTTCTTGAGGGGATTTTATGTTTATTTCTTCATTCATTCATTCATTCATTCATTCATTCATAAGTAGATAACTAGACCCTGGTCCTGTCCTCAGGAACCATGCCAATGTTTGCGGTACTAGGAGGGGGTGAACACTGAGAATTAAAGGAGCCAGAAGAGGGGTACCTAGCTGTGTTTGGGGTAAAGTGGGAGGTGAAGGAATGCTTCCTGGAAGAGGTGGAGCTTGGGCTGAGCCTTGAAGAACAGGGGAAGTTATCTGGGTAAGAGGCGGAAGGGAGAGGGGTAAGAGAGAGAGCATGCCATCAGAGGCCTGTAGACCAGAGAACGCTGTGGGAGACCTGTGACCATGGTTTATACTGATGGAGCAGGAGGTTCTGAGCCATCCCAGATGGATGGAGCTAAGAAATAAAGGCAGAGAGATACAGGACCTTGGGAACCAGACTGAAGGAGCTTGGACTTGATCTCCAAGAACAGCAGAGACAGCCAGTGGAGAGCGTTAAGTAGGGAAGTGACAGGGTCAGATTCGTGTGTTACGAAGACCAGTCTGGCATCCACAGGGAGAAGAGACCGGAAGGCAGAGAGGTAGGCAGGGAGGCCTGGCAGGATTTTACTCTCTCCCAGCTCAGCCTCACAAGGGGTTTCCACCAACCCTTCCGTGCCAAGGAGCCCTGATGCCCTCAGCAAGATCTGGAGCCCAGACATCTTGGGATTCTGGGCGGCAGGACCCATAGGGAATCTTCACCAGATTAGCTCTCTGCTGCCCCCTACTGTCTCCAGGAGGCCTTTTGGTCCTTGCAGGCTTTTTCTAGACCTCTTAAATTGTAGCATACACACAGCAAGCTTTTTCTGTAAAAGATGAAGTTACGCAATATTAGACTTTGCAGAACATACGGTCCCCATTGCAACTACTCTACGTTGCAGCACGAAGGCAGCCGCAGACAAAATAGAAATAAATGAGTGTGGCTGTGTCCCAATAAAACTTCGTTTACGGGCTGGCTGCAGTGACTTACGCCTGTAATCCTAGCACTTCGGGAGGCCGAGGTGGGTGGATCACCTGAGGTCAGGAGTTCAAGACTAGCCTGGCCATCATGGTGAAACCCTATCTTTAAAAAAAAAAAAACTTTATTTACAGACATTTAAATTTGAATTGCCTATAGCTTTCCCAAGTCACAAAACATTCTTCTTTTGTTGTTTTTTAAAAACATTTAGAATGTAAAAACCTCAAAAACAATGACAGAAAAGCAATACCTCAATTTAAAAATGGACAAAGGACTTGAAGAGACGTTTCTCCAAAGATGATATATAAATGACAACGAGCCCGTGAAAAGATGCTCAAGCCCCCTCATCATGAGAGACGTGAAAACCGAAGCCACAGCGAGAGGTCATCTCACACCTATTGGAATGGTGATTGTTGAAACACAACGCATGTGGACAAGGATAGGAGAAATCGGAGTCCTTATGCAGTTGGTGGGGGTGTGAATGGTGCAGCTGCTATGGAAAACAGTTCGGCAGCTCCTCAAAAAATTCAAATTAGGATTGCCATAGATCCAGCAATTCTACTTCTGAATATATACCCCAAAGAATTGCAAACAAGGCCTCAGATACATCTGTTGGCCCATCTTTGTTGGCCCACATTGCACTATTCACAATAGCCAAGAGGTGGAAGCAACTCAGATGTCCATCAGTGGCTGAGTGGACCAATAAAATGTGCTGTGTACGTACACTGTTATTCAGCCTTAAAAAGGAACTAAAGTCTGACGTTTGCTATACCGTGTGAATGAACCGTGAGGATATTATGCTAAGTGAAGTAAGTTAGTCACAAAACAAGGCAAATACTGCATGCTTCTACTTATATGAGGTACTTGGGGTAGTCAAATACATAGACGCAGGGAGAATGGTGGTTGCCAGGGCTTGGAGGCGGGGTGAATAGGGAGTTATTTCATGGGCATAGGGGTTAAGTTTTGCAAAATAAAAATGTCCTGGAGATGAGTCTTACAACAATGTGAATATGGCCGGGCGCGGTGGCTCACACCTGTAATCCCAACACTTTGGGAGGCTGAGGCAGGCGGATCACCTGAGGTCAGGAGTTCAAAACCAGCCTGGCCAACATGGTGACATCCCATCTCTTAAAAAAAAAAACAACAATGTGAATATACTTAACACTACTGAACCGCACACTTAAAATGGTTATGGTAGTACATTTTTTGTTATCTATAATTTACCACAATGTTTTTTAAATGTAGAAACCATTCTAGGCTGGGATGCTTTATAAAAACAGGTGGCAGGCTAGACTTATTTGTTAGTCTGTAGTTTGCTGTCTCCTACTCTAGCAGAACAAACTCCATGGAATTCCAGAACCCTTCCTTAAAATCTCACAGCACCCCTCCTGAAGTTCTCAGAACTAACGGCATTTTCCAATTTCCTCACAGGGCTTGGAAAGAGAACTTTCGCTGTCTTAACAAAATCTGACTTGTGAACTCCAAATCAGGACAAATGAGTGGAAGCAACAGAGTCTGACCCATACGGTGAGTTGGTCCCAGATCTGTTTCTGCCCCTCTCCTCCTAGCATGAGTGACAGGCACCGTGAATCCTCTACAGATGCAGCCTCCAGAGGGTTCAACTCTCCCTGTGATTGGGAAGTGCATTGTCAAGTTCTCACCTGAATGGTTTGTCAGATAATGTTCTGACTTCATTTCTTCATTTAACGCATTTACTGAGCACCCAGTCCCTGTACTAGACCCTGGGTACAACAATGGAGAGGACACATAGCCCATCTCCCAGGAGCTCACAGTCTCATGAGCATTCATGTGGGTATGTCAGGGCAACAGTGTCCTAGGGACCTGGACAATAACTTGTTGAGCTGGAGGGCTCTGAAACTCACCCAGCACCAGCCAGCACCCTGGGATAGAGAGGAGACAAATATCCATATAGCAGAGCTCAAAACGTTACTGCCGGGGCCCAGGCTGGCGTAGCAGGCCAGGCTTCCTGCGCTCCAAACCTGTTGTGTCTCCTTCTGGCATACAGTTAGCTGCCGTTTCCCATTAGGTGTGACCAAGTTCTGAAATGTGGTCCATAAACTCTCCCATTGATGGCTCTTCATGAACTCCCCCTTTGCCCTGAAACTGGGTGTTGGAGTTGGCAGGCCACACACAGGAAGGAAGGATCTGGGTTCCCAAAATAGTGCATGGAGAAGAGATACCAGCTGATCAAAGGTACCTGTCTGGGCATTTTGTAGATGAGGAGTAAATTTTAATTTTGCCAATCTACTGAGATTTAGAAGTTAGCCTATAATGTGGCTAGTGTCACTGTGAGAGATATGCTGATGTGTGACATACAGAATGAAGACAAACACACATCTGACTTTTAGGCTCTATGAAAATGACTGGCACAGAACAAAGAGGGGTGAGAGAGTGAAAGTAGACAGCAGGTGTCAGACAGCAGCAAGCCGTATCCCAACTCGGGCTCAGATTTGGGCTCAGATCTGGGATCCACCAAGGGGCCCAAGAGAAGCATTCACTTTTATGATCCTCAGTCAAGTGGGCAGCTGACTCCTGACCTTGCAGTGCTTTGAAGGGATTTGAGATCATGAGTGTAGGAGACCTGGTATGGTGCTGGCTCAGAGAGTGTAGTAGTGACTCCTGAGGATACTACGGTCACTTTCTAAGGGTGGTGCTGGCTCAGAGAGTGTAGTAGTGACTCCCAAGGATACTACAGTCACGTTCTAAGGGTGGGAATGGCTCAGAGAGTGTAGTAGTGACTCCCAAGGATACTACAGTCACTTTCTAAGGGTGGGAATGGCTCAGAGAGTGTAGTAGTGACTCCCAAGGATACTACAGTCACGTTCTAAGGGTGGTGCTGTCTCAGAGAGTGTAGTAGTGACTCCTGAGGATAGTACGGTCACTTTCTAAGGGTGGGAATGGCTCAGAGAGTGTAGTAGTGACTCCCAAGGATACTACAGTCACGTTCTAAGGGTGGTGCTGGCTCAGAGAGTGTAGTAGTGACTCCTGAGGATAGTACGGTCACTTTCTAAGGGTGGTGCTGGCTCAGAGAGTGTAGTAGTGACTCCCAAGGATACTACAGTCACTTTCTAAGGGTGGGAATGGCTCAGAGAGTGTAGTAGTGACTCCCAAGGATACTACAGTCACTTTCTAAGGGTGGGAATGGCTCAGAGAGTGTAGTAGTGACTCCCAAGGATACTACAGTCACGTTCTAAGGGTGGTGCTGGCTCAGAGAGTGTAGTAGTGACTCCTGAGGATAGTACGGTCACTTTCTAAGGGTGGGAACAGGCTGTGTTTCAGTTAGGTTTGTCCAAATAATCTTCCATTCTGTACGCATCGTCTTGTCTGTGTAAATGGAGGCTGAGCTTTAGCCGTGCAGATGGACCAGCAGATGGTCATAGAGAGGCTTCCACCATGCACCTGGAGAAAGGGACCAGCTTTGTGAAAACCCCTCCACCCCTCATCTACATGAGTCTGCCTTCTCTAGTAGCTATTCCAGTTTAATAAATGCATCTGCAAGAAGAGTCTCCATTTTTACTGCCTTCATAGGCCTGCAAAGCTCTGTGTTCTACACCGAAATTTTCCTGGGCTATTGGGTAGCCTCTGTTTTCCCAGTAGCTCTGGGGTGTTTCTTTTTGGTGGTTGCTTTTTCGCTTTGTTTTTTGAGATAGAGTCTCACTTTGTCACCCAAGCTGAAGTGTTAGTGGCACAATTTCAGCTCACTGCAACCTCTGCATCCTGAGTTCAAGCAATTCTCCTGCCTCAGCCTCCTGAATTCCTGGGATTACAGGTGCATGACACCATGCCCTGCTAATTTTTGTATTTTTAGTAGAGACAGGGTTTCACTGTGTTGTCCAGGCTGGTCTTGAACTCCTGACTTCAGGTGATCCACCCACCTCCCCTCCCAAAATGCTAGGATTACAGGCATGAGCCACCGTGCCCGGCCGCTCTGTGGTGTTTCTGATGGAGGTGGTGTGGCATATGTGACCATCCAGTGGTGTGGCATATGTCATTATGTGACATTGCTCCATGACCTTTGTGCCAAAAGATGCCACTACATTTTGCCTACCCTCCCAGAGTCACAGGACAGTGAAGTGAGGAGCAGGAGACACGTGTGACTCCAGTCTGCAGCGTGCCACAGTGGGTCCTCTGTTGGCTCTTCCTGATATTAGGTGTCAGCTGCAGAGTGTTCCTGCCTGCCCTCTGCTTGCACAGGGCAAGAATAAAAGGAAAATGGGAAGCAGGTAATCTCCCTACTCCAGGAGTTATCTGGGGAGGAAGGAAAAAAAGGCACCAGCTCAGGGCTTAGACCTGTGATCTCATTCCACCCTCACACCACTCTGAGCAGGTCCTGTTATGGGGTAGGAAAGCATTCTGGCCTGAATCCTGAGCCTCCAGATCCTTGGCCTGCTCCTCCGCACACACTGAGGCACAGAGAGGCACAAGTAGGAGAATAAGACCAGCCTAGATTGCTCTACAGTGGCTGCCGGCTCTGGCTGCAGGTGTGTGGCTTCCTGGCCTGAGGGCTGAACTAGGCCAAGGGTGTGAGTCGGGATTCCTGCTCCCCACAAAGGGACAGGCGCACATGCTTGCCCCACCCTCACCAGCAGGCCTCACCTTCCTTCCATGTTAACTCTGTGGGTGGTATGTATGGAATAGTGTGATGTGTCTACTGTGTAGTGTGTGTGTGGCATGTATGGTGTACATGTGGTATGTCTATGGTGTGGTATGTCTGGTGTACAATATGTGTGGGTTTTGTCCCAGGACCCTCTGGCCACATCAGTGAAGAAGAGAAAAAAAGAGGCAGGGGGGGAGGCTAAGGCAGGGCATGGTGGACCATATGAGCCCAGGAGGTTAGGCTGCAATGAGCCATGATCAGGCCACTGCACTCCAGCCTGGGCAACAGAGCAAGACCCTGTCTTTAGCAAGAAAATAAAAAAGGCCAAGAGAGCCCAAAAGCCAAAACTGTCTGCATAAATGAGTGAGTCCACCAACAGAGTAGGTCAGGAAAGAGTAGGTGCTCACACCGGGTCCACAAGTCTCACCGATGGCCCGCCTCTGTTCCCTGGCATGCAACCCTCCTGTGTGTCCTTACCTGTACTGAAACTGCTCCATGGTGGTGAAATGGGGGAAAATGAGATTCCCCCGATGGCTAGTTAACGCCACCTACAGCAACATTGTCTTCCTGTAGAAATGAGCAACCTGCACTCCAGAAGGTCAATTGCCTGGACGGTGCTGCACAGCTCTGCATGGGGCAGGGCGAGAGTCCACACTGAGAGCTGCTAAACCCTGCTGCACACTCACTGCAGCACCCGGACCACTCCCCTGCGGGCTTCTCCCTCTCTGACTTCCACTTTCCCTCCTTCCTGATGCTTTCTGAAGGACCTTGACCTTCCAGAGGCTCTGATCCATGAACCCTTCCACTTTTTACTACGTGATAGTGAAAGATAAAAGAACTAACTGCTGCATTAGTTCATTAGCTCTCAATACTGAGTAATGAGTGTTTTAAATTTACCAGGTTAAAACAGCCAGCATGGCTGGGAGCGGTGGCTCATGCCTGTAATCCCATCAGTTTGAGAGGCTGAGGTGGATGAATCACCTGAGGTCAGGAGGTCAAAACCAACCTGGCCTACATGATGAAAACCCGTCTCTAGTAAAATACAAAATTAGCCAGTCATGGTGGCTCATGCCCGTAATTCCAGCTACTCGGGAGGCTGAGGCAGGAGAGTCGCTTGAACCTGGGAGGCAGAGGTTCCAGTGAGCCGAGATCATGCCATCGCACTCCAGCCTGGGCAACAAGAGGGAAACTCCAACTCAAAAAAAAAAAAAAAAAAAAAAAGCCAGAATTTATAGCCTCACAGTTTCTGAGAGTCTGGTATCCCAGGTTGGCATAGCTGGGCATCTCCATCTCAGAGCTTCCCAGAAGGTTGTATCAAGCTGTCAGCTGAGGCTGCTGTCATCTGAAGGCTCAACCGGGGTTGCAGGATCCACTTTTAAGATGGCTCCCTCACATGGCTTCTAGCAGGAGGCCTCAGTTCCTTACTCACTGTTGGCAGAAGTCCTCTTAGTTCCTTGCCACATGGGCTCTCCATGGGGCTGCCTGCATGTCCTCACGACCTGGCAGCTTTCTGGGTGAGTGATCAAAGAGTAAGAGCAAGGAGAAAGCTGCATTGCTTTCTCTAACCACGTCTCTGAAGTGGCAAAGATTCACATCCATTGCTGTTGCAGCTCAATTTTTCTATATGTTAGAAGCAAGTCACTAAATCCAGTTCACACTCAAGGACAGGGGAACAAGGCTCCACTCTTCAGAAAAGGAATAGCAAAAAACTTGTGGACTTTTTTTTAAAAAAGACGGAGATGGGGGTCTCACTGTGTTGTTCAGGCTGGTCTCAAACTCCTGTGCTCAAGCCATCCTCCTGCTTCAGCCTCCCAAAGTGCTGTGATTACGAGGGTGAGTCAAGGCACTCAGTCTGGACATTTTTTTAAACCACTACAACTTGTCTGCTTAGCCTGCTTAGATTCTGTAATCCCTCACTACCCTTACTCCTTTACGTATAGCCCCATTTTCTCACCACTCTGTGAATCCAGCCACTCACCTATCCCTCACCTGCATCTGAGCAGCTGAACACAGCTGGGGAGAAACTGACTTCACTTTAAGCTCAGCCACTGATCTCCAATGGAGCCTGGCAATGCCACCAGCTCACTGGGAGCTTGCAGCCACTACTCCAAGGGATTGCCCACCTTCTCCCCACGGCTCAACCTGCTTCACTCCCAGACAGGGACTTCCTGACCTTCTTCTTTTAAAGATGCTCATCCTATACAAATCGGTGCCTGTCTCTCCCACCTTTGCTCTTGTTGTCATAGATGATGTGACACAGAACCAGAGCCACCACTTCCCCTTGTGCCCTGAAGCCCCTCTCAGACTTCTCTCCTGCAGTTATTCCCTCTCTTCCTAAACCTTCATTTCTCTCCTCTCTACCAGGTCTTTGCTATCAGCACACACACACACGAAGACACACACACACACACACACAGACACACACAAAGACACACACACAGACACACACACACATACACACATACACACACAGACACACACACATACACACACACACATACACACACACACACACACACACACACTGCTGTGGTATCTCCTCTCTTAAAACCAACAAATAAAGCTATCTCCCTTGGCTCATCATGTCCCTGTAGCTCTCAACTCATCTGTGCTCCTCTCCATGAGAAAACCTTCCTGAATGAGGTTTTTTGATTGTTGTTTTTTTGTTTTGTTTTGTTTTTTTTGATACAGAGTTTCATTCTTGTTGCCCAGGCTGGAGTGTGATGGTGCAATCTCAACTCACTGCAACCTCCACCTCTGGGTTCAAGTGGTCTCCTGCCTCAGCCTCCTGAGTAGCTGGGATTACAGGCACCTGCCACCACACCCAGCTAAGTTTTGTATTTTTAGTAGAGAGGGGTTTCACCATGTTGGCCAGGCTGCTCTCAAACTCCTGACCTCAGGTGATACACCCACCTCCACCTCCCAAAATGCTGGGACTACAGGTATGAGCCACCACGCCCAGCCTCTTAAATGAGTTGCTATGGCCCCTGCTTCTCCTTCCTCTTCTCATGTTGTCTTTCTGGCTCACTCCAATCAATCCTCTGTCCTCTACTCCCTTGAGACTGCTCTCATGAAAGCAATTTTGGCCTTCACGTCACCCAATTAAATAGGCACATCTGATCTCATCTTCTTCTACCTCTCCATTGGGGCCACATGTTGACTCTTCCTTGTAAAATGCATTCTCCTCTTAGCTTTTATGCTCTAGAAGCTAATTTTCCTACTACTCCACTGCCTGCATTTTAGAGTAGGCAGATATAGGCCCATTACATGCCAATGCCTCCAAATGAACGTCTCCAGCCCTGACTCCTCCACAGAGCCCCAGACGCACTTGCCCAACTCAGCATCTCCACTGAGGTGTCCAACAGGTTTATCAAACTGATCACTTGATTCCTCAGTGCCCCCAACACATGTGCACACACATGTGCACACGCACACACATGTGCACATGCACACACACATACATGTACGCACTTGCATGAGCGCACACACACACACCCCCAGCTCCTTCCCAAATCTTTCCCGTATTGCTAAGTGGCACCATTACCTACCCACTTGTTTAAATCAAAGCCAGAGGAGCTGTGCTTACTCCCTCTCTTCTCTCTGCCGCCCTGTGACATGGACTCACTTTCTTAGCAAATCTGGCTAATTCCATCTCCCAAAATTCATCCCTAAACCACTTCTTTCTCTCTGTCTCCACAGCTCCTACTGTCATTCGAGTGGCCACCTCCGTTCCCCAGACCTCTGCTGCGCCTTGTTCACTGCGTGCCCTGCCTCCCTCTGGCCCTTATCGTTCACGTCCCAGCAGCCAGAGTGGTCTTGTTAACACGCCAATCGATTCATACTGCTGCTGAGGAGAAAAGTCTCCCTGCTGTTTCTCTACTTCCCATCACACTTGGAAGGAAAGCCCAGCTGCTTACCCAACCCAGGAGGCCAGAGTGATCCGGTTCTCCCTGTCTCTGGCCACATCTTTCCAAACCCCATCTACATTTCTGTTCCCTCATTTCTGCCTTGGTGCCTTTGCATTATTTATTCTGCCAGGAATGCTCTGCTTCCTACTCTGCCCTTGACTTGCTCCTTCTCATCCTCCTGATCTCATTTTAAATGCTACCTCCTCAGAGAGCCTCCTGACTACCCTAAGTTCACCTCCCCCGACCCACACACACATGCACACATGCACCTCTCTCCAGCTGTAATTTTCATGACATTGTTTATTGCTTCACTAATCTGCTAATTCCATGTGACCAGAACAGTGTCTGGCACATAGTAGGTGCTCAAAACAACACACTGAACAAGTGAATGTGCAATAAATGTTTGTGGGTAAATATGCATAATATAAACTATTATTCCTGAATTACCAGACAGTGGGGTGGCGGTTTTAAAATGTGTCCATAAATTCTTTGACATTTCTCCTTTCAAAAGGTGTCATAGCCTACTGTCCTACTCTTGCATGCAGACTGGACTTAGTGACTCACTTCTACTGAACAAAATGTGCAGAAATAATGTTTTAGGACTTTTAAGTTTAGGCAATAAAAAGGGTGACTTCTGCCATGTTCTGTCTCTGTCTCTGTGTCTCTCCCTACTCTGGGGGAAGGCACCTGCCATGTTGTGAGAACACTCAAGCATCCTCAGGCCCACATAAAGAGAAACTGAGATTTTTCACCAATATTCAGTGCCAACTTGCCAGTCACATGAGCAAGTTTGCCACTTTGAAAGAGGATGCTTCAGCCCCAGTCAACCCTTCAGAAAACCACAGCCCCAGCCAACCCTTCGGAAAACCACAGCCCCAGCCACAATTTTGACTGTAACTTCATGAGAAATTGCAGAGCAATTAAAAATTTCTGACTCACAGAAACTGTCAGTGATCATAAGTGTTTATTTTTAAGTCACTAAATTTTAGGATAATTTATTACACACTAGTAGCTAACAAATATAGCAGAAACACAACGAAATATACAACAGGATTCCTGTGCAGAAACTATGGAGGAAGGAAATGAAGCTGGTCTGACACAAATTTTTATTCTTACTTCGAGTCCTGGACTTCAGTACTTCTTCTTCAAGGTCCTTCGTGATATATACTAGAACTGCCTAAGGATGAAAATCAAGCTGATGGGTCTGTAATTGGAAAAGATCCTCTTTTCCCCCCTTTTCAAAAAGTGTCCACTGTCCCAAGTCTTCAAGGACTCCTCTTTTCTAAAACACGTTTCAGCAGTAGCAGCATCACTGGCAATTTCCTTCCGCTCTCAGGATAATTCTCCTTTAGGACAACAGACTCAAATTCTTTAAAACTGCCACATGACGTGCTCTTTTACACTTTCCATCCTCAACTTATTTCTTTTTTTTTTTTTTTTTTTGAGACAGAGTTTCGCTCTTGTTACCCAGGCTGGAGTGCAATGGCGTGATCTCGGCTCACGGCAACCTCCGCCTCCTGGGTTCAGGCAATTCTCCTGCCTCAGCCTCCTGAGTAGCTGGGATTACAGGCACGCACCACCGTGCCCAGCTAATTTTTTGTATTTTTAGTAGAGACGAGGTTTCACCATATCGACCAGGATGGTCTCAATCTTTTGACCTCGTGATCCACCCGCCTCGCCTCCCAAAGTGCTGGGATTACAGGCGTGAGCCACCGCTCCCGGCTCTTCTTTTTTTTTAAATTTATTGATTAGACTTTAAGTTCTGGGGTACATGTGCAGATCATGCAGGTTTGTTACATAGGATACACATGCCATGGAAGTGGTTTGCTGCATCCATCACCCATCATCTATGTTAGTATTTCTCCTAATGCTATCCCTCCCCAATCCCCCCCTTGATATTCCTCCCCTAGTCCCCCACCCCCAGGCCCCAGTATGTAATGTTCCTCTCCCTGTGTCCATGTGTTCTCATTTTTCAACACCCACTTATGAGTGAGAACATGCAATGTTTGGTTTTCTGTTCTTGTGTCAGTTTGCTGAGAATGATGGTTTTCAGTTTTATCCATGTCCCTGCAAAGGACATGAACTCATCCTTTTTTATGGCTGCATAGTATTCCGTGGTGCATACGTGCCACGTTTTCTTTATCCAGCCTATCATTGACAGGCATTTGGGTTGGTTCCAAGTCTTTGCTATTGTGAACAGTGATGTAATAAACATATGTGTGCATGTGTCTTTATAATGGAACAATTCATAATCTTCTGGGTATATGCTCAGACATGGGATTGCTGGGCCTGAGCTTACTTCAAGATGATCTCTGATGTGGTTTGGTTCTGTGTCCCTATCCAAATATCATCTCAAATTGTAACCCCCATGTGTCAAGGGAGGGATCTGGTAGAAGGGGGTTGGATCATGGGGATGGTTTGCTCTCTTCCCAGCTACCATGTAAGACGTGCCTTGCTTCCCCTTCACCTTCTGCCATGATTGTAAGTTTCCTGAGGCCTCCCCAGCCATACAGAACTATGGGTCAATGAAACCTCTTCCCCTTATAAATTACCCAGTATCAGGCAGTTCTTTTTTTTTTTTTTGAGATGAAATCTCACTCTATTGCCAGGCTGGAGTGCAGTGGTATGATCTTGGCTCACTGCCACTTCCACCCCCTGGGTTCAAGTGATTCTCCTGCCTCAGCCTCCTGAGTAGCTGGAACTAAGGAGCCAGCCACCACGCCCAGCTAATTTTTGTATTTTTAGTAGGGATGGGGTTTCACCATTTGGCCAGGATAGTCTCAATCCCTTGACCTCATGATCCGCCTGCCTTGGCTTCCCAAAGTGCTGGGATTACAGGTGTGAGCCACCGCACCCGGCCTCAAGCAATTCTTTATAGCAGTGTGAAAATGAAGTAATACATTCTCCAATATCTTTTGACAGCTCCTTCTAAAATTCCACTGATCTCAATTCAAGGTGCTCAGAGTATAAAGCAGAGAAACTAGAACATGCTAGGCTTTAACCTGCATCACTGACAGGTGCAAGTCAGTCTTGCCAACCCACCCTGCCATATGCACACACGGACATGCACATATGTACATGCACACAGGTACACATGCGCTGCATTATTGTAAAGGCCATACAAGATAATACACATAAAGAGATTTATGCAGGACGGCCAAGGAGGAGCTGCTGTAAAGAAATTATTATTCTAAGAGACTGCATTGGCTTGCTTGTCACCTGCCTAGATTTGGAAATGATCTAAGAGAGAATTAATAAAATCCAAGCAGTTAGAAAACCTCAAGCAGAGATAGACTAGGGAGGACAGGGATAGGAAGTGACACATGGTGAACGTCTATGCTGTGCCCAGCATTCTACATACACTGCTTCATTTACTTCCAACACAGGTGGGTGTACAGCCCCTCTGTACACACGGGGAGACCAAGACTCGGGTCATAAGCAGAGCCGGCATCCAAGCCACATATACCCTGGGTTTATCTTCAACATGCAATTATTTATTTCTACATGTATGTTGAAAGAACAGACAAGAATAACTTTGAGGTTTCCTTGATTCCTTGTGGTTTTGGGGACAACTGCACATTATGGCCCCTGAGGTGGTGTGACTATAAAGAGATAACATGCCTGATGGTGATTGATTGTGCCTTGGGCCTGGTACCAAGATCACAGCAACATGGAAATTCACTTTCAGATCATTCTTTCCAGCTCCCAGCACTCTCCTGGCCTCAGCATGACGGCTGGCATGGTGGAGTCATGAGAAAGTCTGCAACGCAGCACCTGGGTCTGTCTTCAGGAGAAACACAGTGGCTTGGAGCTTCATCGCTTCCCATTCCCATCACTTTTGAGTGTGTGACCTTGATGAGTTACTTAGTACCCTTGACCTTGTGAGGTAGGGTAGTACTTCAGAGAGCACTGGGTTTCCCGCAGATTCAGTGAGACTGTGTATGTGGCATACCTGGTGTAGAATAGAGACCACTGCATGAGGCAGCGAATGAAAATGTCCTGAGCTTTGATCTGGTTTCTGACTTTGCACAAGTCTACCTTCCCGCCAACCCGCCTTCCATACACATACCCCACAAACACAAACATGCACACATACACACATTCACACACAGGTACACACCCTATATACACACACAGAGATGCGCACATACAGACACACATGCACATACACTCACACTGCACATATACACACAGATGCACATATACAAACATACATGCACACATATACTCACACACCTCACATTGACATGCAGAGACACACACATATACAGACATGCATGTGCATACACACATGCTCATGTACACCTATTCACACACATGTGCATATACACACATACACATTCACATATTTATACTGACACACACACTCATGCATACATACTAACAGACATGCACGTACACACATGCAAATACTGACAGACAGTCCCACACATATATGCATACGCTCATCTCACTGCCACTAATGTCCTATGAGGACTTATATCAGCACCATCCAATTAAAATATAAGACACACTACACATTATTTAAATGTTTCTAGTACCCACATTAAAAAAGGAAAGCGAAATAGGTGAGATTTATTTTAATAATATATTATGTTTAACCCAATATATCTAAAATATTATTATTCTAACATGTAGTATTTTAAAAATATGAATAAGATAATATATTGTGTTTAACCCAATATATCTAAAATATTATTATTCTAACATGTAATATTTTAAAAATATGAGTAAGATACCATACACTCTTTGTTTTTGTACCAAGATCTTTAAAATTCAGTGTGCATTTTCCACTCACAGCACGTCTCACTTCAGATTTGCCCCATTTCTGGTGCTTGCTCACCACGTGTGGCTCCGGGCAGCTCCGCCTGAGACCGTCTCTTTCCCTCCCTGCACTTTGGTTCCTCCGACCACGCGGTGATGGGGGAACCACACGCCCCCCTGACCGCACCAGCTCGCCCTGCAGCTGCAGCCACCTCACCACTTTGCTGGCTCCTGCCTGATTAGCAGGGAGTCCCCACTGTCTGCAGAGAGAACAACGCACAGCCTTGCTGTTGCTGGGAGTTAATGAAGCAGAGCCACGCCAGGCTATAAAAATGTCATTAGGCAGCCCTCCAGCCACGGGGTTAACCAGGGAAGCACCGAGTGCACGCGTAGGGGAGATAATCGGCTGATGATTGCAGCAGAAGCGAAGGGACTGCTTTGAACGCTGCGAAAACACCGGGAGCAGCCCCTCTAGGCTGGGGCTCCCCGAAAGAGGGACACAGGACACAGGAATTACTCCTCTAACTTTGCTTTTATTATTTTATTTTGTTTTTTAGTTTTTGAGATGGAATCTCACTCTGTCGCCCAGGCTGGAATGCAGTGGTGAGATCTGGGCTCGCTGCAACCTCCGCCTCCCGGGTTCAAGTGATTCTCCTGCCTCAACCTCCCGAGTAGCTGCGACTACAGGCTGCGCCACCATGCCTGGCTAATTTTTGTATTTTTAGTAGAGACAGAGTCTCACCATGTTGGCCAGGATGGTCTCCATCTCTTGACCTCATGATCCGCCAATCTCAGCCCCCAAAGTGCTGGGATTACAGGCAGGACCCGCCGTGCCCAGCCCTAATTTTGGTTTTAAAAGAAGAAGAAGAAACACCTCACCAATGACCAATAAGCATTGCCAGAGCAGGAGCACCCTCATCTCGGACAAACACTGCCACTTTAAGTCCCAGCTCCCTTTCTAGCCTCATGCAGTTCAAGGAAATCACTTCTCTTGTAACTACAAGCAGCCAAAAAGAGCACACAGTGAGACACAAATAAAACAGCTCAGGCACATGGGCACAAAGGAAGGTGGGGAAAAATCTCTCAGGTAACTGCCAAACCTCACCGTCACATAATGGGCCCCAGTAAAACAGTGAGCCTTAATAGGCACATTCCTTTCCCTTCAGGTGCACTAACATAGGGAAGCTAAAAGCAAACTTGGGCAGGGGGGTATGTCTGCAGCTGCAAAAATAATGTGTAGAAACAGACACACGACTCTCTCTCCCCAGTAAGCACAACAAAAAAACCGCAAAAGCAATCCAAGCCTCTGATAAAATTTTCCACCCTAAATCCTTAAAAATTCTTACTCTGTAAAAAAGTGGGCTTCTAACCTAACTCAGCCAAAAGCTCCTCTCAAGTTTGTTTTCTCTAAAATGAACCTGTCTTAACTGGCAAGTCACCTTTCATGTTTCTTTCCTCTTTCTTTAATTCTTACAAGCATGAAAACAGGATTCAGCTCTGCAATAGTCAAAGAAATACAAATTGAGCCTCGGCAATGCCTATGTTTTTTTTTCCACATAGCAAGTTGCCAAAAATATTTTAGAATGCTAATACCCCGTGTGGGTGAAGGTGTAGTGAAATGAACAGTCTCGTGTATTGCCAGTAGGGATATGTGGATACAGCCTTTCTAAAAAGTGACTAGCAGTATGCATTCAGTGTTTTCTAAATATGCAGAAATCCTTCCCTTTTTTCCTGAGGTCTATCCTTAGGAAATAACCAGAGAGGCTTTAGTAGTTAGCCTGTGCTATGAAATACACCATCTGCCAACACTTAAGGGCCTACGCACTACATTTAGCTCACAGTTCTCTGAACTTCCTGGGCAATTCCTCTGGTCTTGGTGGCTTGACTAATCTTTCTTACACATCTGCAGTCAGCTGGAGGCTCAGCTGGTGACTGCCTGACCAAGGACAGTGGGGCAGCCAGGAGAAAGAGCCTCATAGACCTCTATGGCATGGAGTTTAACTCACCAGGGACCCAGCTGCTGTGCCCTAAAACCTATCACCATGTTTCCACTGAGGCCATGTTGCCCGTGGGCCACTCCCTTACCGAGGCCCCCACAGTATGGACACTAAGGCAAGCCCTCCATCCCTGAGAGGCATGGGACACCTGTAACAGCCAGCTTCAGCTTGGGGACTCCTCGATGCCTTTGAAAGCCTTCCTTAGTTTGTGCAGCAGTCTAAAACGATTCTTCCCAACCTTATCTCTCTCTCTCTCTCTCTCTCTCTCTCTCTCTCTCTCTCTCTCTCTCTCTCTCTCTCTCCCCCCTCCTTAAAGGGCCAGACTTGCATGACCCTCTGACAGCTCACCCAGCCTTTCCCTGCCTCTGCTCCATTTTGTCTCACACAGGTGTTTCCCCTAATGCAATTCTTGCACTCACTTAATTCAGCCATGGGTCCTGCCTTTTGGAAGACCCAGATGAATGCAGAAAATGCAACTCGCATGTCTCGTAGTTGCCTGGCTGTTTGCCACAGTTCTCTGCCCCTTGGCCTTTCATTCACTATGAGGATGAGAATGAGGCTAGCTCAGCACATTCTTCTGGTGATCTCAGGAACACCACAGCTACAACTTCTCAAGTCGCATTTTCTAAGTCCCTTTGGCCATGCCTAGAATCAGTGTGGTGGAAACAGATGCAAGGGCTGGGTACAGGCAGGAGAGCTGTGGCAGCGTCTGCAGGCAACACCACAGAGACATCCAGAGATGAGTCTGCAAGGGCACTCAGTGTGCCATTCATTTATTCATCCGACATAGGGGTACTGAACACCCACCACGGGCTGGGCGCCATCCAAGATGCTGGGAATTTAGCTGTGCCCAAAGTGGCAAGCTCTGCATTCCCCTGGAAACTGTATTCTAGTGGAGAGGGACAGGTGTACAAACGAGTAAGCAAATGGCCCAAGAAAAATATCAGAGAGCAATAATAATTACTCAGAGAATGCAGATAATCAAAGTGTGGTGACATGATGGTGAACCGAGGGAAAGGAGCAGGCCTGTAGGCAATCCAGGCAAGAGAACAGATTAGCCAAGGCCCAGATGCAGGAAAGAGCACAACAGGCTGGAGGAAGAAAAGGAAGATGGCCATGAGGCTCAGCCCCAGGAAGTGGGCGAGGAAGAGTGTGTGTAAATGGAAGTGAGACAGACTGGGACCACAACGGCCTTCATGCGCCGGGGAACAGGCTGGACAAATGGTGAGAAATCACTGGAAGAGGTATGCATTAGTTCATTCTCAGGCTGCTATACCCAAGACTGGGTAATTGAGCTAGAAAAGAGGTTTAACGGACTCACAGTTCTGCATGGCTGGGGAGGTTTCAGAAGCATACAATCATGGCAGAAAGGGAAGCAAACATGTTCTTCACATGATGGCAGAAGAGAGAAGAGCCGAGCAAAGGGGAGAAAGCCCATTATAAAACCAGCAGATCTCATGAGAACTCACTCACAATCCCAAAAAACAGCATGGAGGAAACCACCCCCATTATATAATTACTCCCACCGGGTTCCTCCCTTCACATGTGGGGATTATGGGAAATATAATTCAAGATGAGATTTGGGTGGGGACACAGCCAAACCATATTAGCGTGTAATGGGGGCAGGGGACATGAGCTAATTTACATTTTTAGAAGATCACTCTAGGTGCTGGGTGGAGATGAGATGATAGAGCAAGTGTGGAGGCAGGCAGAGCAATGCAGAGGCAGCTGCAGCCATCCAGTGAGAACAGATAGGGGCTTGGACACAGAGCTGGGGAAGGAAAATGAGAGACGTTGCTTGCTTGGGGATACATTTTGAAGGCAAGAGTTGATAAGGGCTTGGATGTGAGAGGTGGGTGAAGGATAGGGAGGAATCAAGGCAGATCCCTAGGTTTGGGGGCTTCATGGTTCCAGAGGGAAGTACCAAGGAGCAGCTGGCCTGGAGGTGGCAGTCAGAATGGAATGTTCTGGCAGGCACTTGTGGAATTTGAGTATTGTTAGATTCCCAGGTGCAGCTGTCACTTTTCCTGTTGGGTATACATGTCTACAGTTCCAAAGACGGGGCAGGGCAGGGGCTAGGGACTGAGGGGTCTCGGTACATAGTGGGGATGACATTAGGTGAGAGGGACTCAACAGGAGAGTGTTACCAAGGGACCCAGGACTGAGCACCAAGGGGTCCTCCCACTGAGAGTCAAGCAGCAGAAGAGAAGCCCTCCAAGGTGGGTCAATGGATCCAATAGTGAGGGGATGAGCCGGGGAAGTGTAGAAGCCGAGGAGAGAAAGAAATTTCAGAACCAAAGGTGTGCACATCTGTGCCCAACGCTGGTAAAGCATGAACATCATGAAGACAGAAAAACGATCACTGGCTTTGGCAACTCAGAGATCAATGCTGCCCTTGTCCAGTGCGGGCTCAGAGGAATGATGGTGACTGGAGACAGATGGGATTTGGCTAAGATGGGAACCCTGCAGGCAGACATGGCAACCACAGGCCACTTGAGAAGTGCTGTTATGAGGGCAACAGAGAACTGAGACCCTGGCTGAAGCGGGAGGTAGTGTCACGGGAGGATTTCTTTGCTGTTGTTGTTGTTTTTTGTAATACTAGAGCAGGTTGCTAACCTGATGGGATTGACCAGCTGAGATGGAGACGTTGATTACACAGGGAGGTGCAGGCATGCGCATGAAAGAAGCCCTTGGAAGTGTCTGCAGGACAGGATGCAGAGCACGAGCCCAGCGCTTGGCCCCCGATGGGGCAGGAAGGTCCGTTGTGGTCTTGTGCAGCAAGACGGTGGCATGGGCACACTCGGCAGTGGCTGCTGCAGTTCTCACCCTGCATGAGAAGCCTGTTTCATGTGTTCCATCCACGAGACTGGAACTTATAACCTGGGGGGCACGTGCCACCACATCCCCAGCAGCTAGCCCAGCACAGGGCACACATTGCACCTGCTCAAAGGATGTGTGCAGAATAAGCAATTTCAAAATCAATTTCCAACATCGATGTTCAAAGGTGGGGGAATTTTGCTGTACAAATAAACAATATTGGAGACACAGGTGATTCTAGGTTTTGCAGGGCCCTCTGCCTGTCAAAGTGCTTCCAGGCCCTTAGCCAGTGCCACCTCTTCCAGGAGGTTGATTCTTCCCACTTTAGGGGCCAGCTCCCGTTCTCACACCTGCACCAGAATGTACTTACATGTCTCTTCTGGCAACCCTTCCACTTGGCCTGTATTAGACTTGCTATGTTTTCCTCTTGATGGGGCCCTAACCTAATGTTTGGGAATGAATGAACAGTGGGGCTCCTAAGAATGGAATCACATTCTATTGCTCAGCAGGCTTCAATATGTCTTCGCTGAATTGAGTTGGATATCTCAGACTTGGCATAGAGTCTTCTTTCTTCTTCCACAGAGCTTGAAACTATACACATACTCTGCAAAAAGGGAAAGAGGCTTAATCACCAGCTCTGTGCAAACAGCAAGGAGATGGGTTCTCAGTTTTCAGTGTATGTCTAATAGGAAAGTTCAGTTAAAGGGCCCTGCTATCAACCCAACCAACAAAGACAGGTGTTCCTCTCTCATCACACCTCATGGTGCTTCGAGACAGGGTCAACCTGAAAGCCTCCTGTTCCTTCTTGCATCCCCCTCACCTGGCACACAGCCTGGCCCAGGGCAGGTCCTCCAAGCATTTGCAGAAGTGTCAAATCCCAGAGCCTGAATGTGGTCTTTTCACCACTGTATTCCTTGCATATTAAGTAGTTGATGTTTACAGAGAGATATGCTTGAAAAGGACATTTTAAAGGCCTGACATGAGCTCAACTCTGCATTGAAGCGTAAGGCAAGAAACAGCTTGCTTAGGACTGACAAGCTGACTCGGCCGATTTAAGGGAACTTCATGTGGACAGAGATTAGATCAGTTCCACGTGGTTCCAGAAGGGACGGGCTGGATGCAAGGACAGGGAGAGAACTTACTCAAAGGCAGATTTTGGCTCAGACCTGAGAGAAGCTCTTTAGCAATCAAAGCTTTTCAGGATGGAGCGGGAAGCCTTACAGAGGAGCATCCTCTCTTTGGCCCCCCAGCAGAGCTGCCAAAAAGTGACTCCATGAGTCCTTTTGGCTTTGAAGAGAAAAGGTAGACACCTGTGAGTAAGAGTTCCTGTGCGGAGGGACCTGAGACCTCTTTTGTGTATCCTCATCAGCGTTCTCTGGCTCTAAGGGAGCACCTATGGAACCACCTCTGAACCTCTGTGACATCAACACGCTTCAACAAACTTGATGACATCCTCAAGCTTTATTTTATTTTGTATTTATTTTTAATTTTCTTATTGAGACAGGGTCTCTCACTCTGTCACCCAGGCTGGAGTGCAGTAGCATAATCATAGCTCACTGCAGCCTCGAACTCCTGGGGTCAAGCTACCCTCTTGCCTCAGCCTCCCTAGTAGCTAGGACTACAGGCACTTGGCTAATTAGCCATACCTAGCTAATTGTTTTTATTTTTAGTAGAGATGAGGTCTTACTATATTGCCCAGGCTGCTCTTGAAGTTTAAGCGATCCTCCTGCCTTGCCTTAGCTTCCCAAAATGCTGAGATTGAAGGTATGAGCCACTGCACCTGGCCCTCTTGAACTTTTTAAAAATTATCATTATACTTTAAGTTCTGGGATACATGTGCAGAACATGCAGGTTTGTTACACAGGCATACACGTGCCATGGTGGTTTGCTGCACCCATCACCCCATCATCTACATCAGGTATTTCTCCTAATCCTATCCCTTCCCTAATCCCCCACCCCCTGACAGGCCAGGGTGTATGATGTTCCTCTCCCTGTGTCCATGTGTTCTCATTGTTCAACTTCCACTTAAGAGTGAGAACATATAGTGTTTGGTTTTCTGTTTTTGGGTCAGTTTGCTGAGAATCATGGCTTCCAGCTTCATCTGTGTCCTCGCAAAGGACATGAACTCATCGTTTTTTATGGCTGCATAGTATTCCATGGTGTATATGTGCCACATTTTCTTTGTCCAGTCTATCATTGATGGGCATTTGGGTTGGTTCCAAGTCTTTGCTGTTCTGAACAGTGATGCAATAAACATGTGTGTGCACGTGTCTTTATAGTAGAATGATTATAATCCTTTGGGTATGTACCCAGGAACGGGATTGCTGGGTCAAATGGTATTTCTGGTTCTAGATCCTTAAGGAATCGCCACACTGTCTTCCACAATGGTGAACTAATTTACACTCCCACCAACAGTGTAAAAGTGTGTCTATTTCTCCATATCCTCTCCAGCATCTGTTGTTTCCTAACTTTTTACTGATCACCATTCTAACTGGCGTGAGATGATATCTCATTGTGGTTTTGATTTGCATTTCTCTAATGACCAGTAATGATGAGCTTTTTTTCATGTTTGTTGGTCAAATAAATGTCTTCTTTTGAGAAGCATCTATTCATATCCTTTGCCCACTTTTTGATGGGGCTGTTTGCTTTTTTCTCATAAATTTGTTTAAGTTCCTTGTAGAATCTGGATATTAGCCCTTTGTCAGGTGGATAGATTGCAAAAATTTTCTCCCATTCTGTAGGTTGCCTGTTCACTCTGATGGGATCTAATTAAACTAAAGAGCTTCTGCATCTCTTGTTCTTCTTACACATTAAATAACTGCATCTAATCTAATAACTAGCATAATTTCAAACTAGAGATCAACATATATGATGTTTTGTGATATCTGTAACCGTTTGAATGTAGCATGAAAACATCTGTGATTTTTACTTGTGACAAATTTACAATTATTGAAAATACTACTGTAGTTTCTTGCTTATAGTCCTAATTGAAATAAATGCCAAATTTGAATGAGAAATTAGAAAAAATGAAAATGTAATTTTTTTTTCCATTCGAGTTTATAGGACACTCTAAAATCTGCCCATGAACCTTCCAGCGCCCACAGATGCCAAGTTAAAACCCTTGAATCTGAACTTCTGTAGAACCTCTGACATTTTCCCAAGTGTATGTACATTCTGAGCAGTTTGGTGTCAAACGCCATTATGGTGTCCCTTTGGTAAGCTGCAGCATTTGTTTCTGAAAGCCTTGCCCCCAGCTGATAGTGCTCAGGAATGCTGGACAGTCCCGGGAATGGTCTATTTCTTTGTAAGGCAATAAACAGTAGTGGTCTATGGGAGGCATGGCTGGTGCTCACCCATATTCCCCACCTACTTGCAGTTAGGTGGCCTGGAATGGAAGGAAGGAATAGGTGTCACTTCCAGGATGTGCACGGAGAAGCCCCTTCAGACTCCTCCGATCCCTTTCCTAGCCTGGTAACCCTGAAGTGACACTTGGCGAGGCAGCTGCAGAAGAAGCTGGGCCCCTGAGTGACTATGTGGAGCAGAGTCCCCTGCTGACTGCATCTCACAGGGAGTGCTAGTGAGAGGGTAAACTTTGCTATAGTAAGCTGCTTATGGTGTGGGTGACTAAGTGCACTTAGGCGACCCGCACTTATAGACCTTCCTCCATGAAGCCTCTGTGATTGGCACCCCGCACGGTCATTTTTCCTCCCTGAAGTCTTTGGCATCATCTAAGTGGTCTGGACACATACAGCGGATTCTGCCTGAATCTGACCTTTGAGTTTGCTGCCGGGTGCCTTGATTCCTCGCTCCTCATGCTTCCACAGAGGGGAGGGAAAGTCTACCCCACTCCCAGGACTGTCTCCCTGTCATCCAGTCTCCCTGTCTCTTGCTCACTCCTGAAGGAAGACGAAGAAAGGCTCCTTGTGTTGGAGTTTGGGAGAAGGAACTGAGCATGTGCAGTCAGCCTGTTTCCCTTCCCTGCCCAGAGCTCAGCCACCTCCATTGCTGCGTGCAGTAGACACAGACCAGTGCCTGCTTCCCCTGAAGAAAGAGGCCTGCAGAGCGTGAGCAGTGGGAAGTTCAGTAGAGGGATGAGAATGATGTCTGAGAACACGTTCAATCAATTGTCTCAGGAATCAAGCTGACGACTTGATCGCCTTTCATCTGCCTCTCATTTTTTATTTCTCTGCTGGGTCTGAAGGCAGGAGAGGAAAAGAGAGTATTACTATTTAGTAGCCCCAGGCACTCCAAAGTAGAAATCACAGATGTTTCCCTGCTATGTCACAGCTGTTACAGACATCCCAAAATATCATGTACATTGATCTCTAGTTTCAAATTATGCCAGTTATTAGATTCCATCTGGTTATTTAGTGTGTAAGAAGCACAAAGGGGCCAGGCATGGTGGCTTATACCTGCAAGCTCAGCACTTTGGGAGGCTGAGGCGGGAGGATGGCTTGAGGCCAGGTACGAGATTAGCCCGGGAAACATAGCAGGACCTTGTCTCTACAAAAAAATTTAAAAAAATATTAGTTGGGTGTGGTGGCACATGCCTGTAGTCCCAGATACTTGAGAGGCTGAGGTGGAAGGATCATTTAAATTCAGGAGGTCAAGGCCACAATGAGCCATGACTGCACCACTGCACTCCAGCTTGAGTGAAAGAGTGAGACCCTGTCAGGAACAAGGAAGGAGGGAAGGAAGGAAGGAGAAAAGAAAGAAGAATATACTAATAACTATGTTACTTTTTTATTTTGATAACTTTATTTTGACGTAATTGGGTTTTTTTCTAATTCGATACATTTTGCATTATGCATGTAAAACCCTGATTCTGAAAAGAGACCATAGGCTTTACCAGATTGCCCTGAGGGTCCATGGGATAAGAACTCCAAGTTTAGATCAGGTTAGTTTACTTAACAGAGAGAAACCCAGAAAGAGTTTAAGAAAGCATTTATAATGTTTAGCGTCATGAAGAGGCACAAGGTGCTGCCTACATGCTAACATTTCATTAAACCTTTTATTGTTTCCATATTTTTAAGGAGCAACTAGATACTATCTAATTACTACCAGTAATTAATCAGTTACATCTAATCAATACCAATAAAGATTTCCTTGTTCACATACATGTTCATAGAGAGCCTAGGGAGATATGGCACCCTTACAATGAAGCCTTATACACAGCGATGCTGGGAAACATTGAACTGGCTCTTTCCAGGGAAGCCTACATTTGTCACATTTACCAGTTGCTGTGGTGTAAGTGCTCCCACCATTGTCGATTTCAGGCTAACAACACCACAACAGCCACTGAACACAGAGCTGGAGAGAGAGTTGTGCGGCGACACACTATCTTCGGGTATAGTACAGTACAGCATTTCCACCTATAGATACCATCGATGTGAATAACTCCAAGAGCACGGGTCATAGCAACACAGAATCCAGTAACTATCAAGGGAGGTATTTTGCGTGCATATCACTTGGAGTGCAGTGGTGCAACCATAGCTCACTACAACCTCGGCTTCCCAAGGCTCAAGCAATCCTCAGCCTCCCAAAGTACTGGGATTACAGGTGTGAGCCACCATGCCTGGCCTATATAACTTTGCTTTTAAAATAATCTATTTAGTTGTAAATTTATGTAATAAAGTTTTCATAATGGCCATTTTAACAACCAGCTCACAACATACCTCAACACGTAACCATTGGCTCTCAGGAGCTGGTGGGGGCGGCTCCAGCACAACACCATTGGACACCTTTTCTACCACACTGAGAGCGGCAATACCTGGGAAAAATTCAGAAGGTGAATTCAGCAGTGAGACAGATCCAAACAGACGACATCTGCTTCTGGCACGCGGCTGATCGGGGAGAGCACAGGGTAAATGGGGAGCAGGAGGCCAATGCCCCCGCTGCTTCCAAGGGTTTGTTACCGGCACACTCCCATAATTCAGGTCATCCAGCCGCTATCATGGGTGCTCAGCACTGCAGCCAGAGAGGCCTTCAGAGTCTGACTGCACCTGAGTCAGTTCCCGCAGACATCAGTCGCCCTGAGGACAGGTCTGCTGAACAGACAGCCACTTGGTGGGATGTTCAGAAAGCCTACAAGTCCAGTTTCCCTGCCCCCCACCCCACCAAAGTTCATCCCTCTCCTGACCACCTGACCATCAAAATGTTGCTCTCTGTTCACGGCCAAACCCTCCAGGAGATGAGGACCTTGCGCTCCTTGCCCGACTCCTGAATGTTCAGGGACCCCTCCGTGTTCTGCCCCTGCCTGCTTCTCCTGTCACCCCCACAGCCCTCCTCACTCAGTGACTCAGTTACCCTCTGTGTGCTGATGTCAGCCAGATCCCCCCTTCCCCCGCTCTCTGGTGCCCACTTCCCTGCCAAGAAGCTCCAGCTGGGTGCCCTGCAGGCCCTGCAGGTGTGTCCCGAATGGAACTCACCGCCGAAAGCTCACCGCCCCTCCACATCCTCCTTCAGCCCCCGAGAAAGGGGCCAGATACCCTGAGACTCAGCTGGAAACCTCGCCCTTACCCGACCCCATCCTCCTGCCCTTGCCCCACCCTGTCCCCCTTCATCCTCACACCCCATCCTCATCCTCGTCTCCCCTCATCCTTCCCCTGTCTTCATCCTCATCCCCTCCCCAGTTAAACCTTCTTCTCCCTGACCTGCCCTCAGTATCTCAGTCACTCACTGCACCCAGGCCTGGACCTCCAGGAAGCCCTGCCAGGTCATCCCACCCCCTTTCATGTGTGCTCAGCACTGCAGCCAGGGAGGCTCCTTCGTTTTCTCGTCTCACACCCTGGCTCCGTCCCTCCCCACTCCCACCCTCACCACCCTCGCCTTTACACTCTGCTGGCTGCTCATTCTGCCTTTCAGAGGCTCTTCCCTCTACTCACCACCTCTTGCCTCCAGTCTCTGGGTCGTCTCTTGCTCCTCCTTTATGGCTCCCACTCCTGCCATCTCCAGGCAGCCTTCTGTGATCCCTCAGTCTGGGTTAGGAGCCCTTTCTCCATGTTTCCATAGCACCTGACCTGCGCAGCACCCGCAGGACTCTATATCATAATTGCCCACTTTTTTTTCTCTTCACCCTCCCCTAGACCATCAGTTCTGGCAGGCCAGGGACTTTGTCATGTTCATGGGGGAGCCTCATGCCTTATACGGTGCCTGGTTGCTATAAGGTACTCATCAAATCCTTGTTAGAAGTTGAGTTTTGCTAACAGTAGGAGGCAGAATCTTCACAGTTCTTTATCCTTGGCACTGCTTTGGGCACTTCATAAATTAAAACTCATCGAGTTTTGACGACAGTCCCATGAGAAAGACACAACTCTTATTCCCACTTTACAGATGAGAAGACAGTGGCATAGAAAAATTAAGTGATTCACGCAGGATCACAGCTGTGTTAGTGGCACAGCTGGGATGTGGTTGCAGCAGCCTGACTCCACAATCTATGCTGATCATAACTGCGGTGCTGCCTGGCCATGTGGGGAGTGAGGAGAACACAAAGGGCGGGGTGCCTGCCAGCTGAGGGGACAGCCCCCCCCCCCCCCGCCCCGCCACCAGGGAGTAGGGAGCAGAGCCTGCATCAAAACGAGGGCAGGCCGGGAGTTCCAGGCTGCAGTGAGCTGTCATTACGCCACTGCACTCCAGCCTGGGCGACAGAGCAAGACCTTGTCTTTTTTTTTTTTTTTAAAGGTGGGAATGATAACAACTGGTATGTGAAATTTACAGGCTTTAAAGCCACTTGTTAACTTTGACATCCTCACAACTCCAGGATGGGGACAGAGGAAATAATACTTTCCCTCTTTTACAGAAGAGGCAGTTGAAGATCTGAGAGGCTGAGTTTCTCCCACAGAGTAACACAGCTGGTAAGATCTGAGGCTGGGCTTCCTGCGCCAAGACTGCTGCTAGCTCTAGAGGAACCAGGATGCTCCTGGATTTACCCTCCAGAGTTTATGGAGCAGAAAATGCCCTGCCCCACTCACAGTATCTTGGGCATGAATGAGAAGTAGACTATACGTGAGAGTAAAGTTTTAAATTGGGCCAAGCTGGATTTTATTTTTATTTTTTAATATATATATATTATTGCATTTTAGGTTCTGGGGTACATGTGAAGAACATGCAGGATTGTTGTGTAGGTACATACATGGCAACGTGGTTTGCTGCCTCCATCCCCATCACCTATATCTGGCATTTCTCCCCATGTTATCCCTCCCCCACTCCCTACCCCACACTGTGCCTCCCCTAGTCCCCTACCACAGACCTCAGTGTGTGTTGCTCCCCTCCCTGGGTCCATGTGTTCTCATTGTTCAACACCCACCTATGAGTGAGAACATGCAGTGTTTGATTTTCCATTCTTGTGTCAGTTTGCTGAGAATGATGGTTTCCAGGTTCATCCATGTCCCTACAAAGGACCTAAACTCTTCGTTTTTTTTATGGCTGCATAGTATTCCATGGTGTATATGTGCCACATTTTCCCTGTCCAGTCTGTCATCAATGGGCATTTGGCTTGGTTCCAAGTCTTTGCTATTGTAAATAGTGCTGCAATGAACATAAGTATGCATGTGTCCTTACAATAGAATGCTTCATAATCCTTTGGATATATACTCAATAATGGGATTGCTGGGTCAAATGGAATTTCTATTTCTAGGTCCTTGAGGAATCGCCACACTGTCTTCCACAATGGTTGAACTAATTTACACTCCCACCAACAGTGTAAAAGTGTTCCTATTCTCCACATCCTCTCCAGCATCTGTTGTCTCCAGATTTTTTTTAATGATCGCCATTCTAACTGGTATGAGATGGTATCTCAATGTAGTTTTGATTTGCATTTCTCTAATGACCAGTGATGATGAGCATTTTTTCATGTTTGTTGGCCTCATGTATGTCTTCTTTTGAAAAGTGTCTGTTCATATCCTTCATCTATTTTTGAATGGGTTTGTTTGTTTTTTTCTTGTAACTCTGTTTTAGTTCTTTGTAGATTTTGGATATAAGATTTTTTGTCAGATGGGTAGATTGCAAAAAATTTTTCCCATTCTGTTGGTTGCCAATTCACTCTAATGATTGTTTCTTTTGCTATGCAGAAGCTCTAGAGTTTAATTAGATCCATTTGTCTATTTTGACTTTTGTTGCCAATGCTTTTGATGTTTTAGTCATGAAGTTCTTGCATATGCCTATGAATGGTTTTGCCCAGGTTTTCTTCTAGGATTTTTATGGTGTTAGGTCTTGTGTTTAAGTCTTTAATCCATCTGGAGTTAATTTTAGTGTAAGGTGTCAGGAAAGGGTCCAGTTTCTGCTTTCTGCACAGGCTAGCCAGTTTTCCCAACACCATTTGTTAAACAGGAAATCCTTTCCCCATTGCTTGTTTTTGTCAGGTTTGTCAAACATCAGATGGTTGTAGATGTGTGGCATTGCCTCCAAGACCTCTGTTCTGTTCCAATTGTCTATATCTCTGTTTTGGTACCAGTACCATGCTGTTTTGATTACTGTAGCCTTGTGGTATGGTTTGAAGACTGGTAGAGTGATGCCTCTGGCTTTGTTCTTTTTGCTTAGAATTGACTTGGCTATGTGGGCTCTCTTTTGGTTCCATATGAAGTTTAAGGTGGTTTTTTCCAGTTCTGTGAAGAAAGTCATTGGTAGCTTGATGGGGATAGCATTTAATCTATATATTACTTTGGACAGTATGGCCATTTTCATGATATTGCTTCTTCCTAACCATAAGCATGGAATGTTCCTCCATCCATTTGTGTCCTCTCTTATTTCATTGAGCAGTGGTTTGTAGTTCCCCTTGAAGAGGTCTTTTACATCCTTTGTTAGGTGTATTCCTAGGTACTTTATTCTCTTTGTAGCAATTGTGAATGGGAGTTTGCTCTTGATTTGGCTCTCTTTAAGTCTGTTATTGGTGTATAGAAATGCGTGTGATTTTTGCAAATTGATTTTGTATCCTGAGACTTTGCTAAAGTTGCTTATGAGTTTAAGGAGATTTGGGGCTGAGATGATAGGGTCTTCTAAATAAACAATCGTGTCACCTGAAAATAGAGATGATTTGACTTCCACCTTTCCTATTTGAATACCCTTTATTTATTTTTCTTGCCTGATTGCTCTGGCTAGAACTTCCAAAACTATATTGAATAGGAGTGGTGAGAGAGGGCATCCTTGTCTAGTGCCAGATTTCATCGGGAATGCTTCCAGATTTCAATGGGAATGCCCATTCAGTATGGTTTGTTGTAGATAGTTTTTATTATTTTGAGATATGTTCCATCAATATCTAGTTTATTAAGAGTTTTCAGCATAAAGGGCTATTGAATTTTGTTGAAGGCCTTCTCTGCATCTATTGAGAGAATCATGTGGTTTTTGTCTTTGGTTTGAGCTGGACTTCATAATAACAGAAAGTGATTGGAAAACTGTGGGGTTTGCTGAGAGGCCTTTGGGAAGAACAAGGACACTCGAGAGAGTGTTTGGGGAAAATAAGGCTGTTTCTGGTTTGTACCAGCCCGCTTTGCTCTTATCCAGCATGCTGCCTGGGAGCCCACACCTCTCTCGGCCTGTGAGGGGCATTCCGCCAATGTTTGTTCAATGACTCCGGGAATGGATCGGGTGTCAAACTCCGCTAAGGTATGTGTAGGTGGATTTGAATTGAGATTCCATCCTGGGGATGCTATTACAGAACCATAATTGGTTTCTCAGAGGTGATTTGGTCCTCTTGTTAGCAGACTAGAACACTTGAGGACTTCAATCTACTGACACTTTGATTGCCTCGGAAGAAGAGCCAGCAATTCTTGCACCCACAGATTTTAAATGCCTGCATTCAGCATCCTGACAGCAGGCTCCAGGTGGAATGCTAATGAAATTGGCCTCCAATCCCTGGACCTCAGCCATCAGAAGGAGAAAAGAGGACATCTGCACCTCCTGCCAGAGAAAGCCCAATGCCCACTAAAGAATCTGGGGGGCAGATGTAGTGACCCTCAGTCTGGAGCTTGTTCACTGAACCTCAGAGACTATCATTTAAGCAGGTGGCCTTGGGCCTCTATGAGCAGCAGGCTGCACCTCACCATGACCTCCTCATTCCACTCCAAGGCATCTTCATGAAAGCAGATGTCCATTGAAAAGCACCCAAGGGCAGTCTCAGCTGATGAACTTCAGAGACAATGAAGACAAAGGCTCTAGGTCCCCTCTGCCCTTGGGTGGTGCCTCTGGCATGCACTTGGCCCCTGTGTCTTTGTTTAGACCAGTCACTTTGCAACCCATTATGCCACCCAACCCCTGATCGTGTCCACTCTGGTTCTTCCCCTCTACTGTCTGACTTCCCACCTTGAGCTCAGCAAAGGCAAGGGATGTTTTGTCTGCTTTGATACCCTAAATGCATGGTGGGGAGGCTGGCACAAGTGGGCCTTTGAAAGTTGGTTGGAGTGAATATGTATATACAATATATTGCCACCTCAGCTTTCCTCATCCCTTTCCATAGTAAGAATGGATTGTAAAACTTCCCAGGATGTTCAAGAGGAAAGAGGAGAGAGAGCAGCCTGGAGTTTTGAGCCAAGGGGCCCATAACCCAGCCACCGAGCCATCTGTAAAATGGGATGGGAATATGACATGAGCCACAGGCATTCTATGAGGGTGAGTGAGGTCACCATGCGATGTTCCATGCCAACATGAATAACCACACCTCTTGATATCATCATTTCTGCACTCCCCTGCAAGTGCCTGATACATGCTAGACACCCAACAAGTATGATGGGGTCTCCAGAGGAAACAGGTCTTTAGAAGAATTTTTATAGCAGGCTGTACTATCCTTTCAAAACTTCAAAGCTGTGTTTGCATTCCAGAGTGGAGTTCTTGTTCCAGGAGGGAAGCCCTGTCTATTAGAGCTCTCTAGAGGAACAGAACTAATAGGATGTTTGTGTGTGTATGTATATATGGGAGTTTATTAAGTATTAACTTACATGATCACAAGGTCCCACAATAGGACATCTGCAAGCTGAGGAGCAGGAGAACCAGTCTGAGTCCCAAAACTGAAGAACTTGGAGGATATTCTTCTGAAGAATGTTCGAGGGCAGGAAGCATCCAGCATGGGAGAAAGATGCAGGCTGAGAGGCTTGGCTAGTCTCTCCTTTTCATGTTCTTCTGCCTGCTTTATATCTGCTGGCAGCTGATTGCATTGTGCCCACCAGATTAAGGACGCATCTGCCTTCCTCAGCCCACTGACTCAAATGTTAATCTTTTTTGGCAAGACCCTCACAGATACACCCAGGATTAATACCCTGTACCCTTCCATGCAATCAAGTAGACACTCCGTATTAACCATCACACCCTGTATTAGTTTGTTTTCATGCTGCTAATAAAGACACACCTGAAACTGGGAACAAAAAGAAGGTTAGCTGGACTTACAGTTCCATGTGGCTGGGGAGGCCTCAGAATCATGGCAGGAGGTGAAAGGCCCTTCTTACATGGCAGCAGCAAGAGAAAAATGAGGAAGAAGCAAAAATAGAAACTACTGATAAACCCATCAGATCTCACGAGATGCATTCACTATCATGAGAATAACACAGGAAAGACCAGCCCCCATGATCAATTACTTCCCCATGGGTCTCTCCTGCAACACCTGGGAATTCTGGAAGATAAAATTCAGGTTGATATGTGGGTGGGGACACAGCCAAACTATATAATTCTCTCCCTGGCCCATCCAAATCTCATCTCCTCACATTTCAAAACCAATTATGACTTCCCAACTGACCCCCAAAGTCTTAACTCATTTCAACATTAACCCAAAAGTCCACAATCCAAAGTCTCATCTGAGACAAGGCAAGTCCCTTCTGCCAATGAGCCTATAAATTCAAAAGCAAGCTAGTTACTTCCTAGACACAATGGGGTACCAGTATTGGGTAAATACAGCCATTCCCAATGGGAGAAATCGGCCAAAACAAAGGGGTTACAGGGCCCATGCAAGTTTGAAATCCAGCAAGGCAGTCCAATTTTAAAGCTCCAAAATGATCTCCTTTGACTCCAGGTCTCAAATCCACATCATGCTCATGCAAGAGGTGGGTTCCCATGGTCCTGAGCAGCTCCGCCCCTGTGGCTTTGCAAGGTACAGCTTTCATTCTGGCTGTTTTCACAAGCTGGCATTGAGTGCCTGTGGCTTTTCCAGGTGCACGATGCAAGCGGTCAGTGGATCTACCATTCTGGGGTCTGGAGGATAGTGGCCCTCTTCTCACAACTCCACTAGGCAGTGTCCCAGTAGGGACTCTGTGTGGGGGCTCTGACCCCACATTTCCCTTCCACACTGCCCTAGCAGAGGTTCTCCATGAAGGCCTCGCCCCTGCCACAAACCTCCGCCTGGGCATCCAGGCATTTCCATACATCTTCTGAAATCTAGGTGGAGGTTCCCAAACCTTAATTCTTGACTTCTGTGCACCGGCAGGCTCAACACCATGTGGAAGCTGCCAAGGCTTGGGGCTTACACCCTCTGAAGTCACCGCCTGAGCTGCACCTTGGTCCCTTTCAGCCGTGGCTGAAACGACTGGGACACAGGGCACCAAACAAACTTCTGGATGCTATCAAGGACATCTGCATGACCTAAGGATCCTTGTTCTTTGAAAGAAAAACAAGTTCATCAATCTTGCAGGCAGCCCTGGGGGTTAGGACAGAAAGTTAATCAATTACTAGCGACTTCCCTTATGCAAGCAAGCATGCACGGAGGAAGAAAAGGAGAAGGAAATAAGTAAAGTGAACCTCTTATGATCGTTATAATAAAGGTTCAATTACATTGGGAGGATTAAAACACCTTTGTAACAGCAATACCAGGAAAAACGACATTTAAGCCAGCGTGTCTACTGGTCAGGCACTGCGCTATCAAACACCAGCAGCGAGTCTAGTGCAAAATAGATGCTCAACAAATGAAGCCACACATTTAATTGAATGAAGGCCACACATTTAATTGATACTATGAAAAAGATGTTCGAGGGAAAAAATACTATTACTTACTTAATGTGGAACAAGTTGAGTCTTTCTCTTGAGCTCCCCCCTGCTGGTTAGGAGGCAAAAATGTTATTTGGATTCTGTTTAGAGTATTCTCAGATCTGAGTCCTCAGATTGTTTCAGTCTTACTTATACACCTGTCCTGTTGGCTGTCCTTGTGCTGACCCTGACACCTGCGTGCTCCCTACGGCCATGTGGGGAGAGGAGCACAGACTTTCCAACATGCTATAAGGATAGAGACCCTGGCCTGTCCCTGGGAGGCAGAATAGGGCCTGGAGGCGGGGAACATAAGGCTGATCCAAGCTGACTTCCTAGAACAAAGTCAAATGGAATATGAATGGCTTTGTAACCTTACTTCTTCCTCCATTTACATGATTACACTTTGTAACTTCACATTCCTCCGCTCCACTCACATAGACCTCGCATGCCAAGTACCATCCTCTCCATTTACATAGGACACATTCCGAGTCAACGACTTTGTAACTTCTCTTCATTGTCTTCATTTACATAGAGCATATACCAAGTAACCAAAGGAAAGCCTCTCACAGAGAGTACTGAAATCCCAGAAAATTTGGTAACCGGGGCTCATGAGCCCCTATGTTGTACTGGCCCAAGCATAGAAAGTCAACACCAAGACAAAAGTGTGCCAAATTGCAGGGTCTTTATTGCCGGCGGCCACGGAGGACTCACATCTCTCCAACCTGTGGCCCCGAAAGGAGGGTGTCAAGACAAGGAGGGTGTCAAGACCTTTTATACCCGTAAAACCACCTCAGGAGTGAGGGTGAGGGGCAGGGGTGGGGGTGAGGGGCTTCAGAAGTTCTGAGGGCTACTGGATTCTGTAAATCACCTCCTGGAAGGAGAGATGAGGGTGTGGGGCTCCAGACATTCCAGTGGATTCCTCGGCAAAGAGGAGGGTGAGGGGCTCCAGACATACCAGTGGATTCCTCGGCAAAGAGGAGGGTGAGGGGCTCCAGACTCTCGAGGGCCAGGGGACTTTTTGACATTCTGATTGTTACTTAAGTGGGTCACAAAAGTCAAGTTTAGCATTTGTTTACACATTGTCTGGGTAGGGTGGAAATCACAGACCTTAATTACTTATTACAAGTCGCAGGGGCCACGACGGTGTGGGTTTGGACTGCTTGCCTGTCACATTGGGGTTTACAGAGAGCAGTTTCAAGAGAAAGCCGGGGTATGGTTGGGGTATGCAGCTTTATGGGGCTTTTGCCATGTCACACCTGCGCTCCAGCTTGCTCCCGCTCTGTGGAGTGTACTTTCATTTTCAGTCAGTCTGTGCTTTTGCTTTCCTCACTTTGTTCCTGTGCGTTGTCCAGTTCTTTGTTCAAGATGCTAAGAACCTGGACACCTTCCACCAGTAACACCTGGATGTGCCCCTGGTATGCGTGGTTCCCCACAGTCACCTCTCTCCCCAGGAGCCCCTGGGGGCCAGGGTAACTCCGGATCTGAGCTTGGAGCTTGTTAGAGGTGCAGCATCCCTCCTGGATTCCCATGGCTGTCACCTCCAGCTGGCCTGTTGGCCTGAGTGCCACCTTGTCTTGCCCAGGGCAGACCCTCAGGTAGTTCATTCAGCCTCTGTGCCACTCAGGAGAAACTGAAAACTTAGGGTTCCTCAGCTGACTCTCCTGACACCTTTCCAAAGGTGGGCCTCAGGGTCAGAGGCAGCAGCCCCCTCCTTGCCATGAATATCCTCATGGTTCCAACACCCTATCTTCCAGCCTTGGGCCCAGGAATTAAAATCAGAAAACAAGCTTCTGTCCCATTGGCCTTCCAACCTCTAGCACCTCCTCCCTTCTCTCCCACGACTCTCCAGGTTCCAATGGGGCTGGCTGCTCTCCCAGAGCCTCCCTGACTCCACTCTCAATGGTGGCCGGGCCTTCCCCTTGCAGACCTCGGGGATCCCTAAGAGCCTCTAGGCTTTGCCCTTGATATGCTAATGATGGCGATAAAGGAATTCTCAGCACATCTCAAAGCTTTCAAAACTAGGTCTCACACAGCCTCTCCTGCCTTGGGGCAATAAGCCTTCTGGCTCTCCTGGAGGGAGCAACTGCAAGAAAACTGAATTCAAAGAGAGAAGTTAAAATTTACAGAAAGTTTCTCCTTCGTACATTATTATGATAATTACGGCCCTGGGAATCCCCGGTGATGTCTCTGGACTTCAGTACACACTTCAGGCAGAGCATTTTTGCAAATTCATGGTCTTAAGTCCCTAGGACAACAAGATGTGAAGGAAAGCCAGGGAAGCAGAAGTCCTTAGCAGACCTGGGTCCTGAACTCTCCCGAGTCCATGGCTCTTCTTGGATAATGAAATTCAGGGATTGGAAGAGGCTATCTCTAAGATATCTCTTTCAACTCTGAGAGTCTCTGGCCAAAGGTTCTAATTCCATGTACTTCCGATTTTTGATTAAAACTGCCAAATACAATCACAATGTTAAGATTCAGGGTTCTTCCAATTTTTGATTAAAGCTGCCAAATACAGTCACAATTTTAAAATGCAGGGTACTTGAGAAGTTTAGAATCCTAGGTTCTGCCAGAGCAACCCTCTGCAGGTATATGGAATGGCTGCATCCATCTGCCCAGGAGAAAGAGTGATGGGTACCGGGAGGATTCATTAGCAGGAAACTCTCCAGGGCAGATGAATATGAGGGCAGAGCCCAGCTGGAGGGAACCAACAGGGAGTAAGAAAATGCAGAGCAAGATGGCAGGTTTCAGGAAGTGAGTGGGGTCAGTCCAGAGAATCTCAGCAGCAAGTACAGAACCAGCTCTTGTCTCTTGCCATGCTCAGCGAGCCAGTAGCATACTGATTTGCTACAATAACTGCCTACAGGATCTTCTGCCTCTATTCCTGCCCCTCCAATCACTCCCCACCCTTCAGCCAAAGAGCCCACGGCCTTTTGGGATCTTTCCATTGATCAGGATAAAGACCGTGGCTGAAAAGGCCTTTCACGGTCTGGCCCAGCAGTTCTCAACCCTGACTGTATATAGGAATCATGCTGGCCCAATCCCAAGGACTCTGAATCAGAATACTGAATTCTGATTCAGTTCGTTTGGGATAAGGTCTGAGCCTCGGTATATATATATATATTGTTATACTGGACCAAGCATAGATAATCAACACCAAGACAAAAGTAAGCCAAATTGCAGGGTTTATTGCCGGCGACCACGGAGGACTCATGTCTCCCCAACCCGTGGCCGAGAAAGAAGGGTGACAAGACCTTTTTATACCCATAAAACCACCTTGGGAGTGGGGGTGAGGAGTGGGTATGGGGATGAAAGGCTTCAGTCATTTCGAGGGCTAAATCACCTCCTGGGCCGAGATGAGGGTGAGGGGGGCTCTGGACATTCCGAGGGCCAGGGGACTATTTGACATTCTGATTGTTACTTGAGTGGTTCACAAAAGCCAAGATTAGCATTCATCTACACATTGTCTGGGTCGGGTGGGGATCACAGTCCTTAATTACTTATTCACATTTGGGTTACAGAGAGCAGTTTCAACAGAAAGCCGTGATATGGTTGAGGTATGCAGTTTTATGGGGCTTTTACCATGTCACATATTTATATATATATTGATATATACACAAATATATATTAGTATATCATATATACTGGTACATATCAATATATATAAACATATACTGATATATTTTTATCATATATTTATCTTTATGTTTATATATACTGATATATGTTAAATATATAATATTTATACTGATAAATATAATATTTATATCATATAAACATAAGTATATTATATATATTAAACATATGTTAAGATACATATTGAATCTCCAGGTGGTTGTAACTCGCACTAAGGATGCAGAGCCCCTGCTCTAGCCCTGTAAGCGTCTCCAGCCTTATCTCATGACAGTCTCCCTCTCATTTGTTTTGTGGCACAGCAACACTGACCACTTTGCCCCAGTACTTCTTTTGTTTGTTTGTTTGCTTAGTACACCAATTCCATTTATTGTTAAAGAAGTCGCTTCACTTAGTAAAGACCAATAATGGCAGGTAGAAATAAAAGCATTTAATCTGGGCTGGGTGGAGTGGCTCATGCCCGTAATCCCAGCAGTTAGGGAGGCTGAGGCGAGGGGACTGCTTGAAGCTAGGAGTCTCAGACAAGTCTGGGCAACATAGTGACACTCATCTCTACAAAAATTAAAAATATTAGTTGGGCATAGTGGTATGTGCCTGTAGTCCTGGTTGTTAGGGAGAGTGAGGCAGGAGGACTGCTTGAGCCCAGGAGGTAGAGGCTGCAGTGAGCTGAGATAGTGCCATTGTACTCCAGCCTGGGTGACAGAGTGACACCCTGACTCAAAAAAAAAATCTAATGGATCAAAAATGTGAGAAAATGGACACAATTTGTTTTAGACAAATCCAGTTTTTCAGTTTCATATTTCACAGATTGTTGCCGGGAGTCCTTTAGCCTTCAGAGTCTCCCTGTGCATTCTAAAAGTGTCCAAGTTCCCGGAACAGGTTTCTATACACACTTTTCAGGAACACATCTGTCGTGAAAAATAAAATGTTTGTAGCACTGGGACTCCAAACAAATCCTGAAGAGGGGAAGATGCACTTAAAAGTGTTTATTAAAGAGTCTGGGGGCAGTGGTTCACACCTATCATCCCAGCACTTTGGGAGGCCGAGGCGGGCAGATCACTTGAGATCAGAAGCTGGAGACTAGCCTGGCCAGCATGGTGAAACTCTGTCCCTACTAAAAATATAAAAAAATTAGCTGGGCTTGGTAGCACATGCTTATAATCCCACCTATCTGGGAGGTTGAGGCAGAAGAATCATTTGAACTCAGAGGGCAGAGGTTGCAGTGATCCAAGACTGTACCACTGCACTCCAGCCTGGGTGACAGGAGCGAAACTCCATCTCAAAAAAAAGAAAAAGTGCATTAAAGAGAGAAAATTCTTCCACATGAGGAAAAGATGGCCAGAGCCACCATACAGTTAGTTTCTAACTTAAAGACTGGATACAGAAAAAAAAAAAAAATGCAACCATTTGCATTTCTTGCTAAAAGTAAACGAAAAGCAGTTTAATTTCAAGGATATACTACGGTAGCTGTGATTAGGTTTTAGGTCAGATAACCAACAGGTCCAACTCAATGTGAGACAGGAGGAGCCTCATTAAGAAGAACAGCTGAAGAGGAGGCAGTGTGACCCGTACAGAGTATTGCCCTTTGAGAATGGAGGTGTTGCTTCCCTGTTCACTGAAGATTTTAATTAGACACGTATTCTTCTTTACAGATGCTTCATTTAGTTGTATTCTAATTATAGACCCTGACAGAAAAAGCCAAAAGAAGAGCCAGCAGAGCCAAACCCGTGCTGTCCTCGGCGCGCACTCTTGATGTAGCCTTGGCCTGTGCAGCACTGTTCTGGAACTCGCCAGGTTGTGCTGAGAGGCAGCAGGGGTGTGGGATCCTGGACTCACGTGGTTCCCAAGCCTGTTTCTGAAGTCCTTTGTCAAACCCGAGACGTCTCCCTTTGCAAGTGGTTTGCTGATGGAAGGCGTATCTGGCATCTGATACCGGCCGCTCTTTCATTAAATGTTTGCCTGGTTCATAGATGTCCACTTCAACCCTTTTCCCCATGAATGCCGGGTTCTTTGGCACTAAAACCTGCTCATAGAATTGATTGTGTGCAACATAAAACTCGGAATCAAAAGATTCTTCTGTTACTAACCCTTGCTGTCTTTCACCAATCTTGTGATCATATGGATTGTAAGGATGAAATACCCGAGAAAGGTCTTTTGTCCTTTGATTTTTCGCTTGTGCTGGAACTTGTTCTATTTTTGCAGCAGGAGTTCCTGGTCGTGGGTAAAACTGGTTGATAATGAGGCTTGGAAATGTGTATTCTTCAACACGTTGCACTGTTTCTTGAAAATCCTGATCTGTTTCTCCAGGAAAACCACAGGTAATATCTGTAGCAGTAGTTATTCCAGGAACAGTATGTCAGTCTGCCTTTCCCTTGGGTCATTGTACTTGCTTATCCCCTATGCCCGGAAAGCCTACTCATTTCACACACAATGCTGTCAGTTGACACCGGCTGACAGCTGGAAGCTCAGCTGGAGCTAGGAACCAAAATTCCTACCCTTGGCCTTTCCATGGGCTTGGGACTGTCTCACAGCATGGTGGTTGGGTTCCCAAAGGGTATATACCAAGAGCAAGCTTAGCAGTAGTCTCAGGTGGCAGCTATAAAGCTTCTTATGACCTGGCATTGGATATCATCTCTTGTATCTATTGGTCAAAGCACAAATTGGATTCAAGGAGTTAGAAGAAAAGACTTCACTTCTCGATGGGAAAGTAGCATGTGCATACAAGGTGTAAAATAATGAATAGGTTATCCTTGAAGGCAAGCTAGCATCATCCAGCCTGTAGCCAGTATTTACATTCCTTTCACATGCAAAATTTACTCACCGCCCCAGACATCCAAACTTTCAGTCTACTGTGGATGGCATCAGGTTCAGGCTCTAGGTCCAGGACTTGATCGTAGGAATCAAGTGCAGGTGTGGATGAGGCTCCTCAGGTACAACTTCTCAAGTGCTGTTCCTCTCAGTCTAAGAACCTGAAAATGAAAGAGACAGTCATGTCTCCCCTCATATATCATTGCTAGTACACAATGGAGAATTAAAGGATAAATAAATAGCATTCCCATCTAAGGGGTATAATGGGGAATAGGAGGTACATAGGGGTCCCCAGTCCATAAAAATTCTGAAGTGCAGCCGAGCACCCATCTACCGAGTACCAGCTCAGTCGGGAGACCCCCACCCAGGCGGCACTGAAGGTATTGAGAGGCAGACACCCAGATAGAATGACACAGTGAATCTACGCGGGCGACCAACAGCCTGAGAGCTGAGAGGCTGACAGCATTCCAGGCTGAAGGCCCCTAGCAGATTCCGCTTTACTTATTTATTTGCTCTTAGATCTGTGATTCTTATTAATACACAGGTATTCTCTATTTACTCATAACTCAAGAACATACCAAGTAGGCAGCTGTTACCCACCTACCACTGATTACAAACTCAAAGGCATTCTCCACAAAGGAGCCACGGGGGCAGCGTAAACTTCACGTTTCTCAACACCTGTCACGAGTGCCTGGATTAAAGCCGGATCCTGCTCCCTGGGAGTGCTTCTCCATGACTCTGGGCTCTTGGCTGTGCTCTCTGGATTGTACCTCCTTTTCCATAAGCAATGGCCCATGTGTAGAGTCAAATAGCTTTGACAGTCTCCCTCCTGCCTATACAATACTCAAGGCCAAAAGGTCTCCTGTCATTTTGAACTGCCCCTGTTCCTTCAGTCTAAGACAATACATTTTATTTAAATTTCGTATGGGTTTTTCTGGTCTCAAATTATAATCCCATATTTTTTCCCTAAGATATATCCCTCTCTATTAAAGCTGCTATGGCGTATCTTTAAGATTCTGAAAGATCAGGATGTCTAGAAAAGATGGTATAAAAGGCATCTGCTGAGATCTTTAAAGCCCTCTTTTCTAGCAGAGAGGATCTAGAAAGTATATTCTGAAAATCTTTCTGAGATCTTTTTGATGTGTTTTTGTTTTTGAGATGAAGTGTTGCTCTGTTACCCAGGCTTGAGTGCAGTGGTGCAATCTTGGCTCACTGCAACCTCTACCTCCCAGGTTCAAGTAATTCTCCTGTCTCAGCCTCCTAAGTAGCTAGTATTACAAGCATGTGCCACCACACCCAGATAATTTTTGTATTTTTAGTAGAGATGAGATTTCATCGTGTTGGCCATGCTGGTCTCAAACTCCTGGACTCAAGTGATCCACCCACCTTGGTCTCCCAAAGTGCTGGAATTACAGGTGTGAGCCGCTGTGCCTGGCCCTTTCTGAGGTCTTAAGAAAGGTACTGTAGTTGCACCCTGGACTTCATTTGACCCTGACACGCCACAATTTACTAGCATCTCCTTGGGTTTGATCTTTGCCTTGGGCCCATGTCTTACTATGAAACATCTTGTCATTTGGAAAGATTGTCCTGAATTGTCTATATTTTCTCTAAACTCTGTTTGAAAACTGAGCAGTTCCTTTTCTGAACTTAAGCTCCCCTCTGTATTTCCATATCTTATATGCAGCTTTTTAAAAAAGCTAGTTGGCAGTTTTAGCATCCACCTGGAAACTTCCTTAACCAGGTCCTCAAGTTCATCAGGCAGCATTTTTATTCCCAAGCTGAAAAAGTCAACCGTCTCACTAACTGCCCTGACCTTGTATACGCCACATCTTCTTCTTCCAGTCTCCAACAACAACTTCTTCACCATCCTTTGAGCCCTCACTGACAGTCTTCTTGGAAACCTTCCACCTCTCCCCTGGCACCCAGTCCCAAATAAAGCAGCACCTCATTCCTCAGTACCAATTTCTTCCGTGTTATCCATTACTGTGTAACAAATGAACCCAGGATTTAGGCTGAAATGGAAAATGCGTTCCTTCTCATGGTCCTGTGGATTGGCTGGACTCACCTGGGGTCTCTCATATGGTTATAGTTGAATGGCAGCCCAGGGTGCAGTCATGTGAAGGTTCCACTGCACTGAATATCCTAGTACATTCTCTTGCAAGGCTGGGGGCTGATTTTGACCAGTAGCTGGGGCTGTCAACTATGTAGCCGGGGCTGTCATCAATTACGTAGCCTTTTCATGCACTTTGGGCTTTTCATGGTGCAATGGCTGGATACCGACAAGGAGTTTCCCATGAATAAACATTTCAAAAAAGAACCAGAAAGGTCAAAAATTGCTGATGCTCTAGCCTTGAACACCTCTTCCACTGTTTTCTATTGATCAAAACGTTCACAAGCTAACCCAGATTCAATAGGATGAAGAAATGCATTCCACCTTTCAATGTAGATGTTTTATGTCTGTAAAAGCAGGAAAGAAACTGGCAGTGGCCATCTCTGAAGCAAGGTACCACAGTAGAGAAGGGCAGGCAGTGGTTCTGAGGGCAAGGAAGGAAATGACTAGCATCTTCATCTCCCTGTTCCTTGTCACTGTGATCATAATACTATTACAGTTTCTAATTAAATATTTGACTCTGATTCTTGTCTCCCTCAATAGCACATGGACTGCTCGGAAGCAAGGCTCACATCTGTCTTTGTGCACCATTGTATGTTCACACTTAGCACAATGTTTGGTTCTAAGTGTTCCGTATGTACAGAACTTGTTTAATAAGTGAATGAACAGGAAATACAGTTGCCTGGCCACTTGATGGGAGTTTTCAAGGGTACTAAAGGCCATATTTTCACTGTGGCATATGGGTCCCTGAGTAATAAGCAGTAAAGCTTATATTCATTCATTCATTCATGATCTTTTTTTTTTTTGAGACGGAGTTTTGCTGTTGTTACCCAGACTGGAGTGCAATGGCGCAATCTCGGCTCATTGCAACCTCCGCCTCCTGGGTTCTAGCAATTCTCCCGCCTCAGCCTCCTGAGTAGCTGGGACTACAGGCATGCACCACCATGCCCAGCTAATTTTTGGATTTTTAGTAGAGATGGGTTTTCACCTTGTTGACCAGGATGGTCTCGATCTCTTGACCTCGTGATCCACCCTTCTTGGCCTCCCAAAGTGAGCCACCATTATAGGTGTGAGCCACCGCGCCCAGCCTCATTCATGATCTTTATAAATATCAGTGTCTTATAGATGAGCACTTCTCAAAGTGTTCTCCATGAATGGTGGACACAAGCATTTCTTGGTTTTGAATGTGGGGAGAGGGGAGGAAAAGGTCAGGGTATCTAATAAGAAAAACAGACATCTGGGGTCCATAACAGTCCCCATAAGTCTGAATTGAGGGTTGGTGGTGGGTCTCAGACAGCTGCATTGGAACCAGGTCCCCAGGGGGATTTTTGCCCTGTGAAGTGTGAGAGTCCCTGTGGTGGATGATATTGAGATTGGGTGTAGGAGGGACCATTAAGGCACAGCACTTCACCTATTCCACCATAAGCCCCTGCTGTGTGCCCCACTGAGTGCCGGGCGCTATGCACAGCAGTGAACAAGGCAGAGGTGTGCCTGCCCTCAAGGGGTCCCTACACTTGTGAAAAGTCAGATAGTAATCGTATAATGACAAGGATATGGATTTCAGGGGAGGGACCGTGCAGGAAGCTGTGAGGATGTGTAATGGGGCATAACCCAATGGGGATTTGGGGAAGACCTCTTTGAGAAATTGGCTTTAAGCTGAAATCTGAAGTGGGGACAGGAGTCAGCTCCCCAGGCTAGTGAGGGTCGCAATGCCCCAGCCAAGAGGCCAGCCTGTGGGGAGGCCTAGAGGTGGGAGAGGGTTGTGGAAGGGGAGAAGCTGAAAGAGGACCAGAGACAGAGAAGGAGAAGGGGAGATAAGAAGCTGGCAGGGCCGGACCCCACAGGGCTGCACCAGGGAGTTGTCACTCTGTTCTCCATCCTTGGAGCAGTGAGTGGTCCCGGGAGATGGGAGACAGGGAGTGTCATGGGTAGAGATGGAAGCCTCTGACGGAGTTGAGAGGAAATCAGGAAGGTGGGGAGCACCAGGACATAGCAGCATCACAACAAGCAGAGGAAGGAGGTTTATGAAGGCCGTGCGAGTGGCAGACAGCACAGGCCAAGAGAGAGTGATGGCTGCTGAGTGCTTTGGGATCACCCACAAATGAGAGTCATTGTCGAGGTAGGAGATTAGCAGGACCTGTTTTCTGAGCATGGTCACACCCCTGATTTTGACCCCACAATTCAGACAAGGATCTGGTGAAAAGAATGTGCAGGGAAGAAGCCAGCTGAAACCAGCAGATGGTGACAAAAGCTACCTCTAGTTGCCCTCACTGCTCATTAACATAGACACTCCCACGGATGCCCTGACGGTTTACAAATGCCATGGCAACGGCCTGGAAGTGACCTTGCACAATTCTGGAAACGCTTCAACTCTTCTCCAGAATGTTCTGAATAACCTGCCTCTTGATTAACATGTAACTAAAAGTGGCTATAAATCGGTAGCTCATGGGAGGTAGGCTGCTGTGGTGTGACCTCCATCAAGTCTTTACGAGGATCAGGTGCACCCTTCTGTGTACATTCCTCCCTCCTCCGGTTGGAAAGTGAATGTGATGATGGGAGCCTTGGCAACTACTTTGGACTATGAGGAACAGGGTTATGCCCAAGAGACTGGGATGGGAGGGCAAAGAGAGTTTTGGGAACTGCTGCATGAACCCTGGACTTCTCTATATAAGAGCAAAATTAATTTCTATTAAAAAAAACCCTGTCAGAAACATTTTTTTTTTTTTTCTGAGACAGAGTCTGGCTCTGTCACCCAGGCTGGAGTGCAGTGACGTGATCTCAGCTCACTGTAACCTCTGCCTCCTGGGTTCAAGCGATTCTCCTGTCTCAGCCTCCAGAGTAGCTGGTATTACAGGCATGTGCCACCAGGCCTGATGAATTTTTGTATTTTTAGTAGAGGCGGGGTTTCACCATGTTGGCCGGGCTGGTCTCAAAATCCTAACCTCAAGTGATCCACCTGCCTCAGCCTCCCAAAGTGCTGGGATTACAGGTGTGAGCCACTGTGCTTGGCCGGGAAACTTTTTAAAAAGCAGCTGAATATAATCCTATCATACTTACCCTGAGCCAACTTACTCATCTTCCAATGCCAGCCACCTAATCCTGTGTGTGGACAGTAAGAGCTATGGCATGGACAGACTCCTTATGCGGGTAAACAACGGCTGACACACTGAGCACCTACTCCTTACCAGGCACTTTTCTAAGCACTTTTACTTAATGTGTACTGGCACATGAAGTCCTCTCCACAGCCTCACAAGGAAGGTACTACTGTTTTTTACCATTAACAATAGGAAACGGAGGCAGAAAGAGAGCACTGGTTCCTTTATTTCCGCTGTGAATGGCAGACACTCCTAATTGACAATGGCAACTGTGTTTTTCTCACCAAGTCTGGCAGTCTGCTGACCCGGACACTGATGGAGGCTCTGCTTCATGAAGTCCTGGTAGCTCACCATGGAGTAGACTCTGGAGTGTGGCCCTCGCCCCCATGGTCCATGCTGGCAGCGCCAATGCGAACAGCACAATGGAAGAAGGGGTTATAAACAAAACAAACAAAAGACCAAACAATGAGAAAAGGACTGTCTCTTGAGGAAGGCCTCACAGAAATTAACATGACATTTGGCTCAGATCCCAGTGGGTGGGATGTAGGCACGTGGCCTCACGTAGCTACAAGGGAGCTGAGGAATACAGTCCTTATTCCGGACTGCCCTATGCCTGGCAAAAACCTATTACACAAAAAGGAGGAGGATGAAGGTTGAGGGACTTAACCACAAGGAGTCTAAATAGCTTACCTAAGGCTCCAGAGGCAAAAAACTGCCAGAGCCTGGATTCAATTTCAAGCTGTCTGGCTAAGAGTCTGCCCTCTGAACCATTCCTTTCTGCTGAGGGTGGCAATCTAAGGTTGGTGGGCCAAATTCAACACACTGAGTGTTTTTGTAAATGTTTATTTGAATATAGCCATGCCCCTTTGTTTACATATTGAGTATGGCTGTTTTTGCACTATACAAGCAAAGCTGAGGCCAGGCGCGGTGGCTCATGCCTGTTAATCCCAGAATTTTGGGAGGTCAGGGTGGGAAGAGCACTGCAGCTCAGTAGTTCTAGACCAGCCAAGACAACATAGCAAAGCCCTGTCTCTACTAAAAATGGAAAAATTAGTCAGGCATGTTGGCACATGCCTGTAATCTAAGCAACTTGGGTGGCTGAGGCAGGAGAGTTGCTTAAACCCAGAAGGCAGAGGCTGCAGTAAGCTGAGATCACACCATTGCACTACAGTCTGGGTGACAGAATGAGACCCTTTCCCCTCTGCCCACAAAAAAAAAGAACATTGAGTAGTTGCAATAGAGAACATATGGCCAGCAAAGCCAAAAATATTTATGCTTTTAAGCTTTATGGAAAAAGCTTCCACCCTGTACTGTATTGAGTACATTAAAGGGGATAAAGTATGTAAAATGGCTGGCATCGTTCCTGACCCAGAACAAATACTCAAAAAATAGTATTCATGTTGCTGTTGTTATAATAACTGATAATATTGGCATTAGCATTAGAATCAGCGCCAGCATCAGATCAGCATCACTATCAGCATCTCACTAGGCTGCCTTTCAAGACAGAAGCAGAAATCCCACCGCCAGGGTGAGGCTGATGGAGAGATGAGCAAATCCTCCCAGGGCCCTCAGCAAGTCTTTTCCCTCTGCCAGGTGCCAGCGGAGAGGTGAGGTTGGTGACCACTGGCTCTCAGAAGGTGGAGAAGGAAGCATCTCCTGCCAAATGGTGCCCATGCTTTGCAGGGCTGGGGACAGGCTGAAATTACAGCCTAAAATTCAATGCCTCAAATGTGTGTAGGTCAGCAAAAGTTAAAAAGAGAATCTGTTGGATTAAAGACTTAAACGTAAGACCTAACACCATAAAAATCCTAGAAGAAAACCTAGGCAAAACCATTCAAGACATAGGCATAGGCAAGGACTTCATGACTAAAACATCAAAAGCAATGGCGACAAAAGCCAAAATAGACAAATGGGATCTAATTAAACTCCAGAGCTTCTGTACAGCAAAAGAAACAATCATTAGAGTGAACTGGCAACCAACAGAATGGGAAGAAATGTTTGCTGGCTAGCCATGTGCAGAAAGCAGAAACTGGACCCCTTCCTGACACCTTACACTAAAATTAACTCCAGATGGATTAAAGACTTAAACATAAGACCTGGCACCATAAAAACCCTAGAAGGAAATCTAGGCAAAACCATTCAGGACATAGGAGTAGGCAAGGACTTTATGACCAAAACACCAAAAGCATTGGCAACAAAGGCCAAAATAGACAAATGGGACCTAATGAAACTCCACAGCTTCTGCACGGCAAAAGAAACAGTCACTAGAGTGAATCGGCAACCAACAGAATGGGAAAAAATTTTTGCAGTTTACCCATCTGACAAAGGGCTGATATCCAGAATTTACAAAGAACTCAAACAGATTTACAGGAAAAAAAACAAACAAGCCCATTCAAAATTGGGCAAAGGATATGAACAGACACTTTACGAAAGAAGACATATATGAGGCCAACAATCATATGAAAAAATGCTCATCATTACTGGTCATCAGAGAGATGCAAATCAAAACCACATTGAGATACCATCTCACACCAGTTAGAATGGTGATCATTAAAAAATCTGGAGACAACAGATGCTGGAGAGGATGTGGAGAAAAAGGAACACTTTTACACTGTTGGTGGGAGTGTAAATTAGTCCAACCATTGTGGAAGACAGTGTGGCGATTCCTCAAGGCCTTAGAAATAGAAATTCCATTTGACCCAGCAATCCCATTACTGGGTATATATCCGAAGGACTATAAATCGTTCTACTATAAGGACACATGCACACGAATGTTCATTGCAGCACTGTTTACAATAGCAAAGACCTGGAATCAACCCAAATGCTCATTGATGATAGACTGGATTGGGAAAATGTGGCACATATACACCATGGAATATTATGCAGCAATCAGAAATGATGAGTTTGTGTCGTTTGTAGGGACATGGATGAATCTGGAGAACATCATTCTCAGCAAACTGACACAAGAACAGAAAATGAAATACCGCATATTCTCACTCATAGGTGGGTGATGAAAAATGAGAACACATGGACACAGGGAGGGGAGTCCTAAACACTGGGGTCTATTGGGGGGAAAAGGGGAGGGCCAGTGGGAGGGGGAGCTGGGGTGGGATAGCCTGGGGAGAAATGCCAAATGTGGGTGAAGGGGAGAAAGGAAGCAAAACACACTGCCATGTGTGTACCTACGCAACTGTCTTGCATGTTCTGCACATGTACCCCAAAACCTAAAATGCAATAAAAAATTTTTTTTAAAAATGTTTGCAATCTACCCATCTGACAAAAGGCTAATATCCAGAATCTACAAAAAAAAAAAAAAAAAAAAAACAGATTTACAAGAAAAAAACAAATTCATTCAAAAGTGGGCAAAGGACATAAACAGACACTTTTCAAAAGAAGACGTTTATGAGGCCAACAAACATGAAAAAAATGCTCATCATCATTGGTCATTAAAGAAATGCAAATCAAAACCACATTGAGATACCATCTCATGGCACTTAGAATGGCGATTATTAAAAAATCTGGAGTCAACAGATGCTGGAGAGGATGTGGAGAAATAGGAACACTTTTACACTGTTGGTGGGAGGGTAAATTAGTTCAGCCATTGTGGAAGACAGTGTGGCGATTTCTCAAGGACCTAGAAATAGAAATTCCATTTGACCCAGCAATCCCATTACTGGGTATATACCCAAAGGATTATAAATCGCTCTATTATAAAGACACATGCACACAAACATTCATTGCAGCACTGTTTACAATAGCAAAGACTTGGAACCAACCCAAATGTCCATGATAGACTGGACAAGGAAAATGTGGCACATATATACCATGGAATACTATGTAGCCATAAAAAATGATGAGTTTGTGTCCTTTGTAGGGACATGGATGAACCTGGAAACCATTTCTCAGCAAACTGACAGAAGAACAGAAAATCAAACACCACATGTTGTCACTTATAGGTATGTGTTGAACAATGAGAACACATGGACACAGAGAGGGGAGCATCACACACTGGGGTCTGTTGGGGGGAACTAGGGGAGGGACAGTGGGGGTTAGGGAGGTTGGGGAGGGATAACATGAGGAGATATACCAGATATAGGTGATGGGGGGATGGAGGCAGTAAACCATATTGCCATGTATGTACCTATGCAACAATCCTGCATGTCCTGCACACATACCCCAGAACCTAAAGGGCAATAAAATACTTAAAAGAAAAAAAAGAATCTGTTGACAAAATGATTCTAAAGTTCATCAGGAAGAGGAAGCTGGAAAGATAACCAAGAAAAGTTAGAAAAAAAAAATGAAACCCGGGTGCGGTGACTCACGCCCGTAATCCCAGCAATTTGGGAGGCTGAGGGGGGCGGACCACTTGAGGTCAGGAGTGCAAGACAAGCCTGGCCAACATGGTGAAACCCTGTCTCTACTACAGATACAAAAAATTAGCCAGGTGTGGTGGTGGGTGACTTAATCCCAGCTACTTAGGAGGCTGAAGCAGGAGAATCGCTTGAACCCAGGAGGTGGAGGTTGCAGTGAGCTGAGATCCAGCCACTTCATTCCAGCCTGGGTGACAGAGCGAAACTCCATCTCCAAAACAAACAAACAAACAAAAATAAAAAAGAAATGAAAAACATGAAAGATGAAAGATACTCTGCCAGGATTTTTAGATTGTAATATCGCATTTAACCCTCACAGGCACTCCATAGGGAGAGACTGTTCTTAAGCCCACTTTAGAGATGAGAAGGCAGAGATTCAGAGATGACCAAGAATCTCCAAGGATTCCAGATTTAAATACATCTATATCTATATACGAACCTATACCCATGCCTACACCTAAATCTATACCCATACCTGTACCTAGATACATGGTTTGAGAATGCATTCGATTGCAGGTGTTTTTTTCAATCAGATCCTAAATCTCTGCCTTCTGCCTGATGCCTCCAGAAACGCTGGTCCACTGGGAAATGCCATGAAAGTGATTAGCATGATTATCTCTGATTGCTAAGAAAACCCATCATACTGCCGGCACTCTGTGATCTCTGTCAAAAATGGTTGATTGAAGACACCTGTATTTTTTTGAAAATGTTGGTATTTAACAAATAACCCCCAGTCCCCTAAATGTTGATATTTAGTAAATAATTCCCCAAAATTATTTTACACACATACAGAGAGAAAGAGGAAAAGAAAGAGAAAGAGAGAGAGAGAGGAGAGAGAGGGAAAAGAGAGGGGGGAGACAGAGAGGGGGGGAGATAGAGAGGAGGGGGGAAGAGAGAGAGAGAGAAAGAAAGAAAGAAAGAAAGAAAGAAAGAAAGAAAGAAAGAAAGAAAGAAAGAAAGAAAGAAAGAAAGAAAGAAAGAAAGGTTGTTTAACGACCAGGACCAAGAAGGCCTGCATATATTCAGCAAGAAGCTTTATCATCCCAAACCTGAGGCTGAGCCCTGATTAGTAAATTCTAAGCCTCTTCTTCTCCCTGCTATTTATTACTAGGGCTTAGAGAACCTCAAACTGTCGAGTCAGTTCTGTGATCCAAACGGCAGGACTGATCAAAGACTCCCACAACCTCTCTGCTCATTAAAATCTATTTCACACACCTGAGGTGATAAAAAACTGCAAGGGCTTCCAAGCCCCTCTCACATGACTGGACTTGAATAATTCCTGATTGTGCCTGAAAGTACTTGGCTCTCACAGTCTGCATACTAGATGGGTTTCATGTCAACTGAAGAAAAGAAGCCAGGGTTTATCTCTCGGACTTTCTCTCCCCACTCCCCACTGTGACCACACAAACGGAAACACCACTCCATTGCATGGACATTTGTACAGTATTGGAGATCTCTGTCATTAAGCAAAGGAACCCTAGGCAATAGAAAAGTGTGAAACCCACCCATGACTGGCCCAGGGAATGCCAGCTCCCAGGCCACAGTGCAGAAAGTTGGACTTCATACTCAGCTCCTGCTTCTCCCTTATGTCAACATCTCTGATTCTATCTTTTAACTATGTCTCAAACCCTTTGTCTCCACCACCTTCATCATTTAAGTTATTTGAAAACCCTCAAGTAACTTGAATGCACAGCAGAATAGGAAAAGTAGAATAAGTAACACTGTAGGTATTCAATTTGCTTGGCATCTCCTATGTGCTAAGTATATTATACATAAGCTCTCTTTCATTCTTTCCACAACTCTATAGGCAGAAAGATGTTATGACCGCCATATTACAGATGCTGAAACTGAGCCTCAGATATGTGAAATAACAGTTCCATGGTCCCCAGAGCTAGAACCAAAACTTAAATCTGAGTTTTCATTCAAAGTTCAATATTTGGATTCAATCCAGTAAGTATTCTTGAGCATCCGCTGTGTGCGAAATGTTCTCCCAGGTGCTGGGGAAACAGCAATGAATAACAACAACAAAATTATTCACCCAACTTTCACCTTTGCATAGAATGTAGTAGGTCATAGCAGCCTGGGTTCCTGCTGCAACAATTAGAAAAAAAAAAAGGAAAAGTTACCAGAATGATACTCTACAGACATTGCAAAGCTGAGGAACCAACAAAGGACAAGGCGAGCTAACGTTCACAGAGTTGAGGAAATAGAGAAACTTTCCATCCAGGAGGGTCCTGTTCAAAGACCAGATATAAACCAGAGGTGGACCGAACCTAAGGCCCACCCCAGCCACCATCCAGCCCAATTGCTGGGGAAAGAGGAAGACTCTCTGGTGGAAAAGATCCTCATCTATGGTTCTCCTATACAAAACAGTCATCACACAATTTTTTTAAAAATGTGACCCTCAAAGAAGAAAAAGAAGGAAACCAGAAGGAAGAATGGACAGTAGAGGCAGACCCAGAGATGCCCTAAATTCTGAAGTTAGTCAAGAGAGATGTTGAAGTACATTAAAGATGGAAGAAATGATGCACAAAGCATGAAAATGAAGAATTTAAATCAAGAATTCGAAATGTATTAAAAAAGCAAACAGCATTCTAGACCTGAAAACATAATATCTAAAATTGAGGACTGGTTAGATGGGTTTAATAGCAGAATGTACACAGCAGAACACAGAATTAATAAGCTTGAAGATAGGTCAGTACAAAATATCCAAACCGAAGCACGCCGAAAACGAAGAGTGGAAAGAACAGCACAGAGTCAGAGAGACGTGTGGGATGTGAGCAAATGGCCTCACGTTGTGTAACTAGAGTCCCCTAAAACAGGCAAGAGACCGGGGCAGGCCTATTATTTGAAGAGATCATGGCCAAGAATTTTCCAAAACTGATGGAAGAGATCCACCGATGCTTCATGAAGTTCTATGAGCTCCAGTGCAGCCCTGGGCTCTTGGCCAACAGCTGACCATGGTGGACCTATTGTCAGGTGACTCGTTTTCCAGCTGGCTCCAGCCTGCTTTGTCTTTAGATTTTAATCATTTAAGAAACACCACTGAGCCTTTTTTTTTTTTTTGAGACGGGGTTTCGCTCTTGTTACCCAGGCTGGAGTGCAATGGCGCGATCTCGGTTCACCGCAACCTCCGCCTCCTGGGTTCAGGCAATTCTCCTGCCTCAGCCTCCTGAATAGCTGGAATTACAGGCATGCACCACTGTGCCCAGCTAATTTTTTGTATTTTTAGTAGAGACGGGTTTCACCATGTTGACCAGGATGGTCTCGATCTCTTGACCTTGTGATCCACCCACCTTGGCCTCCCAAAGTTTTTTTTTTTTTTTTAATTTCAGATAGAACATCACTGTGTCACCCAGTCTGGAGTGCAGTGGCATGATCTCGGCTCACTGCAACCTCCGCCTCCCAGGTTCAAGTAATTCTCCTATCTCAGCCTCCCTAGTAGCTGGAATTACAGGTGTGTGCCACCACACCCAGTTAATTTTTGTATTTTAGTAGAGACGGGGTTTCACTGTGTTGGCCAGGCTGGTCTCAACTTCTTGACCTCAGGTGGTTCGCCTGCCTCGGCCTCCCAAGGTGCTGGGATTACAGGCAGGAGCCGCCGCGCCCAGCCCCACCATGCCTCTTACAGATCTGGCAGTATGCTGGTGGCGGACACAGCCAATCAGACCGGCCACTGCCCTTGGAAGCTGCCTAGCTCCTGGTGGATGGCAGTAGGCCATACAGAAACAGAACTGGACTCCCACTTTGCTGGCTTTAAATCCAGTTCCCTTCTAGGGCCCATGAATGTAGGTTAAGTTGTTCTGGGGAAAGCTCACCAAGGCACCAGGTCAGAAGTGAGAAAAACAAGGTCTTCTTTGCTGTGATTCTTATTTCTTGGACTCCCACAGCCTTGAAACAACATGAGCCTGGAGCATCCCTCCAGTTTTGTGGCTGGAAATGCAGCCCCCATTCCATGTCCACAAGGGACAGTGTCTCCCATTCTGCTCTGAGGTCAAGGCTGATTTGACGATTAATATCCCTGGTGTGGAACAGGTTCTGCTTACAACACGCTCAGAATCAAAGGAGAGTGTCCTCCTTTACCCCTCCAGAGAGTTCCGGCTCTCGCAGGGCCCAGCCTTCCTTCCTCCCCTTTCCTCTCGTGCTCAAGTTCCTTCCACCCATCCCATTTGTCCTTCCAATAAATAACTCCCTCCTGGAACCCTTACTTGACCACCCCACGCCCAGGTCTCCTTTCATGGAAACAGCCTCTCTCTCCTTCCATACCCTTCTATCAATGGGATGATCTGACTAAGGCCTGGCTCCCACCAGCTACCTGGGCACAGCAGCCACGCCTGGTTTAGCTCTCTACTGTGTCCCTGACATCTTGCATGGTACCCTGGCATAAAGTATATATTGTATTTAAAAGTGCTTTGATAGGCCGGGCGCGGTGGCTCAAGCCTGTAATCCCAGCACTTTGGGAGGCCGAGGCGGGTGGATCACGAGGTCAAGAGATCGAGACCATCCCGGTCAACATGGTGAAACCCCGTCTCTACTAAAAATACAAAAAATTAGCTGGGCAGGGTGGCGCGTGCCTGTAATCCCAGCTACTCAGGAGGCCGAGGCAGGAAAATTGCCTGAACCCAGGAGGCGGAGGTTGCAATGAGCCAAGATCACGCCATTGCACTCCAGCCTGGGCAACAAGAGTGAAACTCCATCACAAAAAAAAAAAAGATAAAAAATAAAAGTGCTTTGATAAATGAATGAATGAAGGGATGAAGGGATGGATGGATGGATGAAGACACCTAGACAGGTGGGGTTGTTGAGCAAAGGTGCCTGGGAATCCCTCTTTCACATTTCCTGTTGTAGCAACACCAATGGAAGGCCCTGGGTTAAACAATAGCAGTTCCTGCCCATTTGACAAACCTCCAGCTCTGTGTGAGGAGTCGACATTGAGAAGGGCTAGGGGATAGGGTGCGGGACAATGTGTTTTCAATAAAACTTCTTATAAACAACTAATATCAATTTCTTCACAGTTGTTCCCACTTAACGATGATGCTGCTGATGATGATACAAGATAATATTTACGCAGAGCTTCCAGTGCACCCGGTTCTGTTCTGGACATGTTACATGCATTTTTTTTAAAAACTCACAAATACCCCCTTAGGTATTACTTTTTTTTTTTTTTGAAACGGAGTCTTGCTCTGTCACGCAGGCTGGAGTGCAGCAGTGGTGCAATCTCGGTTCACTGGAACCTTGCCATCCCAGGTTCAAACGATTCTCCTACCTCAGCTTCCTGAGTACCTGAGATTACAGGCGCATATCACAACACCTGGCTAATTTTTTTGTTGTTGTTGAGATGGGGTTTTACCATGTTGGTCAGGCTTGTCTTGAAACTCCTGACCTCAAGTGATCCACCCACCTTGGCCTCCCAAAATACTGGGATTACAGGTGTGAGCCACTGTGCCTGGCCTACTTTTTTATTTATGTATTATTATTATTATTAGAGATGAGGTCATATTAGTGGCCCAGGGTGGTCTTGAACTCCTGAGCCCAACCAATCTACCCCTCAGCCTCCCAAAGTGTAAGGTTAAAGATGTGGCCACTGTACCCGACAGGTGTCACTCTTATATCTTCTGACAGGTGAAAAGGCCTGTGGGGTAGAGGGAAGGGGCAGGTTTGCCCAGGGTCTCACAGTAAGAGGTAAGCACCACACCAGACACTGCCTGATCCCAAACCCACAGCGAGGGGAGCCTGTGACTCTCTATTCCCATGGCCGCACAGCAGTGAGCGTGGACCCTGGGGCTCAGACTGTGCATCCAAAGGCGGTTCTTTGCGAGGTTGATAACACCGTCATCACTCTGACGCCACCAATGCAGCACAACCCAACAGAAGCTGGTTAGCCTGACTGCTCTCAGCAAGCCACTCCCAGCAGAGACACAGCCACAGCCAGCCACTCTTTTCCCCAAAAGCCCCCGTTTCGAGGCATTGACTTTGCAAACTGCCGAGGCGGAAGGCAGCCAGCCAGCGTCCTTGTCTTTATTTTCCCTGACCGCTGAGTCTCAGAGTCCTACAAATTTACCAACATCTCTGAGGGTGTCTGGGCCAGGCCTTTGCAGCCGCAAGCTGATTTCCATGTCGGGAAGGAAGGACTGGAAGGGTCTACTCCCATTACTCCCTGCCAGAGGGATATCCCGGGCTCCTTCCTCAGCAAAGTCAGTCCTAGAGGTGTCCTCTCCGGGGACTTGGCAGTGTGGGGGGAGCTAACAGCAAGGGTGCCCAATGGCAGGTGAAGTAACTCAAGGACCTTAGACAAGTCATTTTTTTTTAGAAGAAGCTCACTCCATTGCCCAGGTGGAGTGCAATGGCATGATCTCGGCTCACTGCAACGTCTTCTTCCCAGGTTCAAGAGATTGTCTTGTCTCAGCCTCCCGAGTAGCTGGGACGACAGGTGCACGACACCGTGCCTAGCTAATTTTGCATTTTTAGTAGAGACGGGGTTTCACCATGTTGGACAGGGTGGTCTCAATCTCCTGACCTCGTGATCTGCCCACCTTGGCCTCCCAAAGTGCTGGGATTACAGGTGTGAGACACCGCGCCCAGCCAGGCACTTCTTTTTCTAAGCTTAAGTTTTTTGAATTGGTGTGTTATTAAGAACTGAGTCACCAAATAAAAGTGATGATTTGCTGTGATCTTCTTTTTATTCTTCCACTCGCTCATTCAGTATTTACTGAGCAGCTACGCCAGGCTTCACCCTCAGTTTGTTACCAGGATGGTTCTGTTTGTTTTGTTTTGTTGCTGTTCTTGTTGTTGTTTTGAGATGGAATCTTGCTCTGTCACCAGGCTGAAGTGCAGTGGTGTGATCTCAGCTCACTGCCACCTCCGCCTCTGGGTTCCAGCGATTCTCCTGCCTGAGATTCCCAAGCAGCTGGGATTATAGGCATAGCTAAGTTTTGTAGGTTTAGTAGAGACAGGGTTTCACCATGTTGGCCAGGCTGGTCTCAATCTCTTGACCTTCTGATCCTCCTGCCTCGGCCTCCCAAAGTGCTGAGATTATAGGCATGAGCCACCGCGTCAGTCCAGTAGAGGGTCTTGACTGCAACTTGTCCAGATTCTTGGTGTTTTGAGCAAAGAATTGGACAAAACACACAGGGAAGCAAGGAAAGAATGAAGACGCGAAAGCAGAGATCTATTGAAAGTGAGAGTACACTCCACAGGGTAGGAATGAGCAGCAGCCCAAGGGCCCTGTTACAGAATCTTCTGGGGTTTAACCGCCCACCTGCTGGAGGTTTCCCACTGGCCACTTGGCGCTCACCCCATGCAAATGAAGTGGTGGCCCATGATGAGTCTGATTGTTGCAGAAAGGGCCCACAGGGCTGGGCACTTGATGTGTCACCTCGTTGGTCCTCACAGCAGGTATTGTGAGTGCTTCTGTGCCAGGAGGGAGGTCTGGGGCTCGGAGTGCATGTGTACTTTGCCTATGATCACTCAGCTAGTGGTGGGGGTGGGGTGCAGAATTTGAACCCAGGCTCGCTCCCAAGCCATTCTCCTAACCATTGTGTAATGGTGCTTTCCTAGAGCCCTTACAATCCAGCAGTGTTGACAATATTCACACAGCTAAGCCTGATGTGGAGCTGGTCATACAGAGTGAGTAGGATTTCAGAGGAGGGAGGCAGTGGGTTTTATCTAGACGGACCAGGGAAGACTTGGAGGAAGATGCTGCCTTGAGCCTGATTTTACAGCAGAGCAAAGCCTCTACCTTTCCCTCCATACCTACTGCTGTGGCTAGTCCACTACTCCCGGTCCCTCCGGGAATTTACATTCCAGTGGAGGCGACAAGTGACCTCCTGAGGGCTGAGCTAGTGAAGGGATAGGGACCCAGGAGACATACTTCAGGATAAGGGGATGTGACTTATGCTAGGGGGTCAGGCAGGCCTCCCCAAAGACAGGTGTTTTCAGCTGAGCCCCATGGGATGAGTACTTTTAGCTGGAGAGAAGGTTCAGAGAGGAAATGAGCTCCCAAAGAGGACAGCATTTTTTAGACCCAAGGGATGACAGAGCATGGAGCCTGCAGGGGGATGAAGGCAGCTGAATGTGACAGAGCACAGACAGCCAAAGAAGACATCACCAGAGTGGGGCCAGAGCCACGGGGCCTCAGGAACCACTGCTGGGGGCGTCCTGGGCTTTCTGGCATGAAGAGAACCATTGCATTGTTGAATCCAAGATGAGTTACAGGTGTGTGGTTTCTTAAGCGTGGGTAATGGACAGACGGAGCTAATTAGGCAATATGGGGTATGGTAAGGGGTCAGCAAGAAGAGAAGAAATGCAGTTCAAGAGATATTTAGGGGCAGATACCAACAGGACTTGTTTGGATTGAAAGAAGGAGGCAAATGGGGTTCCCAGGTGTCTGGTTGGGGCAACCGATTTGACAGTGGCTTTCAACAACAAACTACTTGTTCCCAATTGCAATTCGTGTGACATGTCGCATTTTCCAGCACACCATCATGTGTATTCTTAGAGCCTTCAGTCATGTGGGAGATGAAGGTGCTATCAAAGGACCCAGACAGACAGTACAAGGATAGCCTGTCCCGAATATGGCAGAGTCCGTCCCCCAAGTTCTGGGGAGCCCTTCAACAACTGATTCTCTTCTTTGATAACCATCCGCAGCCCAGAGGGAGAATACTTCGAATGCCACCTACTCTGCACCCCACCTGAGGAGAGGAGAATAAAGTTGGCTACCCCCAGCTGTCTGTGATTTTTGGATTTTTGCCTTTTTCCCTCTCTCTTCTGTCTCCTATATAAATTCTGCTTATGTAGAAGTCAACCTACTGTTTGTTCCCTCATAGGTCAACACATTAATTGGCTTGTTATAGTCCCTATGTCTTTTATTTATTTGACAGGAGGCACTATTATTATTTCCTTTTTGCAGATGAGGGAACTGAGGCTCCAAGAGCTTGAGTGGGCGCCAGGATTCTGTTTGTGGTCTTCAGTGCCCAAATTCCCACCTTTCTCTCTAGGACAGCTTGAAGCCTTGATTCTGGCCTGTTAAAGGGGGCATTTCCAGGGAGAAAAAAATCGATGTGGACACACTCGACGTCTCTGATATGATTGTGCTGTCTGGAGCCCAAATACTCTCCATCTGACCCTTGAAATGCTTGGAGGAATGCAAGGCCAGAGGAAATGTGGAATGTACGGGACTTGGGCTCTACCTGGGGACATAGAGAAATCTCCCTGATTTGCTTTTCACATAGAGAATTACGTAGGGAAGGTCAGGAGTGGAGAGCGCGGCTCCACGTGGCTAAGCATTAGCAGTGCACCTGCAGGCCAAGAAGGGAGCCAGATGGAGGCCACCTGCAACAGTGGGCTCATTCCCGGAGAAGCAGCGCCATCTGCTGGTTTCTCCTGATATGACCGTGTCAGACCAGAATGAAAGCATTTGGAAAGAACACGGCATCTCAGAGACGTGAAATGCTAGCTTGATGTTTTACTGTTTGGAGTAAAATTTCAGACTATACAAGGATTTGATCCACTTAGGATTGAAAACAAAATCAAAAGCAAGCTGCTATGGTTAAATGTTTGTGTATGCCCCAAATTCCTATGTTGAAATCTTTTTTTTTTTTTTTTTTTTTTGAGACGGAGTTTTGCTGTTGTTACCCAGACTGGAGTGCAATGACACGATCTCGGCTCACTGCAACCTCTGCCTTCTGGGTTCAAGCAATTCTCCTGCCTCAGCCTCCCGAGTAGTGGGACTACAGGCGTGCACCACCATGCCCAGCTAATTTTTGAATTTTTAGTAGAGACGGGGTTTCACCATGTTGACCAGGATGGTCTCGATCTCTTGACCTCGTGATCCACCCACCTCGGCCTCCCAAAGTGCTGGGATTATAGGGGTGAGCCACAGCGTCTGGCCGATGTTGAAATCTTAGCTAACCCCAAGGATAACGGTACTAGAAGGTGGGAAGGTGGGGACTTCGGGAGGTGATCAAGTCATAACGGTGCAATCTTCAGCAGTGAGATTAGTGCCCTTATAAGAAAGGACCACAGGGAGACCCTAACCCTTGCTACCATGCGAGGGCATAGCAAGAAGGCGCTACCTATGAGGAAGTGTGCCCTCACTAAACACCAAATCAGCCAGGGCCTTGATCTTGGACTTCCCAGCCTCCCGCACTGAGAAATACATATATTTTTTGAGACAGAGTCTTGCTCTGTTTCCCAGGCTGGAGTACAGTGGCACAATCATGGCCCATTGCAACCTCCACGTCCTGGGCTCAAGCGATCCTCTTACAGAAGACATACTTAGTATTTCAGATATGATTGTGCTGTCTGGAGCCCAGATGCTCTCCCTCCAGCCCTTGAAATGTTTGGAGGGGTGCAAGGCCAGAGGAAATGTGTGGGACTTGGGCTCTACCTGTGAACATAGAGAAATCTCCCTGATTTGCTTTTCACATAGAGAATTACTTGCGGACAGTCAAGAGTGCAGAATTTCCCAGCCTTCCAAGAAGCTGGGACTACAGGCATGCACCACCATACCCGGATAATTTTTGTATTTTTTGTAGAAACGGTTTTCACCGTGTTGTCCAGGTTAGTCTTGAACTCCTGGCCTCAAGCAATCTGCCTGCCTCAACCTCCCAAAGTGTTGGGATTACAAGCATGAGCCAACACAGCCGGCCACAATTGCTGTCGTTTTAAAGCCGCTCAGTTTACAGTATTTTGTCATAGCAGCCTAAACAGTCTAAGAAATTAGCTTTTGTTAATTATTCAATAAATAGTATTGAGCACTTAGGAAAATAAGACAGATATTGTTTCTGTCCTTTTGGAAGTTGCATTCCGGCAAAAGATAGAGCGGCTGTACCATCTCCTTCTCTCTCTCACACACACACACGTAGTTATATACATACACGCCCGTGTACATATATACATGCATTTGTATACAAGCTTGTTTTAGGTGCTGGTAAATGTCATGAAGAAGGAAGAAGAAAAGATCATACTGACTGGGGTTCTGATGGAGTAAGCAGGGGTTTGCTCTCCAGCCAGGACAGTAAAAAAGACCTCTTTGAATTAAAATCTGAATTATGAGGACAAGGTAGCAGTGCAGGAAAGAATTTCCAAGGAGAATGAACAAGAGCAGAGGCTGGGGGAAAAGTGAGAAAGAAGCCACGGGGGCTGGGGTGCAGCCAGCACATGGCCCAGCTGAGTTCCATAAGCAAAAGGCCTGAATCAGCGAGATTCACGTTTCCCAAGATTATCTCTTGAAAAGAAGAGGTGTGTGAAGTTCATCTTTCCAAATTCCTACATTAGTGGGCACTCTCTCAATTGCTTTAGTTTTAATAATTACAATCTTTCTGGGGAAGCCACATTAGCCTGAAATAACTCAAGGTGAGCTGTTTGGCCAGACGTATTTAAAGTGATAGAACTAGTAATCCCAGCTGGGATGTTGAATGATGTTGTAAATAAGCTTTTAAAAAAAACAGAATTTCAGTCAGGCATGGTGGCTCACACCTGTAATCCCAGCACTTTGGGAGGCCGAGGCGGGTGGATCACGAGGTCAGGAGTTCGAGACCAGCCTGGCCAATATGGCAAAACCCTGTCTCTACTAAAGATACAAAAATTAGCTGGTCACAGTGGAGCAACTAATCCCAGCGACTTGGGAGGCTGAGGCAGAATTACTTGAACCTGGGAGGCGGAGGTTGCAGTGAGCCGAGATGGTGCCATTACACTCCAGCCTGGGCGATTTTTATTTTAGATTGGGCAAGGAGTGGGGCACATGTGCAGGTTTGTTACGTGGATACATTGCATGACACTGAGGCTTGAGGTAGGAATGATCCCGTCACCCAGGTAGTAAGCATAGAACTCAATAGGGAGTTTTTCAGCCCTTTCTCCCCGTGACTTTTCCCACTGTGCCTGGTGGCATAGTTGGTCAGGACTGGAGCATGTAGGCAAAGTCTTTTCTAAAGACTCAGGAATGACCACGGGGAAATGAACAAAGCAGAGAAATGATCTCACAAGACGTGGTTTGCTCAGCTTGGGTTTCAAGGCACAGTCTTGAGGCAAACTGCAGAAGCCTTTTGCCTTAGTCTTAAGATAGACTCCATGTCCCTCCATTTCCCACCATCCACACTCTGTACATTTATCTAACTGTATGCTAGCGTGGAATTGTGTGCCTTCTTAAAAGTGCCAGGGGCTAATCTAGAAACGAAGTCTGGAGACCCAGTTGCAACGTTTCAGGGGTGACCTCAAGGAGGGTGATGGACAGCCGGGTGGTTGCTGAGATGACGTCAGCCCGAGGTGGACTGGGACTTGAGACAGTCACCAAAACAAGACACACAGACGTTAGACTCGGCCCAATTCTTCCATGCCTTCCTTATCAAGTTTTCCTTTTCAGACTTACCTTCCTGCTAAAAATTCAAGCGGTTAATTTGGACAGGAATTCGGCTGCCTCCCCCTTCCTAGTTTGGGTAATACATTCACTCTCTTTCTATCAGACCTCACTCTTGTAAACTGGACTGGACCAGCAGCGAGTGTCCGGACCTGCTTTGTTGGGTCACACAGGCAGCACCCAGAGGGGCCTGAGTGTGAGCAACAGAGCTATGCATTCAGGCTTCGTCCACGACACCCATGTCCTTCCTGCAGAGGGGTCGGTACACCCAGGGTGATGGTGCTGTCTTTCTTCAGGAGAACGGACTGGGTTAGAAGCTCATGGTCCTGGACGTAGATCCTGAGCAATAGGGCAGGGAGTTCCTGGACCCTGTCACCTGTAGTAGAGTCTGGGGAGGAAGGGCGCAAGGGCTCAGGTGAGTACAGCCTTTGGCCCCACTGACCTGCTATTCTGCGGGAAGGGGAGTAACCAGAGAGAGCAAGGATGCTCTGAGTGCAGGGGTCTAAGCGTGGGGCTGAGTGCAGGGGTCTAAGCGTGCATGGTGCTGGTGTGTCCCGTAGCTACTTGCAACTCAGCAACACACACACCTGCAGTGGGACATGCCCAGGACCTGCCACACACTCAGGGTCTGGTTCAATGTCAAGACACAAGTCCTGCCAGCGCAGTCACTGCTGAGCACAACACATGACCTTCTGGAACCCTGTCACTTAGACGGGGCCACCGCTGGCAGCTGCACACCATCTCCTCAGGGTGTGACAGCAAAGATGACCTACCAAGAGAGGCTGCCTGGTGGCCCCAGGGTCACTGTCCTCTACGATCAGTGCTGGCATCACTTCTCAGTGGCCCCCAGCCCCAGGAGACTCCCGCTCGGTGCCTCCCGATGACCAGGCAGACTGCTGTCCATGGCAGAGCTTTCTGCGCTCTCAGCCACGCCCCTTACTCGCCCAAGAGGAGCCAGGTTTGGCTACAACTGTACCCCTAACACCCATCTATCCATTCGGTAAGTAAATAGTGAGCTCCTACATCTGTTGGGCGTGATTCTAAGCACTTGGAATGTACCAGGGAACAAAACAGAGCTCCCTGGTCCCAGGAAGCTTCCAATCGTGTGATCTAGTCGGCACCCACTAAAAGCTGATTAAATGATGGGCCATGGAAGCAGACCAAATCAAAGCGAGGACACACATTTTGGGGACCACCATTCAACTCACTACATTTCACCCTATAAAAGTGAGTTCAGATGGTAGTGGGGCATAAATGGCTTTTTGGGGTTTAACCTGACAACCTGTAAATACCTATCATCTCTGCAACAGCACCATTTCTTGGAATCTACCCGTATTCATTTTGTGGGACCCCCCCCCCCCCGCCACCCGCTCAAATAAAGTACCACAAACTCAGCGGCTTAAAACAACAAAAATTTATTCTCTCAGAGTTCTGGAGGTCAGAAGTCCGAAGTCGAGGTGCTGGCATGGGAGGCCAACCTGTTCTTGGCCTCTTCTGGGCTCTGGTGGCGTGGATTTCCTTGGCTTGTGGCCACATCATTTCCACCTCTGCCTGTCCTCACGTGGCCTTCTCCTCCATGTGTCTGTGTCTCCTCCTTTTCTGCCTCTTAAAGGGATGCTTTGTCATTAGACTCAAGGCCCACCTAGATCATCCAGGATAATCTCCACATCTCAAGATTCTTAACTATTATATCCGAAAAGACCTTTTTCCCAAATAAGGTCACATTCACAGGTGCTGGGGAATAAGACATGGCCATATATTTTGGGGGACCACCATTTAACCCACTACATTATCCTATGGCAAAACTCCCTTTTAAAAATTTTAGAGGCTGGATGAGGTGGCTCACGCCTGTAATCCCCACACTGGGAGGCTAAGGCGGGGGGTGGATCACTTGAGGTCAGGGGTTCGAGACCATCCTTGCCAACATGGTGAAACCCCGACTCTACTAAAAAAAAATTAAAAATAAAACTTTTAGAATAAAATAACATAAGTGAATTGAAAATAGCCTAGAGGTTAAATAATCAGAGACAATTAAGCAAAATTTTAAACAACACAAGCTTGATGATTGCCACAGCCATTAAAAACATTTCTAAAGCTCATTGTGGTGGCATACACGGGAAATCCTAGCTACTCGAAAAGCTGAGGTGACAGGATCGCTTGAGCCCAGGAGTTGGAAACCAGCATGGGCAACGCAGGAAAACATCTCTTAGAAACAAAACTCATAAGTTTCATAAAATGGGAAATGTTTATATTTTAATATTGTAAGTGGAAAAAGCAGAACATTAAATTGTCTTTACAGACCGATTTCAAATATGTAAAATTATGCAAAGAAGCATAAGTAGAAGGCAATGTGCCTTATGAAAAGTATTTGTCATCAGTGAGCAGGATTATTGGCCTTATTTTTCCTTCTTTATACTTCTCTGTATTTTCTAAATGAACACAAATTATTTTCATAAATGTGAACAAGTTTTTTTTTTGAAAAGTTAAAAATTTCTTAATGTTTTATTCCTGGTACCAACTACCACAATTTAAAGGGCAATATACCTGATGGAATGAAAAGAAAAAGCAAAAGATAAAGTCCTCAGGAACGTGCATGTAATTGACGCCACGCGGCATCCACCAGTAGCTGCACTTTTTGCAAACTGCGGCTGTGACAGTCCTGAACAAGAAGGGTTTCCCGTTTAAGCTGCGGGAACTTTGCTACCTACGGATCATCGCTCCTAATGTGAACAAGTTTTGAGGAAATTTTGTTTAAAAAGAGTAGCTAAGTGTAGTGACTGACCATCTCCGTTCATTTTGGCTTTCTACATTACACTGGAAGCAAAGGAATGAAAGAAATGTAAATATACATAAATAGGATAAATGATATACAAGGAGAGACAGGAGACAAGGGAAGACGAGAGCTGGCAAGCTTGCACACAGAGAACTAAGCTCAGCTGCTTGGGACTTGCAGGCCCCACCCAGGTGTCACGCAGGAGGAGAGGGGCTGCAAGGAAGGCTGAAGGCAGGTGTAGGAAGCCGACCTGCAGGTGCCTCTCCTACCTTCACCTCCCCTAGCAGGTAACTACTTCCCATCCTGCAGACTGGGATGAAGGGCCCAGTGGACCAGAGAAACAGGTGAACATCTGCAATCTAATTAAAGGGGTCTCCAGCCCACTAAGTTGTCTAAGGAGGGGTGAACTGTCCGAGCTAGGAAACGAGCAGGTCCAAACTCCTGTGCTGATCAGTACCGGGAAATGCCCGTGAACAGCCACTGCACTCCAGCCTGACACGAGCTACCACATACATGAACCCTGAGGGCACTATTGCTAAGTAAAATCAACACTATCGTATTAGTCTGTCCTCACACAGAACTGGGTATAAATACATACCTGAGACTACATGATTTATAAACAAGAGGTTTAATTGACTCACATTTCCGCATGGCTGTGGACGCCTCCCAGTCACGACGTAAGGCAAGGGAGCTTGTGCAGGGGAACTCCCACTTATAAAACCATCAGATCTAATGAGATTTATTCGCTACCACAAGAACAGTATGGGAGAACTCCTCCCATGATTCAGTTATCTCCACCTGGCCCCCCCTTGACAGGTGGGAATTATTCTAATTCAAGGTGAGATTTGGGTAGGAATACAGCAAAGCCATATCAACTGAAAAGGTAAATACTGTATGTTTCTGCGTGTATGTGGTACCTAGAGTAGTCCAATTCATAGAGACAGAAACTCAAATAGTGGTTGGCAGGGGCTGGGGGAGGAAGGATGGAGATGGGGAGTTCTTGTTTAACAGGTGTGGCATTTCCGTTTTGGAAGGTGAAAAATTCTGGAGATGGATGGTGGTGGAGGCCGTGCAATCATGCGAATGTGCTTAATATCCCGAACCATGCACTTAAAAGTGGGCACAGTGATAAACTGTATGTGTATTTTACCATATTTTTAAAAAGATTAATGGGAAATAAGAACTCTCTTAGAAATAATATTTTTTCAAGTTAGCAGAATTAAAGGGAGGGACATCTCTGTCTGCTGTAGTGTTACCTGTCTTAGCCTTCCTCAGTCACCCAAACAAAATGTGTTGACCCCTTATCTTGATTTTTTCTCCTTCGCTCTTAACCTAATCACTTATTTTAAATAATAATAATAATTATTATTTGAGATGCAGTCTGTAATCTCGGCTCACTGAAACCTCCGCCTCCAAGGTCCAAGTTACTCTCCTGCCTCAGCCTCCCAAGCAGCTGGGATCACAGGCGTGCACCACCATGCCTAGCTAATTTTTGTATTTTTAGTAGAAACGGGAATTCACTATGTTGACCAGGGTGGTCTCAAACTCCTGACCTCAAGTGATCCATCCACCTCAGCCTCCCAAAGTGCTGGGATTACAGGCGTGAGCCACCAGGCCCCGCCCACCTAATCCAGCATTGATCCACTGTTGGTTGTCTCTCTCCTGTGGCAGATGAGCCTGTAGGAAGAGGAATGTCTTCTGCATCGATCACTCCTCTCCTCCCCTGACACCGGGAACCCTGCCAAACCAGAGAGGCACACAGCAAGTACTTGTGGGAGAGAAGGGAAAAGGGAAGCCACAGACATCTTCCAAAAGGAGAACAGAAATAGAAAGATTTTGAAAATAGGAGAGAAAAGATAGGAGAACTATGGGGTCAGTTTAGAATATCCAACCTCTGAATCCAAAGGGAATCAGAGAGAACAAGAAAAACCAGGCAGAGGAATTCCCAAAAACCTAACAGTGGGAAATTTCTCAGAGCTGAAAGGCAGTGCTCTCCGAACTGAAGGCCTCTGAAGGAAAGAGGAAATTCACACTACACGCACATACACCACGGATAAACAAAAGATCTTAGAGAGGATTCTTCCTAAAAATGAAAACAGGTCACAAAGACCAGGCACTGGAATAGCATTGGACTTCTCAGCACCTATAAGAAGCGTTGGAGCTGGAAGACGAAGCTATGCCACCAAAACTCGGAGGGAAAGTGTCTTCCCACCCAGCCAAACTTTCAAGTACAGTAGATCGACACAGAATAGGGATCCACTTTTTAGGGGCCTGTGAGCCCCAAGACATGGAAATAAAGAAAATTCTTGAGTTCCTTCAAGGGAAATTTGAGGCACCCAGATAGCTCTGAGAATTAAGTAAGCAACTGGTTGAGCAAGAAGGTAACAGTAGCCTAAGCCAGTAGCCAGGAAGTTAGTCATGAGATGTTTGGTTCCCTATAGAAACTAAGTTAACATCTTGACATAGTCTGAGTTTTTTAGAAATCCAGAGCCCCACCAAACAAATCACTGGCATGGTATCTCATATAAGGGAACTGGGGACTGAAGTCTCACCTTAATTCTTTGTTCTAAGTTTCTTCCTGAGGGGCCTGGAGCCTGAGATAACATTCTTTTCTGCTGACCCCAAAGTTGGAAACAAAGCTTCTCTCCCTTAACCAATTGTAAATCAGAACATCTTTGAATCTACCTGTAAGCCCCACCCCTCCTTCATAATATCCCACCCTTTTAGGCCAAAACCAATGTGTCATCTCCATGTATTGATTCATGATTTTGCCGGTAGCTTCCACTTTCCTGAAATGTACCCCTTCCTCTAAAAACCCTTACCCACAAGCCATTGGGGGGACAGTCAGGATTTGAGCATTCACTTCCTGGTCCTCCCCGAATGGTGTCCCGCAAATAAATGACTTTCTTTCTACTGCTGCAAAGCCTCAGTGTGGCTATCTGGTCTTACTGTGCTGAGCAGGCAGTACCCAAACTGTGTAACAATATGGGTTTACAGAAACCTTTTCCAACAAGCTGGTCTCAAAAAACAAACCTCCCATGCATCTTCTTCAGGAAACTTTTGCAGGATGTGCTCCAGCAGAGCAAAGGAATAAAGCAAAAAAGACCAAGACACGGGACACGGGAACAGAAAATTCAACACAGGAAGAACAAGGATGACAGACATCAGAGGGCAGTTCAAGGGTGGAGGATTCCAGGAGGGGGCTTGGCAGGGGGCAAAGGCGACTATGAGTTATCCGATGCTTCTGTTCAAAAACTTTATTGACAGGTATTTGACAGATGCCTGTGCACTGTATAAAAATTCAATACAAAAGAATCAGATAGAAAATAAAACACTAAAAAAAGGTAATTGTTAATAAAGGGAGATAAAAATTAAAGGAATACAGCATATGCTTATATCATATATTTATTTCACTAACATATATAGTCATAATAATAATATAAAAACTATATGCCAATTGTATAGGGAACAGTGAGAAGGATAGATTAGTGATTATATGACAGCATTCTTTTTTTTTGAGACAGTTTCACTCTTGTTGCATAGGTTAGAGTGCAGTGGCACGATCTTAGATCACCGCTACCTCTGCCTCCTGGGTTCAAGCTATTCGCCTGCCTCAGTCTCCCAAGTAGCTGGGATTACAGGCAAGCACCACCACGCCTGGCTAATTTTGTATTTTTAGTAGACAGGGTTTCTTCATGTTGGTCAGGTTGGTCTTGAACTCCTGACCTCAGGTGATCCACCTGCCTTAGCCTCCCAAAGTGCTGGGATTCCAGGTGTGAGCCACTGTGCCCAGCCAAGAGTATTCTTAACTATCAAAATGGCAGAGATTAGATAATATCTGATTGATTAGCAAAGAAATAGCAATATAAGCACATTAAGAAATATTGGTTAGGTGCAGTAGCTCACACCTGTAATCCCAGTATTTTGGGAAGCCCAGGCGGGTGGATCTCTTGAGCCCAGGAGTTTGAGGCAAGCCTGGCAACACAGTGAGATCCCATCTCTACTAAAAATACAAAAGTTAGTTGAGTAGTGGCTACGCGCCTGTAGTCCCAGCTACTTGAATCACCTGAGTGTGGGAAGTCGAGGCTGCAGTGAGTCGTGACTGCACCACTGCACTCCAGCAGGGGCAACAGAGTGAGACCCTGTCTCAAAAAGAAACAACAAAAAACAAAAGAGAAGAAAGAAGGACGAGAAGAGGAAGAGAGGGGAGGGAGGGGAGGGAGGAAGGGAGAGAAATATGGAGGGAAACAGAAGAAACAGCTTAAGAAATGGAGATTGGTTGCCTATAGAGAGCAGGACCCATGGATCAAAAGGTAAAAGGCAGGAAGGAGAGTGCTGTTTTTCATGATTACTGTAGTTTTTAAGGTATTGTTTGACTAATTATATGCTTGCATTGTTTTGTTAAAAGTGAGGTTAAAAGCTCAAATGAATGGGATGCTAAAAGCTTACACCCTATTTGACCACATTGCTGACAACCACATGGAACAAAAGGACAAACTGTGACCAAGGAAAAGGCTGGGGGTGGGGGGCAGAGGAAGGTGGGGGCAGCAGCGAGGGCTGTCAGAGGGACACCGCCAGGAAGTGAGCACTTGGGGCAACAGGTGGCCCTGAGTGTGTAGAAATATCCGACCCCCCCAGGGCTGTGACAGGTCAGACGGAAGTGCAGGGAAAGACCAGCAGCCCACGGGACTCGCTTGTAAAGCACTTTGTTTATTTACTGCTGTCTGGAATTTCAGAGTGAAGTCCCGAGGGACCTCTGGCCTGGCCACACAACACACGGGGCCCAGGAGGCTTTCCCTGGCAACATCTGCATTCACTGTCCATGTGTCTGATCTCAGAGGTGGGAACCTCTGCTTCCTTCACATACTTGATAGTGGATGGCCAGGGGCATCTTCTATAATCCCTGGCCTCCCTGGCTCTTTCAGTAGGAAACTGAAGCTCAAATTCAGTTTTTCTTCTCAGATGCGCGGTCAGAGCCACACTAAGTGGCTGCACTCACTGAGCCGGGCGTCCGAAGTGTTCTACAATATGGATTTGATCACAGCTCCAAATCCACCAGGGAGTAACCTTGGACAAGTGACCTGACGCCTCCCAGTCTCTGTGTCATCATCTGAAAGGAAGAAATTAATATCCCACATTTGCAGGTCTTTGGTGACGAGCAAATCATGGATCTAAATGGTCACTAATTGTCTGCTCATACCAAGTAAGTATCCACCATGAAATCCAGGCGGCCAGGAGTATTCGTTTCCTTGTGCCGCTGTAACAAACGGCAAGCTTAGTGGCTTAAAACAACTCCAATTTTTAATCTGATAAGGCAGGAGGTCAGAAGTCTAAAATGGCTTTCACTGGGCTAAAATGATGGCCTGTGTTCCTTCTGGAGACTCCAGGGGAGAATCTGTTTCTTTGACTTGTCCAGCTCTAGAGACTGTCTGCGGTCCTTGGCCTGTGGCCCCTTCTGTCCTCTTCAGAGGACCTCACTCCAACCTCTGCTTCCCTCCTGCCCGGGACACCTGTGATTACACTGGGCCCACTCAGGTGAGCCAAGACAATCTTCCTATCTCAAGATCCTGAACTTAAACACAACTGAAACTTTCTCCAGGTAACATATTTACACCCTCTGGGGACTAGGACATGGACATCCCACCACACTTTTTACAAAATCCACCTGAACTGAAGGAACTTAGGTGTAACGGACACTACCCCTTGCTCTCTGCTCTCCCAAGAATCATTTTAAGGAGACTTTACTAAGGAATCATGGGCAAAAGTTAAAAAAAAAAAATTAAGGCCAAGCAAGGTGGCTCACGCCTGTAATCCCAGCACTTTGGGAGGCCGTGACGGGCGGATCATGAAGTCAGGAGTTTGAGACCAGCCTGGCCAACATGGTGAAACCTGTCTCTACTAAGAATACAAAAAATTAGGCGTGGTGGCAGGCACCTGTAATCCCAGCTACTTGAGAGGCTGAGGCAGGAGAATCACTTGAACCTGGGAGGTAGAGGTTGCAGTGAGCTGAGACCCTGTCATTGCACTCCAGCCTGGACAATAGAGCAAGACTGTCTCAAAAACAAACAAAAATCAATTTAAAAAGCCAGAAAAACAGGGAGTGTGCCGCTAGTTTCCCAGGATGACTATTTACTTGTAAATGTACTGAACGACTCTGAGGTTCTCCTTGAGATTTGAAATACTTTTGATACCTATGTCGGACTCTGACTGCACCTAACAACCCCAAGTTCAAGGTAAGAGGTGAGGGTTATCTGACACCCAGCTGAGGTCTCAGCCTCTGCCCAGCCTGGGTCTAGAGCCAGATGAGGTCCCTGAAGTCTCGGGCTCACCACGGCCTCCCCAGGAAGTTTGCTTCATCGGGGGTGGGGAGGATCAAAGGCAGTAGCTTGCTCGGGACTAGTGAAGACACCTCAGTAATCTGGAAATACTTTCCACATTTGCTCACCAAACTTCCTATGAACTGGGGAATATTTTTACCTCCTTTTTCTGGCAAAATGAATCCCTGTGAAAATGGCTGAGGTACAGTAGAACCTAGTGTCATAATCCTTGCTACTGATTAACTGGAATGAACTCAAGGTCAAACTGCATTCTTTGAAGCGTAAGTCAGAATAATACATACCAGTTCAGAAAAGACTCTCTGCTGTGGTATGAAACAGAAGCCGTAGTTTAACAAATAAAACTTGGTGGCAGTAAGTCAAACTATAATCACAGGGAAGATGCTTTACAGGGAATTCTTTCTGGCTGAAGGCCCTAGGGCTGCTGAGCAGTCCACCGACAGTATCATCACAAGGATTCGATCTTGTCCTTCGCCTTCAATCATGAGACTACATGCTCTGGGACAACCAAACATGAACCATGTTCTGTTCATCAGCATGGCCTTCTCTCTCTCCTCCCTTAAACCCTCCAAACAGTGGTCCAGGTGTCATCCAACATGAACTGTCAAGGTCAGTTTGCAGTGAGAGCTCATTACGATCCATGTTCTCGGTAGGGTGCTGTCATCTAAGCTTGCAACACACCTGAGCTCGGTGGCACCTGCTATTTGCTCTGTTAAATAGGAAGGGAGGTTACTAAGTTGTCTGAGGTCAGTTGCACACCCGGCAAGGGCTGGGATGCAAATCCAGGGAGTGTGACTGGAGTCCCGGCTCTTAGCTACTGCCACGTCCCTGGGCTGTAATCTGTAAGAGCCTAACATTTCTTGTGACTAATCCAAAAGGAATGAAGAAAGAAAATTCTTCGCTCTTTTCTAAATATACCTTTTCGGGGCACTGCATGCTGGCCAGAGGGGATCTGAATAAAGCGAAGTGAAAGGCAGTTAGGTCCTGGGGTGAAGAGAAAAGAACAGGGCTGTACAGCGAATCAAGGGGTCTGTTCTGTCCGGGGTCAGGGAAAGCTTTCCGGGGTAGGAGAGACTTCACTGTAACATAGCCAGGCGCCCCGGGAGGTCCGCAAGGAGGGGAATAACATGACTATTCTGGCTGAATCTGGGATAGGGATCATAGAGGTGAGGTGGACCTAGTGGCATCTATTGGCTTAGGCTCTGCCCTCAGCTCTGCCCTGGCTGCCAAGACAACAATGTTCCCCTTACCCAAAATGCCCACATAGCTTTAACACCTAAACTGGTGTTACTCTCAGGAAGTAAGATGGGAATGTGGCTTTACACTAGGCCACCTGGGTCACTTCGTGCGTCTCTGGAAGCCCCTGAACCTTAAAATGGCTTTTCTCTTCACCATTTCTCTGCTCTGCTTCATATTAGCTATTATATGGTTCTTAGGCACCATTTAAAGCTTTTTTTTTTTTTTAAGATTTACCAAACAATTCTTAAGTGGAATGTTAAATTTTAAAAACGATCAGTGTTTTGTGTGGCCATCCCCTAATATTTATCTTTTCCTGTTGGCGACTCTCAGGAACATGAAAGCTTGCTCACCTCACGATTAAATTTCTGCCGGCACAGTGGCTCATGCCCGTCATCTTAACACTTTGGGAGGCCAGAGTGGGAGGACTGCTTGAGCCAGGAGTTCAAGACCAGCTCAGGCAACAGAGAGAGACCCTGTCTCAACAACAACAACAACAATTAGCCAGCTGTTGTGGTGCACATCCGAAGTCTCAGCTATTCAGGGGGCTGAGTGGAAAGGATGGCTTCAGCCTGGGAGGTCAAAGCTGCCGTGAGCCGTAATCAGGCCACTGCACTCCAGCCTCAGCAACAAAGCAAGACCCTTTCCCAACCAATCAATTTGCACCAATAAAACCCTGCCAACACAAGTCATTCCTCTACCCTTAGCGCAGTCCCTCCTGTCACAAACAAGGGACCTGATTTCTCAAAATATAATGTCTGTCAAATATCTAAGTAAACTAACAAATGTAACAAGAATTTTCTCTTAGGCTGGCTGCTATGGCTTGAAAAGTTAAAGGAAAGCTTCACTTCCCAGATTCTACACAAGTGAATTAAACAGTGCCAATAAAAATAAACCCAACTTGAAAGTTATCTTCTGTCCTAAGAGCTCTCTAAAATTCACAGCTTAAATGAAGTGTAATGACATTCATGTAACTACCAATCCATGAAAAACATAAAAACTACCTGAAATCATAAAATGCTTCATCTTCTAAAATAACTTCACCTATTTCTAAGGGTCTAATAACACAGACCCTGAAGCTATGACAAATCCTGATAAAATCACACTGATACAGGCCTAACGTACTGTCATGAAAACCCAAGCAGCAGCCGTGTATTTTAAATAGATGTGTGATACTGCTGTTTGCACAGTGAACCTGTGTCTCTGCTCTCATTCTCAGTGAATTCTAATTATGCAGACTATCAAAATCATTTAGACTTACACCAGATAGCATCTTCAATTTTCTACTGGGTAAAGACTTGTTAAACATATAGAAAAAATTATTAACTAACTCTGAGAAAGAATACTTACATTTTGGGTAGAGCCCAGTGATTCCTTCACCTTGTAAGTTCCCTAGTGACTCTTTTATGATCTCACTATGTTTCATAAGCACAAGTCAAATCATTCACTCGGCAGCCTCTTCCTAGCTCTAGTATTCTAGAGAGGTTTCTTACACTGAAGTTTCTCATCATTTCGTTTTTCAGATGAAACCTAAGGGGACACAGGCAGATTGAAGGAAAAGTCAAAAGAAGCAAAACTGTGAAAAAGTACCACACTCCTCACTAGATGTGACGGCAAGAGACAATTTTACAGACCAGGCCTGTGACCCACAGCCTAGATCCGTCCAGGAGCAGTATGAAGTGACTATACTCATGGTGACTCTGTCAGTGGGACAACGTGGATCCTTCTAGTGCTCTTGCTTCCCTCATTTCTAAACCAAATGGCTCAAATGGATGCATTCTAACCTCCTCTAAGATCCTAGGGTTCCTTAGCTTACAGAAGACATAAAGGTATCATGGGATGTAGCGGACAATTCATGGAATAACCTTTTCTGAGAAGAATCTATTTTTCTTTTCTCTGACACCATGAGGTGGGTGATTACTGAGGGGCAGTGCTCTAATCTGATGGGGCGGTCCCCAGGACAGGGGGTGGGGCTACAGCTTTCCTTCCCTTTCCAGAACCTCTGAGGAAAGGGGCCAGGGGCGACTCCATCCAGTTCTAGCCTTATCTCATGGAGGAAGTCTGTGTTCAGAGTTTTCACAGAGGAACTCAAGGAGATTAAATCATCAACTAATTAAGTCTCTAGAATGGCTATGGGGAAAAGAGCCATCCTGTCCTTTTGTTTAGAAAATGCATCCTTCTTCCTACCTCTGCCACCATAAAGATGTGTCTCTAGACAAATGCTCTCTTTATGAACAAAGCCTCCACACAGCAACGGGGTGCGTTTCCTTCCCAGGAGCCACTGCACAGCCTCAGGCTTTACCAGGCCCCAATCTCGGGTGCAGAAATTATGGAAAAGCCTTATAAAGACACCAGACACCGGGATAATCTCTGCCATAATTCCAATATGTCCTTTTTTAGAAAGGCCCCGTTTTTAAAAAAAAAAAAACACTCATTAAATCCCCTAGCTGGGTGGACTGTTGACGATGTCTCCCTATCTAACTGTAGCAGTTTGCCAAGCACAGGGCTCCAGAGATAGGCAGGTGGGGCCGCCTCCTCTGGCCTCACCCACCTCTGCTCCCTCCAGCCCGCGGCACCTCCAGCTGCATAGTTGACTCAGTATCCAGACAGCTGCTTCCCCAAGAAAGAGGACCAGGGCTGGATGGCAATTCTTGTGGCATATTTAATAGAAGAATATGAGAATCACTCTTCCCACACATAAAGCACTGCAGGCACTCCAACTCCTTACAGACACACATGCTTCAGGATCAGCTCAGACATGCACAGCACCCCTGCGCTGGCAGTTTATTTTAAAAAAACAACACCCCCCTGGTTATCACAGGTTCTTTTTTGCCCATTATTTTCCATAACAACAGAAGCGACACAAATTCTGGGGGAAAGGTACTGTCTTTGCAGACTGACACATTCTCAGAGGGGTCATGATTCCCAAGCTCCTTTAACTCCTGAATCAGGCCCAGGAATAAGCGACAATATAAGAATGAGTTTTGTTTACAGCAGTATCATAATACAGCATTGAATCATCCCAGTGCAGTGGCTGTAATTAAGTCCACAATAAAACATTCTTAGTCCAAACACCAGACGAACTAAAATCACCCAACTGCTCACGAACCAAAATGATCAATGCAAGCAGCTGTCGTCTCAATAGTGAAAACCAAAATCGGTAAGGCTTTTCTGGCAGTGAGTCTGACATGAACGGCTCCCTCTCTGCTCAGTGAGGACCCCGCCGCCCTCACTTAGAGTCTTGGTCTTTCTTTTCATCTAAAAGGGCAGAGTGGATCCCCAGCTTTTTCAGTTCTTCCACCAGGTCCCCATTCTGGTGCATCTGCAGAAGAATGTCACAGCCCCCCACAAACTCGCCGTTGAGGTACACTTGCGGGATTGTGGGCCAGTTGGAATAGTCTTTAATGCCTATGGAGAAAGAACATTATTTGTTATTCAAATGGAAAAAGCTGAACCTTTCATGGCTAAATATGTAACTTTTACCCACTACTAGCAGACAACCCACTGTCCCTTCCTGGCTTCCCTCAATCCTAAGAGCACTGTGCTTGCTACTAAGAGCATGAGTTTTTGTGTGAAAGAGACCAATGGTTAGGCTAACTTTTCCAACTACAAACCGTCAGCCCTTAAACAAGTCACCTGATCTCTCAACCTGTTTCCACCCTCATCTCACAAGGTTTTTGTGAGAATTAGGTAAGATTCTCAGTAAAATACCTGATATGTCATGGACCCCAGATTGATGGCAGAGTACTGAACTTGGTAATGCAAGTTGTCTAATATATATAAGGCCATAATTATCCATCTACCAGTCAAGCTTCAAGCGAAGCAAAACTTGAAGAAACGTCACCACCAACTTCGTTTCCAAATGAATCCATCATGGTAACTCATGGCCAACTTGGGCAATCCCACCTGTGCGCTTTTCATGACTCTGACTGTCTAGATTGGTACAGGCCGTCAGTTACTTCTGCTCGAGATGATGGGTTGTTGATTTTTTTAAAAAATCGTTAGCAATTACTTTTACCCAAGGAAAAATTCCTGTACCATGGCTATGGACTATCAGTTTCCATCCATCCAGCCACTGTGATGGGCTCTCTGTGGAGGAGATGATCTGGCTCTGTGCAGAACCCGAAGGGACTGGTAAATCTAATGAAGGAAAGGCCCAGAGCTCAGCATGTTCCCTGTAAAGGGCTGGGGGCGGGGAGTGAGACCAGCTCTGCTCTTAAGAGCTCACAGCAGCCAAGAAACCAATCAGCCCGCATGTGATCAGTCCTGTGTGCAAATGGCTCTGAGGACACAGAGGAGATGAGGGACGCTCTGTGACAGTACACCTGTGGGACTACTCTGCTCAATTCTGAGCCACAAGGATGACAACTGTAACAAAATGGTAAGAAAGAAATGTGGCTTTAATCTTAAGACATAAAAGATTACTCTTTTTTAACATATCTCTTCATCATTCTACTTCCTTTTCTACTTGTATGTTGAGATGACTGTGCTTTCAAAAACATATCCGGCCATTAAAAAGCCTGTATTGGTCACATTAAAAATGAAGACGGTCAAAGCATGGCATGCATTAACTAACCCTTAGAGTTACATATGAGACACTTTCATATTTACACAGGTATTTTTAAATGGCTAAAATCAGCATAAGGGTAAACAACAAAGTCAACAGATGATGTTCAAAGTTTACACAAATCAACTTCTATGTAAACAAATTGAAAATACAAAAACTTGCTCTTGACACCCTATAATTATCGAACATTTGTTTTCCAAACACAATCACTGATTTCAGTTATACCACAAGTAAGTCCCAATATACAATTTATTTTTTTCTTAAAAGTTATTGCCTTCTAAAAAAAACTGACTTTGCTCTAAATGACAGCCCTAAGAGAAAGCCCCCGAGCCAAGGGCTTTATCTTTCTCCTCCAGACTTCACATATGAAGAAATAGTTACATTGCTCTGGACCTTCAAAATGACACCTCTCAGCCGCTCTGGGCGTTGGTAAAGAAACATCAGCTAGCTGGCTGGCAGTTGCCAATAAAGGGTAAATTCCATTAATCATCAAAATGCCTTTATAATGCTAAATATCTAGACATACTAGAATACCCTGATGAGTTCGAGTTGTTCATCGTGTTGATGTTTGGTGCTACATCAACAAAAACAACGAGCATTAATTTGCGTGTTTTTTATTTTCTTCAAGTTGTGTCTTCAAATACAAAGTCTATCAAAATGTAGCTGAGTGTTTAGGGTAAACATGAGCTTCTTTTCATTCTCTTGAACTTTCTTAAATACATTTTATACAAATGAATCATTTACCCACATGATAGATGTTTTGTTTCAATGAATAATATAAGGTGTGAAGCTTTCCATGATAATCAGTTTTTACTGATTCATTTTGGCGGGTGTCTACAATTTTTGAAACATACCAAAAATGGAAATAAATTTGCTGCCTGAGAATCATCCAAAACCACGTTTTACCCTAAAAATACATGTTTTTTTTAAAAATTTTTTATTGCATTTTAGGTTTTGGGGTACATGTGCAGAACATGCAAGACAGTTGCATAGGTACACACATGGCAGTGTGTTTTGCTTCCTTTCTCCCCTTCACCCACATTTGGCATTTCTCCCCAGGCTATCCCTCCCCAGCTCCCCCTCCCGCTGGCCCTCCCCTTTTCCCCCCAATAGACCCCCAAAAAATACATGTTTTTAAAGTAAAATTGCTTTTCATCAATCAATTTCATAGTATCGTACTCAATTGAAAAATTGGCCTTGTCTCATTCATTAAACTTTATGTTTTATGTTCATAAAGATCGTATGTCCTGACTGTAAGATAAGAGAAGGGGAGACTCCCAAAATCTTTACCACCAAAACTACTAAAACGAGCGGGCTCTCAGACATTCTGAACACCCAACACACACAGCCACAGGCAAGTGATGCTAACTTCTCACTTGACAGCAGGTGACAAGTTTACCAAAATTAAACTTAACTGCTTCTTTAATTTTCAGATGAATAGGTGAAAAAAGGCAGCTGGCATCAAGGCAAAACTTTGGCATGCTTCTTAATAACTATGCTATTTTCCAGTTTTAAGAAAACGGATTACCGGTTTAAACATTTAAGGAAATACCCAATTGCTTCCTAGAGAGTGAAGTGAGAAACTTCCAATAATAAAAGACTACTCTTCATAAGTTGAATATTAAAACAGATCCTGCGGACCCACAAGTAACTGTTTAAACATGGTTCATCTCTCTCACACTTTTGTTTTCAAAAACGCAATATGCAGTGCCAGTTCTTACAAATATCACTTGAAATAACTCAGAATCAGAGAGCAACTCTTGAAAACTAGAAAATCATATCCAAGAATAAATCTGGATGATAATCGTATTTCATATATGATAGACAGTGGTGATTCCATCTGGAATAGAAAATGCGGACTAAAAGTACAGCAGAGTAACACCAGGAATTGGTAGTTAGGAGACTATCTTACAAAGTCAATTTACACATGTCTAGTGCTCCATCAAAACACTCCAAAAAAACATATTCACATTCCAAAGCATCAAGCCAGAAAGAGTGCAGAAATGTACTTTAAAATTCCCCTTCAGAACTTTCGAAAGGTATTTTTCCAACGTCATCACATTCAGAACGCTCAACTTTACTCCTGGTTTGGACACTAAATTATAAGGAGCACCATAATCATAGTTTTCTTTTTTCCTGGTAGAACTTCACTGCAGTAGCTTTAGAATCTGATGTGGAATCCAACTCTGCCTCTTACTTACTAGGCTCTGTGACCTTGGGCAAGTCACACCACGTCTGAGAGTCACACTTTCTTCATATTCCCTAATTCAGAGAATGGCGTTAAGTCGAGATAAAGATGAGCTGAGCTGAAAGCATGGAACCCAGCAGATCCTCACTAGAGGAAAAGCAAAACATAGGGTGGAGTGGGCAAGACACAGGCTTACAGGTCAGTAGAGCTAGTCTGCAGCCTGTAAACGGAGTCTCAGACAAATCTGTCAATCTCTTAGCTTCAGTTTCCTCATCTGTAAAATGAGAATATACGCTTTACAGATTTATTATGCAGATTAAATGATATCCAATCAATGAACTGAGTTGAGCTCCGAGCATGGTACCAGGTACAATGGGGACATTTTCTCCATACCAATACCCTCTACCGCCCACCCTTCATAGTAATGCTTTTCTGCAAAAAATACGCAACAGAAAAAGAACAGGAACATACTGCAAGGAAAAGGGATTGAGTGTGCCACAGAGTAATAGAAACACGATTCGGGCCAGGTGCGGAGGCTCACTCCTGTAATCTCAGCACTTTGGGTGGCCGAGGCTGGTACATCACTGAGGTCAGGAGTTTGAACCAGCCTGGCTAACATGGTGAAACCCTGTCCCTAATAAAAATACAAAAATCAGCCAGGCATGGTGGTAGATGCCTGTAATCCCAGCTCCTCGGGAGGCCAACGCACAAGAACTGCTTGAACCCGGGAGGCAGTGATTGCAGTGAGCCGAGACTGTGCCACTGCACTTCAGCCTAGGCAACAGAGTGAAACTGTCCCCAAAAAAACACAAACCATTTATTGAGTTAAGGATTAGTCTCATACTCTTTAAGTATTTTACAAAAATAATCTTATTTAATCTTTACAAAAATCTGGCAAGGCAGGTACAATTATCCCTACTTTACAGATGAAGAAACTAAGGCTTAGAAGGCGTAAGTAACTTACCCAAAGTCACAGTGACAGCATGCAGTGAAACCAGGATTTATATCCAGGCTTCCAGGAGTATAAAAGCCCAGGCTCTGAACCACATGCTACCTGAGTCCCTCACCCTGCAGCTGCCATCTGTCACTCCTGCCCGTGAGCTACAGGTGCATTGCACACATTATCTGTAATATATAGGACTGTTTTATACCTTTAACATTTACATATACAAATGGTATTATGCCATAATTCCATGATTACAACTTGCTTTTTGACTAAATACTGTATTTTTGGGATTCAGCCATGTTAAATACATCTAGATCTACTTTAGTGTATGATTTAGCTTTCCACCACGTGACTAGTCTTCCTTCCTGTCAGTTTTTCACTACTGCAAGCCACGCTGCAATGGGCACCCTGGCACAGGTATCCTAACACAGAGGTCCCCAACCTTTTCTGGCACCAGGGATTGGTTTTGTGGAAGACAATTTTTCCATAGACCAGGGAAGGGTGGGGACGGTTTTGGGATGAAACTGTTCTACCTCCGATCAGCAGACATTAGTTACATTATCATAATAATGCACAACCGAGACCCCTCGCAGGTGCAGTTCACCACAGGGTTTGTGCTCCTATGAGAATCTAATGCCACCGCTGATCCGACAGGAGGCGGCGCTCAGGCGGTTGAGCTCACTTGCCCACCGCTTACCTCCTGCTTAACTCCTGCTGTACGGCCTGGTTCTGTGGCCTGGGGGTTGGGGACTGAAGTCCTAACACACATATGCAGAAGTCAGTCTCTAGGCCAGGGGTGGATAAACTATAGTCTTCAGGTCAAATCCAGTCTACTTCCTGTTTTCATAAATAAAGTTTTATTGGAACTCAGCCTGCTCATTCATCCACGCATTGCCCATGTCTGACTTCAGGCTATGTAACAGCAGAGTTAGTTGAATAGATGTGATAAACACCACACAGCCCACAAAGCCTGAGGTACTTCCTCTCTGGCTCTTTACTAGAGTAGGTCTGCAGTTGCCCGTCTCTAGAATATATACCTAGGAGTCATGCAGCTGGGCCTTAGGCTCTGTTCACCGGGAACCTGACTGGGCACTACTGACAGTTACTCCTCCTTGGTACCGTTTTATACTCCCACCTGCAGCATACCACATGTCCACCACACAAGCACATACACACAACTTGTTACCAACTTATAGGTTTACCAGCATGACACGTATTTCACTACTGTCTTAAACTGCCTGATGCTGAAAAGGTTGGGCATATTTTCAAATGCTTAATAAGCATTCAACAATAGGATATGGTTATTCAACAAACATTTGAGTCCCTATTGCGTCACTCTTCCAGATGCAAGGACTACAATGATGATCTAAGTCGGTAGCAATGTACAGATGTTTATCGTCTTTAAGGCCACAGAGTTTGCAATATAATGATAAATCAAAGCAGCATTTATTTATTAAAATGCTCACTGAAAGCTTGCTTTGCATGACCAGTACACACAGTGCCACAGGCAGTTGTATAAGAGGGCATGTTCCCTGGTCTCTGGAGGGCAAAATACTATGTATAGACAAGCATGATCTCAATGTGTTAAAAAAAAAAAAAAAAAACTGTTAGGAACTAAATCCAAATGTTAATACAGCGGTTTCCATGAAATTCCAAGTGATTTTCATTCTTTAAACTTTTCAGCATTTTGTAAGTTGCTTCCATGAGCGTATGTTCCTTTATTAAGACCAGGATTAGGAAACGATCATGTCAGTCTACTGGGACCTCATCCCTTTGTGACTGTCTTCTGTGTGCATTCCAGATAAAAAGAAAAGGACAAGAAGGTCTTGAGAAGGCCAGAACATGGTGCTGCCTCACAGTCACCTTTGTTCCTTGGGTCACAGTCTCAAGATCTATCTGCATCACACTCCTGGGAACCCAGTTCCCAAAACTAGGAAAGAATGTTTTCCTCCAGTTTGGGCCCTTTGTAAAGTTCAGGTCTCCTTGGCATAAAAACTGACAAAAGGCCAGTTTTGCAAGAGCCTCATTCCTATTACTAGAAATGACCTTGGATCTGGTGCACAGATAGAGCTTTGGCCGGCAAAAGCAAGCATGAGACAGCCTGTTAGTTGCTTCTGGTAAATAAAGGTGTAGAGAGAAGAAAGGAAGAGTCTGAATACCCTGGCTGAACTAATCCTCATTTTGGGAACCTACTTTTACCACCCTGCCCAGGTCCAAATGTTAATACTTACACTAGTCTTTACTTTTCTAATCAATAAAAGAGGGGTATGCTATATTCAATATATATACAACACATTTATTAACCAAAATAGCAATCTGATGAAACTCAACGGTCAAGGAATGGAAGGGTTAAATTCCCGTTGCTGCTGTCTGAACACTTAAGAATGTAAGCTCAGAAACCAGACACCAGACTTGGATGGAAGACAGAAAAATAAAATATTATCAGTACACATTCTTATTTTTGCTCGTTTCAGTTTATTAGCTATATTCCAGCGTATCTCATTTCCAGTTATAGTAAACAAGGGAGAATAAATTCACAAACCAAAGACCTTCAAAACATTATACTAGGCGATAACAATGTAACTTTTTACTAATGCCATATTGGCAATTTGCAGGGGACTCCCTGCAAGGTCTCTGTTAAAAGACTGCCAAATAGGTACTCCTCTTTTAAGCAGAGAAGCTGTCTTTGAAGGAAAACTGCAGGTCCCTTGCCTTGTACATGATAAAACTGAGCCAGTGACTGGTGGCATTCTGGTTGACCAGCAAGACAAAAGGGTCATGAGAATAACGCATGGTAATATCACATATACCTGGCCATTTCAACCTGCTCTCTCCACTCCTCAACATGCCTCCTGGGCCCACCCACCACCACCATCACCTACAGCAAATGGAGGATCAGCCAGCACCAAGCGTTTCTAAGGATTAGACAATCTGGGAAAAAATACATTTGAAAACTATAAAGTGCTAATATTAAGACAGTTACCATTTACTGGGTGCTTTCTGTGCCAGATGTAAGATGATACACACTTTCTGTAATTTTTACTTCCTCTGTCTTGCTCACAAAAACTTTGCCTCGTTTTATCATTATCCTTTTACTGAAGGAAAACGCAGTTAAGTGACTTGTCTAAGTTACACACCTGATTAGCCACAAAAGAGGATTTCAACCCAAAGCTTTTCCAAACACCAGCCTGTCTCATGAATGTAAGGAATGGCCATGATTAGTAATTTCAAATTTAGAATAACAGAGAACCTGGCACTATTTTTAGCACACACCTGGCACCTCTTTTTAGCTAGGGACATGCAGGGACTCAGTCACTGAAAGTATCTGACTGGGATGCAGGTCTCCTAAATCACTCTCTAGAAGGAACAATTCTCATTTCTCCACCAACCCTGACCATCCTGGCCAAGGACCAGGCCCTTGTGCCTGGCCTCTTCCTCCTCCCCCACTCAGGTAAGATTAGCAAACCCATGTGAGGTACTTGGAAAAGATGCTAATTACCTGCAGCCTCCCCTCCAGTCCTGACCCTTCTGGCCTCTGGCCTCTGGCCCACTGGCCCCCGGGCTACAAGGCTGAGGCCGTGGGTTAGCCCCGGCCCAAGAGCCATGGCTGCTGCTTTTCCCCACAAACCTCTCCAAGCCCTGGCCCACACACACTGAGCCCTGTGCTTGAGTATCTAAAGCCAAATGTCTTGACTTTCTGCCCCCAACACAGATCCTAAGACCAGCCGACAGCAGTCCCAACCCTTTGTTTGTGGCAACCACAGAGGATGGTGCTTGACACCATGAGCCACGAGCCAAGAGAGGCCGGCCTCCGACCTCACTAGCATCAATAGCAACATCTGCCCTCTCCCCACCATCGACAGCCCCAGACCCTTACCCACGATCAGGCCAATGGCTTCCAACCTCCCCAAAGTGTCCCCGAAAGTGCCTGTCTTACAGTGGGTCCTTACTTTGCGTTCCCCAACAGTGGAGGGCAGAATCAGGCTGCGGGCCACCCTCCTCGGAGCCAGTCATTGACACGTCGCCCCGAAACGCCTATTTTAGCTCGAAGTGAGGATAAGTGAACCCTTTGGACTTTACCTACTGCTCAAGTTGGCAACAGTATCAAAGCCCCAGATCCTCAAGACCCAGTCAAATCAACCACACCCTCAGCCCAGACTCTACTCCAGGACAGGGCTCCCGGACCTAACCCCGCTCGAACCTCCAGACAGACCCCGGCCGATGGAGCCTCGCTCCAGCCCGGCGCGGCAGAACCCCTCGGCCTCGTGCGGCGATGCTCCTGGGCCCGGGGCCGAGGGCGCCTGCTCAGCACGCGGGCCTGACCTTGTCGGAGCTCCGGGTCGTCCAGCACATTGTAGGCCGCGTAGTCGCGGACGCCGTGCAGCCGCAGGATCTGCACCACGGCGTTGCTGAAGCCGCACTGGGGCTGCTCCGGCGTCCCCTTGAGGAAGACCACCACCTTGTCCTTCTTCACCAGCGCGTCCAGCTGCTCCGCCGAGCCGCCGCCGCCCGCGCCCGAGCCCGCCGCCCGCACGCCCGGAACCCAAAAGCCACCGCCGCCCGCGCCGCGCCCCCAGCGGAGCAGAGCTGCCGCCGCTCGGCGGAGGGACCCGCTCATCCCTGCACGCTCGCCGAAGCCCACGATGGCCCGGGGCCCTAAGCTGACCAACCGGAGCCCTCCCCGGCCCGCGGTAGTCCGGCCCGTCCCACGATGGTCCTCATTGGGCCTGCTCTAAACTGCCCTCTGTGATTGGACAACACCGACCGGCAATACTCAATTCTACCAATCACGTTGCTCGGCCCGCCTGGCCGCTGGGAGGTGGGCCTTATGCCGGAGCCGCATTCTATTGCGTTACTATTGGCAGTAGGCAACCGCTTTGTTAGTTTATTGGAGAGAGTAGATGTCCATCAGGGTCTCGCTTGCAGGGCAACAAGAGGCAAAACAAGAGGGAAGACGGCTTTCCTCCCATGAGCCAATGGGGCCAGCTGGGATACTCGGAGACCCCTGGGAGAGGCGCGGGGCTCGCCTGTTACACGGAATGCCGGGAAGGGGTCACCTCTAGATGAAGTTTCCGGTTCCGGTGTTAGCGGCGGTGGAATTGCCATGGCAACGTGGTGGGCTGGCGCGTGGTGCCGGTCTCTCGGGAGGTAGCGGGGCTAGGCCGGGCCGGTATCCGCCTTTCCCAGCTTAGGTGAGCGTCTCCGGGCAGCACCGCGGCCGAATGCGGTTCTTCGCGGCGGGGAGCAGGAGCCTGCCCGGGCTTCCAGCGCTTTGGCCTTAGCTTCCGCTCCTGGACTCTTCCTTGGCTTTGCCGTCACGTGGGAGTTGAGGCTCTCGGGCTCCCGCCCCTGGCGCGTGATTATTTCCTCTAGAACAATTTTAATTTTTAAAGTTTGTAAAGCGTTCTTGCCTGTGTGTTTTTCTCTGGGTTTCTGTTTTCTTCCTTTTTGTAGAGACGGAAGTGGTGGCGGGGGTGGTGTCTCACTTTGTTGGCCAGGCTGATCTCGAACTCCTGGCTTCAAGGAATCCTCCTGTCTCGACCTCTTGAAGTGCTGGGATTACAGGCGTGAGCCACCGCGCCCAGCAGCTTCTGAGTTTCCGGCCTCGTTGGCCCTCCAGACCTTTTAATCTGTTGGGCCTACACTCAGGAAAGGTTTGTTCAGTGGGAACTAAGAATTGAATTCGTTCGTTCCACAAACGTTTCCTGAGCAGCGACTGGGTGGTAGGCGCGGTGCCAGCGCGGAATGTCCAGAGAGACCTGGTGCCTAAAGCTTGGAGCCAGCGGGAGAAATGAGAAGCAGATACAAAGCAGTGTGGGTGTACACAGGAGAAAAAGAAAGCTTCCTTAGGCCCATTGCTTGCTCTGTTCTCCTTTGTGTTTACCATTCCTTGACACAGACAGTATTTACTAGCTTGTTTATTGACTTGCCTATCAGGCACTCAGCTTTATTCACTGCTGTATCCTCTGTGACTAGGACGGTGCTTGAAATGTGGTAGGTGCTCCTGTTGGTGGGAAGAATAAATCTGGAAGAGCAGGGCTCAGTGGAATTGCTACATAATCTGTAGTCTTGGAGCCGCGCAGGGTTGGTAGTACCCTAGAGCACACCAGACTTGCAGAAAAAGCATACTCCAGAGGAAGCTGAGGCATGCCTGCTCGAGAACCAGCTGTTCCATGTGCAATTTTCCTCTGATAGTTCCTGGTCACTGTTGCCACGGTGGTAATGACTGGACTATGTCATTATCTATCCACCAACAGTAAGAGAAGCTTTGCAGTCGAGATATTGTTTAGCAGATGGAGTGTTTTCTGTTGGACACTAAGTACTGCTACAAGTTTCATTTTAAACGTTGAGTATTTTTTTTACAATGTTGCTGGAGGTGATTTGTTTATGCTTTGGGAGTGTTCAAATTTAAAATCAGAAAATCAGCACATATCAGTGCATGAGTCTTTCAGATATTCATTCAGCATGAAACTTGAGCCCAGTAAACTATGAAAGTAAACTTGGGACATTACTCAGAAGTCTCAATGTTATATTTTCACCCCTATCAATATTACTGATGCTTGCTCATTTTCTAATGTGGGACCTGAAATTTACCAGGTGCTTAAAGAATCTTTTTGCTTTTCAGATTCATTGATTCGAGTAAATCAGAGGAACAAGAAACATGAACAGAAATAAGTAGAAAATGCTATTATGCCGAAGCGTAATTATTGTTTGAGAAGTTCAGCATCTGGTGCATTTAATAATAGAGAATACATTAAATTCTTTCCAAAATAACCTTTCATTCATGCCTATGTTGTAAGTTTTTTGTTTTTAAGTAAATATTAGTGATTTGTTCCCCAAAACCTAAACTATTTATTGCTGTCAACTTAAATAAATAACCAGCAGAGAGAAGCTCCCTAAAAGGAAATGGTATTTATTAAAGAGTGGAGCATTATAAGGGGAAAATGCATGAAATAGTTAACCGGGTGTATCCTGGGAGATGAGGAAGACAGAGGTCTTTAAAGGAAAAATGAGGAGGGTTACATAATTGTTTTGAGATAATGATTTTTGATTATAAGGATCAGTAAGAAAGGTGACACCGGTCCCAGGTTGGAGAGGCAGTTGCTTGGCAGGCATTGCAGAAGTATTTGTTGTGTAAGGTTGAGAGGGCCTTTGTGCAGCATCATGGTTTTGCAATCTTTTGTGATAGTTTTTGTTATCAGGCATTTATGCTTGCAGACTCTTTATGGCTTTCCCTGTGTCTATTTTGATTCCAACATCCTTCTCATTGCCCACTCTAAACTGTCTAATTCTGCTTTTGTATTGGTTGAGAGCAGGAGAAGAATTGACAGACTTACATTCTGAGAGCAGTAATGAGGAGTATCGTATTCTTACCTAGTGTATAATATTGGCTTCAGAAACACAGTTGTCTTTTTCAGTTGTTGAACATTGTATTACGTTGAGAATGCAGCTGCCATTAAAGATTAATAAGAGTAATCACTGAGAAGGAAGAGTACAAAGCCTGTGTTTTGCTAAATCATAGTGAAATTGCCATGTTTTTGTAGAATATGTTAAAAACATACAGCGTTTGAAATGCTGAGGATATAGAAAAGCATGTGGGTGCTCTTTCAAGGAGCTATTTTAATAGCATGACCAAGGGCAGGAAACAGATCTGAACCAAAGAAATGGAAACAGTACATCTAAATTTAAATGTTTAATAAAACAACCCAAAATACAGTGAAATATTTAGTGCCAGACATTAGTGATCTTAAGAAACAGAAAACAGTATTCAAAGTATTTCATCCAAAATAGCAGACTTTTGCATATGATTTGGCATTTTGGTTTTGAGATTTCTCTTTCATCCTATGATGAAAACATGACAAATATACTGCTTAAATAAGCAGATGTCATCAGTCTCCATGTATGGCCAAACACTTTGTATGTTTTGAGTAAATGGCCTGTATTAGTTTGCGATGGCTTCGCACCCTGTGGACGACGTTAATGAAGAGGTGAGGGTGGGAAGTACAGAAACTTCTGAGAATCCTGGGATTTCAGTCACAGGATGGATTAAACCCCAAACTAAATAATCATGCCATGGAAACATGCTGACTCAGGCATCCTAAACATGTTTTTCTTCCCCTGTGTTTATTTTTAGATAAGACTTCACTATATTTGGTAAAACTCCTGTTTTCTATCCACTTGTCCAAAAACAGATTCACCATTGGATTAATAGTGTAAACCTTTACATATCTGAGATAGCTTCTTCCCTTTATCAGCCCCAAATGAAGAACTAGAGTTCAGATTACTGAACTGAAGGTGAGGCTTTATCTGAGAACTGCATACATTTCAGTGTTTCTGTTCCTTTACTTTTTTAAAAAATTACTTTGTAAAGAGATAAGGTCTCAGTAGGTTGCCCAGACTGGTCTCAAACTCCTGGTCTCGAATAGTCCTCCTGCCTTGCCCTCCCAAAGTACTAGGATTACAGGTATGAGCCACCGCACCGGCCCTGTTCCTTGTTTGTTCAACAGTGACCTGTTCCTAGAAAATGAGAGGGTGTGTTTGCATGAGAACGTGGTACAAAAGTGGGCTGGCCAAAACATTCTGCAGATGTCATAGTAAGGGCAGAGTGGTTGCTGGGATTGTGCAAGGGGTGATCCACCACACATTCCTAAGCTAAAACAGCATTTGGGACCCATAGTTCTACTGACCTGGAACCTGAAAGCTTTCTCTGTGGTGCCCTTAGCTATCATCTAGTAGTTTTAGAGCATAACTGCAATCCTGGAATTAATTGGATTCCTTGACAACACCAAAAATAATGTAATGTGTAAGAAACTGAAGCAAAATCCAGCCCTCAGAATTTTTCTAGTCCCTAATGCAGAGATAGATATGCTTGTTGGATTTTGACTACCTCTTTCTGACAAGGCAGCTGGTTTATTAATACTTTGGCCATAGGAGTGGCCCCGGCTTTACTCATCACTGCTGCCCCCATCTTAGAGACAGCCTGGAGACAGGAAGGCAGGCCAACCTCCACTGTGTCACACAGGCCCTGCCCCCTTTGCCTGCCCTGAGTCCCTGGGTCACTGAAAAGAAAGGGCGTGCTGTAGATCGGGTTAGTTCAGTCTAGGATAGACTGGGAGGAGGCAGGTAGCACTGATGAAAAGCCCAGATGAATTTCTCCACAGAAAGGCTGCAGGGTTGTAAGGAATCTGTTTGCACTTTCTCTGCTCCTAAATATTTACCCCTAAATGTTATCTTTTGTTAACATTGTACTTTTTTGTTAAACTTTTGTGTATATACATAAATTTATTAGAACCTTTTGTTAACCCTGGCATATCCGTTCTCAGACATTTTGGTCTCCAAACTGTTTTCTCTAATATAATATGTTGTTGAGCCACACTAGCACTTGTGTGTCTAAGTTTTGTTGCTTTCACTTACAATTTCTATTTTCCTGCTTACTCGTACCGTCACCAACAAGTCCTGCAGAAAATCAGCTATATAGTAGATACACCGGTGATTTTTGTGCTTTGTAAAATTAAAGTGACAGAAACTTCTCAGATCTAATAGCTGGATACGGTAGCTCATGCCTGTAATCCCAGCACTTTGGAAGGCCGAGGTTGGCAGATCACCTGAGGTCTGGAGTTCGAGACCAGCCTGGCCAACATGGCGAAACTTTGTCTCTACTAAAAATACAAAAAATTAGCCGGGCATGATGCGGGTGCCTGTCTCCTGTAGTCCCCGCTACTCGGGAAGCTGAGGCAGGAGAATTGCTGCAACCCAGGAGACGAAAGTTGCAGTGAGCTGAGATCGCACCACTGCACTGCCCACTCCAGCCTGGGTGACAGAGCGAGACTCTGTCTTAAAAAAAAAACAACCGAAAACCAGAAATTGAATCAAAAAAAATCTAAGCCATAGCCTGCTGTTTCTGAAAGCTGTGCTGCTTTTGGCCCCACGCTGCTTTCTTGCATTGAGGACCAAGCTCCTCGGCTGCATGCCTTTAAGGCCATACATCTGCTGGACTTCATTCTGTTGTGAGTCTTATTTAATAACAAAGACATGGGCCTGAATCATAGCTCCCATAAATTGGTATAAGTGGTAATCATAAAACTTGTTAAACCTTTTGATTAAAGGTGATGAAAGAATTGCTTACTTTTCCCCAACTGCCTGTTTAATGGCTGTTTTGTAGTATCGTGTGTTTATTTTAACCAGCAGATACTTTCTATAACTCAGATTATGACATTCCAAAGATCTGAAAAGGTTCCTAGATCACAGAATAGAAAGAGTAAGGAACCAGTGCTGTTGTGTGTCAAACCTGTTAGGAAGATTTATCTGTTAGCACAAGTTTCTGTCTTCCTCTGATAGTCACTGAGTTTGCCAGAAGAACATTTAGGAAGTTTAATTGTTTTCTTTTGAATGATTGCTAAAATGTATTGCCAAGGCCATAAATATGCTTTATGATGAGTCAGATCTTTGAGCTTTAATAATTTAATGCCTTCAAAATGCAGTCTTGCTATTGGGGGAACCCATTGCTCTAGCCTTCAGTAGTTCATCTACGCCTGGTGCAGTGGCTCATGCCTATAATCCCAGCACTTGGGGAGACTGAGTTGGGTGGATCACTTGAGGTTCAGGAGTTTGAGACCAGCCTGGCAAACATGGTGAAACCCCGGCTTTACTAAAAATATAAAAATTAGCCGGGAGTAGTGGCGGGCACCTGTAATTCCAGTTACTCAGGAGGCTGAGGCAGGAGAATTGCTTGAGCCCAGGAGGTGGAGGTTGCAGAGAGCCAAGGTCACACAACTGCACTCCAGCCTGGGTGACAGAGCAAGACTCCATCTCAAAAATTAATTAAGTAAATAAATAGAAAACAGTTCATCTAGCAGAAAAGAAATTCACCTCAGTTTCATTTCAGGGAAGGAAGGGACGATTCAAGTTAGAAATGGGATGAGGCATTAATTATTTTCCTTTGCTGGAAGAAATTGGAGGATTATAAATATTTTTTTCTCCTTTTATAGCCAGAAAAATCCTATTTGCTAATTCTAAACTTAATATTTTTTGAAAATGTATCCTAGTGAGATATTGTTAATATCAAACTTTAGTGAGCTATAATTTCAAAGAGTTTTAATAAAATGTTATCATAAGGCTGGGCATGGTAGCTCATGCCTGTAATCCCAGCACTTTGGGAGGCTGAGATGGGTGGATCACCTGAGGTCAAGAGTGTGAGACCAGCCTGGCCAGAAACTCCATTTCTACTGAAAATAAAAAAATTAGCGAGGCATGGTAGTAGGTGCCTGTAATCTCAGCTACTCAGGAGGCTGAGGCCAGAGAATCGCTTGAACCCAGGAGGCGGAAGTTGCAGTGAGCCAAGATCACGCCATTGCGCTCCAGCCTGGGCAACAAGAGTGAAACTGCCTCTCAAAAAAAAAAATAAAAATAAAAAAAGACTATCATAAAACAGTTACATTCTGTTAAAAAAAAAATGGAGAGCTTTTTTGCATAAGTTTTATTATATAGGCAAAATGGAGTGACCAAAAGATTTTGTCTTTTAATACAAATTCAAATTTTGAGGAGAAGCTGTCATATTGGCAAACCTTCCCTCTCCAGATACACAGTGATCTGGCATTTTCATATCGCATGTGTATGAATGCAGCCCTGAGGGGACATATCAGTCTAGTGGATGTGATACTCCCATTGGTTCATCTCTCTGTGTACTGTGCGGCCACAGCTCCGTGATAATCCGCACATACTATTGGCTGTCTAACCACAGAGCAAATAATATCCTCTTACTTGAAGGAATTTTTGCTTGTGTTCAGAAAATAATACATCTTTCAAAGTCATTCTGGTTTTGAGAAGCACGTTTTCTTTGACATTTTGAGTCTGTCTTTCCTGGCAAGGCAGGTAGGGGGCACTAGTCTATTTTACTTAGGAAGCTGGGGCAAGAGCCAATAAGGGCTGCCCCTGGAATTAGACAGTGTCTGGGAATCAACCATTTTGCCCGATACTAGGAAAAGCATCTCAATTCTCACCCAAGGGCTATTCTTATTTTGGGGAATAGCTAACTTACTTCATTTCCTAATACAGCCACAACAGATCAGAAGCAGTAAATTTGAAAGGCTTGCACTGAAAGCAGGAAGAAACAATGATGGGTAAGGAAAAGATGAAGCACTAAGGAGCAGACATTCTGGGATTCTTTGTAGAAAGCAGCATTCTGGGGCATTTGATATAAGAAGGGGTGAACAGCCTTCACCCGTGACCGTTCCTTGTGAATTAGCGCCTTGTAAGTGCTTTCAAGTAACCAAGAAAAAGAAGTTATTTTCCACGTAGTCTGAATAAGAAGTCAAGGAAACATGCAGTTTATTTTAGCTTGCCAATAACAACTGCACACACACACACACACACACATACACACACGCAGTTTATTTTAGCTTGCCAATAACAACTGCACACACACACATACACACACACACGCAGTTTATTTTAGCTTGCCAATAACAACTGCACACACACACAAGCAGTTTATTTTAGCTTGCCAATAACAACTGCACACACACACACATACACACACACGCAGTTTATTTTAGCTTGCCAATAACTGCACACACACACATACACACACACGCAGTTTATTTTAGCTTGCCAGTAACAACTGCACACACACATACACACGCACGCAGTTTATTTTAGCTTGCCAATAACAACTGCACACACACACACATACAAACACACACACACGCAGTTTATTTAAGCCTGCCAATAACAACTGCACACACACACATGCACGCAGTTTATTTTAGCTTGCCAATAACAACTGCACACACACACACACGCAGTTTATTTTAGCTTGCCAATAACAACTGCACACACACATACACACACGCAGTTTATTTTAGCTTGCCAATAACAACTGCACACACACAAACACACACACGCAGTTTAGCTTGCCAATAACAACTGCACACACATACACACATGCAGTTTATTTTAGCTTGCCAATAACTGCACACACACACACAAACACACACAGTTTATTTTAGCTTGCCAATAACTGCACACACACAAACACGCAGTTTATTTTAGCTTGCCAATAACAACTGCACACACACATACACACGCAGTTTATTTTAGCTTGCCAATAACTGCACACACACACACATACACACAAACACACACACATGCAGTTTATTTTAGCTTGCCAATAACAACTGCACACACATACACACACGCGCAGTTTATTTTAGCTTGCCAATAACAACTGCGCACACACATACATACACACAAACACACACACATGCAGTTTATTTTAGCTTGCCAATAACAACTGCGCACACACACACACACATTTATTTTAGCTTGCCAATAACAACTGCGCACACACACACACACACAGTTTATTTTAGCTTGCCAATAACAACTGCGCACACACAAACACAAACACACACGCAGTTTATTTTAGCTTGCCAATAACTACGCACACACACACATACAAACACACAGTTTATTTTAGCTTGCCAATAACAACGCACACACACACAAATACACACGCAGTTTATTTTAGCTTGCCAATAACAACTGTGCACACACACATACACACACACACACACGCAGTTTATTTTAGCTTGCCAATAACTGCGCACACACAAACACACACATGCAGTTTATTTTAGCTTGCCAATAACTGCGCACACACAAACACACACACACGCAGTTTATTTTAGCTTGCCAATAACAACTGCGCACACACACACACAAACACACACATGCAGTTTATTTTAGCTTGCCAATAACAACTGCGCACACACACATACACACACACACACACAGTTTATTTTAGCTTGCCAATAACAACTGCGCACACATACAAACACACGCAGTTTATTTTAGCTTGCCAATAACAACTGCGCACACACACACACATACAAACACACACACACAGTTTATTTTAGCTTGCCAATAACAACTGCGCACACATACAAACACACGCAGTTTATTTTAGCTTGCCAATAACAACTGCGCACACACACACACATACAAACACACACATACACACACAGCTTAAGGTTATGTTAAAAAAAAGAATACTCCTTTATGCCAGGTAAACATTCTGTTATGTACATCACAGTTCATGGAAGACCCCTTGGAAATACCTAGTACATTTCATTAGGTGGTGAGGGACTGAATAATATTGGTGTAAAGTTGAATTTTTCTAACTATACACCAAGTGGGCTTGATGAGAGCTCAGCTGACGATAGGTCACAAAGGGCTGTCCATAAGTTGGTTCTGCAAATGCTGACGTCAGCCCAGGACACAAAGCGGCATCAAAGAGTACAACCACCTCACTCATCCTACTGCCCAGCCCTGCTTCACAGTGCTTGGGGACCAGAATTCCTGCAGGGAGTGTATGCATTGTCATTTTGTCGATTTATTCCTCCCCCCCTCCCCACCACCCCACACACACTAGGCCATCAGCTTCTAGTTGGGTAGGATTCATTTTTGTAACCTGGTGCCCTAGTGCCATCCCTGGGACTTACTATATGTTCAATACATAATTCTTGTATAAAGACTACATTATATAAATCCCAAATGGTGTGGAACTCATCATATTGACCACAGGTGCCACAGGAGGTAGAGAAACATTCAGTGATATGTCCACAGGCTCTGCACTAAACAGGATACAGAGTGGAGTCAGAAGCTCCCAAATCCTCTCAGTCCTGTGATGGGGACAGATGCAAGAATGAAACATGAGAACTGGAGAGGGGAATGGGGCTCTGGGAAAAGCTCAGTGAGCGCTAAGGGATGCGGAAAGCTCAGTAGAGGAGTGACCCTTGAGCTGAGTTTTGAAAGAGTAAAGTGCCTCTATATAAACGGGAGGGACATTCCAGGAAGAGGGAGCAACCAGGGCAAAGGCAAAAGGCCCCTGGGCCTGCTGGGGAAATGCCAGGCCATTTCTTGAGAAGTACAGGATTGGACATAGCTGAGGTAAGGACAGATGGCAAGGCCTTAGGCTCTCCTCTGGATGCGGGAAGGTCCCAGGAGGAGTGTAAGCTGTGGAGGGCTTGAGAGATCACCTTTGCAGGAGAGTTGAGGATGGATTGTAGGTGCCCGAGCTGCCAGGGCCACTTAGGGTCATCAGATTTAACCTTTGGGGTGGGAGGCATGGGGGAAGGGCACCGCATCAAGCTGAGTTCTTGGAAGGTAAGGATGGCAGTGTCTGGTGACTGGCTGACTGTGGGAGGAAGAAGGAAAGATTCAGGTTTATTCCCAGGGTTTTGCTTAGCCACGGACTACACTTGCTGATTCAGGGAATACAGGGAGGGGGAAGGAAGATTGGAAAGGTAGGGTCATGTATTACTTTTGAGCATTTCTATTTCCAGGTGCCTCAGGAACATCTAAATCATCAGGTTATGTGTGAAATAAAGGGAGAGAGTATGCAGATTATTGCCTCTGCAGGTCTGGATTTATTGACAAAGGAGATTTGGGGAGGGAGGGCAAGAAGGAGTGTAGAGAAGAAAGCCTGGAGAAGGCCTGTAGCTGGGGAAGGACAGGCCATGGGGAGAATTGGGAGCAAATGCTTCAGGGAAGAGGCAGTTACCAGAAGCCACAGAGGGCCTGGGCTTGGGGCTCTTGTAGTCCCAGCACTTTGGGAGGCTGAGGCAGGAGGATTGCTTGAGGCCATGTGTTCTAGACTAGCCTGGGCATCATAGGCCCCATCTCTAGAAAAAGTTGTAAAAGTTAGTTGGACACAGTGGTGTGTGCCTATAGTCCTAGCCACTTGAGAGGCTGAGGTGGGAGGATGACTTTGGCCCAGGAGTTTTAGACAGCAGTGAACTATGATTGTACCACTGCACTCCAGCCTGGGCAACAGAACAAGACTGTCTCTTTAAAAAAAAAAAAAGCCACAGAGAGAAGCCAAGTAAGGGCACAGGGTCTCTTGGATTTGGTAATGGGGGTAAACAGTGTGGGCTGATGCAATCAGTGTTTGCTGACCTTGGGCACTTCACTGAGCCTCTAAGGGGCTCTGCAACACGTTGGAGTTGGGCCAGTAAATCTGTCATTTTTGTCTCTGTGTGAACTTTGTTGTAGGCCATCTCTGTAGTTGGTGAACAGAGCAGATGGAGTCCAGTCATTTTGCACAAACATTTCCGTTTGGATGATGACAAGCTTGACTGCCGAAGCTGGTGCACTCATCCCGTCGGCATGGTGCTAGCCGAGACCTCTGAAATACCCAAGGACACCAAGATGTGTGTGCCACCTTCTCTCTTGCCTTTATAGCAGTTGCTTCTGTCTGCTGAATAGGGCTTTCCAATTAACCAGGAGGGACATTTAGTGACACTGGCAGGTTTCCTCTGTATACCAAATCTACAACTTCAAAGAAGAAATTGAAGATAAAAATTCTTTGAAACCTTAGGCCAGGTGCTGCAGCTATTACAGTTGCAAGGACTTGTGGCAGTCGGTTGGAAAACGTTTCTTCTGCATGTGTTCAGTGCCAGCTGTTGGCAGTAGGATTCTATGGTTTCGGAACTACCACAGTGAAACAATGTTCTCTATTAGGGAAGTGTCCTGAGCTGTCAAGAACCGTCATCAAGAGCAGCAGGTTTTGTAAGATATGTGAACCTATTTGGTACCAGCCCCTGCCACTCGGATAGAGGCTTCCCCAAAGAGCCCAGTGCCGACGGCTTACAGGGAATGGATGAGGATGGTGCAATACCCTTCATGGGTTCCGGTGCCCTAAAGAGGATGCCAAGGCCACGCCTCTGCGTGTCTGCCAGGGCTGGGCTCAGAGCCTCCCGGCTTCCTGGGCACTCTGCCTATCACATAGCACTTCTAAGGTGATCACATGTTCAGAACAGCCATCCTTGTCAAAGCAAGGAGAGGATGCTTCAGGAATTTTCAAAAACATGTCTCTAGGGATTAAAAAAAAAAAAAAAACGCAAAGCTTCATTTTCCTCCTTAGTGGGAAGTCTTCCTTACCGCCTCTTCCTGAGTTAGTGTCTGTCGTGAAGCATACTTTGGAATCAGAGTAAGTGGAGGATTTAATTTACCATGGGAGTACACATTTGCACAGAACCTCAAGTTTGTTGTGCATTTCATCATCTTTATGTGAATCTCATGACAGCTCTTACAAGGAAAACAGGAAGAACTGGCCGCATTTTATAAATGTGGAGACAGGAGGAGATGAGATGGCTCACCTCTGCCCAGCCGACTGGGGAATGCAGAGCCCAGAGAGACAGCAAGTCAGAAGATGCTGATCCAGGGAGCTTTTCACTCTGCCACCCACCCCACCATTAGAAACACCGACATTATTAAGGCTGCATTTATATTTCAAAACAAAAACAAGCAAACATGCCAGGTTCGTAATTTGCTGTTGTTTTAACCAAATGATACAGCTCAAGAGTGAGCAGCCATCAGTTCTGTGAGTGAAGAGCAAGCACACATCTTGTGTGTTTAGCAACCGAGGAGGCAGCTGAACGTGGAAGTGACTTTCCTGGTATGTCACAATTCAGAGAATACAAAACCACATTCATTATCTGAAATGGGCTCAGCTGTCTCTGTGTGCCTTATCATACAGAGCTGGGAACTTTGATGTGTGTGGTGTATGTTTGAGTGTGTGTTTTGCTGCCTATGCAGATAATCTACATAACTGGAGGCTTCAGGCTTGCTTTTTACACACACACACACACACACACACACACGACTTCTCACCTGTTACTAACACTGGTGCTGGTTTGTTTGCTGACTATTTGAATTTATCAATAACCTTGCCACAGAAGGATCAGCATAGCTAATCAGTATATGCTGTGTATGGAAAATATAACCTAAAAAACAGATTGGAATTTAATCATGACCACTATTGCTATGAGACAGAATCCACAGTGATGAAGTGTGTGGGTGCTGGGGTGAGACTTCCTGAGTGTGTCCCCGAGGTGAGTCATGTCATATCTGGGTGGTGATGGCCAAGTTTTCACCTTTTTCCCTCATTTAGAAAACAGGATGATAATAGGAGCAATCCTGAAGGGTGGGAATGAGGATTAAATTAATAATATAAGTAAAGGCTTAGAACAGTGTGTGGCCGATGGTAGGTAAGTCCTTAATAAATGTAAAATATCATTATTTCCATCATTTGAGATACCTCACACAACTCATTTTATCTAGAGGACAACTCCAAACACGCATGCCTCCACGTCTCTCTCCTGTCTCTGGATTCCTCTACAAGTCAGTTTTGTACCATGCAGTCTCACATTTGATGATATGCAGCGTTATTTAGTTACATGAATGATTTGCATGTCTTAATGTCGCTTCCCCAACAGACTGTACATTCCTTGATGGCAGGAACCATGTGACTGGCTTTTGTTAGATTTCTGCAACTCAAGAGCCAGTCCTAGGCAACTGTTGGACACTTAAACATCACTAGATGTGTTCATCATTAGGGAAAAGTAGGAAAAATCCGATGCTGTGAGTTAGTAAGTGGGTATTATATCCAACAGCTGAAACTTAAAAGGTGAAGATTTATGTTGACACAGACGTGTGTTCAAAACCTTTATAGCAGATGCATTGATAATAGACAAAAACTGGGAACAACCCAGATGCCCTTCAACAAGGGAATGGTGACCTAGCCCCTGATGCATGACACTGTGGATTGCTGCTCAGCAATGAGAAGGCGCAGACTCGACACAGTAGCCAGCCTGGGTGACGCTCCGGAGAACTACACTGAGTGGATGAGGGCAGTCCCACTGTGCGATTCCATGATTATCACATTCTTGAAATGACCAAATCATAGGAGAACAGAGGAGTGGCTGCCAGAGTTGAAGGAGGGGATGGGGAAGGAGGGAGGAGAGCATGCGGGATCCTTGTTATGGAAGTATCTTGTGTGGCGATGGTGTCTGTCAGTATGCTAGCTATGATACTGTCCCACTGTTTTGTAAGACGCTGCCACTGGGGGAAACTGGGTAAAGCATAGAGGGGACCTCTGTATGATTTCTTACAGCTGCATGTGAATTTACAGTGGTCTCAAAAGAAAACATTTTATTAAAAAAAAAAAAACCCACATACACTTAAGGTGGTTCCAACAGAAGCAGAAAGAGTAGACTGGGCTTCCCAATGGTGGAGAAACATGACAGGCCTCTTCCAGAATGATTTTATATGTTTTCTATTTTCGTTTTTTCCTTTTTTTTTTTTTGAGACGAAGTTTTGCTCTTATTACCCAGGCTGGAGTGCAATGGCGCGATCTCAGCTCACCGCAACCTCCGCCTCCTGTGTTCAGGCAATTCTTCTGCCTCAGCCTCCTGAGTAGCTGGGATTACAGGCACACGCCACCGTGCCCAGCTAATTTTTTGTATTTTTAGTAGAGACGTGGTTTCACCATGTTGACCACCAGGATGGTCTCGATCTCTTGACCTCATGATCCACCCGCCTCGGCCTCCCAAAGTGCTGGGATTACAGGCCTGAGCCACCACGCTGGACCCTTTTTTTTTTTTTTTTGAGATGGAGTCTCGCTTTGTTACTCGGGCTGGAGTACCAGAGAGGTGCCCCTGCTCAGTTGATGAGTGGCAGCTGCCCATGGGGAAGGCAACCTACCCAGAGAAGTTAATAAACCAGGGTGCTGGATCTGCTCACCCCAGAAGCACATGTAGCACCCGAGTGGGAAAGGACAGACCAACACATGGAGAACTGATGAAAAACAAAGAAGAAGGAACAGTTCAGAGCAGAATGGGATGAGAACCAGCCCTCCATGCTCAGACCAGGACCACTCTGATGAGGCACCCCAGAAGCGGGCACCCGTAACGTGAGCTTTTCATCCATGTTCAACTGAAAGCACTTACCTCACCACTAAGTGGGAAGCCAGGCCAGAGATGGAGAGATGAGAATGCAAATGTTTTGAACAGCAGTTCCTATCCTGGGACCCTGGGCAATCCCCCTCCTCCCTACTCTCTTGCCTCAGTTTACCCATGAGGTGCTTTGTTAGCCAGAAGAGCCACTGCAGCTTTTGTTGTACCCTATCTATGGAGACTGAACACAAACACACACAACTGAAAAAAATCTTGCTTAGAAAATGAGGGCCCTGCAGATTGCTGTGAAGCTGGCTAACCAGCAGCAAATGTGAAACAGACCCGGATAATTTCCCCGGGGCTGTTAAATTGATTCCTGCTTCCCTGGGAGTGGTGGTGGAGATGCTGGCTGCAGGGAAGAGACATAGGGAAAGAGAGGTAAAAACTTCGCTTTTTGGAAGACAGATTGTACGTTGCACAAACAGCCCCCACTGCCAAGTGAGTCAGAACTTCCTAACAGCATAATTTTAGTGCCCTTCTTGTGGTTCCCTCTCTGGGCCGTTTCTGAAAGGAAGGTCTCAGGGCGGGGTTTCCTGTGTTGAATTCCAGAGACGACAAAGGGGCTTTTCCCCCAAACCCTTGCCAGATTTTTTTTTTTTTCCAGATAGGTTTTCAGGTCTGCTCCCTTTTGTAGCTGCAGGTAATGCTGAAGATGAGGATATTGTGCCCTCCCTAGTTGCAAACTCGCCCATCCCTTTGCATTGCATATTCAACTTTTGTTTTCCTTCCATATGGACTACTTTGGAGAGGAAAAAAGACTGGCATCGAATAAAAAATAGGGTTCTCTTTTTGATGTGATGTTTATGTCAGGCTTAAGAGAAGTAATGGGTGGCTGGGCATGGTGGCTCACACCTGTAATTCCAGCACTTTAGGAGGCCGAGCAGGTGAATCTCTTGAGGTCAGGAATTTGAGAACAGCGTGACCAACATGGTGAAACCCTGTCTCTACTAACAATACCAAAAATTAGCTGGGTGTGGTGGTGTGTTCCTGTAGTCCCAGCTATTTGGGTGGCTGAGGCATGAGAATTGCTTGAATCTGGGAGGTGGAGGTTGCAGTAAGTGAGTAAGTAAGATTGCGCCACTGCACTGCAGCCTGGGTGACAGAGCGAGACTCTGTCTAAGAAAAGCAATGGAATGGGAGAGTATTCTGAAAAGCAGCAAGCCCTGTAAAGCCTGAGAGAATAGCAATCACAATAATAATAAAACTATCTGCACAGTATTTTGTACTTTATAAAATACATTTATCTCATGTGTTTTCACCTATGAAAAATTATTGCTTTCCCCATCTAGCAGATGAGAAAACCAATGTTGTAAGAGGTCACATGGCTTGTGACCATTCAGTCAGCTACACAAGTAGCAACGCTGGTCCTAGAAAGTGGATATCTCCGTTGCTCTGAACTGGTGCTCTGCACTCGACCAGCAGCAGAAGGGACAGTCATCTCTCTGCACCACAGTCCCCTGACACGGAATTATTGCATCCTGACCTCCTTGGAGGTAGTAGTCTATGCCTCATTCTTCTTCGTATTCCCAGTGACTGGCTATAGTAGATGCGTAGGAATGTTTGATGAAAGACTGAAACACGGTATGCCAGAAACTGTAGCAATCATACTTTTCCCAGAACCATAGCAGAGCAGCTCGCCTGAGTTGGGTGCTCAAACAGCAGGCACAAAACCATACAAGATAGGCTCCTATTATTAGATCTATTTAACAGAAAAGGAAACCTAGTATGAGTAATCAGCTGAACCTTGCAAGTTGGGCACTTTGGTGCTAGAGCCTGAGCTCCCAACTGCACCCAGCCATCTCTTCCTGCAGGACATTGGGTTACGGTGGCCTGCTCCACCCTTGGAGCAGCCGGGGGAGCCTTCTCTCTCCTTGTGCAAATCACCTGACCTCTTTGTGCCTTGGTTTCCCCTGTCAGGCGAAACTCATTAAACTTTTCCTAACTACCTGGAGGATGTCTGCAGAGATTTAATGAGGAGACACGTTTGAAAGCATTCTGAAAAGCAAAAAGCATGATCCAGATGCAGGCATTATAATCATTGTTACTCACCGCCTGTACCTGCAGTTTGTGGTAACCTCAAGGCCTGCGGCAGCACCTCTAATGGAGTCACAGAAAGAATAACACATATAATAGGACACTTGGAACCAGTCAGTCACAGGGATGGGAGAGGCCTTGTGTATATCTTCAACACTTAATTACAACTTAATAAATGGGATCTAACTAAGAGGTGTGTGTGGGTCTATTTCAGAGTGAATCCTGGGTTTTGGCTAATTCTACTTCCCTCTCAATTAGGAAAAGACATGCGTGCGTGCACCCCCCCACACACACACACACTATCTTGTCCTGCTTTACAATTCAATCTCTTAGGACGCTGACTTTTACACAGCTATGTTTTACAAACATCTGCCATCTCTGCTAAGAAACAAAAAAGGAAAACACCCTCCCGGAAGCATTGGATTTGGGCCAGTTACTGACTCCTCACCTGTAAAATCGCTAGCCGCACCTAAGTTGTAATGACTGGAGTCTGCATTATACCCAGTTTTACAGCTTGTATCCCTCATGAGTGGCGCTCAGCTGATCCAGAGGAGGTGGAGCCTATCATGCAACTGTGTAATTACTCGGAAAAAGATAAGGACTAAGGGCCAGGATTGTTCAAAGCCCGGCTGGATGCAAGGGAAGGTCGGTGACTGCTGACCTGGGAGGAGAGGGAGAGAGCGCCAAGCTGGGCAGGCTTCCAGCCGTCAGGCAGTGGGAGTGTGAGAGGAGGCTGTGGAGCAGACCCCAGGCCAAGGCAACTTCATGTGCACAGGCACAGAGGCAGATTAGACATTAGACATTCTGGGACCAGGTTAAAGGGTTGGTGTGGCAGGAGCAGGGGTTGGTGAATGGATGGGAGGATATTTCTACTGGGTGGGGAGGGATAGGGGAGGTGCATTCTGAGGCCTTGGGTTTGTTGGAGGTTCACGGTATAGTTGGGGATTCACATTCCTTGTGACTCCTTGACTGTGGGGTGGGAGAGGACGGGCAGGGGTGCCCCCCCCCCGCCCTTTCTGCCTGCGTGAGGCTGGCTGATGGGTGTCGTGTTCTTCTTGGATTTCGCGCCTACGGGCGATGTGCCCTGCCTAGGCCCCCACCTCTGCTCTGTGAGGACAAGACCTGCCGGTGTCCTAATCCCTTATCCAAGTCTGGGCGCACAGATCCAACTTTCCCGGGGAGAGGCAGCTCCGTGCATCCCCTAGGATGAGAAATGGGTGGGCGTGTGGGAAGGAGACGGGCAGGGACCGGGGTTCCGGGCTGCTTTCCAGGTCAGCGTGGACAGGAAGCCTCCTTAGCCCCCGCCCGGGGTCTGCGACAGAGAGCGGTGAGGCTCTTCTTCGGTCCCGGTCCCCGGGGCCACGCAGGGTGTCCGCTGGGCTGGGGCTGCGCACCGAGCGCGCGCGAAGAGGGGCGCGGCCTCTCCCGCCGGGCCACCGGGCTGGTCCCGGCGTGGGCGGGGGTACTCGCGGGTGTCCGGGCCCGCCCCGGCCCGGCCCCGCCCCGCCCCGGAGCCGCCCGGGACTCAGAGAAGGAGGCTCGGCCCCAGCAGCCCGCGGCGCCGCGCTCCTCCACGCTCCTCCACGCTCCGGGCCGGGTAAGTGGCGCCGGGCCGGGAGGCCAGGCCGGGGTCCCGGGCCGGGGCCGGGGCCGGGCGGGTCGGGTGCTCAGTCCCAGCCCAGCTCTGTCACAGCCCCGGGATCAGGGGCGCGGAAAGTCTGGGGGACCTAGGAAGGCGCGCCTGGCGCGGGGGCGGAGGCCCCGGAGTGACAGCTGCAGGCGGGCGGGTATTTTTAGTTTAAATCCAACAGTTCCTTGCTGGCAGCGAAATTCCCGAGCCTTTCCTTTGAACCCCGGGAGCTTCGGCCCGCAAGAAAAAGCCCTAACGCCCGGGGTAGCGCGTCCCAGGCAGGCCGGGGGCCTCCCCGGGGCTTCCCTCTGCCCCCCCTAGGGGCGGGCTGGCCTGTCACCAAGGCTTGCGCGCCGCGGGGACCCGACCCGCTCCTGGCCACCATGAGCGCGCTTGGTAGTGTCTGGGAGAGCAGAGCAGGCGGCGGAGAGGAGGGGAAGTCCAACCCCGAATGCTCAGTTTCGTTCAGACACCTCTTGCCTGTGCAAACTTGGCAAGCAGGTCAACCTCTCTGAGCCTCATTCCCACATCTCTAAAGCGGGCTGGGGGGGCAGTGAGGCCAGAGATGGCTTGCAGGGCCTGAGGGAGCCTCAGATGGATGTTGACTTCTCTTGGGATCTTGGGATCTTTACCCCAAACAGCAGACTCATTGGCGTGTCTCATTGGTCAACCCGGTAGCAGGGTCCTACACCATCCCGCTGACTTCTCCTTCTAAACTGGAAGTCAGGGGATTCTGTCCTGGGCCGGGTGATAATGAATATTTTTAGTTAACCACTTTGGCCTTGAAGCTCCAACCCTGGGCTGCTGCCCTGAGACTCTTTCCCAGGTTCCTGGTCACCCTTTCAAGTCTGAAGTGTTACCTTCATCCCAGCACTGGGTGGGGTGGCTTTCTACAGCCAAGGGCTGCTACTGGGATAGCCTGATGTGTGTTGGAGGCATGCCCCATCATCCCACATGAATGAGGGCATGAGGAGAATGGACTGTCCTCCCAGAAAGGAGAGTGTGTCACAAAATCACTGTGGTTCTGAGCTTGGCAGGACAGCCTCCTTCATCCACCAAGAGGAGCAGAAACAGGCCCAGAGATGGGGAGTGATTTGCCCAGAGCCACACTGCCTGGCTCGCTTAAAGGGCCCGGCCTTGCCGCCTGCACGACCAGGGCAGCCAACAGCCCACAGAAGTCAGGATCTGGGAGGTGGGAGGGGCGTATCGGTGCCAACAAGCTGTTTTGCTCAGTTTCCTGTCACTGTGCCCCAGTGGGACGCTCTAGCACATGTGGGTCTGCACATTCCTCAGGCCGGACAGCGCTCAGCAGGCTGACAGCCACAGCTGTGCCAAGCCTGCTGGCCCCGGGCGTTGTTTTCAGCCAGAGAGGCCCCTCTGGGGTGGCTGAGCGGGAAGTGGGCTGGGATGGCTTATTTCTGGAACTCACGTCTTGCCGCGGGTCCTGAGGAGAAGGCCTGAGGATGGGCTGGTGGAACAGAGGGAAGTGGAGATGATCCAGGCTCAGGTTTCTGCCTCCAGGTGCAGTCTGGCATCTGGCTCCCTGCAGGTACTTCAGGGTGAGTTGGAGTCCTTTCTGTCTCCATGGGAACAACCCTCCTGCCTGGGTGCTTTGCATGCTCTCCGGCAGTGGTGGACCTGGCCATGCCTGGGCAGCCCCTTTGCCTAGTGATGCAGAAACACGAGGCGGGCTGCTGGGGGCCCTGTCTTCGCGGCCCCAGGAGGCAAGACTGGGCAGGCCCAGCTCAATATCCAAAGCATCTGGGAGCCTTTGGGAGCCCACTGGGCAGCTGGGCCTCCCTCATCGTCCAGCTGTTAGGAATGGGGGCAGTCAAGTTGGATTACCTGAGTCCAGTCCTACCTTAGCCCATTCCTGGCTGTAGCCTTGGGAAAGTTGCTTCACCTTTCAAAGGGTCAGCATCCTTCCCCGGGGAAAGGGGCTCACCGTAGCACTGCAGGTGTTGCCTCAAAGGGTGTCGTGAACACGAAATGAGCTTTGCCCTGATCAGCATCTCACATGATGTCAGACACAGCACACGTGAGCAGGTGTCACAGTTTGAGGTGAAGGGGCATCGTTGGGGATACCTTCGTTCCCCTCTGCTCTCCCCGTCCTCTCCCTGCCTTGATTTCCCCTTGTCTGTCAATAGTGGGTGGGCCTGGCTCATCTACCTCACAGTCCTTCCAGCACAGAAAGCTGGTCCTTGGCCCCAGGGAGGGCAGGAGATTCTAGAGAAGCCTACAGAGGGACTCGAATGTGTCTGTGGGGTCTTCCAAAGCACTTCCTGCCTCTCATCTCCTAGGATCTGGTAAGTAGGCAAGGCTGCCATTGCTGGCCCATTTACAGATGAGGAGGCTGATATCCAGTGGCTGGATGTGGTAGAGCCAGGATTAGAACTCAGGGTTTTTGACCTGATGCTCTTCCTGACACCACATGGCCTATCTTAGACGATCCAAAGACAATGTTGTACTTTCATCATTGGGAAAACAGTACTGACCAGACAGGATGCTTGTCTTCATTCATTAAGCAATCAGTACTTACTGAAACAAAAAAAAAAAGGATTCTAAACTGGTTTTTTTTAAATAACATCTAAAGCACCCCACTGGACCACAAAGATAGAAACCCAGGAGGAGCAGTGTTTCCTAACCCTCCCATCCTGAAAGGAATCTTTGCTTTAGGACTTCGGGATAATGTTCTGGGGCTGAGCAACTAGGAAATGGATGGGTGACAAGTCCAGGAAGCTGATGCCTTAATTCTCTCCTCTCTAAATACTCGCCTTTCAGGGTTGCTGTGAGGATAAATGAGGTAACTGGGGATGATGCTTAGCAGAGCACCCGGCATGGTGGGGCACACCATAAATAGGACTGATGGTTTGTTTTGTTGTTATTGTTTTAGATGGAGTTTTTTGCTCTTGTGGCCCAGGCTGGAGTGCAGTGGTGCAATCTCAGCTCACTGCAGCCGCCACCTCTGGGTTCAGGTGATTCTCCTGCCTCAGCCTCCAGAGTAGTTGGGATTACAGGTGCCTGCCACCATGCCCGGCTAATTTTTTGTATTTTTCAGTAGAGACAGGATTTTGCCATGTTGGGCAGGCTGGTCTCGAACTCCTGAAGGACTGATGGTTTTTATTATTACTAATCCTCATCTATCATTATAACACCAGTGCCCAAATCCGAATCTCGCACCTGGGTTTCTAGGCTGCAGATATGACATAGGGAATCCTAGCATCTCCAAGGAGAACTGCTAACGCAATTATAAAAGCTCAAAACACAAGCTCATCAAGCAATGCGTTGTTTAGTGACACATAGCTGAGAAGTAAAATGATGGCAAAAAGCAAGAAGGTGATTACCTTAAATAAAAGTCAAGCATATTACCACGTGTGCTGAGGAAAGGCGGGAGGATTAGGAGAGTCATAGGGGGCAGTTGCAAAGGAAATCACTTTGTAGTTATTTGCTAATTACGTGTATGTTTTATACATGCCTTTATATATAGATTCTGTTTCACAACATTAAGCTGCTTTTAAAAAGAAAAAGGCAAGGGAATGATAATGCAAAATCAAAGTGTTTATCTTTAGGGAAACGTGGGTAATTGATCAGGGAGATGAGATGCCTGTTTTACTCTCAGTGGGATATATTATGTTCTGTTTCTTCAGTCCAGTGGGGGGCTTATGGGTATTTTTAATTTTTATATATTTATTTATGTTTTTGAGACAGTCTCACTCTGTTTCCCAGGCTGGAGTGCAGTGGCACGATCTTGGCTCACGGCAACCTCAACCTCCCAGGTTCAAGCGACTGTCCTGCCTCAGGCTCCTGAGTCGCTGGGTTAAAGGCATGTGCCACTGTGCCTGGCTAAGGGTGTTATTTTAAAATATGTTTATGCTTCACCATTTACAAATAGGAGGCACATATATTCTATTATATATATAATCTTACATAATACAAATGAGATTAAAAGATCATATGGAGCATTTTCAGATGCTTTCTTAGAAAACCTGCCTCTTTCCTCAGATTTAAATGTTAATCTGGCTGGATTTAAAAAATAAAGCAACAAATCCTGTTGTATGACACATGATTTCTCTTTCATGTAGGAGTCATAATCTCCCTCTTCCCAAATCATACAACAAGCAAGATAACAATAACACTCTATGATCTCAGATTATCAACAGGATTTTTAAAGGTCCTAGCCTAATGATTTATGCTTCTGAATCATAAAATCCTGAAATATTTGAGCTGGAAGGAACCTCAGGTCACCTGGAACAATCTGCTGGTTTTATAACAAAAGGAAGTGTCCTGGTCAAGGCCAACATTGGGCACACATGTAGGGAAGACAGTTCTCTCCAGGCCGCCACGCCTGTATGACTCTCATGGGGACACCACCCAACAGACAGACCAGTGTGAGTCCTGGGTCACAAGCCTCCTCCTTAGGGTAGTCAGGGAGAGAGACGGGAGGTATACATGAGCTTAAACTGATAGGATCATCTTATTTTTAAAAAGTCGGAAGAGAGTTACAATTTACAATGGTACCACACACTTCTAGAACTTATATGAACAGAAACATCCTCAAAGAAAATATATACGCAGTGCTTAGAATCTTCTTTCCTATAGGAAGTCCTCTTGGGAAAGAGCTCCTCATACTCATCCTTTTTTACTGACTTTAAACTTTTATCTTACTTTTTTTTAATTATACTTTAAATTCTGGAGTACATGTACAGAATGTGCAGATTTGTTACATAGGTATACACGTGGTTTGCTGCATCCATCACCCTGTCATCTACATTATCTACATGAGGTATTTCTCCTAAAGCTCTCTCTCTGCTAGCCCTCCACAAGCGCTGGTGTGTGATGTTCCCCTTCCTGTGTCCGTGTGTCCCCATTGTTCGATTCCTGCTTGTGAGTGAGAACATGCGGTGTGTGGTTTTCTGTTCTTACTCATCCTATTTTTTGCAGGGCAAACTTGATCCCTGAAACAATTGAGTGCTGTAGGTATGGTTATTTCCATTTTTCAGTTGGGGAAACAGGTTCAGAGAGGTTCAGTGCCTTGACCCAAATCACACAGCAGGTGAAGATGGAGCAGGACTTTCATCCAGAGGGGGAGTGGAAAAGATGAACCACTTTCCTTTCCAGTGCGCTGTGCTGTGAGCACATTCCTCACTCCTTAGATGCTGAAATTCCACGGCTCAGCCCAGCCTGGGGGGCCATGAGGAAGTGCCCTGGTAGAGGACAGTTGGGTAGTGGCTTTCCAGCTGTCAGATCGCAGAGATGACCTGGAGGCTAACTCTCTACCTCTCCTCACTGCTCTTCCGCAAGGAAGCCCACTGTCTGCAGCGTGCGCAGTGGTTCGTGGGGAGCTGGGGGAATCCATCCCATTTTGGTCCCACACAGTTTGGTTCTTGGCCACCTTCTTCTCTCATCAAAGGTATTCTTCCTGCTTTCCCTCTGCAGAAGTGCCTGTCACAGCCAACAGGGCTCCAAGAGACAGGTGTTCTCGGACTGCTTGGCTTCAGATGGTGGCTTTCCTAATGCATGGCTGTTGTGTCCCAGCATGGGTGCTTCCCTGGGCAGTGGAGACCTGGGCCCAGGTCCCAGCCCTGCACCCTACCCTCCACTCTCAGGTGTTACCCATCTAAAGGGGTTAGTGATACTTATGGAGCAGGGCTTAGTGAGGACCTAATGAGAAAGAACTTTACGTGGGTAAGGCAACTTTCAAACTAGGAAACAAACCCTAACTTACATGCCCAGAGAAATTGTGTGTGGGCACTGGAGAAGCATTTAGGAGTGACAGCTGCAGTCCAGGCAGCCGGAGCCTTAGAGATGATCTATGCTTATAATTTTACATGTGGAGAAACCAAGTCTCTGCAGCACAGATGGCTGGCTCAAGTCCTGAAGGTGCTTCAGGGTCAAGATGCTGTCTCCAGGGCCGGGCGCGGTGGCTCACGCCTGTAATCCCAGCACTTTGGGAGGCCAAGGCGGGTGGATCACGAGGTCAAGAGATCGAGACCATCCTGGTCAACATGGTGAAACTTCGTCTCTACTAAAAATACAAAAAATTAGCTGGGCACTGTGGTGCGTGCCTGTAATCCCAGCTACTCAGGAGGCTGAGGCAGGAGAATTGCCTGAACCCAGGAGGCGGAGGTTGCGGTGAGCCAAGATCGCACCATTGCACTCCAGCCTGGGTAACAAGAGCGAAACTCCGTCTCAAAAAATAAAAAAAAAAAAAGATGCTGTCTCCTAACTCCCTGGCCGGTGCTCTTACCTGACAACCACAGTCCCTCAAAGTGTGTTTCATTGATATTCGTGGTGTAACACAACTCAGGATGGTGGCTTGATGAAATGAAATGGCAGGCTTTCAGTGTTCAGCACATGTGGTCATCAACAAGGCATGGGCAGAACAGGGTGGGCCACCAGGGCTCATTGGACTCTAATTTAAGCCACGAGTTTTATTTGAGATCTGAAAAGGGCTGAGCCCCTCCCAAGTGACATTTGCTGAAATAATGCAGTCCGCTGACTCACTGGGGTAGCCTCATTCCTTAAGGACGGGAGGAGCCTGTATTTGACCTTCACCTGGGCTAGTCTGTTTCCTGCTCTTTAAAGAGGGAGGTTGAGATTAGGAGATTTCTAAGGTGCTTTGAAGTTCAGATGTTTTCTTGTTCAAGGACCACAGCCTCAAACTAGGTGTTAGGGACCTGGCTCTGGCCACTGCAGTTCACCCATAACCCCAGCAGGGTCCAGATCACTGACAGGTGACTCCCTGCTTATCCACCTTGCTCTGAGGATTAGGTCCCACATTCTTAGCTGGCCCAGGTTTTTGCAACGTGGGCCACCTCCATGGACCATAAAGCCCTTAGCTCATCCTGACCCTTCTCACCTGACACCTGTGCTCAAGCCGTCCCCCTGCCCAGCTCTCCTCCCTACCCTTTCCCACCAACACCTGGCTAGACATCACCTCCTCCTGGAAGCCCTCCTCAACCACCTCCTAATCAACAGTTTCAAGAGTGATTCCCCACTAGCCTGTGACCTCCTTGAGGGCTGGACACAGGGTTATTCATCCTCACATTTCTGCTCCCAACCCAGAGAGAGGGCGCTATTATTATGATTACTATTATTAAATTAAAAGGCTTTAAAGTAGGATCTTACAAACATTAGGTGTGCTCAGAGCTCTCTTGAATGAAATATGAAGGGCAGATCCCAATATTTCCAGGACACAGGAAAAAAGTGAGCTCTGGAGCCATGGCCTGAGGCTGGGGAGAGAAGGTGCAATATGCATCATCTCCCTTTGTGGCCCCCTTCAGGGGACTGTCCTCTTGGAGAACTCTCCATTCTCCTGGGTTCTCTGGGGGTTGACCGTGGAACCTTGCAGATATCTCTCTCTTGGCGTCCCTGGGACTCACATTTGATGTTCTCTCCCTTGCACATGCCAAGTTTTCCTTCCTCTAGTGTGGCTTCTTGCTCTGTCCTCTTCCTAAAAAGTGCCCCCCACTGGCTGCACCCTCTCTTTGTCGGAACCTCAGCTCACAGCCACAGCCTCAGAGGGACATTCCTGCCCACGCAGTGGCACCCATCCCATCCTGCCCACATGCTCTGTCCTGTCACCTGAAATTATTTGTGTTAATTATTTGCAGCTGAGCTTATTGTCTGTCAATAATAAACTCTAGAAGAAGATAAGGCCAGGAATTGTCCGTCCAGAGCCCAGCCATCAAAGCTGCTCAATACTGTATGTACTTCTAGAATGAATGAATGAATGTATGAGTGGACGATGGAGCACGTTGGGTGCCATCTATGATTCCTGCATGGTTCATCCTTACAGCTCCTAGCGGTCTAGTACTTACTGAATGTCTAAGTGCTCTCTGCCTTTTCTCTCTTCATCCTCCCAACAGCCCAACGAAGGATGCTCTGATGTTATTTCCATTTGGCTGAGAGGTTAAGTAATCCACCTTCAGCTACCTCAGCTAGCAGTGGACTTGGAAATTGAACCCAGGTGTCCTGATCCCACAGTTCTGGCAGGTGACTACCAGGCTGCACTGGCCCTTCCGTGCCGGGAGTGCTGTGGGTGGAAGTGGTGAGTCACTCAGCCTCCTAACCAGGCCTCTGGCTCTTTCTCCACAGCCCCCAGTGGCTCTCACACTGCCAGGCCATTCCTCAAAGGAAATCCTTCCTGTGGGACCAGTTTCACATGAGCTAAGAATGCCAAAGGTTTTCCAGAGCTGGGGCCCGCCCCGGAGCAAGCCACCCTGTCTTCTCTGACCACACCTTTTTGTCCTAGGGAACCCCGGCCACCACTTGTTCACTAACTGTTGAGAACTTGGTGACCACAAGCCAGTGGCTGCAGGGTTGGGTGTGAGCCAGTTGGCATTGCCAGGTTAATCTCTGTCATTTAGCCAGCACCAGGCAGGGAGCAGGCCTGCCTTCCGTGATTTGCCTATTTATCTGTTTGCTGATTTCAAGCTCAAGTTTGCTCAGGCATAATTTTAAAAAATTGATTATTTAAAAAATTCCATCTGTGGCATCTCTTGTCTCACTTCCCTCTGGGTAAAACCACCCAAATGTCCAGGGAGGGGGATCGAGGCTCTTCTGGCCACAGTCTTCACTTGCTAATGTGCTGCTTGGAGGGGATGAGAGGATGGCCCCAGAAGTTCCTGTCTGGCTCTCCTGCAGGAAGCTGCAGGGTTTAGCTGGAGCCCACTTTGGTTTGGGAGCCAAAGAAGCACGTGTTTGCGGCTGGGACCTGGGCCCTTCCGCTTTGTAACCTGTGCCTTGGGCAGTGGCGTTTCTTCAATGTACTCACATTGGCTGAGGTGGACACAAACTAGGAAGACTGCAGAGACATGGCCCTGCCCTATGGGAGGCATGCGGTGGGTGAGGTGTGTGCTTTAAACAGCCCCATCCTAGGGGATGTGACTCCATGAGAGGGAAGCTCAAGGGGCTGGGAGGGGCACCAGGAAGGACACTTTTATTTTGTCCAAAGGCACAATCTTTCTGGGTCTCAACTCTCTTCCCTGTAAAGTGGGTGCACAGGTGCACACTACTTGCCTTGCTGGGTGTGTGAGCATAAGTTGTGAACCGCAGCCCAGCCCGCGGAGGTCAGGGCCCATCACTAATGTTAGTTTAGCCAGCAGAGCAAGGTATCACTAGCGCCATCTGTGCAAAGGGAGTTCCACTTTTGACTTTGATGGAGTTTTTCTCTGCTCCTAGGCCTCAGGCGGAATCCCCCCAATCTGAGCTGGGACCCTGATTTTGTCACCTATGGCAAGTCACATAACCTCCATGGACCTGGGTATCACACCTGTAAGATGAGGCTGGCTGCACCTTCCCTGCAGTCACTGTGAGTCGGAGATGAGATAACAGATGTGGGATTCCCAGCAAGCAGAAGGTGCTGGGTCACGCCAGTTCCCACAGATTCACTTCCCAGCCTCTCCAAGCGCTCCCTCTTTTCCTTGGGTGCTCCCTAGCCAGGGAGGTGACTTTGCCATTATGCAGATCATTGGAAGGGAACTCAGCACTTCTGCCTGCCTCTGCCCCCAGCACGTGCAGTGAGTTGGACAGGGCACAGCTGCGGTTGGTCAGCCCTTGGCTCGGGTGTTGCTGGCTAATGCCCGTGCCCTAGCAGATCTAGGAAGGCATGATGGGCCGGAGTTGACCCAGCCAAGCCTACATCCATGTGGACAATGTCCCCCTTTAGAGGTATACAGGGGGCAGACCACTTACCTTGACCATTCATTGCCTGCCCAGGGCACCAGCCATCTGCAATTGGCCAATGTGACTTTTTTCTTTTATGAAATTAACTGTGGATAAAAAAGTAATCACCGTAGCAGGCCCTGCTGTCTCATTCCCAGCCCTGAGCCTCTAGGTCCTCTCAATACAGCGGAGGGGCTTAGACCAGGTCAGATCTCAGTGAATTTGGACTAGGGGCTACTGGTAATTGCCAGGATAAATTTGGTGGCACAAGCCCAGGGCACTGAATGACAGCCACTCCCTCTTCATCTCCCCTTCATCTCTTTTTTTTTCCTTTTCTTTTAATTGTTCTGATTAGATGACCTTTTCATAGAGACCTGGGCTCCACCCTGGACCAATTACTTAGAGAGGTCTCTGGATGTGGGGCTGCTTATCTGTAGCTTTTTAAAGCTTCCCAGGTGATCCTGATGCACTGGGATGATGGAGAACCCCTGGATGTAGTCCAGGAGAACATCTCAGTGAGGTGCTAATCTGTGTTTAACAGCTCCCTAACAGTGAGCAGGCCCCACGTGTAAACTAGCAACATTATCCAGATAGAGTTAAACCTTGTTTATGTTCATTACTTTATGACACATGGCAATTGATCCTGACCCTGGTTTTTTATTTAAGGTAAAAATATATTTCTTCCTTTTTTTTAGTTTTTGAGACAGTCTTGCTCTGTCTCCCAGGCTGGAGTGCAGTGGTGCAATCTTGGCTCACTGCAACCCCTACCTCCCCGATTCAAGCAATTCTCCTGCCTCAGCCTCTGAGTAGCTGGGATTACAGGCATGCAGCACCACGCCCACCTAAGTTTTGTATTTTTAGTAGAGACGAGGTTTCGCCACGTTGGTCAGGCTGGTCTTGAAGTCCTGACCTCGTGATCCACCTGCCTTGGCCTCCCAAAGTGCTGAGGTTACAGGCATGAGCCACCATGCCCTGTGTAAACATTTATTTCTTAATCCAGATATAAGAAAAAAGGTAAAAAGAAAAAGTCTTCTTTTAAAATAAACAAGTTTAAATGGGTCATATTAAAGAAAATTAATTAGAAAAAAAGTGGATATGTCTGCATCTCGGATATAGTCAAAATCATGACTGTAACGCACAAATGGCCACACTGTGAAGACACGGAACTAGATGACCTCTAGGGCCCAACATTCTGACAGATCTGAGGGCTGCCCAATGAGATCACTAACCCAGGACTGTTGGCACCAGCCACCTGGACTGGCAGAGAGTGGGACTGGCGGACTTGAGAGCGGCTGTGTGCATAGCAGGGCTTCCCAGTGCAGCTTAACTCAGAGCTCCCCAGGGACAGTGCAGCCAGATTATCTCCGTTTCAATGCATTTGCCTTCTTGCTCCACCTTCCCCAGACCATAGGGGCAGCTTGAGAAGCAATCTATCCAGCAATCAGGGCCATTTTCCTGGGGTCAGCACTGCCACATAAACTCAGTGAATGCAACATTACAGGCTTAGTGCCCACAAGAGCCTGGCTCCTTTGCTGGTGCTTGGGCTAATCAAGCCTTGGAGTGAAGCAAGGTGCCCGGAGTCCCAGGGCAGGACCCAGCACTGCTGCCTTCCAGGCTGGGACTCTGTAGATCAAATAGGGCCCCTGCCCCCAGGTCTTAAGCTCCCCAGAAGGGAAACAGGAACAGAACGTGATATGAATAGGCCCTGCCTGGCCCTGGCCAGCTTTTTCTGCATGTGTCCAGTGGCCCCTACCTGTTATCACTGGAGAGTTGTCCAGTGAGTCTTTCTTTTTTTTTTTTGAGATGAAGTTTCGCTCTTGTTACCCAGGCTGGAGTGCAATGGCTCGATCTTGGCTCACCACAATCTCCACCTCCTGGGTTCAGGCAATTCTCCTGCCTCAGCCTCCTGAGTAGCTGGGATTACAGGCACGCACCACCATGCCCAGCTAATTTTTTGTATTTCTAGTAGAGACGGGTTTCACCATGTTGACCAGGATGGTCTCGATCTCTTGACTTCGTGATCCACCCGCCTCGGCCTCCCAAAGTGCTGGGATTACAGGCGTGAGCCACTGTGGCCAGCCCAGTGAGTATTTCTTTGGTGAGTGATTGTGTGAGGCTCCTATTGTCTCTTTTTTTTTTTTTTTTTTTTTTTTAAATAGAGGTGAAGTCTCTCTATGTCATTGAGGCTGATCTCGAATTCCTGAGCTCAAGGGATCCTCCCTCCTTGGCCTCTCAAAGTGCCGGAATTACAGCCATGAGCCACCGTGCTGGCTTCCTATTACCTTTTAGCTGATGTAGTGATTCACACCATGGGCCCCTGCGAGGGTGGAACCCAGTCTAGCAATGATTCAGATACTGCTTGGAGGACGTGGGGAGATGGTTTCAGCAGAACAACAATGACGTTGTGGGGGGACCTCAGCTTAGTGGCAAAGGCCCCCTAAAGGACTGTAAGTGAGACAAATTCCAGGGCAAAAGCTCCAATGAAGACACGATTCTCAGCATTTGGAAACCTTTGCTTGTCAGCAAAGCTGGCTATCCAGACCGTGTCAGTTTGCTGAAAGGACTAGCATAGAATTTTCTAGGATTCCGGACCCAGAAGAATGCTGTGCTGATAGGCAGAGGGTGGGGTGAGGTAGTTCCCTTGGGCTGATAAATAGCACTGGCCTTGAAGCTTCCAGAACAAACTCTTTTGGTAAAAGAACAGAAAGGAAATATGTAAGTATATTTTGGCTCTTCATCATATCAAGAAAGCAGACACAGATACTATGTAAATGAAGGGATGTTGGTTGTGTTCCAGTAAAACTTTGTGGACCCTGGAATCTGAGTTTCATATAATTTTCATATGACACGAAATATTCTTTTGATGTTTTTCTAACCATTTAAAAATGTTAAAAAACATTCTTGGCTCAGGAGCTGTACAGAATCAGGCAGTGAGCAGTGGTTTGCAACCTCCTGTCTAGAAGCCTTCTCTGAGGTCGGGGATGGGCCTTGCAGATTTGAACTAGTCACTCTTCTAATAATTTCAGTTCTTAAAAATGTAGTTCTGACTGGGTGCTGTGGCTCACATGTGTAAACCCAGCACTTTGGGAGGCCGAGGCAGGAGGATTGCTTGAGCCCAGGAATCTGAGAGCAGCGTAAGCAACATGGTGAGACCCATCTCTACAAAAAATGTAAGAAAATTAGCCCAGCATGGTGGCCCATGCCTGTGGTCTCAGCTACTCAATAGGTGGGAGGCAGGAGGATTGCTTGAGCCTGGAAGGTCGAGGCTGTAGAGAACTGTGATCACACCACTGCACCCCAGCCTGCGCAACAGAGAGACCTGTCTCAAAAAACAAACAAACGAAAGTAGTTCTGAAACAAGTTTCAATCTTGTGTCTACTGTTTAAAATAGAACCTAGTGTTAATTTGTTTGCTCGTTTAGCAAACATTAATGGTCTAGTGGTTAAGAGCAGAGGAAACTTGTTGTATCCTGGCTGTGGGACTTAGGGCAGGTGTCTTAGCCTCTCTGAGCCTCAGTTCTTTCATCTGTAAATAGGCAGGAATAGTAGGACCTACTGCATTAATGAAAGAATCCTGGTAAGACTTAGCCCAGTGCCTGGCAGATAGCATGCCCTTGAAGAAGGTTCACTATTACTCTCTCATGTCTGGTAAAGAGTTCGAGACTTATGTACAAGGGTGGACGGCAATGCTTAACCCTGCATGGTAGGGGAGGCCCAGAGAAGTGAAGGAGCATTTCCAAGGTCACAAGCTAATAATAAATGGTAGAACTAGCAAACAGTGTGAGCGGCAGGATCCTGCCATTTCCGCGCGTCGCCCTTGCAGGGACTTGAGGGTAGATTAAATCCACTTTATCTAGAGGCTTGCTAATGGGATTAATTTAATCATTAGCACCTTTCCCATGAAAGCTGGGGCTCTTGTAACTCCTCATCCCTGTGTCTCAGATTCTTGGGGAGACCAACATTTTTGGAGGGCCTTAAAGCTGGGGCTCAGACCTCCAGGAGCTCAGAGTGGTACCAGCCTGACCGTTTTCTGTGAATGTCTTTGGTGGAAACTCGCTGCTCAACATGGAGCTCTACTTTAGAAGCCTAGAAACAAGCATCTGGGGAAGACTTTTAAGTTTTTCTGAGTCCTGTAGTTTCTGAGTCTCTGCAGAGCTAGTGGAAAGGGCTCTAGAAGGTTCTGGAAGTCAAGATTCTGAGTAGCTGCTTTTGAATAGTGGAATCCTCAGGGCCTTGCGAAATGAATGCCAAAGGTGAGTGCCTGATCAGTTTTACCTGCTGGTTTTCCTTCCGTGACGTGGAGATGGCGGTGTCCTAATTAGTTGCTCATTGCTTCCATTCGGCACCTGTTTGCTTGTGGGGCACCCACAATGGGTCTCCTTCTGAATGCGCAAAGACGGGCGGGGGAGGAAGCCTGTCCTTGGATTGCGGAGGCCTCGGGAGATAAAGCTCAGACAAGGAAGACAGTGACTGGATGTGAGAGCCTGTGGCAGCTGTGATTAGGAGCCTTAAAGGCAGGACACACAGGCCTGTCCCGTGCATAACCCAGAGCAAGTCTCCCTCCCTGTCCTGGATGAAAGGCTGCTCGTGAGCCTGGCTGGTTCTGAGGACACAGGCTCTGGGAACCCAGCCCCTGTGAGTGGCTGGAACGTGAGGGGGAGGGTGGGGTGTCAGCAGAGTGGGGGACAGTCTGGGGGTCTTGGAAGGCGATATGAAGGTGAAAGTAGGTGTGATCAACTGTCCTTGGTTTGCCCAAGACTAAGAGGTTTCCTGGGGTTTGGGACTTTCAAGGTTAAAACCTGGATGGTGTGCGTCAAATCAGGATAAATTGGTCATCCTAGGTCAGTCATGCTGCTCTGTGCACAGGGCGGTCGGGTCATTGGTAGAAGGAGTAAAGGGGGATCATCTCTCCCCTGAGCCTTGGTACGCCCTCAGATTAGACTGCCCCTTCTCAGTGTTCCCAGAGCCCTTGTGCTGTCCTCCAAGGGTCTGTGTGCCCCCCTAAAGTCTGTGAAGGCGGAAAATCTCCTTGGACTTGGGGCCAACCCCTGCCTGCTCTGGGCCACAGTGTTTTGTAAATGCTGTTGGATGAATGAATGAGGCTTGAGGCTTGAGACTTTCCACCTTCATTTCTTCCCCGCTGGGGACAAAGTATCAGATGCTAATTCATGCTTTGCTGCTCTGCACATCTTGTTCCTTCCCCCCACACCCTTCCCTCCTGCGGCCACCTCCTTCACTGTCCCTTCAGCTCAAGTCTCCTCCTCTGCGACTGCTCCTCCCCAGCCCTTCCTCTGAGTGAGTTTCTCCCACCCCTGCCGTGTTCCCTCTGAACTGAACCTCACTCAGCTCCCTAATCGGGCCTGTTTGCGGAGGCATTGTTCTCCTGCATGCGCTGTGAGCTCCTCGAGGGCAGGTCTCCAGCTTAGTGTTTCCTCTGCTGTACACGGCGCCCGGACACCCCATGGAGGTGCCGAGAGAATGAATGGAGCTGAACACACGGAGCAAAGATCCGTTCCTTCCCTCACTCACCAGCTCCTGGATGACAGGCACAGTCCTGGGCAGTGGGGTAGGAGTCCTGGACAAGATTGGTAAAGCCTTGGCGCTGATGGAACTCACATTCTAGAAGGATCTAGTCAACAGGCAAGCAAATAAACATATCAGAAGGTTGCATGTGCTCCGCAGAGGATACAAAGGAGAAGGTGAGTCACCCGAGCCCCTGCCAACTGCTTGCAGACCAGGGTGGAGTCGCCAGCTCCACAGAGGGGACATCGCTGAGGCCCAGCACATGTGGTGCCCATTCTGTGGAGGCAGAAGGCATGCATTGTCCCCGGGTCGTACTATAGTCAACTTGGGCACAGTGGCATTTGCCTTTCATGCAAAGTGTGTGGACCAACGGTTCCTTTAGAGAAATTCATTAAAGCCAGTATTGTCTAAGAGGAGGGAAAATGTATTTGGGAAAGTCAGGCGGGATTTTGTGTGGGAAGCAAGCGTGTGTCCCTCCTGCTTCGCTGCCCCTGCTCCCCCACTGGGAGTACAAAGAATGGGGCTCATATGCTGACCGTCCGCTTCTGCCAGTTGGGTGGGTGCCCTTGGAGCTGTAGCAGCAGCAGGAAAGGTCAGGGACTCTGCTATGGGACTGCTGGGGACAACCCAGGGTGCTGCTGAGGAAAAGGTGTGAAAATGGCTGGCTGCCGTCCCGTGGGCTCTCAGGGAGAGGATCAGCGGGGATCATGAAGGTGGTTGCTCAGCTTCCAAGCACTGCACTCAACAGTGGGGCATTGTTCTCTGGTTCTGATGGGGAGCTCAGCCCCGGACACAGGCCAGCTCCAGGAGGAAGGCAGCCTCCTTCTGCTGAGTGTGGCAGGGCCAAAGCAGAGTCCCAGAGGGCGGCTTCTCCCTGCTGCCTGGCTGTGGGCGGCCGCTGGTGCTGAGGTCTGGGGACTCAAGAGGACATCTACGAGTCTGCAGGTAGCCCCTTCATGTAGGGACCCACAGACGGCAGCAGGACAAAAGGCAGTTTTTAGGCTGGGTGCCTGGCTTCTCACAGGCACATCGCAAACCTGGCGTCTTGAGGTTCTGGCAGGAACAAGCATGTACTAATTATAACCTGCACAGCCTGTTAACCATCGACCTTGGATTCCAAGGAGGTGAAGGTTCTGGGGAAAAGGTGTTAAGGGTTCTCTGTAAAACAGGAAGTAGGCCAGGCATGTTGGTTCACACCTACAATGGTGGTTCACGCCTGAGGTCAAGAGTTCAAGACCAGCTTGACCAACGTGGTGAAACCCCCTCTGTACTAAAAATAAAAAAATTAGTCGGGCATGGTGGTGGGTGCCTGTAATTCCAGTTATTCGGGAGGCTGATGCAGGAGCCTTGCTTGAACCTGGGAGGTAAAGGTTGCCGTGAGCCAAGATCGCACCATTGCACTCCAGCCTGGGCAACAAGAGTGAAACTCCATCTCAAAAAAAACGACAGAAGTTAGTGATACAGGAAGCAGACTCTTCTAGGTGTCTCGGTGGACATCATCCTGCAGCCCCAGCTGAATGAGGACAGTTTAAAACCTTCTGGGTTCTGCTGAGGGACTGGGGGAGAAACAGGGGGCAGGATTGCTTGCTGTGTGATCTTGGGCAGGTTCCTTAACCACTTTGAATCTAACCTTAACTTTATCTACAAAAAGATTCTATTTAATGGTGGATGGGAGGACTCAATGAGCTGATGTGTACAAACACCTAACAAGGTATCTGACACCTGGTGGGTATTTAGGAATGTTAGTTCCCAGTCTTCTACACTATGAAAAATCCTGGAAGGCTTTCTGGAGGCGGTGATGCCAAAGCTGATGGGTGAATGTAGTCAGGCAGAGAAGGGTGGAGGGACCAGTAGGAGCAGAGACCAAAGGGAGAAATGATGTGTACAGGGAACCACAGGCGGCTCCTGCTGCAAGCAAAGGAGGCCGGAAGTCGGGGGCGCTGAGGCTGTAGAGATGGATGGAGAAGGACTTTGAATACCCTGTTAAGCATCTTGGACTTTCTTGGGTAGAGGCTGTGAGGCATGGGAGGCATTCATTCAGAAAAGCCTTTGACTCTGAGCCTTTAGATGCTCCTTTCTGCCAACATAGGACTCTGGTCCCCCCTGCCTCCTGCAAAACTGGCAGATTTCCTGGAAAATAAATGGAAGCATCCTCGTGCCTGAGCCTCTGGAGCCAGGCATGGATTTGGCTCTGCCAGCCAAGGGCCTAAGCACTGCAGAGCCACGGATCTCCCTAGGGGTTCAGGGCCACGGATCTCCCTAGGGGTTCAATGTGTACAGCTCTGAGATTCACTCCCGCCAAGAACTCCCATTGGAAGCGAGCCCTGCCGTTTCTCAGGCTGGGGTGCCATTTGTGAAATTAAAAGCGAGGTTTGAATGGTTGTATGTTGTTTTTGTAAACCGAAGCTGGAAACTGTCGAGGGTATTGTTTTTTGTTTTTTTTTTTTTAACTGGAAAGTAAAGCATGCCAGGTTTCACAGTCAGCCTTGTCCTTCTGCCATAGACTCAGGACCAGCTGGATCCAGCCTGCTGGGGACAGAGAGGTGGCTTCTTTGCATTGAGGGCCTACGGTGCACTAGGCTCAGTCAGTGCCAGGCCCTTTGCATGCTTGTGGGTGCCATTGTCATCTTCATTTTACAAATGAGGAAACTGAGGAACAGAGAGGTGAATATACTTGACTGAGTCACACAGCTAGTAGATGAGAAGTCAGATGCAGTCCATAGCTCAGAGTCTATACCTTTTCTGTCTCATGTGATGTGAATGCTGAAAGTCTGACAGAACTATGAACTCTTTTGATTTGTAGGCTGAGCACAGCGGCTCACACCTGTAATCCCAGAACTTTGGGAGGCTGAGACAGGTGGATCACTTGAGTTCAGGAGTTCCAAACCAGCCTGGCTAACATGGTGAAACTCTGTCTCTACTAAAACTGCACAAATTAGCTGGGTGTGGTGGCGTAAACCTGTAATCCCAGCTACTTGGGAGGCTGAGGCAGGAGAATCACTTGAACCCAGTAGACAGAGGTTGTAGTGAACCAAGATTATACCACTGTGCTCCAGCCTGGGTGACTGAGTAAGACTCTGTCTCAAAAAAAAAAAAAAAAAAGAAATCTTTTAATTTGTAATTAAAATATAACTTTAAAAGCCTCTAATTTAAAAAAATATTAATACCACTTTAAGGAAATTGAAATCTTAGAAATGTACCCATGATTTCACTGCTCTATGATGCTACTTTTTTCCTTTTTTTTTTTTTTATTTAAGAGATGGGATCTTGCCCTGTCACCCAGGCTGGAGGGATTCTGGGCTCAAGAGACCTTTCTGCCTAAGCCTCTAGAGTGGTCAGGATTACAGGCATGCGGCCCTGCATCCGGCTTCATTCTTCATCTTTTTTTACAGTTTTTGCATGATTTGCACAGGAGGGGTTGGCCAGCTGTGGCCTGCTGGTCAAGTGCCACCTGTTTTTGTAAATAAAGTTTTGTTGGAACACTGCCATGCTCATTTATTTACATGCTCTGTGTGGCTGTTTTCCGGCTGCCATGACAGATTTGAGGAGTTGTGACAGAGACCATATGGCTTTCAAAGCCTAAAGGCCTTTCTCTCTGACCATCTCCAGAAAACGTTTGCCAACCCTCGTTCTAGAGTGCAGCACTTTGCAGTCTGCTCTTTTTCTCTGCAGACCACGGTATTAATTTCTCATTGTAAATGGCCACAGTATGCCACAGAGTGGGTGGATGTCACAAACCTTCTCTGCTGGACTTTTATATGGCATCTTTTTACATTTCCTCCCATCTGGAGAAGTGTCACATTTGCAAATCTATTATTTATTTAGCAGGCACTTATATAGCACCTACTGTGTGCTGGCGCTGTTCTAAGCACTTTACCAATATGGACTCTCTCACTCTTCAGATCCGCAGTGAGACGTTTACGCTATTACCATCCCATTTTACAGATGAGAAGGCAGAGTCGGAGGAGTTAAATATACTGGGCTAAAGCCGAGGAGCTTATTTGGCAGCAAAGTCAGGTTTGAATCCTTAGCAGCTGTTAGGAAGTGTCCCAGGGAAAGCAGGCCTCTGTGAATCCCTGTGTGGGGGGACAGGGGCTGGGGCAGTGACTCACCAGGAGGGAGCCCCGCTGGTCCCCATTGGCCCAGCCCTGGAGCCTCCCATCATACAGAAATGACTTGGCCCTGATCTTCCAGCTCGGGCCAAGTGACCACAAATTGTATTTCTTTGTTTAAAATGGCCCTGAAAAGAGGGCCAGCGGCTGTTGCTAAAGAGAAAGTGCAGAGGCCTAAGAAAATAATGGCTCCGGATGGGAAAAAATCCCCTTTGGGTGTAGGAGTGTGAGAGTAGAAGGCTGAGCCCGGCAGGAGCTCGGCTTTGTGGCCAGAAGGGTCCACAGCTTGCTCTCTTGTTAGATAAATGGTGATAAACCTTGCAAATCTTTGAGTTGCCTGGAGAAAAACAAAAATGCAATATAACTGTCCAAGAAACAGGAAGTGGTTAAAGAATGTTTGTGACCTTTACACCATGGACTATTCTGAGCCGTTTACTACGAGAGTCTAACAATGGGAACCATGCATTGCTTGTGGCAAGCATGTCCTTAGTCTTCTGTGAGATAGGGGGCCTTAGGGGAGCAGGCGGGAATTACAGACATTTCCACCAGAAGAACAAGCTTCCTAAGATTTCGTGGAGCCCTCTTGGCCCGTCCATGGGCTCCACATGTTGTCAGAGTAGGCAGGTTAAAATCCCTGGCCCACAGAATCATTTTGGAATGGGAATTTAGCCAGGGCTTCCCACAGGACATTCATGAATGGGTGGATTCCAGAAGGTCCCATGTGAATAAAGGCCGAGTTATAGAGACTGGGTGGAGGGGGCAGGGGAGGGAGCCCACAGTGTGGAGAATCCCCCGAATGCTACGCTCACTTTCCAGAAGAGGAAAGAGGCACTGCGCGTTGCCGGGGCAGGATGCTCTTACCTGTTTGGTTCATTTCTGTGATCGTCAGCATCAGCACCCACAACGGTGTCTGGTAGAGGCTTTGAAGGATTTGTCATTAAATGAATTAAGAGTCTCCCAAGCTTTGGAAAGGAGAGCAATTGGGTCTGGTAAGGTTCTTGGCTAGAAGACAAGGTGACCACAGCCCCACTCTCTGCCCATCCACTTAGGGTCCTTTTAGGGCATGGCCTTCACCTTCTCCCAGCCCCTCTGAGTGGAATGAGAGGTGAGGGAGACCTGGGTTCTGGGGCTTCTGTCCCGTCGGCCCGCTCTGCCTGATTCATTTCAAGCCATATCCTTGAGAGGCCCACCTGGGAAACCTCTGCAGGCCCACCTGCTGTAACCCCAAGCCTCACTGCCCCTCGGGCTTGTCCCAGGCTCAGGCACACTCACCGGGGATGGTCCAGCCTGAGCTGCTGGGGCTCACCCTCCACCCCATCTGTCTCTCGGTCAGCTGGGTGTGTGATGGGAAATCCTGTTCTGAGTCAAAAAGGAACCTTCCTCCTTTGCCTTCCTGATTCACTTCCTCATTTTGCCTACCATTGCAGCCTGGCACAGGCACTGGAGCCACACGGGCCTGGGCTTGCTTCTGACTTGGTGCCTCAGTTGCTGTCTGACCTGGGCAGGAGAGCCAGCCTCAGTTTCCCCATCTGTAAGGCCACACAATGACCCCTGCTTTGAAGGTTGATGGGGGCCTTCATGGTATCTGCCCAGTGCCTGGCATGCAGCAGGCCTCACATGTGGGAACTTTTGCCGTTGTGAGTAGCATTTGGTAACATTTTACCCCACCAACAGGAGTCTCCTTTGGCATCCAAAGGTCAAGACCCATGATGACCTTGACACCTACCAGGACAATCGTAGGGTAGAAGATTAGCCCAGAGCGGGAGATAAGGTAGCAGCAGGCAGGAGACTGCTTACCTGTCAAACAGCATTGCCCAAGGTGGTCCTGGGTGGGACCGTAAGGACAGTCTTTGGGCACAGACACTATTGGGAGGAATGGAGGCTGCTCACGCATTTCATCAGATGTTGCCAAGCTGAATCAGCTCTTGAGAAAAAGCCTTTCTGTCTGAACCCATGAAGATCAGGTTTACAATAAAAAGGAGGCTTTAGGGTTAAATGGTGCTTTGCAAGGCATTTCCTGGCATGTGACCTAAGGTGCAAGGACCCTGCTTGGTCCAATGTGGTTTCTACACCATTGAGCAGATGCTGCCCTGACTGCTTGTGGGTCCTGCCACTGAGTAGGCTGTGCCACTCTCTTGCTCACAAACCCTCACTGGCTCCCTATTGCCCACAGAGTAAAACGCACACAACCCTTTGGAATCCGGTGCTGTTCAAACTCCCAGCCTGCTCTCCGGTATGGCCTCCTCCCGTCTCTCGGTTAACAATTGCCAAGCCCATCCTGCAGCCCGACTTGGCCTTGCACGTCCCCACCTCCTAGATCTTGGTCTCACCAGTCCATCTGCCTGTTCTGCCCTTTCCCACTTCTCAACTTACCCAGACCCTGCTCATCCTTCACGTCCCAGCCAGGGTGTCCCCTCTGCTATGAGCCTCTCCTGGAATCTTCATCAGAGTCATTGACCCTTTCTCTAGACTCTGTGCCTCTGCATTGAACACCCATGGCACTCTCAGACTTAGAGTCTGTGATTCGGAGACTCTGGTGGCACAGCACCAGGCACATCTGGATGTGGAAGTCAAGTGGTCTTTTTTCTTTTTTTAGAGTCGGGAGATGCCACTGAGTTGCCCAGGCTGGCTTCAAACTCCTTCCACCTCAGCCTCCTGAGTAGCGGGGATTGTAGGCAGGCGCACCGCACCTGGCTAAATGGTCTTAGATTTGAACTCTCATCTCCTAGCTACTATCTCTTGAATCTTGGGCAGGCCATGAAACCGCTGAGCTTCAGGGTTCTCATCTATAAAACGAGAATGAATATTAAGACCTACCTTTCAAGTGTAAAATGTTTTTTTTAAAAAATCTCAACAAATGCTGTTGAATTGAACTGAGTAGCTTTCACAGGGGGTGTTTGTTCCTCACTGGAATTCCAAACACCAAATGATGCGCTGCTGGGTTGAGAACGCTGTCACTCAAGACTATTCGTATGAGGGCATCACTTAGCTTTATTTTCCTCTGAGGCTGCAGGCCTCCCATAGCAATGCAGCTGCTGGCAGCCACCCCTCCTTCCCCCGGGCTGGCACTTTGCCTGTCCCATCGGGCTGCATTCAGCACCTCTTTTCAGAGGCAGAGTTTGCTTCTGTTTGTTCTGTTGTTTGATTCAAAAAGTTCATGTCATTTATATAAGGCCTATAAGACCAATCTGGATGCTGAAATGGTGCCAAGCTCTCCGAAACATCTGGCTAAGCAGCTGGGATACACCTAGGTTCAAATCCCGGCTCTGCCTCCAGGGCAAAACCAGTTCTGAGATACTATCCTCAAGTTATCTCAGCTCTCTGAGCCTCAGTTTCCTTATTTCTAAATGGGGATGACGATACCAACCATTAGAGTTGTCTTAAAGAGCAAGTGCATTAATAAATGCTTGGAGAGGGAGGGGCATATTAACTAGCACCTAATAGGTGCTCAGTAGATGGAACGTACTGTCCTCCATTTTGAAAGAAAGATCTCAAGCAGTTTCTTAGCTTCCTTTATATTGGCACCTATTGGTAAGGTACAGGTTTTAGCTTCCTGGAGAAAAACTTCCTTTGAGGCTGAGCTGTGGAACAACAAAAGAGGCTGCCTGAGGAGGTAGTGAGCCACCCTTCATTGAAGGTGTTCAAGAGTCTTGGGAACCTTTGGTGGGTGTATTTTCAAGGAAATTCAAGCAGAGATGGTTGGTTAGATTAGGTCAGTTTTAATGGCCCTCCTAGTTTAGGGATTCTGAAACTTTTTAAAAACAGCTTTATTGAGATATAATTCATGTAATACACAATTCATCCATTTAAAGTATACAATTCAGTGCTTTTTTTAAAAAAAAAAAATAGAGATAGGGTCTTGCTATGTTGGCCAGGGTGGTCTCAAACTTCTGGCCTCAACGGGTCCTCTCACCTCAGCCTCCTAAATTGTAGGCATTACAGGCATGAGCCACCTTGCCTACCTTCAGTGCCTTTCAGTATATTCACAGAGCTGTATAGCCATCACCACAATCATTTTTAGAGTAGTTTTACCACCTCCAAGAGAACCCCTGCACTCCTTAGCAGTCAACTCCCTACCCTCCCACCTTCCTAGCCCTAGGCAACCACTAAGCTACTTCTGCCTCTGTAAATCTGCCTGTTCTACACATTTCACATCAATGAAATAATACAATACATGGTCCTTTGTGACTCGCTTCTTTCATTTAGTGCAATGTTTCTGAGGTTTCTCTATATTGTGGCATATGTCAGCACTGCATTCTTGTTTATAGGTGAATAATATTCCATTGTATGGATAGACCACATTTTACTTATTCATTTATTAGTTGATGGGCATTTGGGTTGCTCCTACTTTTTTTGGCTGTCGGAAACATTTGAGCACAAGTTTTTGTGTGGACATATGTTTTCATTTCTCTTGAGTATATATGTAAGAGTAGAATTGTTGGATCAGATGGTAGCTTTATGTTCAATATTTGAAGAACTGCCAGGTTTTCCGAAGTGGCTGCACCATGTTCTACTCCTACCAGCGGCACGCGAGGGTTCCAACTTCCCTACATCTTCACCAACACTTGTTATTATCTTCTTTTGATTATAGCCATTCTAATGGGTGTAAGTTAGCATCTTATTTTAATTTGAATTTGCATTTCCCTGATGGCTAGTGATGTTGAAATCTTTTCTGTGCTTCCTGGGCTTCTCAGTGTGCTTATTGGCTATCATAGATGTAGGTAGAATTGGCGATTCAGTCCTCTGTCCTTTTTATAATTGAGTCATCATTTTATTGTTGAGTTTTAAGAGTTCATCGAATATTCTAGATGTAAGTCCCTTATCAGATATGTGATTTGCAAAAATTTTGTTCCATTCTGTGGGCCATCTGTGCACTTTTTTGACAGTGTCACTTTTTTTTAACCTTTTTTGCCTCGGAAGTACAAAAGTTTTAATTTTGATGGTGTCTAATTTATCTATTTTTTAAAAAATTTTGTTGCTGTCACATCTAAGAAACCATTGTCTGTTCCGAGGTCAGGAAGATTGATGGCTATGTTTTCTTCCTAAGAGTTTTATGGTTTTGGCTCTTGCGTGTAGGTCTTTGATCTATTTGGAGTTAGTTTCAGTATATGCTGTAATGTAAGAGTCTAATCTCATTCTGTTGCATGTGAATATCCAGTTGTCCACTCACCATTGTTGGAAAGATTATCCTTTTCCATTGAATTGTCTTGGCACCCCTGTTGAAAATTAACTGTCTGCAAATATGAGTGTTGATTGTTTCCTTCTCTGTGAGCCATTTTGAAGAAATAGAATGCTCCTTCTCAGAGGCACAAGAGAGGTCATGGCCATCACTCTACCACTGAGCTGCTGCCAGATCTTGGGAGGGTCTGTTTCCTTCACCGTCTCCCCGTCTATAAAATGGCACAGCTAGATAAGAAGATTCCTAAGAACAGGTCCAATTTTGACATGTTAACTGCAGGGAGGTTTTCACAGAACCTTACATTGGTTCACTGGAACGTCCTGTCATCCCGTGAAGGCTGCCTGCAGCCTGGGATCTAGAGCCAGTCTCAAATCTGGGGACAGTTCCAGCAACTCCCTACCCTGGCCTGGCCCCAGAAAAGCCAGCCCTGCCTTTCCAAGAATGTTGATGTTGTATGTATTTATGGAATAAGCAGCACTGCTTTCCTCCTCTGTGCCAGCTGTGTCTCAGGCCTGATGATACAGAGGAGATGAGATATAGCCTCTGCCCTTGAGGGGGATATTCTCTCTCTCTCTTTTTTTTTTTTTCTGAGATGGAGTCTTGCTCTGTTGTCCAGGCTGGAGTGCAATGGCACAATCTTGGCTCACTACAACTTCCACCTCCTGGGTTCAGTTGATTCTCCTGCCTCAGCCTCCTGAGTAGCTGAAATTACAGGCATGGGTCACGACACCCAGCTAATTTTTGTATTTTTACTAGAAAAGGGGTTTTGCCATGTTGGCCAGGCTGGTCTCAAACGCGGCCTGACCTTGTGATCCGTTTAAGGGGGACATTCCAATGGGAAGATAGACACATCAACAGATGAGGCAGAACTGAGCAGGGCATGCTGGCTGGCACTGTGTGCCACAAGCCACAGGTATGAGAAGGTGGATGGCAATGCATGGCTTTGTTGATCGTTCTGCAGGCCTGGTGCACGTGATGAACACTTGCCCTGGGCCATGTCTGAAGGGTGTCAGGTTGAGCTATGGAGCCAGGCCACCATGGGGAACTCTTCGTAGCTCTTTCACCTGCCGCCCAGCAGCAGCTCGTACTTGACTTTCACCTCTGGCTCTGCAGCCAGCCTCAGCTTGCTGACTGGGGGCTTCCTGGACACTTGTCTACAAGCTCAGTATAGTTCAGGGTCACAGGAAGCCTCTGCAGCTGGCCTGCCTGAAGTCCAATCTTGGCTCTGCATGCTTTGGGGAAAGTTGTTTAACATCTCATCCCTGTGCCTTGTTGCCTTATCTGTAATAAAGGGCTAGTCATGGCATCCCCTGATAGGATACTCGCTTCTGAAGCCCTGTAGAGTGCTGTAGAAGATAGCTGGGCACCGAGCTAGCGCTTCCCGAGGTCTCCAGCCGTTACAGGTTGGAATTGTAGCTTGAAACAATACACCATGACTCCAGCCTGCTGTGCCTGCCATAATAGGTCATTATAGCCCATTGCTGTTACTCATTATAACAGGGAAACATGGTACAGTTAGCCTTTAGGTTGCCAGAACAAGAGATGATGATGATAGTCCTTTACGTTGGGATGGGGCAGGGCTTCTTAGCAGTGTGTATTTCCCTTATTAACTGATGCAGTTAGAAAAAGCCCCACAGTGAAGCAGACGTGCCCCTCCCCTTCACAACAACCTTCCAACTGAAAACTCACTCGTCTCAGAGCTGGTGGAAGTCAGGTGTGAACTATGGCTCCCCTCTGACCTGTGAGGAAACGGGTTTGGGAACAAGTTAGTGGTGGAGCCCACACTGGAACCATGACCCTTAACCCCATTCCAGGGCCTGCTCTGTCCCCATTCATGGCCTAAAGGAATCCCCCCCACCCCCACCTTTTTTTTTTTTAAGATGCAGTCTTGCTCTGGGAGTGCAGTGGTACCATCTTGGCTCATTGTAATCTCTGCCTCCCAGGTTCAAGCAATTCTTCTGCCTCAGCCTCCTGAGTAGTTTGGACTACAGGCATGTGTCACCACACCTGGCTAATTTTTGTATTTGTAGTAGAGATGGGGTTTCACCGTGTTGGCCAGACTGGTCTCGATCTCTTGATCTTGTGATCCACTCGCCTCGGCCTCCCAGAGTGCTGGGATTACAGGCGTGAGCCACCGTGCCCATCCCAGAAAGCCTCTTATTTTGGGGTTACAGAGTCTATGCTGAGGCCCACTCTTACCTCTGATTCCTGCCTTTCTTGGTTTCCCTGAGCCAGCAGCACATGAAATCAAGGACTAATGAGGGCAGAGAGAGGTCCATCCTGGCTCCACATTTCTTTCTTTTCATAAAAAGTAAGCCAGGAATGGTGGCTCATGACTGCAGTCCCAGCTATTTGGGAGGCTGAGGCAGAAGTCTTGGGCCCAGGAAGTTTGAGACCAGCTTGGGCAACATAGCAAGACCCTGTCTCTAAAAATAATAAAATAATAGAACACTTTCTGAGTACCTGCTAAGCACCAACAGAGGTAGGTATTGTGGCTTATATTTTCCAGATGAAATTCCATTCACAAATGTGTGTGAGCACTTGCCGTGTATCAGTGACTGTTCCATGCCATGTGGTGTGATCAAAATAGGCAAGGGCTGTGCCCAGAAGTGGTTTATGTTCAAATGAGAACAACAGGCTCAGCGTTCAAAGGAGCCAGACTGGAATCAGGTCCCTGAACTCAGAAGTTACTGATTTTCAATCCTTATTCTAGGAGACCCCCTGCAGCTGCATGAGTTGTTCAGAAATCCAGACCCTGCACAGGAATCTGTCTGGGGCCTGCAGGAGATGGGAGAGAGGCCCCTGATGTGCAGCCGGGGAGCTCAGAGAGGCCCATGCACCTGTGGGTGGCTGCATTTGTCTCCTGCTTTTACCGGCTTTGGCTGTTGGTTCATGGTGCTTGGTTCTAGCCTCAGAGAGTGGCCTGCATTCAGGGAGTTGGCTGGCAACACCCTGAGAATTGGAGCAGGTCCCTGTTGGCCACATGTCTTTGTCACTCAGCCACTCAGCTGCTCATTCTTTGAGCCTTCAGCCAGCAGGCCCAGTGCTTAGCACACAAAGGAGTTTTCAAGGAGGAGGTGGCTGGGAAGTGCTCAGCACAAAGTCTGGGAACTCAGTGAGGACGTCCTACACCACAAAAGAAGTGCGAACCACAGTGAGGCATCATGGCACACGTACTGGAAGGGCTGAGATGCGAAGGACTGACTGTTCAGTGTTGGCAAGGCTGTGCAGGAATTGCAAGTCGCACATGGCTGCTGGGTATGTAAAACGCTGGAGCCACTTTGGAAAACAGTTTTGCAGTCTCCCCTCCCCTCCCTCCCCACCCCTCCCCTTCCCTCCTCTCCTCTCCTCTCCCCTCTTCGAAACAGGATCTCCATATGTTGCCCAGGCTGCTCTCAAACTCCTGGGCTCAAGTGATCCTCTCACCTTGGCCTCCCAGAGTGCTGGAATTACAGGCGTGAGCCACTGTACCCAGCCTGGCAGTTTCTTTAAAATGTAAACATGCACCTACCATGTGATCCAGCCATTCCACTCCTAGGTATTTACGCAAGAGAAATGAAAACGTATGTGCACACACAAGTATTCATCACAGCCTTGTTGGAAAGCATGCATCAGTGGGTGAAGGAATCCACCATCTGTGGCACAGAAATGCTATGGAATAGTACTCAGCAACAGAAAGGAATGGAACACCAGTACAGGCAACAACATGGACGAGTCTCAACGTAACCATACTGAGTGCAAAAATCAGACCCCTCCCTCTAAAAAGAGTATAGCTGACCCTTGTGCAATGCAGGGGTTAGGGGTACCAGCCTCTTGCACAGTTGAAAATGTCAGTCTAACTTTTGAATCCCCCAAAACGTAACTGCTAATAGCTACTGTTGACTGGCAGCCTTGCTGATAAAGTTGATTAATGCATACTTTGTACATTGTATGTGTTATATATTATATTCTCACAATAAAGTAAGCTAGAGAAAAGAAAATGTTACTAAGGAAATCACAAGAAAGAGAAAATGTATTTACTGTTTATGCAGCTGAAGCGAGTCATCATAAAGGTCTTCATCCTTATCGTCCCCATGTTGAGTAGGCTGAGGAGGAGGAGGAAGAGGAGGGGTTGGTCTTGCTTTGTCGAGGGTGGCAGGGACAGATGACAGTCTGTGTATGAGGGACCCACACGGTTCAAATCTGTTCAAGGGTCGCCTGTATTTTCTGTGTCATTCCATTCCAATCATGTACAAAACTCTAGGAAATGCAAACGAATCTACAGGGACAGTCAGCAGATCAGTGGTTGCTGGGACAGGGTGTGGTTGGGAGGTGGGAGTTACAAAGCCAGCCAGGGAGCTTTCAGGGGAGGCAGGTATGTTCATTTTATAGATGGGTGTTGGCTTTATAGGTATATATGCTAAAACTTATCAAATTGTGCAGTTGAAATATGTGAATTGTCTTGTTTATCAATTATACCCCGAATAAGGTGGTTTAAAATAATGGCAGCGCCAATCTCCAACTGATCAGTCAGGAAGATAAACTGGCCACACCCCTCTTCCTGCCACGCCCCTCTTCCTGCCACGCCCCTCTTCCTGCCACGCCTCTCTTCAGGCAGCTCCTAAGGTTCGTGCCAGCAACATGAACAGTGACACACAGCATCATGGTGTGTCACTCTATCTCTCACCTTGCCAGGCTACCTGGAGCCTCTGTCTTCTCATTGAGAAATAGGAACAATAACAGGATCTACGTCCAAGGTGTAAGAAATAGAAGAAAGAGAACAGAAGAAAATCATGCCAAATGGTTAGTAAACTTGTCATAAGTGGCAGCAGGCACAAGGCTTTGTGGGGACCTAAATAAAGGAGAAGTCACTTCTACAGAGGGAGCAGAGGCTGAAAAGATTTCTCCCCTGTGCCTGCTGTGGATGTGAGCTGAAAAAGAGACAGAGAAGAGTCAGCCAGGAACAGGTGTGGAGGGTCGGATGGGGCGGAGCGGAGCAAAGACTCTCCAGGCAGAAATAACAGACTGTGGCACCCGGACTCTCACGTTCTAGAAACAGGGACAGTGTGGTGTAGCCAGTGTGCAGGACAGGGAGTGCCCTGGCTAGTTAGGACCATAGGGCTGGCAGGAGGCACCATCCTTGAGGGTCCAAGGAACACTGACTTTATCCTTCAGGCTGGGGGCTCTCACCTTGGGGTGTCAGAGGGATTTCTCTGGAGACCATGAGTTTCACATGAAGTTTTAAAATGTGTGTGCAATAAAAACAAAAAAGTTGAAACCCTCTATTTTGGCACAGTCCTTTTCAATGGAAAGACAGGCTCCTCTGGTAGAAGGCTGTCATTTCTCTAGTCCGTGTTGATAAGAGTGCAGTCTGATTATACGTTCTTGAGTAGCCATGATTTTGCTTTAAAAGATCAGTCCATGGGCCGCTGGGGTTTAGGGTCGAGGACTGTGCAGAAGTGTGTGTGGTCATTCCCCACTTTCTGCTCCCTCGGGCTGCCGTACAGATGGCCCAGGAGAGGGAGATGTCCAGGAAGGTGGGGCCAGCCGGCCAGGCAGGTCTGTGGGTTCAGGGAGGGTCCCTCTGTGAGGGAAGACTCCTGCCTGAGGAGAAGTTATGAGGCGTTGGTGGGGAGGGTGAGGCCTGGCACCTCGACTCCCAGGGCCAAGCAGACCATGGGAGAGGAGGTGGGGGGTGGCTTGGGGGACATGAGTCAGCACCGTGCTGTCAGGGGCGCTGGGTGGGAAGATGCAGGCAGGTGCAGGGACCAGGGGTCAGACATCCTGGCTGGCTCTGCCTCACTGGCCCAGATCATCTTGGGGGTGATGGGGGCCTGGGGGCTGACTGAGTACCTGGGATTAGCCTGGGCTGAGAGCAGATGGGAGCTCTCCTCAGGGGCCGGGGCCATGCAGATTTCATTTGTGGGCACTGCGGAGTGTGTTTCCACTGCAAGGCATGGGGTCAGGGAAGGGCTGCTTCCTGGGGGCTTCCAGAAGGGAGGAATCCATCCTCCCTTTTGCCCGGCATTGTGTGGTTGAGCTGATGAGGGGTGGTGGGGGTGCGGTGTACCCCTTGAGTGCAGGCTGCTGTTTGCACCTCCATCCCTCCCAATCCTTGTCCCAAATCAGACTCTGCTGGTCCTCAGGGGTGAGGTGGGTGCTGAGCTTGACAGGAGAAGTGAAGTGGGGAGCAGGAGAGATGAGGGGATGGATATTTATAATCCAGTGGGATCCAGGCTGAGGTTGACATCTGCGCAGAAGCAGTCGTGGCTGCGCCAGTCATTCAGGGAAGGCTTCCTGGAAGAGGAGCCATCTGAGCCGAGTCTGTGGGGAGACTCGGTATCCTAGAGGGAGTGGTATAAGGAGAGAGGGAGAGGAGACAGCCTGGTGAGGGCAGAGGGGAAAACCACTGGGCATTTCAGCAATTCTGGGAGGTCTAGAGGCTGTGGGGCAGGGGTGGCCATTGGAAGGTGGGGTTGCAGAGCTCCTGGCACCTGTAGTTTAGGGCACCCTATCCTTGGTCAGAGAGCAACCAACTGCCTCAGTTTACCTTCAGGGCGTCTGAGGAATGTGTGTGTTCTCACCCTCAAGTGAATGTCTCAGTTCTGTTGATTAAACAGAAGCTGCCACCAGGGGTGGGTCCGGGGAAGCTGTGTTAAATGAAGCCCATTGGACTTTGGGGAGGGAGCCAGTACCCCCACCTCACTCTGCGCTTCTCCGAGAGGAGGAAGCCTGCTCTGCTCTTCAGAAACAGAAGTGACGGATGCAGTGGAGGCACGAAAGGCAGGGGTTCTTTGGACTTTCATTGCTTTCTGATTTCTAATCTTGGCCCACATTGACTCAAGTCTATAGCACCCAGCCCCAACCGCCCCCGCCCTCACTGTGTGGATGAATTTGCCAAATACGCACTCATGCCCATGGTTAGAATCATCCGTTTTCATCTACAGGCGCCTGAGACACCCTCCAATCCATGGGTCTCAAAGCGAGATCCTGGTTTGAAATCCTCGTTAGAAATGCAAATTCTCAACTCCCACTTTTATAAATTGGGGGTGAGGTCCAGCCATCTGGTTTAACAAGCCGCCAGGTGACTCTGAGGCAGGCTCCAGTGTGAAAGTCTCTGAGCGAATCCACCGATCCTCAGAGGATTTTGGTTTTATTTAAATCACGACTCTCAGTGAAATATATTCCCCATTTATACATACATAAGCCATCTCTCAAACAAGCAAGTCTCACAAAGCAGTATTTATTCTTCATCCACGAGAGGCACTGAGATATTTTTCATCCTATTCTATTTTCTTTCCTTACAAACCACTTTTGATCAAAACCCCTGAGTTGATTTCACAACCCAGGCATAAATCACGCATGGTGTGAAATGCCAGTTCCAACCTGGCTGCGTTGACTGGCCTGTCCACGTCACACCAGTGGCCCGTGGCTGTCAGTGTCCTAGCCAGGCTGGGGCCTGTGCCCTGGTACCTTGCCCAGTGCTCTCCGACCTGTGGCAGACGACCTGCGCCTTGCCCGTCTGCCCTCTGACCGGCTCCACCCACCCTGCCAGCAGACCCTGTCCCTCTGTGGCCAGGGCTCCCCTCAGGGCCCACCTCGAACCTCCCAGGAGCCCTCCCCTTCAGAGCCTCTGATTGGAGCCTGAGCCAATCACATTTGGTCCCAAGAGTTGAGGCCCCACCCCTTGGAACCACCTGCCCTGCCCTAGGAACTGAATTCTGCAACAGCCTGGCCTTCATTCCCACCACGGCTGGGGACCTCTCTGTACCTTGCACACACTCTGCCCCCTCCGCTCTGTTCCATTTCCCTCTTAGTTGCCCTGGTGCCCTCCCTGCCCTCTCAAACACCTGTATCTGTGTGCTGCCAAGGCCAGCACTTCCCAGGTAGAAATCCTGGCATCCTCCAGACTGTGCCCAGGGAACTTGGGTTTCATTCATTAAGAGAGACTGTAAATGTGTTTTATGGTCAGTGTATCTGGGGAAGGAGGTGCATCAGAGAGCAGCTGGCTTTCCCTACCAGGCACTACTGGTCTGTAATGGTGGGGCTGACTTAAAATGGTTTGGGACCTCTTGCCTCCAAAGCAGTCCCTGGCCAGTGCCCTTTGTGGCTGTAATTGTAGAGTGGACGTCACAAGCCCTTCCAAGGTGGCGTGGTTCACAGCCCCTTCTCGTGTAGCCGGTAGAGAGAGGGCAGTGTGGCTCTGCAGCACGCATGGCTTTGGTACAGTCCCTTAACCTGCCATGCCTCTGTCTGCTCACCTCTAAGATGGAATGAAGACCGGTAATTGCTCCTCACGTTGGATTAGCTGCCTTGCAGGATTGCTGTGAGATTAAATGAGAAAACACGCAGGCTCCATCATTGAGTTCCTATCCTTCCATTCACACGCTTCGTTCTGAGAATCACCCTCTGCCAATGCCACAGAGGAGAGGATTGCCAAGGCCCATCCTCTTGGTGCAACCTCCTCTGCGATAAATAAACAAAATTATCTTCCCAGAATCTACTGGAAAAAAGCTTTGGGATTAAAACCAGCTGTAGCTCAGTTCCTGAAATTCCATCCAAGCATAAGAGAGCAGAGGGAGAGAGGATAAGGGTGGGAATGTGTGTGGCAGGGCAGGAATGAGTCACGGGACAGTGGAGTGAGTCACGGCAAGTGAACACGCCCGTGCCAGAACTCTGGGTCAGCTTGTGGTGGTGGCCCCAGCCAGCTTGACAGAGCGTGGGCACTAGGCTATAACTGCTAATGGGGCCTGGCGTGGGAGCTGGGGTTGACCCAGTGCCTTCTGGGTTCTAGAGCAGACTGTCAGTGGGCAGCTGGGTTGGTCCAGGACTGGATTGAGTAGGCACAGTATGACTGAGGCTGCCTGGCAGCTGGGGGGCTCCATGGTTGTCCTAAACTCTAGATCCTTGAGCTACAGCTCAAGATAGATTTCTGCCCTGCAGTTACAGGAAGCTGTGTGGCACCAGGGCAAAACTTTAGACTCAGGTCGTCCTTGGTTCAAGTCTTGCCTCTGCTACTTAGCCTCCCAGTGACTTCCGCAGCCCTGTTAGTGTCCTAAACCTGCTTTCTCAGCTGTAAAGTAGGGAAAATATGAATGTCTTGTGGGCCTATGTAGGATAAGTGGGTTAGAGCTATAAACCTTTCCTCATACAGTCAGGCACATGCAGAACACAGGGGAAATGTTGGCTTTTACTGTTATTGATGGACCTGGGCCCAGCACTTTTTAGCCTGGACCCACCACTTTTTAACAGGCTGTTCGCTTCTCCAAGTCTCAGTTTCCCTGTTGTAAAATGGGACAAATAATGCCCGCCACATGACAGTCACTCCCTGAAACTGACATTGCCCCTTTCTTTGCTTGGGAACACTCCTAAAACATGATTGTGGGATTGTGTTAGGTCCCAAGCAGGATTCTTAGAGCCTCTGGATCACTGAATGACAAGAATTACACTGTTTTAAAATTCCCAGATAATTTAAATTTATTTACTTATTTGTTTATTTATTTATTTTGAGATGGAGTCTCACTGTCCCCCAGGCTAAAGTACAATGGCGCAATCTCATCTCACTGAACCCTCTACCTCCTGGCTCAAGTGATTCTCCTTCCTCAGCCTCTCGAGTAGCTGGGATTACAGGCGCATGACATCACATCCGGCTAATTTTTGTATTTTTGGTAGACAACATGGTTTCACCATGTTGGCCAGGTTGGTCTCAAACTCCTGACCTCAGGTGATCCACCCACCTTGGCGTTCCAAAGTGTTGGGATTACAGGTGTGAGCCACTGCGCCTGGCCCCAGAGAATTTTAAAAACTGCTGTTAGAATGTTGGAGGGATTGAGACATTCTGATGTCTCAAAACTTGATCCTTATGGGGCATCAGCCCCTCACCAGTGGCATTGCAAAGCCAAGGAGGGGCCCCACCCAGCACCCCAAGCTTTGAAGAGCTGGAGGAGGGGAAGGGAGTGAGCGAGATCTGTGCCCAGCGACCCCAGGACACAGGGCTGTCAGCCCCAGCCCTGGCAGGTCCACGTGCTGACCTGGCAGGTGAACGGCTCCGGGTGTTTTCTCCAGTGTCAGTATCCTGTCCTTCCTGCCAGGCTGGTCCCCCAGAGACCAAATTGCAGCTCGGCCAATTGCTTTCAGGCCTGGAATCAGGGCAAAGGGAGCTGGTATCCAGATGGACATTCACGTTAGCCGATGGACCACAGGTGCAGCCTGGCCTGGGGGCCCACGCAGCTATTTCTCCCTGTCCTCTGCTCTGCCCTGGGTCACAGGAGGGCTCACCCCCTGCAGGCTGCATTGTCTGGGCTCCCCTATACTGGCTTCTGGCGGTACCAGGGGTAAGTAGTCGGCTGGGGGTTTCTCTGAAAGCCTCTCTGCCCTGAGTGACATCTCCTACAGCAGCTATATTTCCTTCCCGGCTCTAGTTCCTGCTGCTCAGCGGCCCCCAGAAGGGGTCTAGTAACATCTGACGTCGTCTACCCGCCTTGTCTCTCCAGCCTAGGGCTTGATCTCTGGGCTTCTTTTGGTCTCCTTGCAGCTTCTCAGCTCCTCTTCTGAGTTACACCCTCCTGGTTCGCAGCTGGACTAGGAGGGGCTTTACTCTGCTGATCCGACCTTGAGTCACACAGTGTTGCTTTCCTCCCAGGGGACGTTCTGTTGTGCCCAATGATAGGTGAAGTTCAACTTTATTTTGGAGGCAGTATGGTCCAGTGAGAAGAATCTAGGGCTTCAGAATCCAATAGAACAAGGTTCAGATCTCAGTGCCATTGCGAGTGTCTCCATGCCCTGGGCCAGTGACTGCAGTCTGGGCATCCTTATCTGGGTTGTGGAAGGTGACAGCTGCTCCTGGGCCCTGAGCACCTATTCCTGACCAGGTGCTCCCCATACCCACCTCAGTCGGGCCCCACAGCATTCTAAGAGGTAGATGCTGCTGCTGTGCCTGGGGTTGGGGGGAGGAGACTGCCCAGGCCGCCAGCTAATGGGCTGCAGAGCTCAGCTGAGAGGAAGCCCGGCTGCTTCTCCTCTGCTGCTCCTCAGATGGGCGGGGGCTGTCTCACAGACCAGGAGGCCAGGAGGCTTAAACGGGGTGGCTGTTGGACAGGATCCTCACATGGCATGCGCATGTCGTTATTTCATGAGTGTTAGCACCTTGTCTTCCGTGGCTGGCTTTTTTTTTCCAGTCTGCGTCACGTTTTCCGGTGTCCCTGAGTCAACCACACACTTCTTTATGACTTTTCAGCTTCTTCAGAGTGTTCTGAGCTTTCTCTATGACTCAAATTAAGATGTCCCATTTTGAGAAGGTGGCTCAGGCCTGGAGCTCAGATTTTGGAAGCTTCCTGTCCTCTGCCAGAGTGCATCCTTGCAGCCCGTTCCTGGGGAGGCTGTCTCCGGCCGTGCCCACAGGCCTTGTCCACCTCTGGCGGACTGGCTGGTCTTCCAGGCCCGTGGCTTTTGACCCAGGTTCTGTGTTCTGAGCATGGGCTTGGTCTCAAGCCTGCCTCATCATCTGTCCCAGCTCGGGGGTTTCCGGCATGAAGGAAAAAAAAAAAAATCACTTCTCTTCCGCTGTCGTTTGTGATAACCACATGGACGCTGAAACCCAAACCCAAGACTGTTTCCGTTCTGTCTACTCCCTACACCAGCGCCAGCCTGAACCAGAAAGGGTCGGTACCCTCATGGCCAGCCCTTTCACTGACTCAGGGGGGACAGCTCAGAGTCATGCCCAGAGCCCCACTTCCCTGCTGCCTGCAGCCACACCCCAGGGATGTCCGCAGGCAGGGCTTGAAAACAGAAACTATTTTGTTCCTTTTTACCCCTGAGCACATTTCTTTTGCAATATTGTTTGGAAAATGCATAGTTTCTTAATTTTTTAAATACTGTCTCCATTTAACCAGTCCGGAGATGAGAGTTCTCCCCATGCAGAGAAGCAGCTGGCTGTGCTCACTCCTGCAACCTTTTCTCGTTGTCCTTGGCCATGTGCATCTGCCGTCTCTGCAGTGACCCCAGCCTCAGCCCTCCAAATGCAGGGCGCTTCCCTCGTCCACCCACCCTGGCCTGGAGCTCTCTCCCCCTTCCAGTGCCTAACCCTTGCCAGCTCCAGTGCACTCAGCAAGCAGTGCCTCCCAGCCACCTTCCTCGAGCCAGGTGATGACCACTCCTTTGAGGTCCCATGGCCCCTGTTCTGTCTCAAGGCTCATGCTGGCCTTGCTGTCACTCCCTTATTGTACCTCCATCCCCGCCCTCCACCCCCACTGCACTGGACTTGGAGCCTCTCAGGCCAAAACCATACTTGGTTTGTCTCCACATCCTCAGCACTGCACTCAGCAGCCACTTAGTGCACAGATTCATTAGTCTATCAGCCGGTAACCCAGTTCCTACGCTCCCCCAACCCCAAGCTGGTGGTACGGCTGCTGTCTGGGTGCAGGTTCCCAAGGAAGGAAAACCCTCCAGCCAACACCTGTGCATTTGGTAAAAGGAACTATTTCCAAGCATAGTGTGTATGCCAGGCTCTGGGCAGGTATGTTTATTTTATTTTAGAGACAGAATCTCTCTCTGTTGCCCAGGCTGGGGTGCAGTGGTACCATCATAGCTCAATGTAGCCTGGACCTTCTGGAATTCAAGTGATCCTCCCACTTGGCTAATTTTTTTGTTTTTTGGTAGAGATGAGGTCTCACTGTGCTGCTCAGGCTGGTCCTGGCCTCAAGTGATCCTCCTGTATCAGCCTCCCAAAGTGCTGGGATTACAGGTATGAGCCACTGTACTTGGCTGGAGTTTTTAATTAATTAAATCTAGCTGTTATCCCCATTTTCCAGGTGAGAAGATGGACACTCAGAGAGGTTAAGTGACCAGCTAGTGAGTCATGGGGTCTTGACCACTAGGACCAATCCCAGGTGCTTCAGGCCTCACGGCTGGCTCTATCCCAGGCCCGTGCCTGTGGGGTCACTTAGCCAACTAGCTTCCCTGCCTGCTGAGCCTTCTGCAGTTGCTGGCTGTGGCCTTGGACCACCGGAGATAGGGGTTGGCCCACAGCAGCCTATAGGCCAAATGCCCTTGTGGTCTGTTTTTGTCTAGCCAGTGAGCTAAGAATGGTTCTGACATTTTTAAAGGGTTGTAAGAACAAGGAAGACTAAGCGACAGACACTGTATGTGGCCTGAGACAGCTATCTTCTACCTGACCCTTTCCAGGACGAGTGTGCCCCTAGACCCCTGCCAATGCACAGTGTCCCCAGACCATTCTTCCTTGGAAGGGGTTCAGGGAGTGACTAGTGGCTGTACAATGGCCGTGGGAGGCTGGCTTACCTTGGTCTGCTTTAGAGGGAGTGGTGATGCAGGAAGCGGTGCTCTAGGCTGGCTGAGGACGGGTCCTGCAGGCAGACAAAGGGAGCCAGGGCCCAGAGCAGTCTGGCTGGTCCCCAGGCCAGGCTTGACCTGGCTTGCAGGGGTCATGGTAGCATCAACCCTCTCAACCCACAACCTCAGAAGTCCCTGTTCAACACTCAGTGTGCAGTTGGGGAAGCTGAGGCCCAGAGAGGCAAAGGTACATGCCCAGGGCCAATGTCCAGATTCCAGGTTCAGGGCTTTCTCCCATCTTCCCCACCTCAGCCATACTTGGGCATTTAGGTAGCCCCTACCCCTCTTACGACCCAGCACTGCAGGGGACTTCATCTGCTTATTTGTCCCTTCAGTCAACATTCATGAAGGGATGTCAGCTTGACTCGAGAGGCCCACGATGCAGCAGTCTGAGCTGCTGCCCTGCTCAGGCAGGCAGGGAGACTGGCCTGCACAGGACAGCATGCGGCAGGCATGGGGGCCCTGGGGTTCCTTACTAGACAGCGATTTGCTGGGGAGAGGACATGCTCCTCAGAGAGACGATGGGTTTGACTCTGGCAGAGGGGAGGCTACTGGCTGAGAATGGCACATCTGTTGCTGGTGGCTTGTGAGGGAGGATGCAGGAAGACACAAACAGGACACAGGGTGGCCTCGTGGCCAATTGGAAGACTGTGCTGTGACAGATTTGTTAAGTGGGGTTGTGACCTGGTGGATTGTGTTTTAGAAAGTCCTGGCCGGGCACGGTGGCTCACGTCTGTAATCCCAGCACGTTGGGAGGCCAAGGAGGATGGATCACCTGAGGTCAGGAGTTCGAGACCAGGCTGGCCAATGTGGTGAAACCCTGTCTCTACTAAAAATATAAAAATTAGCAGGGTGTGGTGGTGGGCACCTGTAATCCCAGCTACTTGGGAGGCTGAGGCAAGAGAATTGCTTGAACCCAGGAGACAGAGGTTGCAGTGAGCTGACATGGTGCCACTGTACATCAGCCTGGGCAACAGAGTAGGACTCCATCTCAAAAAAAGAAACAAAAAAAGGAAATCCCCCTGACTGCCACTGGGAGGGATGGAAAGAGGACCAGAAGCTCGTTGGGATTTCCTGAGGACCAGGTACTTTCATTCACTAGAGGATGTGTTGCTGCCCTCTCTCTGAGGGAGGGTCTGGCAGTCCTCACCCACCCAGCCACCTCACTGTCCCCAAGGCCTCCACCTTCACCCCTGGCTTCCACAAAGGGACCAGCCCATGAGGTTCTCTGGTGAGAGTCCAGTGACGGGTGTCTGGGAAGAATGTTTTTCTTGTTAAATCAGTTATGGGTGTCACTTGGTTGCTTTGTAATGTTGGAAACTCTTTTTTTTTTTTTTTTGAGACAGAGTCTCACTCCATCACCCGGATGGAGTGCAGGCTCACTGCAGCTTCAGCCTCCTAGGCTTAAGTGATCCTCCCACCTCAGCCTCCCAAGTAGCTGGGACCATAAGCCTGTGACGTCATGTGCAGCTAATTAATTAAAAAAAAAATATTTGTAGAGAGGATGTCTCACTATGTTTGAGACCCATTCTGGTCTCAAACTCCTGGGCTCAGGTGATCCTCTCACCTCACCCTCCCAAAGTGCTGGAATTACAGGCGTGAGCCACTGTGCCTGGCCCCAAATGTTTAAACGTTGTTAAAGGAACAGGCTCTCCTTTTGATTGGCAGTTAGAAGGCCTGGAGCAGAACTCCTCCCTGGGGTCCATGGACCAACAGGAGCCTCCAGCTAGAATTTGGGTGCCTATGAACCTGGATAGGAAGCTAGGTACGTCCTCATTGCTGTGCACCTCTGACTAATAGTATTTCCTTCAATTACGTGTGAAGCAAAGCCAAAGTGAAGCCCTCTCTGGTATTCACAGTGCCTGCAGCTTTGCCACGTGTATTTTTGAGTTGCATTCACAGTCATTGCAGATATCTTGAAATGTCATTTATGCTCAGCACTATTTCAAAATTACAGTAGCTATTAGGCCTACTGTTAAATCTTGCGATTTAATGTGTTAAAAGAGAGGCAAGTTTGTATCTCATGAAATTTGATTTTTAGTATTTGGTAACTAGGTTTTAACATGATTCATTTCCTTTGTAATTCTTTGCGTTTTACTCTTGGCATTTAAAGCCCTTACTCTGAGGGGCAGCTCATGGAAAAGTCCCTGGGCTCGCAGCTCATCCACCTGCAGTCACACGTGTGTTCATCGCGCAGCTTCCTCGCAGCTCATCCACCTGCAGTCACACGTGTGTTCATCGCGCAGCTTCCTCGCAGCTCATCCACCTGCAGTCACACGTGTGTTCATCGCGCAGCTTCCTCATCCTCTGAGAGCTTCTTTAGAGTAGGGTAGCATCTGCTGAATGCTTGTGTGATGCTGTGGTCACAGCATCGGGCCTGTCTCTTAGCATGTGCTTAAGTCCTATGTTTCATTGAACTGACTCAAAATAAGCAAAATTGGCCAAGAGGAGGCTCAGGTTTCCTGAACTTGACCTGCAGCCTCGCCCAGCCCAGTTTGGTGGGTCTGAAGCAACCCACCTGCTCCACCCCACTGGGCCCCTGGGTTTCATCCGCTGTACCCTCCTGACACCAACCACTGAGCCTCACAGGCCATGGGCATTGCCAAAGAGAAGGGTGCTCTAAAGCCTCGCTGCCTCTTGGTGATCAGAGCTTAGATTCTCCACCGTCCTGTCATCTGAGACTTGGGGGAACTCATCTCTGCCCCTCCCATTCCTTGCTTAATAACAATAAAAGCTGAGTTTTTGGAAGCCAGTCAAGTCACACACTAGCCGAGAAATTGGAGCCACGACAAATCAATTTAAACACTTGCTCATCTGATGTGCTTTTCAAGCGAAGCATTCAAAGGCAGGGAGTGGCTACAGGGAACATATTAAGTTGTTAGAAAAAGATCAAAACAGCTCTGAAAGAAAAACAACTCATTGGGGGAATCACAGGACGGGTTTCCAGAGCACAGCCTGTTGGCCACCCGCCTGCCCCTGGCCAGTCTGCCTCCGTTGACCCAGCAGGCGCCTGATGGCCCCTTCCATTTTCTCCTTCTCTCTGGTGGGTTCTCCCTTGAAGCTTCCTCCGGCCCTGGGCAGGGACTGGGGAGAGCGCCCAGGCTCCCAGTAGCTGCTCGTTGAGCTGATAGTAATTCCTTCAATTACACATGAGGCAAAGCCGAAGCGTAGCAAGCAGATGGCCTCACCAACTCACAACTGAAGGAGATTTTTATTTTTAATCAGGATGATTTTTACTGTGATGTAATAAAATTGTAATGTGATGTAAATTCTAAGTGCCTAAGAAAAAACAAGGGAAAAGCCTTCCAACGGCAGTCCTACCCACCACTGACAATCATCCTCAACCACGTGGCTTTCAAGGTCACTGAGCCTCTCGCCCCATGCCAGGGAGAGAGAGAGAGAGGCCTGGGGGTCCTATGGGATGTGCTTAAAAGCCAGGCCTGGGAGGAGCTAAGGCCACTGCACACGGCGCTGGCTTGATCACACAGACCCTTCAATGGCAAGACTTCCCAGCCTTTTTCTGGAACTTCTGGGCTCCGGGGGTCCTCCTGCCTCAGCCTCCCAAAGTTTTGGAATTATAGGCATGAGCCACCATGCCCAGCCCCAGCCTTTTTCTATGAGTGTAGTTTTTGTTAATGTTTCATTTGCTTTACTAATTGAGAGTTGTGACTACTTAATACATAATTTTGGCTCATTTTTTGGTATTGCCATTATATCCTAAAAATTCCCCATCACAAATTCATTTTAAGCCTCCTTTTATTGGCTGCATAATATTCTAAAGTGAAAGTGTACCTTAACTTACTTAAGTAATCCCCTATAATTGGGCATGTAGGTTGTTTCTGGTTTCGTTTTTGCAGTTTTAAATAATGCTGTGTTGAGTTTTTCATGTGTGAAACCTTATACCCATTCCGGGCTCATTCAACAAACAACATGGGCTTACTCTGCACAAGGCATTGTGGGAGATTGGAGGATAAACCAGACGCAATCCCTTTAAATAAAATGCAGACACTAATAACTTTCATTCAAAGCGGTTACACAGTTGCTATATGCAGACAACTAAAACCGGAATGCCTGGGCTTGATGGGGTTTTATTTATTTTTTTTGAGATGGAGTTTCGCTCTTGTTACCCAGGCTGGAGTGCAATGGCGCAATCTCGGCTCACCGCAACCTCCACCTCCTGGGTTCAGGCAATTCTCCTGCCTCAGCCTCCTGAGTAGCTGGGATTACAGGCGTGTGCCACCTTGCCCAGCTAATTTTTTGTATTTTTAGTAGAGACGGGTTCACCATGTTGACCAGGATGGTCTTGATCTCTTGATCTCGTGATCCACCTGCCTCGGCCTCCCAAAGTGCTGGGATTACAGCTGTGAGCCACCGCGCCCGGCCTGTTGGGGTTTTAAGAAAGTCACGGGAAAAAATCCAAGACGTTGCAGCGTAGTCCAGGGGAAGTCAAGTGCACAGTTTGGTAAAGGGGTTCTCTGGCAAGTGGCCTGTGCCAGCAGGCAGGTGTTACCTAGGGTCGGCTGGAAGCGGACTGCATCTCAAGTGTTAAATTCATTGTCAGTGGTTGCCAGGAGTGCTGCGTGAGGTCAGAGGTGGGCTGCTCAGTGGGAAACTTTAGCGGCACTCACTATGATCTCAGGTCAGTGGAGCAGTGGTGACTGCATGCACCTAACACAGCCATCCCCAGCCTGAGAGGTTCATCTCAGGGAGAGCTCAGGGTTTGCGTCGGCTTGGCCCATGCCCAGGGCTGTGTTTCCTCTGCGATCCATTCAAATCAACATCATTCTGGGTCCTGACATCTCAGACTGCGGGTTTGGAGATGCTCTTTTGGAGAGTGTGCAATCTGAATAGACAGATGAGAGATGCCTCTGAGCCCCAAGCTGGGAGAAGAGGAAGCAGGGAAGCAGGGAGGCCGAAGAGAAAGCAGTTTTCCAAGCTAGAGCCCTGGGTGGGTTCTCCCAGAGAGCAGACCTGTTTTCCTTCCCTGCCTAATTGCAGTCCTGACAAACACGCTCACCTCTGGCCATATTGCCCAACCGGGAGCACCAGAAGGGCATTGGTGGTGGGAGTGGGCCTGTCCCAGGTGTCCTGCTGGAGTCTCTCCACAGCCCCTACACCCCTGCCTGTTGGCCTGATCTGTGGCCCTTTCTTCAGCCCCTGCAGGTGCCATGACTCAGCAGCCCCAGGAGGACTTTGACAGGAGCGTGGAGGATGCCCAGGCATGGATGAAGGCTGTGCAGGATCAGCTGCAGGTCAATGACAACACACAGGGGCCCCGCGAGGCCCTGGAGGCCAGGCTGCGGGAGACAGAGGTATGCAGAGTCGTGGCCTCGGATGGCCCCATCCCGCCCCCTCAGAGCTCAGGTTTCCTGTCTGTTAAATGGCAAGGGTGGACTAGGCAGGTGCTTCTTAAACTCTGATGTGCACACGGATCTCCTGGAGATTTTGTTTAAGTGCAGACTCTGATGGGGTCTGAGACTTTGCTTTTGACAAGTTCCAGTAATGCTGTTATTGCTGGTCCTCAGAACACACTCTGATGACAGGAACTAGAGCCTGTCCTCTCACACTCCTGTCCCTGCAGAGGGCACCTGTGCAGTCAGGTGTGTCCCCAGTCCTTGCTGGCCCGGGCCTGGCTTCCCATCCCTTCTCTGCTTCTGCCTGGCTGGGGTCCCTGCCAGATCTGAGTTGGCCAAGGTCTTTTTCCAGAGGGGTGGGGAAGGGATGCTGTCCAGTGAGGAGTGACTTCCTGAGCTTCTCCAGAACCAGAGCCTGGCTTTACCCACCCCCTGGCACAAGTCCATGTAGCACCAAGTGCTGGTGCCCAGTGCCTGGCCTGGCATTGTGGTGCCCTGTCAGAGGGTGGGCTGCCCGAGGCCTGGGGACAAGAGGGAAGAATGCTGAGCTAAGAGTCAGAGGCCTGAGTTATAGTCTCTGCTGATGCTCGATTGCTGTGTGACCTTGGTCAAGTCCCTGTCCCACTCTGGGCTGCAGTTTTTCCATCTACACATGGAGCGGTTGACTTACATACCTCCGGGGTCACCTCCATTTAGATATCCCATAATTCTAGTTTATCACCCAACACGGTTGCTCTGAGGGGAGGGCCTGCCTTCTCCTGCAGCAAACCCGTCGCCCAGCCAGGCTGGAAGCAGTGGTGACCCTGCAGCTGGCTCCCTGCGTGTGTCCTTCTCTTCTGGATTCTGCACATGGCATTGCACATACCTCATGCCCTTTCCGGAAGTGGACAGTGGAAATGAAGAATCTGCATCACCTTTTCCGAGTCAGCGTTTGATTTCAGTGTCACCACCACATCCGGAGGCAGGAGCCATTGTCTGCATTTTACAGTTAGGGAAATGGAGTCTCCTCGCATGGTGTCCTATGACAGGAGAGCCCTCTCACCCACGTTCAAGCTGTCTTCTGTGCTCCCCTTACCTTCTGTTCAGAAAGCTCCCTGACAGTTTACCCAAGAGTGGAACACCCCCGTGGTCTGCCATCCCTGTGCCAGGGCTGGGCTGTGCAGGTGGGTGAGGCCCACCCTGCTCTTGGGGGTTCCCAGCCCAATGGAGACACATATACAATCAGGGCAACTACACAAGCGTGTGTAAGGTGCACCGCTAACGTGGGCCCCGTGATGTTATTCTCCTCCTCTAAAACCTTCCATCGCTCCCACTATCCACCAAAGAAGCAAACTTCACCTGGCATAAAAAGTCCCCCACTATCTGTACCACTTGGTTTTCCAGCCTTAGCTCAGCCACTGCCACACCTCCCACGCTCACACCAGCCTTAGCTCAGCCACTGCCACACCTCCCACGCTCACACCAGCCTTAGCTCAGCCACTACCACATCTCCCACGCTCACACCAGCCTTAGCTCAGCCACTGCCACACCTCCCAAGTTCACACCAGCCTTAGCTCAGCCACTGCCACACCTCCCACGCTCACACCAGCCTTAGCTCAGCCACTGCCACACCTCCCACGCTCACACCAGCCTTAGCTCAGCCACTGCCACACCTCCCACGCTCACACCAGCCTTAGCTCAGCCACTGCCACACCTCCCACGCTCACACCAGCCTTAGCTCAGCCACTGCCACACCTCCCACGCTCACACCAGCCTTAGCTCAGCCACTGCCACACCTCCCACGCTCACACCAGCCTTAGCTCAGCCACTGCCACACCTCCCACGCTCACACCAGCCTTAGCTCAGCCACTGCCACACCTCCCACGCTCACACCAGCCTTAGCTCAGCCACTGCCACACCTCCCATGCTCACACAAGGCTTAGCTCAGCCACTGCCACACCTCCCGCGCTCACACCAGCCTTAGCTCAGCCACTGCCACACCTCCCATGCTCACACAAGGCTTAGCTCAGCCACTGCCACACCTCCCGCGCTCACACCAGCCTTAGCTCAGCCACTGCCACACCTCCCACGCTCACACAAGGCTTAGCTCAGCCACTGCCACACCTCCCATACTCACACGAGCCTTAGCTCAGCCACTGCCACACCTCCCACGCTCACACCAGCCTTAGCTCAGCCACTGCCACACCTCCCACGCTCACACCAGCCTTAGCTCAGCCACTGTCACACCTCCCACGCTCACACCAGCCCTAGCTCAGCCACTGCCACACCTCCCACGCTCACACCAGCCCTAGCTCAGCCACTGCCACACCTCCCACATTCACACCAGCCTTAGCTCAGCCACTGCCGCACCTTCCATGCTCTTGCCCTCCTTCTACTGGCAGAAGACCACCTAGATTTTCCATTGCCCAGCCTTTGTCAGTGTGTTGCCTCTGCTTGGAATGCCGTTTCATTTGGGTCTGGGTGTGCTTGAGAAATGAAACCCTCCTGTCCGTGCATCTGACCCATTTCCCCACTTCTCAGCCCCAGCTCCTGGCCTTCCCCGTCTGTGACCATCACACCCTGCATGCGCGCTCACTGTGTTAGGGTACTTAGCACTTCAAACTTTACCCTTTGCTGGCAGGTCTTTCCCTCCAGGTGGTAGTTCTGGTTAAGCAAAGTCAAGGGTGGTCCTTAGAAAGATACATTGGTGGGGCCAGGGTGGACAGCCCTGGGAGCCAGAGGCAGCACTTCTGTGAGCCCCGAGGGAGTGGGAGTCGGGGCAGAGGGGAGTCATGGCTGAGCGTTCTGCCACTGTGTCCGCCCACAGAGCTCAGACATGCTTCATTTTCTGTGTGTTTTGCTATTTCAGAACCAGTTTCACAAGAAGAAAAAAACATCTTCTGTTGCCAGCTGGTGAAAGCGGGCAGCTAGTGCCTCTCAACCTCATGGCCTGCCCAGGTTCTGGGGTCTCCCTCATGCTTCCTCCACCAGCTCTGTTAGCCTTGTGTCCAGTGCCTGTTTGCTGCAGTGACAGGATGTGGGTTCTGACCCAGTGCTGACCCTTAATAGCCGTGCAGCCCGGAGCAAGTCCAATGCCTTCCCGGGTCCTCACATTCCCATCTGTAGAGCGGTAAAGAACCCCCTCATCCCTTGTGTTCCCAAGGGGTTATGGGAGACTCCAGAACCCTCATGGAGTGGGAGCTTTCTGTAAGGTGTGATTGGAGAACCCAGCACTCCTGGGTTGGAGCTCGGCTCCTGGACCCGCAGGCCTGGACTCCAAAATCTGCCATGGCTGTGGCACCTCAGGAGGGTTTTCCCTGAGCTTCAGCTTGCTTCTGGGAAAAGTGATAGCTGCTGCCTTACAGGAGGAGGGAAGATTAAGGAGAATCACTTCTAGACATGCTTGAATGCGCAGTGCAGGGTCTGCTGGCAGAGCTGGGTAAATGGAGGCTGCTGTTACCTGAGGTTTTAGAAGCTGGTATAACAGCGTACCAACTGTCTCTGCCCATCCCCAGAGCCTCCAGGAGTGGGTCTTAGGAGCTTCCAGCCACTCTTCCAGGCCCCAGAATATTTATTTGTTTATTGAGATGGGGTCTCGCTCTGTTGCCCAGGCTGGAGTGCAGTGGCGCGATCTCTTGTCCCGTACCTGGGTCCAGCCCTGAGCCAGGCAACTTCCTCACCAGCTTCTGGGCCACCCACTTGGTCAGGGGCATCCTGGTGTTTCCCAAGGCTTGGCTTCCCAATGCATTCATCCCTCAATATATCTTACTTCTCTACCTTTGCTCAAATATCCTTCTCCAGTGGTCTTCAATTAGAGACCTGCAGGCTTGATGCCAATGCCACCTCTTCCACAAAGCCTTCCTGGATTTCTCCCATCCCTCCTTGAGCTCTCATACTACTCTGCAGTCTCTTCTGGCCCTTTTTGGAGTCATCTATGCTCTTACCTGCAGCCCTCCTCCTCCCAGCTTGTTCATCCAGGACCCTGGCACCCAGCGTAATAGTCAGCTGGGGGGTCACCTGGTCTCCGCTGAGTTGAAAACCCTGATTAACCCCATTCCTTCACTTTCCAGGTTTTCTGATTCTTCTCTCCAGGGTATTTCATTCTGTCTGATCCCCACCTTCCCCTTGCTCTCATTGGCTGCTTCAAATTAGAATAATTTTGTGGCCGCAGTTCAAGTACTTTCTCCCAGCTGGCTGCGCAGCCCTGGCCCAGCACTTCTGGACCACGCCCTTCTGGTCATGGGCTGTGAAAGAACCCCACACCAGCCAAAGAGTGTCATGATCAGGGCAGTGACAGAGGGTGGAATCTACCTCTCAAAATTCGGCTTTCCCAGCCCAGCCACAGCCTCTGGCCTCCCCTGGCTTCAGGCCTCCAAAACACATCCCACAGGGGGATCTTTTGGGGCAGACATTTCTTCTCCAGGTGGGGTGGGGGCTTGGCATCTTGCCAGCTCCTCTGCTTTGGGGAGGAAGCATCAAACTCACTCCCTTGAAAAGACAGTGGGTCTCGTGGGTACTCATGGCTCTCCCTACATTACCTAATGCTTATCTTCCCCCATTCCTAGGCCTAGAGAATGTAACTCCTGTGACAAAGGTCACGTCAGTAGTAGGGAGTGGCCCTAGGATTGGAATCCAGTCATATTTGTCTACAGAGACCAAGCCTTAGCTGCCACGGAACTGGAACAATAGCTGCAATGACAGTAGCGTTAATTGGAGACTTACTGCTTGCTGGACATCGTGTGTTGGTCTTGGTCCTCCGAAAAGCTGACACCAAGACCAGATGAAATGTGCATGCTATTTATTAGGGGGAACACCCTGGGAGAATATGGGGAAGAAGGGAGTCAGGAGAGGCCAGTCAGAGGGATGCAGAGGTGATGCCAAGGCCAGGAGAGCAGCGAGGAAGGAGCGAGGTCAGGAGGGCCCGTCTGACTGCCGTGGGCTCTAGGGCAGTTTCCAAGCCATGGGCTGGTTGTGAGTTACAGTCACTCACTCAGCATCTCCCACAATGGACCTGCTTCAGTGTCCCGGCTGCTCTTGGGCTCTGGTGGGAGCAGCCTCAGGAGCAAGGCTCTGGTGCAAACTGCAAAGGCAGAGATGATTCTGGAAACTCGGCTGGGCCCTGGGTCGGGCCAGCTCCCTGCAGTCCCCCTGAGAGGTGGGCCCTGGGTCGGGCCAGCTCCCTGCAGTCCCCCTGAGAGGTGGGCCCTGGGTTGGCCCCCCTGAGAGGTGGGCCCTGGGTTGGCCCAGCTCCCTGCAGTCCCCCTGAGAGGTGGGCCCCGGGTCGGGCCAGCTCCCTGCAGTCCCCCTGAGAGGTGGTCCACGGGTCGGGCCAGCTCCCTGCAGTCCCCCTGACAGGTGGACTCTCACGCTGCACTCTGAGACATGTACCTCACGTGCATTTTCTCATCTTTTAATCCTGAAAAAAATCTGAGAGATAGATAGGATTCATACTTGCACTTTACAAATGAGACGTGTCTGAGTTCACACAGCTAGAAAGGGGGTCGAGTGGCATAGCAGGGAGTCATTCATCAGATGGCACCCGGCATGCTTATCTCCATTGCTCCAGCCTCCCACCCTCAGTTATTAGCAGGTTGCCCAAGACCCCACAAGAAGGGTTGCAGGGACTGTGATGTGAATCTCAGATCCTCTGGCCTTCGAGTCCTGGCTCTTTGCACCATGCCACTGTCTTCCCAAGGCTGTGCCTGTCTGCCTTTTGCCCAACTCTGGAAACTGGCTTGTGTGTCCACAACAGAAAATATGCCAGCTGGAGCCCGAGGGGCGTGTGAAGGTGGACCTGGTGCTGCGGACGGCTGAAGCCCTCTTGGCATGCTGCCCTGGGGACCAGAAGCCCGAGATCCTGGCCCGGCTGAAGGATATCAAGGCCCAGTGGGAGGAGACGGTCACCTACATGACTCACTGTCACAGGTAGGGCATCCAGGGCCTGACCTCCCTGGGCCTTTGTCCACAGCTGCCATTGACTCTCCCTGCCCACCACGACACTGGCTTGGGCCCTCTGCCCAAGAGACATTCTCCAGTCCTGGGATTCCAGGGCACAGGATGTTCTCTTGGGGTTAGGGCCAGCCCTGCCTGCCTCTTTCTAATTATAATCAAGTTGAATGATGGTAATAGACCCTGGGAACCCGGCGTGTTTTGCCAACAGTTCCTAAGAGATTTAGCACGTGTGCATCCTCCAGGAGCATGGGAGAGTGGCTCTGGAGAAAAAAGGCCTGGTGCCCCGCTGGCACTGTAGCCCAGATTCCCTGCCTGTACCAGGAAGCTGGGTGGGTGTCGGGAGGGGCAGGGGGTGGTGAGGAGCAGACACTTGGACAGACCTGGCATTGACTCTTGTCCTGCTGGTTACTTCCTGTGTGGCTTTGGGAAAGTTACCTGACCTCTCTGAACCTCAAGCACTGCCTCTGGACAATGGGAGTAATCAAGTGCTCCTTGAAGGTTGTTAGGAGGTTAGAAGGGGATAGTGAATGTCAAGAGCAAGGCACAGTGCTTGGCACAGTGTAGGCCCTCAGTAAACAAGAGCTGCCAGGATCACCTCCATCTGTATAAAGCAGGAATGTGTGTGGAGATGGGAATGACTTTGCATAGTGCTTTCTGCTTGCTAAATCCTTGCACTTAAAACTCCAAACAAAATAGCTTGATATTGGCTGGGGAGATAGAGCCACCTCCCCAGGTGAGATGGGGAAACTAAGGCAAGCAAAGAGGAAGGGGTGCAGAGTGAGAACAGCACCCCTGGAACCCACACCCAGGCTCCCAGCCTTCCGTCCCCATTGGGTGCAGCGAGCCCACAGGTGCAGGGTGCCCCGCGGGTGACTGGAGCCCCCAGGTGCAGGGTGCCCTGCGGGTTACTGGAGCCCACAGGTGCCGTGCCCTGCAGGTGACTGGACACATCCCAATGGCACTCTTCTCCTAATATTAGTGGGTGCCTGTGCCAGGGACCCAGAGAAACTGTGCTCAGAGCCCCATTGCCAGAGGGAAGTGATTGGGGATGTCTGTGCATTGATAGTGGGAGTTCAGGGCCAGGATTTAAGATGCTGGAGATAAAGGGCTCCCCAAGATGCATCCCCAAAACTGGTGGTTCCTGGAGCAAGTTTGGAGTCTAAGCTCCCCTGGCTCTTACCCTCCCTTGGGGAGCTTGTTTACTAGGTAGAGGGTCTTATCCAGCAGGATTGAGGGAGGGTCCAGAATCTGGAGTGTCAACAAGCTGACTCAGGTGCCAGAAAGGGCATCATCATGCCCCCAGGCCACAGCCACCTAGTATTGGTGGGGGAGAGGTGGCAGCACAATCCCCTGACCTGGGAGGCAGCTGGCGGGTTCCCTCACAACCGTGAGGTCTCTGTGCCCACAGCCGCATCGAGTGGGTGTGGCTGCACTGGAGTGAGTACCTGCTGGCCCGAGATGAGTTCTACCGCTGGTTCCAGAAGATGATGGTCACACTGGAGCCCCACATCGAGCTCCAGCTGGGCCTGAAGGAGAAGCAGTGGCAGCTGAGCCACGCCCAGGTGCTGCTGCACAACGTGGACAACCAGGCGGTGCTCCTGGACCGGCTGCTGGAGGAGGCAGCCTCCCTGTTCAACAGGATCGAGGACCCCAGTGTGGACGAAGATGCCCAGAAGAGAATGAAGGCTGAGTACAATGCAGTGAAGGCCAAGGCCCAGGTGAGGCTGAGTGGGCTTCATCTTCACCCACCCATCCATTTAGCCACCCTTCTCTGCCCATCCAGACACTGTTTGCCTACTATCGATCTACCTGCTATCAATCTGTCTACACACTGTCAACCTATCCACCTGCTATCAGTCTATCTACCCACTGTCAACCTATCCACCTGCTATCAATCTATCTACTAATTATCAACCTATCCACCTGCTATCAATCTACTAATTATCAACCTATCCACCTGCTATCAATCTATCAATCTACCCACTGTCAATCTACCTGCTATCAATCTACTAATTATCAACCTATCTACCTGCTATCAGTCTATCTACCCACTGTCAGCCTATCTACCTGCTATCAATCTACTAATTATCAACCTATCTACCTGCTATCAATCTATCTACCCACTGTCAGCCTATCTACCTGCTATCAATCTACTAATTATCAACCTATCTACCTGCTATCAATCTATCTACCCACTGTCAGCCTATCTACCTGCTATCAATCTATCTACCCACTGTCAACCTATCTACCTACTATCAATCTATCTACTAATTATCAACCTATCTACCTGCTATCAGTCTATCTACCCACTGTCAGCCTATCTTCCTGCTATGGATCTATCTACTAATTATCAACCTATCTACCTGCTATCAATCTACTAATTATCAACCTATCTACCTGCTATCAATCTATCTACTAATTATCAACCTATCCACCTGCTATCAATCTATCAATCTACCCACTGTCAGCCTATCTACCTGCTATCAATCTACTAATTATCAACCTATCTACCTGCTATCAGTCTATCTACCCACTGTCAGCCTATCTACCTGCTATCAATCTACTAATTATCAACCTATCCACCTGCTATCAATCTACCCACTATCAGTCTATCTACGTACTATCAATTTATCTACCTATCAGTCTATCTACTTACTATCACTCCATCCTCCTATCTATTTACTATCACTCTACCTATCAATTTACCTATCAATTTATCTACCTACTATCAATCTACCTACTAAAAATCTATCTACCTCCTATCAAACTATCTACCTACTATCACTCCATCTACCTACCATCTCTCTGCCTGCTATCTACCTACTACCAATCTATCTATCTACTATTAATTTATCTACCTGCTATCAATCTCTCTACCTGCTATCACTCTACCTACTATCACTCTACCATCACTCCATCTACCTACTATTACTCTACCTACTATCAATCTACATTTTTTCAATGTATCCACCTGCTACTAATTTATTGACCTGCTATCAATCTATCTACCTTCTATCAATTTATCTACCTGCTACAAATCTACCTACTATCAATCTACTCACCTGTTCTCTAACCAATCACCCTCCTATCCATCGACCTACTCACCCATCTGCCTCCCCACCAATCACCCAATCTCCCATTCACTCTCCACCCACGCACCTCACCATTTGTTCATCTACCCCACCATCTGTTTATTCGTGTATCCTCCCACCCATCTGCCGACTCACTCATCCATCTCCTTCCCCACCAGCCTAACCAATCTCCTATTCATCTCTTCAGCCACTGAATTGCCCAGCCATTCCTCTACTCATTCACCTACTCATCAACCCAGCCACCCCTTCACCCACCGATTCATGCATCCATCTCTCCACTGCCTACTCCTTCACCACCTACCTACCCACTATCTGCCATAACCCACTCATTTATCCCGCCATTCACCCACCTAGCTACCCACCCACCAATCCTCACCTACCTACTCTTCCACCATCCATTCACTCATTCACCATTATCTACCATCCAGATATCCAGTGTTTCTCAGTGCTTAATATACATTTAGGTTGTTGACCGACTGATTGATGGACTATAATGTTCACTTTCATCTAAACAGCTTCCCCTTGCTCCTCCTTTCTCCCTATCCTTGGCTTCCTCCTCCCCTCCCTTCCTCCTCCTACCCTTCAGTCCTTCTCCCTCAGCATTTCCTCCTTGCTCTCTCCTGCCCTTGCCCCAGTCCCTCTGTCCATCCTCTGCCTGCATTTCCTCACCCCATTCTTGCCTTAATTTTGAAACAGTTCATTAAGTTCTCAAGTTCAATTATATTTTTTAGAAATTTTATTTGGTTCTTTATTATGTCTCCCTATTCCTTTTAACAAATTACATCATTTCCCCCTGAGATTTTGCATTCCTCCCAGATATAGCTTACATTTGCAATCACTCTAAACATACGTATTTTACGGTCTCCATCAGATTTTTCTAGTGGCTGAAGCTCCACATCAGGCACCTGTGTGTCTCCTGGCACGGTAGATTGTTTCCTTGAAGCAGAAAAAAAACGCTGTGGCACAGGCAGGCTTCACAGCAGGCTGAGTCTGCGGAAGCCCTCAGCTGGGACACCCCCTGAGAGTGGCTTTCTGTTGGCTTCAGCTGGGCTCCCCTGGAGATTTATCTTAACAATTTCTATTTTTATGTCCGTAAATTGGCTTGGGGATTCCCGAATCAAGCAGGTATTCTAAATGTGATCCCCAAGCCAGAATCATGCAACAGGCCCCAGCTCTACATTCTGAAAGGTGATGGGGTTTCTTCGTTGTTGTTGTTGTTCGTTTATTTTTTTGAAGGCTCAGGTTAAAACACTTACATTTCCTTCTGGGATTGGTTTTTAACAGTGTTTTTTTTCTGCTTCACCCTTGGGCAAGCAGGGGCGGGCAGCCACTTGAGCTTCTGTCTCTTTGCAGTGATCTCTGTTGCCTCTGAGCCCAAAGTCTCACTTTTTACTCCAGCCTGAGCATTAAACTCAAGCTTCTAGTAACCAAGACTTGAGGCGCCTGTGTGAGTTTAACAGGGTGGTTTCCCGGGCATCTTTATTTCTGGTCCATGGGAATATCCCTTTCCTTGGTGCGACGTGGGTCTGCACTGAAACAATGTTTGTCATGTTACAGTGAAACAATGTGTGTTACGTTACACTTTATCTGGCATTCCTGGCTCTCTAGTCTGCTGTAGCGCTGGCACTGGATGTCTCCTGGGTTCTTCATGCTGACAGTTTAAGGGAAGTAAGCTCTATGATAGCAGAGCTAGAGAATCCACCAGGAACAAGACTCTGGCACTTGGGAAGGTACCTGGATTCCAGGCCAGGCATTGCTGCTTCCCAGCTGTGTGGCCCTGGGGCAGCTCACCCGACCTGCACCCAGGGTGTGGGGACTATATGCTTACATGTGAACTCTTTGAAAACTGGCAAGCATTTTATCAATATAAAGAATGGCTTTTATTCTCAGTAGCAGGGAGAATAAATAGTAACAACAATGGTCTTTGTGGTGCAGCAGGTGCTCAGAACGATCTATCTCTACCCCAGCAGTTTGAAGGCAAACAAACCCCAGAGCCCTAGAGCAGGGTGACAGGAGGCTCCAGGAGACCGCACAGGGTCCAGAATGGATGCGCAAGGCAGGGATTTTACTTGGCTCTTGCAGAGGCAGCCAACTGGCCCTCATCTGGCCCTGCCAAGTCCCATGTGGCACACGGGCAGGCTTCAAAGCAATTATCTCTCCAGGTCTGCCCCTCTGGCCCGGCTGGGACAGGTGCCTGGCTCCACAGCCTCTTTGCTGTGACTTTACAGGAAACAGATGCTTGTGCCAATCAGCAGAGAGCGCCTGGTGCAGGGTGTGGAGGAGATGAGATAAAAAGTTGGTGTGTGTGCGCTGGTGTGTGCGTGTGTGTGTGTGTGTGTGTGTGTGTGATGGTGGAGGCTGCGGTGCTGAGTGAGCATCAGTTCTGGCCCAGATGCTGAAATGATCGCCTCCAACAGCCTCATTTTTTTTTTCTTTCTTTTCTTTCCTTTTTCTTGACAAAGTTTCACTCTTATTGCACAGGCTGATGCAATGGTGCAATCTCAGGTCACCGAAACCTCTGTCTCCCAGGTTCAAGCAATTCTCCTGCCTCAGCCTCCCGAGTAGCTGGGATTACAGGCACGCACCACCATGCCCAGCTAATTTTTTTGTATTTTTAGTAGAGATGAGGTTTCACCATGTTGGTCCAGCTGATCTCAAACTCCCCACCTCAGGGGATCTACCCCCTCGACCTCCCAAAGTGCTAGGATTACAGGCGTGAGCCACCATGCCTCGCCAAGAGCCTCATTCCAGGGGGCTCTCTCCTCGCATGTTCCAAAAAACCGTAGGCATCAAAGCTCTTATCAGTAATTGTGATTTTTTCCTAAACTTTTCCTTTCTCTGACCTCATCTGCTTCCCCAACCTTTTTATGATGCAGATGAAGATGTTACTGGACTCATTTTTTTAGATTAAAACACATTCTATGAGTCAGACACCAGAGGCCCAGTAGAAAAAGTCAGAAGTGCTGGCAGCTCCCAAGGTGGTGCTCCCTGCAGCTGCACCTCAGGTCTGGAGTGAGTCTCTGCACCTGTGACTATCAGGATGAGCTGGAGCCCCAAGTGCTTCTGTGGCCAGGCTGAGACAGCGGAAGGCAGGTTTGAGCTCCTGAAGAGGAAGTCCTTGCTTCCAGGGCTCTCAAGAGGCGAAGGCCCAGTGTGGGCAGTGGGGGGTGGGAAGGGGTCCTAGGGGCAGGAGCATGGGAGACTGTGTCATGTGTGGAGACAGAAGTGGTGGGGGGGACTTGGGGGGCGATGATGGGGAGGCTCCCTCCATGGTAGAAGGCCTTGGATTGCGAGATGCGCTGGTGGATGCTGATGCCAATGTGGAAGCTGTTGTTTTTGGGGTGACTGGACCATGCATGGAGAAGTGAGTCCAGTAGCAGCTTTCTCAGCTGCTGGCTGAAGCCCATGGCCGTGTGATCATGTCTTCCTGCACCCCAGAAGTTGAGGACTTGGTTCTCACCCACAGGGAGCCTGGTCAGCTCTGAGATGGGAGCGCTGTGGTGTACCCTGGGGGTGTTTCCTGTCTCTCCAGAAGCTGGCCATGGGGAGGACTGAGGGGTAGGTGGGGAGGGCCAGGCAGGCCCCTCCAGCCCCTTCGAGGTTGTATTCTTAAGGTATGAGCATGCATTTTCATGGGTCGAGGAGCATAGCATCCACCAGATCCCATGGATAGAGCTTTCATGGATCCAAAGAGTGCCATGTTCTTCTGAAGCCTGCGAGGCTCCTGAGAGGGGCAAACTTTTCCATCACCCTTGGCTGGAGATTTAACTGCTCAGTCCTAAGCTCCTCATCAGCAAGGTGGGATGCAGCCCCAGTCATTGACCTCCTGGGTGTCCCCAGCCCTCAAGCCCCAGGCAAAGGGGGAGATTCTAGCCTCATCCCAAGACAGGTCAGAACTCCACATACCCAGCAGCCTGCAGAGATCCTTGGTGGTCCCAGCCTCCCGGTCCCTGCTCTGAATGCTTGGTGAAGACCTCCTCTGTGTAAAATGTCTCTCTCAAGGCAGTCCTCCAACTCTGGGGATAGATTTGTCCTAGTGCCTTCCTGGGGGGTCCAAGCTTGGCCTCAGGGTGGGGAGGGTCTCTAGGTTAGGATTAGTGCCCCTACTTTTACCTACGAGAGCCTATTGGCTCTGCTTGCTGTGCTAGGAACAGGCCACTGTTTCAATGATGAAGACCATTTTTGACGTCCAACATGTTAATTAGCATAGCTACTAGGGTTGATGGGGACAGAGCCACAGGAGTGCCATGGGGTCCTCCCTCCACTGCAGCCTCTGTGACCACCTGCTGGAGGGAGATTCTTGACTAGGGCCAAGGCTAAGCCCAGAGGGGAGCATTGGCACATCGTCAGCCCACAGCGTTTGCAAGTGCAGTGCAGACAGGGCAGGTGAGCTTTGGGGATGGGCTTGCTTATTTGTTTTTAATCCCGATTTAGTTTTCCCAAAGGCAGGCACATGGAAGCCGCGGCTCTCACAGAAGTCGTGTCTGTCTGGCATCTTGGCCATGAATCAGAGCTGCTCGTGATGAATCAGAGATACTCGTGCAGCCCTTTGCAGAGGCATCAATCCACACCCTTGTTAATTGATCAGGTTTTGACATTCGTGACAGCTCTGCCCGCCGCAGATGGCATAATTGCTGGGTCTAGTGAGAGGGTTGAGCGCCTTCCCATTTGTCACCCTGCCATTTTCCAGCCTGTGACTGTTATGCCTGGCGCAGGCCTCAGCGGGATCCCCACCCCTCCTCCCAATCTCCCCTCTGAGCACCTGCTCCCCATCAACCAGACTTTTATTTACCCTGGACTTCTCCGGGTGCCAGCACCTCTTCCTTCACACACTGGGAGCCACAGTCCACACCTCTTCCTTCACACACTGGGAGCCACAGCCTGCACCTCTTCCTTCACACACTGGGAGCCACAGTCCACACCTCTTCCTTCACACACTGGGAGCCACAGTCCACACCTCTTCCTTCACACACTGGGAGCCACAGTCCACACCTCTTCCTTCACACACTGGGAGCCACAGTCCACACCTCTTCCTTCACACACTGGGAGCCACAGTCCCCACCTCTTCCTTCACACACTGGGAGCCACAGCCCACACCTCTTCCTTCACACACTGGGAGCCACAGCCCGCACCTCTTCCTTCACACACTGGGAGCCACAGTCCACACCTCTTCCTTCACACACTGGGAGCCACAGTCCACACCTCTTCCTTCACACACTGGGAGCCACAGTCCACACCTCTTCCTTCACACACTGGGAGCCACAGCCCACACCTCTTCCTTCACACACTGGGAGCCACAGCCTGCACCTCTTCCTTCACACACTGGGAGCCACAGTCCACACCTCTTCCTTCACACACTGGGAGCCACAGCCCGCACCTCTTCCTTCACACACTGGGAGCCACCTCTTCCTTCACACACTGGGAGCCACAGTCCACACCTCTTCCTTCACACACTGGGAGCCACAGTCCACACCTCTTCCTTCACACACTGGGAGCCACAGTCCACACCTCTTCCTTCACACACTGGGAGCCACAGTCCACACCTCTTCCTTCACACACTGGGAGCCACAGTCCACACCTCTTCCTTCACACACTGGGAGCCACAGCCCACACCTCTTCCTTCACACACTGGGAGCCACAGCCCGCACCTCTTCCTTCACACACTGGGAGCCACAGTCCGCACCTCTTCCTTCACACACTGGGAGCCACAGTCCGCACCTCTTCCTTCACACACTGGGAGCCACAGTCCACACCTCTTCCTTCACACACTGGGAGCCACAGCCCACACCTCTTCCTTCACACACTGGGAGCCACAGCCTGCACCTCTTCCTTCACACACTGGGAGCCACGTCCGGCACTTCCATGGGGCAGTTCACTCCCTGCCGAATCTATCACCATTGGCGCTGGCCAGGGGCCCGGCATTCAGCGTCTGCCTGTTACTCCTGGTCCACTTCATTTCTTGAATGAGCCTTTCCTATGGACGAAGGAGGCTCCAGGAGAGTTTTGATGGATTTAAGTAACCCCATAGGAAGGAGAAGCCAGCAGGGGAGTTTGCCGAGACCCGGGACCATCCTTAGGGCTGCAGGTGGGAAGCAGGAAGGGGACCATTCCCCTTGCTTGCTCCACTTTCAGATTCAAGCAGGGCCCATATTTTGAAATAATTTTGTCTTTCTGTATTCCAGTTGTAAACGATTTCAATTATTAAAACTTTAAAACAGGTTTCTGGTTGGGCGCAGTGGCTCACACCTGTAATCCCAGCACTTTGGGAGGCTGAGATGGGTAGATCACTTGAGGACAGGAGTTTGAGACCAACCTAGCCAACATGGTGAAACCCTGTGTCTTCTAAAAATACAAAAAAGAAAAAAAGTAGGCATCATGGCGCACCCCTGTAATCCCAGCTACTTGGGAGGTTGAGGCATGAGAATCACTTGAACTCAGGAGGTGGAGGTTGCAGTGAGCCAAGATCAGGCCATTGCACTCCAGCCTGGGTGACGGTGAGACTCCATCTCAAAAAATAACAAATAGGTTTTAAAATCAGTATGTATGATGCCTCCAATAATATTTCTCTGTTTCACAGTACCAGTTGGAGTGCTCAACATTTTTTTTTTTAGACAGGGTCTTGGTCTGTCAGGTAAGATAGGCTGCAGTACAGTGGTGCAGTCAGTTCACTGCAGCCTCCACCTCCCAGGCTCAAGCGATCCTCCTGCCTCAGCCTCCCAAGTAGCTGGGACTACAAGCATGCTTCGCAAACCCAGCTAATCCTTAAATTTTCTGTAGAGATGCCATCTCACTATGTTGCCCAGGCCAGTCTTGAACTCCTGGGCTCAAGCGATCCTCCTGCCTCAACCTCCCAAAGTGTGAGGATTACAGACATGAGCCACCAGGCACAGGCTTGAGAGAACTCCTCAGCTCTCTACTGAAGGACTTGTCCTAAGCCTGGGCTTCCCCATTTCTAAAATGGGGATGTTTCCTCCTACTTGCGCTGGTGGCTGCAAGGTTTATATGAATTAGTATTTCTAGATTGGGTGAGGGGATTCCCAAAGCAGGGGAAGGTATATCTGAAAGAGCTAAGGGGTTTTTCAGATGCACGTTTCTGTTCACTCTTCCCAGCTGAGGGCGTCTGACTTAGCTTTGCAGATGGTCAGGGCCTGGCTCCATGATGAAGGGCTGAGGTCAGCCAGCCATGGCTCACCTCATCCAGCCCATTCCTAGCTTCAGCCACATCCAACACATTCCTAGCTTTAGCCTCAGCCTCCGGAGTAGCTGAGACTACTGGCACGTGCCACCATACCCAGCTAATGCTTTTATTTATTTTTTTGTAAAGGCGGCGTCTCTCTGTGTTGTCCAGGCTAGTCTTGGACTCCTGGGCTCAAAAAATCCTCCCACCTCAACCTCCCAAAATGCTGGGATTACAAGCATGAACTAGAATGGCTTTTACATGTTCAAATGGTTGGGAAAAAATGAAAAGCCAGATATTTCTGGATGTGTGAAAATGACATGAAAAATATTTCAGGGCTCATGATTAAAGTTTTATTGGAATGCGGCCACTCTTTTCACGTTATCTGTGGCTACTCATGTGCTACAACGTAAGTTGTATGCCGGCGGTGGAATAGCCCCATAGGGCAGGCCAAGCTAAGAGCATTTCCTGTGTGGTCCTTGACAGAAACGGTCATTGATTTTGGAGTCTGACACTTGCCATTGGAATCTTTTCTGTAAGACCAAAAGAGTTATGTGATGTCCCAACTCCAGTCTGGACATTTGCAGAATAGGAGAGGGTTTTGTGATTGTTTGAGTATTAAAGAAGATAATGCTTTGAAGTTCCAGGCACCCCTAGCTTAGGTGCTTGTTAAGTGAGTCTCCTTTTCCCCTTTTCTTGGCTCTCTTTGGAAACTTCCCTCTGATGGCAAACACTCCAGATGTGTGCTTCCTGCCATTCAGGAAGTATTCACAGAGCCCTGCCCTGAGCTAGACCCTGGGAGATGAAATAACAGGGCCAGCATTGTTTCTAGGGACCTCCTGGATCCCCCAGTGGATGACGATGCCATGGACAACTGCTGTGACGAAGTGGCATCCCAGTGGTTTGGGGACACAGAGGGAAGGTCGTTAATTCAGCCTGGGGTAGTGGGCAAAGATTCAGAATGAGAAGGATGGGTCTGGGGTTAGTATTGCGGGTGGGCACCCACTGGGGGTGTGAGAAGAGCTTTGAGAGAGAAGGCAGGAGGCGATCAGCGATGCCTCGCGGCTGTTAAGCACTTACCAGCTACCAGGTCTGTTTTAGGCGTTGTGTGAGCTCCGGCCCATTTCATCTCACGTTCTCCCAATAAGGCAGGTGTTATTAACCATGCCATATGGAGGAGGGGGCTTGGGCACAGAGGATTAATTAGGTGCCCAAGGTGGGGCCAAGGTTCAAGCCACAGACAATGGGATCCCAAAGCCAGGGTCTTGACTGCTCGACCACAGAGCTACATCATGGGGACCTGTCCTTGAAATGCTAGGCTGCAAGGATTGGACTTGGGCCTGGGGCCAGCAGAGAGCCATGAAGGAATATGGGGAGATGGCACTGTGATCAGGGCATGTTTTGAAAACCATAGTCTCTAGGAGTGCAGAGGGGCTAATAGCAGGGACACCGTCATTTTCCAAATGTCAGCCACCCCAGGGCATCATCTTGCCCCTGTGTTGTTAAGAGCTTTGGTGGGATTGGCTGAAAATAGCAATGACGCCAACCTATGCAACACACATCACCATATTCACAGGGAACTGGGGCCGCTTTGACACTGATTTGCACACCCTGTGGACACAGTTGTGTCATGGACCTGGAAATGCCGGTTGACCCAGCCTTGCCTCTCAGACTGAATCTTGGCGCCTACCTAGCTGGGTGATCTGGGGCAAGTCACTTTACCTCTCTGTATCTTGGTGTCCTCATCTGTCACACTGGGATTGCGATGGTACCGCCTTATGTGTGGTCAGGTGAGTTCACTGGGCTCATCTGTGTAAAGTTCTGAAAGCAGCGCCCAGCACCCTGGTGAGTGCCCAAAATGACAGTGTGACATGGTAGTAGCAGTGCTAATGTTGCCGCTGCTGTTGCCACACCCCAGTCTTGAGTGCCATTCCTAGGATGTGGCAAACAAAGAAAAGCCAGCTGCAGAATGACAGGGCCCAGTGCCAACGTGCTCTGGTCTCCAAAGCCAAGTCTCTTGACGTATTGCTCGTAAGGCAGGACAGAGTGAGAGCTCTTTGTGTCCAGAGAAAGGGCTGGGGGTTGGTTGCACCTCCTGCTAACACACACACACACACACACACACACGTGCACGCGCGCACACACACACACAGGCAGGCTTTTTCTGGCCGTCAGGCTTTCTGGGCTAAGGACATTCATGGCTGGTGATTCTCCTCCTCCCACAGGACCGGGTAGATCTGCTGGAGCGGGTGGCCCAGGAGCACGAGGCGTACCAGGCAGGCGTGGATGAGTTCCAGCTGTGGCTGAAGGCAGTGGTGGAGAAGGTGAACGGCTGCCTGGGGCGGGACTGCAAGCTGCCCATCACGCAGCGCCTGTTCACACTGCAGGTAACCCCCAGCTGTGTCTCAGCCAAAGGGGCCCTGGGGCACTCACAGAGGGTGGGTTCTATGTTATAGTTTCTTTAATAGGACAGTGCTTGGTGCCACAGAATATATAAATACCCATGGCCCACAGAGCCCTGTGAGGAGAAGCGTGGAATCTTGTATGAAATGCTGGGGTCCTCGGAGGCTTTATGGAAATCTCTGGCCATAAAGCCAGAGCATTTGGAAACCCAGGACCACAGCAGCAAGGTCAAGGCCAGTGGGTCTCAAATTGGGGCATTTGGCAACATCTAGAGACTCCTCGCCCCAGGGAAAACCTTTGGCAATGTCCTAAGAGGGGATAGAGTGTCGGGTGCTGCTACTGCACCCAGTGGGCGGTGGCCAGAGAGGCTGAAAGACACCCCACAGTGCACAGGGCAGCCCCACACAGCACAGAACCACCCAGTGCACACGGCAACGGTGCCCGGTGAGAAGAACCGTGGTGCAGGCCTCAGCCTGCCATCGGGAAAAGTGGGGTCCCCACTTCTCACCTGCATGGCCCCGTCTCCAGACTCCCCGACTCCCTCCACAAAGTCAGTGGATAGAATGTCTTTAGTAATTCAGAGCTCCAGCTGTGCAGTGCCTGAACTATTTCTTTAACATTTATGTTTAAATGGACTCATTTTTTAAAAACACCGATGATTAGTTATTCAGAAAGAAAACACATCACCGTCATCAATGGAAAAGAGGGTGCCCATTCTAAATAGGCAGATAACCACACAAATAAGTACAATGAAACCAAATGGAGCCATTTGGCTCTATTTGGCTCCATAGTGTTGCCAGCTGAAGGCGTGGAAAGGAAGGTAAACAAATGTCAGAAAGTGTTAAAGACAGAAGCACCTGACAGAGACTTTCTCCTTGACTAAATAAGATGACTCGGAAAATACAGGAAAGCAATAGGGTTCTCAGGGTGGGGTGGGGGGTCCATGCACTCAAGGTAGACAGCCCAGCCCTTGGGAAGACCCCTCTGGCTCTAACGCTGGATGCCAGGAATCAGTGTTTCACATGGCAGTCCTAGGTCTGCTCTGGAAAGTGCAGCCACTTTTTTTTCCCCCTGCCTGTTTTTCCCTCACCCGCTCTGCCCTCTTCAGGACATTGCCAAAGATTTTCCCAGGGGCGAGAAGTCTTTGGAGAGGCTGGAGGAGCAGGCTGTGGGCGTCAATCGGAACACCTCTCCTTTGGGTGCAGAGAAGATTACTGGAGAACTGGAAGAGATGAGGAATGTTCTGGAGAAGCTGCGTGCCCTCTTGGAGGAGGAGGAGGAGCGCCTGCGAGGCCTGCTCAAGTCCAGGGGAGCCTGTGAGCAGCAGATTAAGCGCCTGGAGGCCGAGCTCAGCGAGTTCAGGACGGTCCTGCAGAGGCTGGCTCAGGACAGCCTGCAGCCTGTGGCGAAGGCCAGGACCAAGGACGAGCTGGTGGCCCACTGGAGACGCTACTCGGTAAGCATGCTTAGCCGAGTCACGGAGCCTGGGGTGCCGTCTGTGCGCTCAGATCTCCTCTGTGATGGAGAATCGCGCTGAGCCTTGAGCTCACTCATGCTGCTTCTCTAGGACTCTTGGTTTCTCAGCTTCTTGAGCAGGGAGTAGACAAGTTGGTTGTTTATCTCCATTTTCTGGATGAGGAAGCTGGGCCTGTGGAGATTTCCCCCTCAACATCCGTAGGGTCACATGGTGGGTCTGGGAGCAAATAACAGCAGGGGCGGAACGGGCAACCAGGTTTGGGCCTCAAAGCTACTCTCTTGCCCAGTGGTGAGATAAGGGCTGGGCTTCCTCTGCATGGAACAGGGAATGTTGGATCAGAAGGGGAAACTCTTACTGTGGAGATGATGGGGAGCAAACATGGGCCCCTACGAGGCCAAGCAGCAGAGGCCCACAGTGGCACGGGGTTGCTCCCAGACCCAGACACGACATCCCATCAGAGGCTCCCCCACCCCTCCCTCCAGGTATATGCACCGAAGCTTGACATGTGGATAAAGAAAGTTTTAAAATAAGAAGCATCAGCCCTCCTTACCTCTGTCTTTATTATCATTAACTCAGTGTCACAGGAGATATCTACAAGCAAAGCCCCCCCGCCAGCTCTTACCCGCACTCTGCCACTGTTGTTGTATTTTTTCTCTTCCTTCTAATCTTTGCCCATATGCAAAAGTATTTTTTGTAGGGAGAAACAAAGGGCACGTACTCTTCAGGGCTGTCTTCTCACCTGGTCTCGTAGCAGACCAGGTTACCCTGCAGTGACCACCTTCCTGCAAAGAGCACTGTCCTCCCCTTGGCACTGTCTGCCTCAATGCGCGTTGGAGGTCATATGGTACAGTGGTGAGGCATGGGACTTTGGGACCAGACTAGCTGGGTTGATGTCCTAGTTTCTCCCATTGCTAACCAAGTGGCTTTGGGAAAATTAATCTCTGTTATGTGTGAAATGAAGCACTGAGAGGCTAGATGACTTGCCTGTGGTTATACATCCAATAGGTGGAGACAGGGATTTTAACTTGAACCCAGGTTATCTGACTCAAGGTCACATGCTTCCAACCACAGGGCCAGCTCAGGGAGCCTGTTCTAGAAAATCAACATAGCAAGAGGAGCAGACCAGGAATCCAGACTTCAGGGGATCTGTCCACCGGGACTACAACCCCAGATGCTCCCAAGAGAACAGGGGACTGGCTGTGACTTGTGGCATCCCTCTGCTGACCAGAACAGGACCCCTGTCTGTTTCAGGGAGACTGACTGTTTGCAGCAAAGGTTGAAATCAGGGTGGTTTTGTGGCTTATCCAGTGTCCTGTTAGGAAATGCAACTACCTGGCAAGGCCCACCCACCTGAGCCTTCCAGGGAATCAGCAAACGAAATCCGACAACATCACGGGTACCAGCATGGCGCATCAGAGCTGGAAGGGATGCAGTCTTATTTTACAAGGAGGGAAACTGAGCCTAGAAAAAGTCATGCTTAGCCAGGCCACCCAGCCATGGCGCAGCATCCCACTGTGGCTACTCCAGGAATGAGGGCCCTGGGTGTCCTGCACTTCCTCAAGTTGATAATGGGCCTTCCAGTGGCCTGGACAGGCCTCTCTCTGGGGGCAGCCCCTGGTCTTGCTCACCCCTGCACCCTTGCCCTTCCTCGGCCAAATCCCTGGAGGCCAGCCAGCTTTCCTGGCGACTGATATACAGGGCTTCTTCATGAATGATTTCCAAGCTACCAGTTCCCACAAACCAACTGTGTCTGATCTTCCATGAAAAGTTTCATAGACATCATTACATTTGCTAACTAATTGAATCGCGATAGGAATATTTTCGAGAATGAACAGGGCTGGCCGGGCAGATTCTATGTCCTTCTGCCTACATAGTGGCCCCTGTTGCCCCAGCTGCTGCCTAAAATCCTTCCCTCTATTTGCGCGTTCTCTCCTAAGCTTAATACTCTTATCCCTGTTCATCTGTGGATACCCCAGGCTAAACCTAATTGGAGCTGTCCCTGGTTCCTCGTGGCTGGAGGATTGAGCAGAGGTTGTTAAAAAAAAAATAAAGAAGAAGGGTAAAGCATAGGGCTGCCTCCTGGGTTTGAGGGAGCTGGGGATGGAGAGACAAGGGTACCCTGCTCTGTACCAAGTACCTTGTCAATATCACCCGACCCACGTGGTTGGTGAGAGTGGCCCCATTTATCAATGAGGGAACAGCCTAAAGTGAACAGCTAGGAAAGGACAGAGGTGGGTCTCCCGCCAGCTCTGTGTTATGCCGAAGCCCATGCACTTTCCACTACCCCACCCTGCCTCCTACTGAGCAGGGCTAGGCCAGGTGCTGGGAGTCCTGCAGATCAAGGTCAAATGCGGAACTTCCCAGGACAGCAGGGAAAGGCTGTGTCTGGAGTGTGCACACAATGAAGTGAAGCAACTGGTAATAGTCCATGCAAATATCTTCTAGGCCTGCCTGGAATAATCGCCGGGTTGACAAAGCACCGTTAGAGGCAGGAAGAGGCCCTGCTATGATGTCGGGTCCACCATCCACAGACTCTGCAACTATCAGAGAGCCCTTAGCCCGAGTTTCTGTGTAAATAACATGGGGACACAGACTAGCCTTTCAGGCTTAAACAAATGGGACACCCACGGCACTCAGCCTGGCATTGGTGTCTCCTGAGTATTAGTTATTTGTATCATTAGGTGCTAGTGATTGCCATGACAATGCTGGGAGGTAGGGGATAATAAAGAGCCGAACTGTAGCCCAGCAACAGACAGTAAAAGCAGAGTTCCAAGTCATGGAACTGGAGATGAGAGGGCGGGGGCTGAGCTTGAGTGGGGCCCCAGTTCCTGCTCTTGCTGACAGTTTCCTCCCAGCCTGAACCAACCTCAGTGGCTACACTCACTCCCCTACACTTATCCCGTTAAGGAGCCTCATCCCCCCTCCCCGCTGTGTCGTTGTATGCTGCAGGCAACACAGGCAGCGCTGGCCTCGGAGGAGCCCCGGGTAGCCCGGCTGCAGGCCCAGCTGAAGGAGCTCATGGTCTTCCCCCACGACCTGCAGCCGCTGTCCAACAGCGTCGTGGCTGCCATCCGGGAGTATCAGAGGTATCTGGGAAGGCCGAGGGCGGTGGGACTCAGGGTGTGCTGGAACCCACGTCTCCCCATCTCCAGAAGGCGGGCTTGCTTTCTCCTGCAGCCTAGGAACTTCTAAATCATTCTCTGCACCTCTCAGTGACGGGCTTTTACAGGTTCTCACTTGGCTCAGACACTGTCCTGTTTGACTGTTTTGCATTTGCTCGAAGAAAGAGGCCTGAACTTGCATTTATCCAGGCTAGTGGCCCAGCCACCCATCCGGTCATGACTCTTTATGCAGATTAGCATTGGGGAGCGGTGATGGCCCAAAGGGAGGGCTTTCAATTTTCCATCCCCCTGCCTTCTGACGCTGACTTCAACATCTGAGTGTCTCCAGATCAGCCTCCACCTGCCCCGCAGCCCCTGGGCTCAGGCACAGCAAGGCCTCCAGCTTCCATTTAACATCTACAGATAATTTTTCAAATAGAATGTCCAGTACCAAGTCATAGGTAACCAGTACCTGAAACCTCGGTAAGAGAAACCAGAGGGAGAGGAAGACCCTTGGCCACTCTGTCTTTGCCTTCAGCAAAGGGTCTTCAGTCTAAAGACCCTTCAGGCCACTCTGTATCCTCTCTGTGCAGAACCGAGCAAAGTGTTGATTTGAAATCTGTTACCTGTCTTTGCTGCATGAGCCTCAGAGGTGTTCTGAACATAGCACAACTTTCCCCGTGGCTGTCGGGCATCTCCTATCTTTGCCTGGTACCAGGAGCTCCCACCTTTGCTGTGTGTCTCTCATCCCACAGCATGCTCAGGCCCACATCTATAAAATAGGGGCAGTGGCCTGGATCCCCTGTGGGATGCTAAGGTAGGGGTAGGGCTGGGCTTGGGGGTTGGATTTCCTGTGCACGAAGCGGGCAGGGAGACAGAGTGGCTAAGGGTCTTCCTCTCCCTCTGGTTTCTCTTACCGAGGTTTCGGGTACTGGTTACCTATGACTTGGTGCTGGACATTCTATTTGAAAAATTATCTGTAGAAATTAAATGGGCCTAGGATGACGGTATCTTATTTAAGAAAGGGTTTGGTTTGCTTCTTCCAGGTGCCTGGGGGCAGGCAGGACTGGTCTAGGGTCTCCATGATTTATCCTCAGGGCCTGTAGTTCCCTGGTCTGTTTGACTGGCTTGCAGTGCACTTTCATCCTGAAGGCATGACCTTTGCGATGCCAGCTTCACGTGAGGCGCGGTTTTCAGAATCTGCCTGTCTTTGATAGGCCCCTCTCCTGAGAGGCTGCCAAAGCCCTAAATCAGTTTTGCAGCTCTTTCTTCCAGATTGGCAAATGTCCTCAGGGTCGAAGTAGCTTTGGCTGTTAGACTCACATTTCTATTATTTGTTTTTTAAAACTTTGATCAGGCAATTTTTTTTTGTCTTTTGTTTTTGTACTCAGTGGGAAGGCCAGTCTGAATTAATTTTCTTCCGTGACTGGAAGAATAATGTCTCCATGTGTCACCTCATGTAACACTTAGAATGATTGTATGAGAGGGGTGCCCTTTTCAGAGGCAAGAAAGCTAAGACTTATTAATGTTGAGCCCCTTAAGGTCCCATAGCTGGCTCCAAACTCCCAGCTCTTTATAACTACTATAGAATCAGAGAACACTTATTCCTCTTATTTATGTATGTATTTATCTGGAGACAGGTGTCGCTTTGACACCTAGGTTGGAGTGCAGTGGTGCAATCAGAGCTCACTGCAACCTCAAACGCCTTGGCTCAAGCAATCCTCTTACCCCAGCCTCCCGAGTAGCTAGGACTACAGGCATGCACCATGATGCCCAGCTAATTTTAAAATATTTTTTGTAGAGATGGGGTCTTGCTATGTTGCCCAGGCTGGTCTCATACTCCTGGCCTCAAGTGATCCTCCTGCTTTGGCCTCCCAAAGCGCTAGGAGTACAGGTGTGAGCCACCGTATCCTGCCCATGCATGCAAATTATATAAGAGCCTACAGGTCCCAGGGAGCCCCAGTGTCTGTTCTCAGGAAGACCCCAGGCCTGCAACTGATGCTTTTTCATAGTGATATTAACCAAAGTTCCTTCCAACTACATCTTGTAACTACTACTGCAGACACCCCCAGCAACTGAGATAGGAGAGAGCCCACCCTGGGAGCAGCGAGCAGCACACACTGGGCCTTTTGAGGGTCTCAGCAGAGGCCCCACCCCTGGACTGAAGCCACTCTCTCTCCTCCCTCATTTTCTCCCTCCACGGTCCTCACAGCCTGAAGGGGAAGAGTGCCAGGCTGCGCAATGCTGCCGGGGTGGAGCTGTGGCAGCATTTCCAGCGGCCTCTGCAGGATCTGCAGCTGTGGAGGGCCCTGGCCCAGCGGCTCTTGGAGGTCACTGCCAGCCTGCCGGACCTGCCTTCCCTTCACACCTTCCTGCCCCAGATCGAGGTAACCATGGTCCTGCCAACGGGTTGTGACTGGGGTGGGCCACTGGTGGGGCATCGCGTTTCAGCCTCTCTCCCAGGGGAAGGTCCATTGCCGGATCTTCCGGATATCTGGGGAGAGCTCCCGTCTGCTGAGTCCTGGTGCACAGGGAGTGACTATGCTTGCTTGTTACAGTGGCAAAGGTCAGCTTGGCTCCTGGGCAGGAGGTGAAGCCGCCTGGGGTTAACCCGGGGTTCCGTACGGACGCTCCCCGCCCGCAAGCATCTCCCAGGTGGAGGCATCAGCAGTCCTGAGAGAGCAGCGTTATCAGGCCATTGCCTTTACTGTGGCTACAAGTGGCGGGAAATCTGACCTGAGCTGTGGTGGCTTAAAACAGCGACATTCAGGCAGTCCAGGGTGCCAGGCCACAGCTCAGCGGTGTCACCAGGACCAGGCCCTTTGTAGATCTAAGCCAAGTCCCCCTTCATGGCCCCAGCATGGCTGCTATGGCTCCAAACATGCACCTCCCATGAACAACTGGCTCTGGACAGAGCCCGCGGCGCACGGGGTCCTCTCCACCTCCACTTCTGCCTTTCAAATCCTTCCCTGACCTGCACACTCCCCTTACTTGGCTCATTGGCCAGTCAAGGTCATATGACTCTTCCCGGACCAATCACTGGCAAGGATGATGGGATCGCTGTAACTTGTTTGTACCAATTAGACTCAGCGCCCAGGAGCTGAGCCCTTTGCATCCCAAAATGCTGGTTGTTTGGAAAGAGAGAAGGAGGAATGGCTGTGGGATAGGCAGCAGACAGCATCTGCCATGATGCCCATCACTACTGTGTGCCCAGTGTGCCTGTACATACTGCCTTTGGCATCATTGAACTCGGAAGTCCGTCCAATGATTTTGTGTCTAGAGATTCTTAGACACAAAGAGTGGGAAAAGGCTCAAACGTGAGATGTAAGTCCCCATTTATGTCAATGTTCATTCTAATTATAAAGGGCATACCTACCTGGACAGCGTAATGGTGTGTGAAGAAGAAAACAAAAAGCTCCCATAATCCCACGGGCCACAGGGACGAACATGTCGGGGCAATTTCTCCATTGCTTTTTCTGCCACCTTGGTATTACGTGGGAGAACCAATAACCAGGGTTGGCCCCTGCTCACCGTTGGGTTTACTACTTAGCCATGTGCCTGCATTTCAAAACGTCTACATTTGCGATTTTCCACTTAGGGCTTATGTTGGAACAAGAATTTGTTTTCTTCTTCACTTTTGTTTTATTTTGTTTTGTTACGTTTTTTGGAGACCAAGTCTCATTCTATCACCCAGGCTGATAGAATGAAAGTGCAGAGGTGCGATCCCAGCTCACCGCAACCTCTGCCTCCTGGGTTCAAGTGATTTTCCTGCCTCAGCCTCTCAGGTAGCTGGGATTACAGGCATGCGTCACCACACCCAGCTATTTTTTTGTATTTTTAGTAGAGATGGGGTTTCACCATGTTGCCCGGGTTGGTCTCGAACTCCTGATCTCAAGTGATCCACCAGCCTCGGTCTTTCAAAGTGCTAGGATTACAGATGTGAGCCAGCACGCTTGGCCTCTCTTCATAATTTTTAAGCTGCAAGGCATGACTTTTCTTTCCAAGGGTCCAGTGGGCCCCTTCTCCCACCCCCATGCTCCAAAGGATGATTCCATCTTTATTAGGCAGGGCATCCTGGAGTGAATTTCTTATGTGCCACAAACCTCAATTTTAGGTCAGAAGATCCCAGATCTATCCTTTATATCTGATGAAATCCATTTAGATATTTTCGTGAGAGATCGAGACCATCCTGGTCAACATGGTGAAACCCCATCTCTACTAAAAATACAAAAAATTCGCTGGGCATGGTGGCGCGTGCCTGTAGTCCCAGCTACTCAGGAGGCTGAGGCAGGAGAATTGCCTGAACCCAGGAGGCGGAGGTTGCGGTGAGCCGAGATAGCGCCACTGCACTCCAGCCTGGGTAACAAGAGTGAAACTCCATCTAAAAAAAAAAAAAAAAGATATTTCCATGAGATATGGTCACCAAGACACAGAAGATTTAATTGTAATTTTTGTGTATTTGGATTCAAGTTCTGTAATTGCATATTCTGATATTTTCACGCCACACATTTGAGCTTTTTTTTCTCAGCATCATTTAAAATCATTCAAATAAAAGTGATCATTTTCAATGGCCGGATAATATTCTGTTTTGGAGTATGCCATAATTTAATGTATCCATGATTCGAGGTTTAGGTTGTTTTTGATTTTTGTCATAATTTACATATTTTGAATATGCACATGTAGTTTTGTTTCCATTTCTACCATGATCACCCTCATTTATTTTTTTATTTTTATTTTTTTGAGTTGGAGTTTCGCTCTTGTTAACCAGGCCGGAGTGCAATGGCACGATCTCGGCTCACCATAACCTCTGCCTCCTGGGTTCAAGCAATTCTCCTGCCTCAGCCTCCCGAGTAGCTGGGACTACAGGCACATGCCACCATGCCCAGCTAATTTTTGTATTTTTAGTAGAGACGGGGTTTCACCTTGTTTGACTAGGATGGTCTTGATCTCTTGACCTCATGATCCACCCGCCTCAGCCTCCCAAAGTGCTGGGATTACAGGCGTGAGCCACCGTGCCCGGCCCAATTGCCCTCATTTTTGCAGATGAGGGATCAGATCCAGAAAAACTATTTGGCAAAAGAGGAAACTGAGGCTCAGAACTGCCTGTGGCTTCCCAGCTAGTACATAATCCAGACTCATGATCTCAACTCCCCAGCCTAAACTCTTCTGTGATATGGTGTCTGGGCTTGGTGGAAAGGGGGTAAGACTTCCTTACAGTGAGGCTGGACCTCCGTGTGGCTGGGTACCAGCTAGATGCTCTGGTATCAGACATGCCAGGATAGCTGCATCGCTGTAGTCACACTGCCTCCAGAAATGTCTGCCCTTCCAGGCCAGTCATCAGTACCACCTTCTCCAAAGCAGTACTCGATTTCCCCAACCAGGAGTGTCCACCTCTGCTTTGAACTCCCACCACACTAGCTCAGGCTTTGCTAGGAGAATGATCACTTTCTGTCTTGTATTGAAGTGGCTTACCTGGGTTGGAATCTTTGCTCTTTCTCTCCCCACCCCGTGCCTAGCTCAGTGTTTTAAGTCTGAGAGTGGGTTCTCAGCAACATCATCAGGTATAAAATGAAAGAACTCTGGCCAGCCAAAGACAAAGCCTCGGGCTTCCAGAACCCCAGACTCTCCACTAGAAATGCAGGAGGTGCTTACCTGAAACAGCTGGAGAGGCAACAGGAGTCAGACGCTTGGTTCAGGCTCTGAGAGCTGCAGGGCTTGCGGGGCAAGAAGAGTGAGTGTAGGCTGACAATGGAGTCAGGGAAGGCTTCCTGGAGGAGGTAGGGCCTGAACTGCTCAGAATTCAGGTTGTATGGGAGGCTGCAGCCATTCTAGGAGGGTTCTGAGCCCCCTTAGTTCCTCTCTTTGCCTGGCAAACTCCTGCACATCAGTACTCTGCTGAGTATCACCTCCTCTGGGAAGCCTTCCTCGGTTCTTTCTGATCATGCTCCTACAGGCCTGTAGCTCCCTTCGAAATGTCCAAAACACTGCTGCAGGTAGTGCGGGGGGGTGTGCCCCACTGTTGTTGGTGAAGAGGGATCTTTGTGTAGAGGATCAAGCTGGCTGGGCCTGGGTTCTGCTGCATTGAGACTGGTCGATGGTGGAGAGCCAGCTAACTGGGAGGAGCTGCGTGGTCCAGGTGCGTGAGGCTGAGTGTGCGCCACAGTCAGGGGCAGAGGCTGCGGAGACGAAACAGACTACCGAGGCATGCAGGAGGTGGATATTACTCGGGCTTGAGTATCAAGACAGATGTGGGAGGTGAGAGAAGACCCAAAGCTGACCCCGAAACTCAGGGCCTCACCAGCACATTCCTGCCAGCTCATTCTGAGTTTGCTGCTTCCTCAGACACCTGCACAAAGGTGCAGCTTCCTAAGCAGTTGCAACAAGAACAGGTGTGCCCCGGCTCTGTCTCTTTCTGAGCTTTGTTCAACCCCATCTGGGATTCATAGAAGCCTTGTCGCCCACAGGCGGCCCTGATGGAAAGCTCCCGCCTGAAAGAGCCGCTGACCATGCTGCAGCTGAAGAAAGACCTCCTGATGGGGGTCTTTGGCCAGGAGAGGGCCACGGCACTCCTGGAGCAGGCGGCGGGTTCCGTGAGGGACAGAGACCTGCTGCATAACAGCCTTCTGCAGAGGAAAAGCAAACTGCAGGTATGCGTCCCCGGCGTCTGCTCGGGACTTGGCCTGGCCGCGGGGCTGGAGTAACCAATGGGGAGGCAGGTGGCCCTGTGTTCTAAGCTCAGCTCTGCCACTTGCCACTGTGTGGCCCTGGGTGTATTCCTTTGTCCTTGACAGTCTCAGGCTCCTCATGTGTAAACTGGGTAGGATTCCTGCATAGTCCCTTTAATCGTTTTCCTAACCACGTGTCTGCCTCCCAGCCCTGTCCCCAAACCCCCTGCATTCAAATTGAATCCCACCCAGTCTTCTGCAAAGAGCGACAGGAGGGTCAAATAAGAAAATGCCAATAAAAGCCCTTGTAAAATTTCAACTACCCTGGAGCTGGAAGCTCGTATTATTAGTGGCACCTTTCTGAATGACCACATGGCATCAGTGACATGTGGACAGCTTGTTCTTTGAGGTAACAAATGTTTGCTGAGCATCTAATGATGATGACAATAATAACTACAATCCATGGGGCACTGGCTATGGGCCAGACAGTTGCTAAGAGCTCCAGATCCTGGATCTTATCTAATCCACGTAAGAGCACTGTGAGGGAGGTACTGCTACTTTGCTTGTCTTAGACATGAGGAAACTGAAGCAGGATGGTCAAGAAAATGGCTCATGGTCCACAGTGGGTACAGCCGGGACCCAGCCCATGATTTCAGCTCCTGGGCAGGCAGCACTGAGGCTATGTCCCACTGTTGGTGACGGGGGACCATTGAGTAGAGGATCAAGTTTCTTCCATCTGCAGGGCCTGGTACAGTTCTAGGCCCTGGGGGGACAAAGAAATGAAGCGCAGGTCTTCACCCTCCAACACTCACAGCTTGCTGGTGGACACAGAAACACAGGCAATTACTAGAAGACACCCAGGTGCTGTTTTACAGCAAGAGTTGGCACACTGTCCGGGAAGGGCCAGATCGTGAAGGTTTTATAGTCTGCAGGGCAGGCGGTCTCTGTTGCAGCTCCTCAGCACCAGACACAGCTGTAAATGAATGGGCATGGCTGGGTTCCTATAAAACTTTATGGCTGAGTATGGTGGCTCATGCCTGTAATCCCAGCACTTTGGGAGACTGAGGCAGGTGGATCACAAGGTCAGGAGTTCAAGACCAGCCTGACCAACAGGTCAAAACCCCATCTCTACTAAAAATACAAAAATTAGCCCAGCGTGGTGGTATGTGCCTATAATCCCAGCTACTCAGGAAGCTGAGGCAGGAGAATCGCTTGAACCTGGGAGGTGGAGGTTGCAGTGAGCTGAGATCTTGCCACTGCACTCCAGCCTAAGTGACAGAGTGAGACTCCGTCTCAAAAAGAACAGAAAAAACCAAACTTCATTTACAAAAACAGGACTCTGATGGGATATTTGATCAGTGGGTGAGGGATGTCGATGGCCCTAGTTCTAGAGGGATGTGGCCAAAGTATTCTGCGAGGACACTATGGTGACTCTAAGGAGAGGCACCCAACTCCATCAGGGTTCAGGAAAGGCTTCCTGGAGGGGGTGGCACCTGAGTGAGTAGGACCTGGCCGAGATGATAAGCGGCCTGGCTGCATGGGTCAGGTCTCACAACACGGTGCCTGTGAGGAACCCTCTTAATGTGCATGCTGCCTGTCCTATGTCTCTGCAGAGCCTGCTCACTCAGCACAAAGACTTTGGGGCAGCTTTCGAGCCTCTGCAGAAGAAGCTCTTGGACCTCCAAGTCAGGGTCCAAGCTGAGAAGGGGCTTCAACGGGACCTTCCTGGAAAACAGGCCCAGCTCTCAAGGTTGCAGGTGAGGGGTCTGTCAGTCACTCCTGCCCGGGCTCTCAGCTGTACCTGGAAGCAGCTTCTTCCTCCAGCAGTAACCAGCAAAGCAACAGCTGCCATGAGCCAGAAATGTAGACCCTTGGTTGAGATTTGACCTTTCATCTCAACAGAACCTCTGCTTATTTATCTGATGGCTCCTGGCCTCAAACGGCTGAGTCTTGAGCTCAGCAAAATGACGAGCTGTCTTTTCGTTTACTCCTCAGTTCCAAAGTCTAACACTGGTATTTGTTTTTAGAATTGCTTCGCTAAGTATTCTTAATGAGTCCAGAGTTGTTCAGTTAAACCAACTTTGGGATTAAGAATAAATGTTCTGACCATCGATCATGGTTGGCTGGATAAGGAGCTTGCTGGTTTTCAAAATGCATGTGATACAATAGTTATCTTTTTAAAATCCAAGTACAGCTCACACATAAATTGAGAGTGTTCTCTAGAAGACATTAAAAATAGTGAATTTTAGGCCAGGTGTGGTGGCTCACGCCTATAATCCCAATAATTTGGGAGGCTGAGGGGGGTGGATCACGAGGTCAGGAGTTCAAGACCAGCCTGGCCAACATAGTGAAACCCCATCTCTACTAAAAAAAAAAAATATATATATATATATATATATATGTATACACGTATATATATATGTGTATATATATATACACACACACACACACACACACATATATAGCCAGGGTGTGGTGGCATGCATCTGTAATCCCAGCTACTTGGGAGGCTGAGGCAGGAGAATTGCTTGAACCCAGGAGGCAGAGGTTGCAGTGGGCCAAAATTGTGCCATTGCACTCCAGCCTGGGCAACTGTTCCAGACTCTGTCTCAAAAAGAAAAAAAAAAAAAATAGTGCATTTTAGGCTGGGAGGGGTGGCTCAACCCTGTAATCCCAGCACTTTAGGAGATGGGCAGATTACCTGAGTTTAGGAGTTTGAGACCAGCCTGGGCAACATGGTGAAACCCTGTCTCTTCTGAAAAAAAAAAAAAAAAACAAAAAAACAAAACAAAACAAAGAAAATGCAAAAAATTAGCCAGGCATGGTGGTGGGAGTCTGTAATCCCAGCTACTCGGGAGGCTGAGCCACAAGAATCGCTTGAACCCAGGAGGTAGAGGTTGCAGTGAGCCTAAATTGTGGCACTGCAATCCAAGTGTGGGTGAGATTGAGACTCTGTGTCAAAAAAAAGGGGGAAAAAACAGTGCATTTTGGGTTTTAAAACTAAAATTGGGACGTGCTTCTTCACAATGAGAGGTGGTCATCAAGGATGAGTCCCAATGTGAGTTTGCCCCTGGAGATGCCATCTGGACTGTAGCAGAGTTTATTTTCATGGTGTCCCCGAATATTTTTGTCTGATTTTTAAAATCTCTCCAGCCCTGAGAGATTTTACCAACCATGTCGTTAGTACGGCCGCTGGGGTGAAAGAGCCCCATTGCCCTGGGGAAGGCACCCCTCCCAGGCTCTCCCATTCAGAGGCCCTGCCCTGAACAGCCACCCCGAGGGAGGGAGAGGCAGGGAGATATGCTTACCTGTTCCCTTCTCTACGGCAGGGGCTTCAGGAAGAGGGGCTGGACCTGGGGGCACAGATGGAGGCTGTGAGCCCTCTTGTCCAGGAGAATCCCAACCACCAGCACAAAATGGACCAGCTCTCCTCCGACTTCCAGGCTCTGCAGAGGTCTCTGGAGGTAAGGGGCTGGCAGAAGGGACTGTGGTTAGACAGAGAACAGGCCCCTGTAATCCTACACACCTGGGGCCTTTCTCCCCCTTTCCTGCCTTCATTTCTTCTAACCTCTCTTTTTTCTTTCTCCCTTTTTTTCTTGATTTCCTCATTCATACAGCAGGTAAGGCCTGAGCACCTCCTGTATGCCAGGCAGTGTTCTAGGTAGACCCTAAGGATGGAGGTAGCAGAGCATTACAGCCCAGGCCCCTGCTCTCCTGGGAGTAACGCCCCAGTTGGGTAGATGGACAATTAATCAGCAGACAAACAAGTAAATGCACAATTACATATTGAGATTAGGGCCACGAGGCAAAAGAAGAGAGTGGCTGCTGGGAACCTCAGGCACCGTTCAGCCTGCACCAGGCCTGGAGGCCACAGAGCCTCATCGGCAGTGCCCTCTAGTGGCCACCGCAGCTCTTTCTAGGGCTTGCCAGGGATTGTATTGAGTCCTTCCAGCAGTGGGGATGGAACTGCAAGCTCCTTCAAAACTGGCCTGAGAACAAATGGAAATGCAGACTCAGGCCCCACCGTGACACTGATTCAGATGGAGCCCTGGGTCTGCCTTTGTCACAAGCCCTGAGGAATACAAAGCAGGGTCTCTGGCACTCACATCTCAAGAAAAGCCAGTGTGAGGCAGTGAGAGTTCTCCACCCTACCTGACTTTGCACGCCCTATTTTCATACCAAATATGCCTATCCTCCTCTTTACACTCCTGAAATTCAGAGGGAGTATAAGTTACCTGCCCAAGAAATAGAAAAGAGAAGTAAAAGGAAAGTAATTACAATACGATGTTGTCCTTCAGTATGTAAGTACTTCCAGGTGGCCCCACTCAAGACACAGGAGCTGGTCAGCACGTGCCCTCCCTGTGTGACAGCCGCAAATGCCGTGTCAAGTGGCGCAGCCATCAGAGCCTCTAGTGATGTGGTTTTCTGACACGTGAACAGCGCTTGATAGAACTTTGAACTCAACAGCAGTCTTCCATCTGCTTACACAAAGGGTGCAGCTCTAGAGAAGTCAGCGTGTTTGTCAAAACTGCAAAAGCCTCTTTGTGTTTGTGTATTGATTGGAGTGAGAGTCTGAGCTCAGGTCATGACAAACGGATTTCTTCCTGCTGTGGATATTAGGAGGACATGAGAAAATCATGTGGGATGTGAGCCCTATCCGCCTAGGGTGGAATGCGAGCACCCATCCCTCTCACTCTGTCTAGTATCACCCCCACCACCTCTACTGAAGCAATGGAAAACTCTCCCCACCCATATGTGGCACCACCTGTGGCGACCCATTGGTCTAAGTGAGGATCAATGTCTGGATGAATTCTTTTAATTACGTTTAATAAACTAGCAGTTCGTAGTTTCAAGGTCGAGGCCGTAGAGAAATAGGAAACACTGTCCTCACTTCTCAGTAGCCCAAAGAAAGTCATAGAAGCAGCAGAAGTCAGCTCTAACACCTCCATCCGAATGATGGGCTGGTTAATTGTTATAAGAAGCAGCATTAACCAAGCTTCACTAGGTGTTACAAAATGATATTCCAATTCTTATTGTCTTACATTCTTCTTTAAAGAGAAATTGCCCTTTTATTAATTTGGTACTCAGTGCCTGTGAATCTAATATGTCCTTCCCCACAGCGAGGTATTCTCCGTGTCTCCCTGGGGGGCACGTTTCCATGTTGGAGGTCACAGCTCTATGCATGGGAAGCCATTGGAGGCATTTGGTCTAATGTTGGCATACAGGGACCGGGAGGGGACAGTGGCAGGGACAACGCAGAGAGGTGGAGTTTTAGATAACTTCTCAGGCCCTCATTGATGGCTTATTGAGGACAGATGCAGCAGGCTCTCCAGCCCCTGGTATGGGCCTGGTATCTAGGGTCTCAGTGGAATGCAGAAGGCAGGGCCTACAGTGGTCCTGCAGAGAGCCATGATGACCTAATCTGGGGAACACAGCTGGAATGGGCAAGGCAGACCCTAGGGTCGGACTGGTTCATGGCAGGCTATGGAAAGAAAGCTCCAAGGGTCTCAGGCTGGCTGGCCAGGGGCCTAGAGAATGGCTGCCCTTCTGGGTGGTGTCCACCTTCCCTGGAGACAGAGCTGAGCAACAGATTGGCCCAGGAAGCAGTACCCAGGGAGAGAGAAAAAGAAAGACTGAACGTGAACACCTGAGTGTGCAGCTCGATTAGTTTTTTTAAAAATTAAATGCATCTGTGTCACCAGCACCCAGATAAAGTACAGAGTATCACCAGCCTCACAGAGCCCCTGTGCCCCTGCAGTCATGCCCAGCTCACCGTTCCTGACCCTCAAGGGCAGCTCTGACTTCAGGCTTGCGCAACAGAGCTGGGGTTGCCTGATGTTATCCTTCATGTAAATGGAACTGGACAGATTGTTTTCTTTTGTGCCTGGCCCTTAGCTCTCCACATGATGGTTATAAATTCATCTACTATGTTGCATGTGGATGTAGGCTGTTCATTCCTGCCGCTGTAAAGCATTCCATGTGTGAATATACCACCGGGTATTTATTCATCTACTCTCAGTGGGCACTTGGATAGGTTCCAGCTTGTGGCTGTCACATGTGTGGCCTTGGGTGAGGATGTGTTCCCATTTCCAGGGAATACACCGGGAGTGGAATGGTGGGCCGTCAGCTGCAGCCACGTTCCATGTGGGTAGACTCTGACCCATGGTCTCCACAAGTGGTTGGGCCAATCTACACTTGGGTCAGTGGCGGACAAGAGATCGATTTCCTACCGTCACCTAGACTTGGTCGTTTTCCTAAAAAGACAGGCTTTAAACCGGAGTTGATCATCCCGGGGTCAATTCCTTGTGCTGCGCGGAGGGAGGGGCCAGCCCAGCCTCTTGTGGTGCTACTTGGTGGGAAGCCCTGGGGTCCGGCAGGGTGGAGGTGGTGCCGGGGGTCTCCCCCTCGGCCACCACTCAGGATGCCCTGGGCTCCCCGGGCTGTGCTGCAGGACCTTGTGGACAGGTGCCAGCAGAGTGTGCAGGAGCACTGCACCTTCAGCCACCAGCTGCTGGAGCTACGGCAGTGGATTGCTGTGACCACACAAAAGCTGGAGGCACACCAAGGAGACGTGGGCCCAGGCACTGCCGAGTCCCAAGAGGCGGAGTTTGAGGTAAGGTGGTGGTTCCCTCCCCAACTTCCCAACAAAGCCGCCTTGATGGGCCAACGTACCCACACTCAGGAGCAGAAACCTCCCTCCACCTTCACTGTGTGTCCATGTGTCCTTCAGAGGCTGGCGGCAGAATTCCCGGAGAAGGAGGCCCACCTGTCCCTGGTGGAAGCGCAGGGCTGGCTGGTGATGGAGAAGTCTTCCCCAGAGGGTGCTGGCGTGGTGCGGGCAGAGCTCAGGGAGCTGGCAGCGTCATGGCGGGCCTTGAGGCTGCTGGAAGAAAGTCTGTTGAGGTGAGAGTGCCTCCTGGGCTCTGAGCCTTGTCTGGGACACCACCCCTTCCCACTCAGGGGCACTCAGGTGCTCGTAGAGCAGATGGCCAGGGCACTGCCCAGCGTGGAGACAGAGGCCTTAGGCACCTTCACACTGTGGCCCAGTTGGCTGTTCTAGAAGGAGCGGGAGGAGTCAGGAAATGTCCCCATCTTGGTAGTTATCCTCCATCAACACTGGCTTGAGCCTCAGTTTCCCCATCTGCATCCATGGGCATATGCACCTTCATGACAGGTTACTGTGAGTTTAAAGTCAGAAACTGGATGTGAGCATGCCTTGGGAACATTCTGACAAACTTCTGTGGGAGGCACTGACTCGTCAACCGTGGTTCCACAATTCCATTGCTTTTCCCATGTCCTGGTGGGTCCCCATCACATCTCCACATTGATTGGGCTGAGTTTGTCTTCTCAACCTCATCAGAAACTGGCATCTGCAGAGGATTGAAGTGGATTCGGGGAAGAAAATGGTTTTCACCAACAACATCCCAAAGTCAGGGTTTCTCATCAACCCCGTGAATCCGATTCCCAGGCGTCATCGACAGGTGAGTCTGTCTAGCAGGCCTTTAGGGGAAGAGGCCAGGCCCCAGGTCAAGAGATCGGTAGGGGTCTCCAGCACAGGCCCCTACCTGTCTGGGGCAACATGCTCAGCTCTGAGGACTTGGCTACATCCTGTCTTATTTGAGCTTGCCCCAGCTGTGGCCCAAAGAGCAATTGATCCTACTCCACAGAGGACCTCAGTGATCCCAGAATCTGCAAAGCCAGACTGCCAGGGCAGGTCACGGATGTCCTTTAGCCAAACAGATACGTCTGTGAGCCACGAGCAGCAGCTCCTTCAAGGAAGAGAGTGTTAGGGCTGAACACTTCCTGCTGGCCCCAGATCGGACACTGAAACCACACAAGATGGGGATATTTTTGTGCCATGTTTCATCCATCCCTCACTGCCTTTCAACAAACTTGAGCTTTGTTGCAAAGAAAGTTATCCCTTGTTGTTCAAGTACATCATATCATTCGTTTTCCCATTCATTCTTTCATTCACTCATCCATTTGCTGAGTGCTACTGTATTCCAACGACTGTGCTCAGAGCCGTGAGTAACACTGCCGACCCTCAGAGAACTCCGAGTCCAGTGCAGAGTTTTTCAGCTGGCAACCAGCCTTGTATTAAAATGCAGGTTCTGGGCTAAGTGCAGTGAGCTATACCTACAATCCCAGAACTTTGGGAGGCCAAGACAGGAGGATTGCTTGAGGTCAGGAGTTTGAGACCAGTCTGGGCAACATAGCAAGACCCTATCTCTATAAAAAATTTTTAAAAGATTAGTTGGACATAGTGGTGTGCACATGTAGTAGTCCCAGCTACTCAGGGGCCTGAGGTGGGAGGATCACTTGAGCCCAGGAGTTTGAGTGTGTAGGGAGCTGTGATTGTGGCACTGCACTCTAGCCTGGGTGACAAAAACAAGACCCCATTTCAATCAATCAATCAATCAAAAATAAAATGCAGACTCTGAGTCAGTAGATCTTACTGGGGCCCACAGTTCGATTTCTGCATTTCTAACAAGCTCTCGGGCTATGCCCGTGGTGCTGGGCCTGGGAGACACTCACCTCTGTGAGCCACTAGCAGTCTCACCTGCAAGGAAGAGAGCATCAGGGCTGAACACTTCCTGCTGCTCCCAGAGTGGAAACTAAAATCATACCAGATAAGTGTATATTTGTGCCATGGTTGTATTTTATAAAAAAAAAAAAAAAGAAAGAAAGAAAAAGAAAAGAAGTAACTACATTGTCCTCCCCCGCCATGACTTCCCCTTACTGCCTTTTAACAAACAGCTTTGTTGAAAAGAAGCAAGGGAGTGGCATCCACGGGCAGTTAAATAAGGGTTTACAAAAAAAGTGGCAGACCTTGGCAGACAGGCTGAGGCTACAGGAGCCTGCAGCAGGTCCCAGGTCTGGGACAGGGAAGCCCTCCTGGAAGATCTGAGATGTCAGCTGAATTTTCAAGGCTGAGTGGCAGTGAGGAGAGGAGGGAGGGAGGCGTGTTCCCAGCAGAGGAGACAGTGTGTGTGAAGAGCGGAGGCAGAAAGAGTGCCAGTTTGAGGGGCCAAGACACATCTGCAGGCCCGGGCTCAGAGGACAGGGAAGGCAGCACTCGCAGTGGAACCAAGACTCCCAGGTCACGGTGGGGAGGAGTGAGAGGCACCAGCGCATATAAGCAAAAACTTAGCTGAATGGGCTTACGTAGTAGACAGATCGCTGGGACTATGGAGCCCCGAGGTGGCAAGCACGGGAGAGGGTGACTACTTGTATAGCTATCCTGGTAAGGGACGGTGGTGGTTTCCATCCCCTCTCAGGGGAACAGAGAGGACATAATGAGGAATGTTCTTGGTCCCTAAATGTGGCCGTGTTGAGTAGAGATCCTTTGTTCATCCCCCAGGCCTCTCCTGTCACCTTTTAGGCATCTTGTCCCCGTCCCTGCCCCTCTGCCTCAGGTGGAATTCCCAGGACACACAACCAGGGGCCTGTTTTACCTCTGACGCTTTGGCCGTGTGTGATCCTATAGGTAGATCTTCTCCAGGAAGAAGGGAGCCATGAAGATTTCTCCCAGCTCCTGACGAACTTTGAGCAGTGGTTGCAGGTGGAAAATTCGAAGCTTGTTAGAATCATTGCAATGAGAATTTCTACAGCTGAAGACTTGAGGACCAGAGAAGCCAAGCTGCAGGTCTGTTCCCCAGGAGAGGCCCCTCATCCATAGGGCTTGCACCCACAGATGCTTTGCCACCAGGGGGATCTTCAAAAGAAGGAGCACGCCCACAGTGTGTGAGCTGTTCTCCTTTGTGTATAGATAATGGCTTTTACACCTTTTTGGTTCAAAGATTTTAGAACTTTTTCTGGCATTCATGCACATATTCAGCATGCTTATGTATTCCCCGACTAGGAAAATATCACCACGCATCACTTGACTCCTGTGTCACTTAGCTATTGCTGTGTGACAAACCATCCCAACAGTTTGTAGCTGAAAACAACAACCACTTATTTAATCCGTGGTTCAGAAGCGTGGCAAGTTAGGCTGAACTCAGCCAGGCAGTGCTTCCAGTCTGTCTGCTGTCAGTGGTCAGTCATTCAGGTGTCTCTAATTCTGGGGGCTAGCAGGCTATTAGAGATGAGAATGCCATGGACTCCACATCTCTCACACTCCTGTGGCACAGCCTGGACTTCTCATAGCAGAGGCAGGGCAGAAGAGAGTAGTACCAGCAGGCAAGGACTTTTGAGGTCAAGACTGGGAGCCAGCATAACATTAATTGCCCTGCATTCTGTTTGCCAAAACCAGCCTAGATCCAAGGAAAGGACAAAGAGACTCCCACCATTTGATGGAAGGGACTGCAAAGTCATATTGCAGTGGGTGTGGATGTGGCTGGGGGGTGGGAGATGGGGGAAGTCACAGCCATTTCTGCAAATGAATTACCACTTCTCTTCTGTCTTCTTCACTCCCACATCTAATTGGTTGCCAAAACTCCTCGATTCCACCTCCTAGACATTCTGTGTTTCTCTTCCCTTGCACTATTACTGTCTTAATTCAGGCACTTACCATTTTTGGCCCTGACTATGGCTATAGCCTCCCAGCTTATCCTCCCTTCTTCCTGTTGGGTCCCCATCTAGGTCATGGCTCATTCTGCTGCCAGAATGAGAAATATGACCTTGTCCTGCCCCTAAGGAAAACCTTTTACTATAGAGTTTAACCCCTGAGTTTATTACTCAAGGCCTTTCTCAACCAGGCCCTAGCTTACCTCTGTTTCCCTATTTTTCTGAAATTTTACCATGATATGTTTAGGTTTAAATTTATTTTTATTTATCTGGCTTGGGATTTATTTTAATTCCTGAATTTGGTCTAGGATCTTTCTGAAAAACTCTTTAACATTATTTTTGTTTTTTTTTTCTCTTAACTCCCAAACTTGTTATTTGAATTTGTTTTTACTAATAATATTTCTTAAAATATTATCTCTGCCTTGTTCCCTTTCTCCTCACCTACTGTGATCTCATTTAAACATGTTACTACTTCTCACTGTGTGATTTAGGTCTCTTACCCTCTTTTGTGTATTTTTCATCCTTTTCTCTCTTCATGTTGCATTCTGGATAGTTTTTCTGATCCATCTTCCAGTTTACTAATTTTCTCTTTAGCTGTGTCTCATCTTCTGTTACACATATCTATTGAGTTCTTAACTTTTGTTGTTGCAGTTATCAGTTCTAGAACTTCTATTTGGTCCTTTTAATAATTGACTGTATCACTTTCCTTATCTTTATTCTTTTTCTTGTTTTATAGTTCCTATCTTAACTGAAACTCTGTCATTTTTCATATCTTCCAGAAGCTTGCTAAAATTTTTAAGCCCATCTTTTAATTCTTTAAACTAGTAAACATAGCTTTTTACAGATTGTGTCTAATAATTCCAAGATCTCAAGGCATTTTAGTAATGTTTCTGTTGTATATTATTTCTGCCTGTTCTTATTCTTGGTTTCCTGTGTCTTTGTGTGGCTGCTTTGTGTGCTAGACATTGTATCTGCCAAAATATGAATAACAGTTATTTAAGATTTAGGATAATCTTCTCTTCCAGAGATGATTTTGTTTTCTTCTGCAGGCAAGTGGGGGCCTTCCATTTTGGGGCCACTAAATCCAAGTTCAAGGCTTGAGTCTCCCTGGTCTACTAAGATGACTTTGAACTGGGCTGCAAGTCCACACAAGGTTCAGGTTTACTTCTGGCCCATTTTTATAGGGTGAAGGCATTAGGAGCTTGGTGAAAGGGCAAATGAATCCTATCAGAATCTCCGCCGCTGTAGGGCTAGACTTTGATCTGTGTCTCCCTGGCCCAGTGAGGCTGCCAAAAGCAAAGTGTTTTACAGCTATTCCTTCCAAATTGGCAAATATTCTATGGGCAAAAACAGGTCTGAACACAGCGCTGACTTCCCTGGGTTTTCATGCTTTCCCAAGTTGTGGCCTCGTGTGCCTCACACTCTTTTGTTAATCCTTTCATGCCTTTAAAATGCTTTAAATATTTTGTCCTCAGTGAGAGGTTTGGTCCCAATGATCCAGTTGGCCATTACCCGGAAGCCCTCCTTGCTTGCCTCTCCCATCTCCTTTCATTCCTTCTACCCGACCCCACCCAACTCCAGCATGTCAGAAATGACTTTCTGTTCCTCAAGTCAAACCCCCTTGCTTTTGTACAGCATACGTTCCAGCGGGCTCTGAGAAGCTAAGCAAGGTGTCCCATGTTACGTGCTAGTAGGATGGGGCAGAGTCAGGATCCAAAGCCAGGACTTAAACCTGGGCTCCTGGATTTCTAGCCCCGCTCCTACTGCCCCATCACACCACCTCTTAGGAGTCCTGAGAATAAAAGTTTCTGTCTCAAGGGAACACAGGACTTATATTTCATGAGAAAATCTGCACATTCCAACACCACTCTGCCAGGCTCAAAATGCCAACTGAAAGACATGTTCACAATGACAGCTTTTAGGATGATGCTACCTCTAGTCAAGCCCTCTGGAGGACTTGGTCCTGGATGTCAGAGTTGGAAGTAACCACTGGGGGTCTTCAGCCCAGCCACCTGTTCCATGCAGGAGGCCAACCTGTAACATTCCCGAGAGCAAGTGCTGGGCCTTGGCTTGAATTGCACAGATGGGAGTCCCACTTTATAGGTTCTGTCTGCCTCCCCCCTGCCCACCTGTCTGTCGAGTGAAATTAGGTGGACCCATCCTTACCACCCAGGTGAGGCTGTCTGGGCCATTTGGAAGCCATACCATGACACTGCTATTTCCCCCCAGGAGCTGGAGGCTCGGGTGCCAGAAGGTCAGCATCTCTTTGAGAACCTCCTTCGTCTTGGGCCAGCAAGGGGGACCTCGGATGAGCTGGAAGACCTGCGCTACCAGTGGATGCTGTACAAGTCCAAGCTCAAGGACTCCAGCCACCTGCTGGTAGGTGCCGAGGATGTGCAGGTCCTGGGATCTAGGACAGGACTATAACTGGGTCTAGATTCCCCTGGGGGTATGTGTTCAGCCTGTGTTCACCCTGCCCTGTGCATTCACACACCACACAGGGGACAGGAACACTCGCGGGTCCTGGGAACTTGACTCACATGACGCTATTTGGCCATCCAACACCTTGTGAGGCTGGAGTCCTAGTGAGGTGGTTAATGTGTAAGGAGTGCTTCCTACCGCCCAAGCCGAGGGCTGTGCGTGCACTCTCCCATGCAGGCTGTACGGCTCCCCTCTGCTAAAGTCATTGTATCTCCAGCCTCCAGAGGGGGAGCAGAGACTCCAAGCAGCGAAAACATTTGCCCAAGACCACATGAGTGGTCAGTGGCAGAGCCAGCCTGCAAACACACCCTTGTGTTGTAGGTGTGACCTGGGGAAGCACTGGCGTGGCATCAGGAGCCCTCGGGTCCAACCCCGTGTCTCTAATTTGCCCTGTTTCTCCGTTGAGCAAGCACCTCCTTTTGGGGGGACCCTGTGTCTCCTCACACAAAATAATAATAATAATAATAATAGCAAAACTAGTAATGATCATAACCTTTGCTCAATGCCCTGTCCTCATAGCAGGCCTTTAAATAAGGAGGTGCTGTAATATGCTCTGTGAACCAACGAGGAAACTGAGGCACAGAGGTTACATTTCCCTAAATCTGAAGAAGGTGGTGAGATGGCCCCCAAAGGCCCTTTCAGCCTCAGACCCCAGTCCCAAGCTGGGAGCCCCAGGCTTTCCTGGCCCCAGAGCAGCCAGGATGGCCACTAGGTGTCAGCCCAGCCCAAGCCGGGTCGACCATGGCCCCAGCCGGCCTTGGCCAAGGCCTTCCCAGACAGAATCCCAGCTGGGCCTGAAGTGTGTTAAAAAGCTCATTAAATCGAATCACCTGCTGGCTCAGGCTGTCCAGATGACCAGAAGTTTTAAAGAAACACTCCCCTGACAAAATGAATATTCCATTACAGGCTCTATTGGGATTTAAGTTTCACTCACTTAACTTACTTTTTTTCCCCCTTTTTCCTCTCCTTCCTTGAAATAACAGACACAAAGTTCTCCAGGGGAGCCAACTGGATTCCAAAAGGTACAGTGTCTGCCATGTGCTCCACACGGCTAGCGGGCAGAGTGCCTGGAGGGTTGGTGGGCCCGTGACACTGGGGCAGGACCCATGGGCTTTCTGGAAGTTTCCAAGAAGACCAAGGAACATTTATGGGGAATCAGCTCTGGGCTGCACTGTGCTGGGCCCCAGGATTCTTGCTCTCAAGAAACCCCAGGGTCGGGGGTAAGCTGACAGGGTGTGACAAGCACATAACAGAGAGGGGGTCTTGGAGATCGCCTCCCAAATCAGGTCATGCTGGGGAGTGGGCAAAGATGCTACCAATGATTACTCTGTGACAACAGGTATGAACCAGGACTGTCCCAGGAAACCTAGGTTGTTGCGGGCAAACTGGACAGTGTGGCCACCTGTCGATGGAGGGTATGCGGGGCTCAGTAGGGACAGGAGAGGGAGGCGTTTTGCCTTTGAGTTCCACTAGGCAGGAGTTTCCACTTACCCCACTGAGCCATGCTCAGAGCCGGTCCCAGGGTCTTTGCAGGCTAAAGCAATAACGATAAGAGCAGTCATGATAACAGTGAGTAATAGTTATGATTGTCACTTGAGATGCTGTGTATTGGCCATCCATGGGGTGTGGCAGGAACTCTGCAAACGGTTGTGGTTAAGGCCTCCTGTAACTCTCCCAGTGACACCCAGGAGGCAGCATAATCTCAACTTTCAGCACAAGGAAACAGAAGGGGCAAGCCTGAAGAATGCTCGGTTCTCCTACTAGGCATTGGCCCATAATGACACGGGCATCTGGCATGCTCTGGTCCAAGGAGCTCCAATGTCCTCGAGATCTCTCATTCTTTGGAATCCACGATTTCTTCTTGGCCTCCAGCTGGTGGCATAAGTAACATCTACAGGAGAGTGAGTGACCCATGGACTGGTCACAAGACTAAGGCCAGGCTCTGGGCCTAACACCAACTGGTTTGTGGCCTTGAGGGAGTTGTTTGGCGTCTTGGGGCTCACTATCCCCATCTATAAAATAGAACTTGATTTTTTGTTTGTTTGTTTCTGTTTTGAGATGGAGTCTTGCTCTATCACAAGGCTGGAGTGCAGTGGTGCAATCTCAGCCCACTGCAGCGTCCACCTCCCTGGCTCAAGCTATTCTCCTGTCTCAGCCTCCCAAGTAGCTGCAATTATAGGCATATGCCATGACACCCAGCTAACTGTTTTGCATTTTTAGTAGAGACAGGGTTTGCCATCTTGGCCAGATTGGCCTCGAACTCCTGACCTCAGGTGATCCACCCTCCTTGGCCTCCCAAAGTGCTGGGATTATAAGCAAGAGCTACTGCACCTGGCCTAAAATGGAGCTATTAATGGCAACCTCACTTACTTGATGAACTTACTCTGAAGATGGTGTGAACTGTTGTATATGAAAGTAGAAGTGCTTGTGATCACTTAAGCCCTGCCCACAACCCCCAGTTTAGAATAACAAATAGACTTCTCTTGAAATAGGGAAAATCATCAGGAAAGGACAGGTGGTCCACACAGGCTGGGTACTGGTGGGAGATGCGGAACCCGGGACCTGGCGTCTAGACCAACTCTAACTCCTGCACTTCAAACCTCTCTGGTTGGACGCCACCACCTTCGCAGCCCCCAGGCCAGGATCCATGTGAGCATCAAGTTTGGGTCCACTGGTGTCTAGCCATGGTGCCTAGCACATAGTAAATGCTCACTAAATGTTTTTGAGGCTCTGTTTTAGGCACTGGGATACGTCAGTGAACAGAAGAGCCCCCACCTGTCCTGAAGACTGTCCATGCTGCTTGGGTGGAGAGGGGCATGGGGCCAGAGCACGCATGTCCAGCTGATGTTGCTTAGTAGCTAGCACAGTGGAAATCTCTGGTCAGAGAGCTCTGAAGGTCAGAGCACTTGGGATCTGTGTAGCCCTGAGGTGCATCTTGTCTATGGCCAGAAGATGTTGGGTGCAGCTTGGTGGGGTATGTAAAGCAGGAAAGCCCTAAATGACTGATGAATTTGCTTACTTGGGCTGTGTTTAAAACAACTGGGTGTGTACAAATCTGACTTTGGTGCTTACTGGCTTTTGAGCTAACAGACCTCCTTCCACATGAAGAAGTAAACAACGTGGGGCCAACACACAGAGACCATTGGTGGCTCCTTCATAAGACAGCTTGTCAAAACGTAGATTGCTGGGCCCCGTCTCTGGAGTTTTCAAGTCATTAGGTTTAGAGCAGCCCATGAATCTGCATTTCCGACACGATCCCAAGTGATACTGCTGCTGACCCGGGGACCGCCCTCTGAGAACCACCACTTTACACTTCAGGCTCAAACGCAGGCTCCACCATTCATTCGTGTGTGTGACCTGAACGTCATTTAGCCACAGTCAGCCAAACTCAACTGAGGGTCCACTGAGCTCCTGGTAGCAAAGTTCCTGTTGTAACGATGGCACGTAGTAGGTTCTCAAGTGCTGTGTGAATGAGGAACTGCTGGACTTCTGCAGACACCATCCTGCTTTTCTTTCTGAGAGCTAAGGAAGCAACACCTCCGAGGGGCAAATCCTCCCTTCGCTTTGGTGTGTGCGTGGTTTTTCGCGGGTGGGGCTGTGGTGTGTGCCTGTGTGGGTATGCACACACATGCACGTATGCACATCCCCGGGCCTGGCGGGTAGAAAGTAGGTGCTGTCTTCAGAGGCTGTCATCTTGCCAACTGAGAAACATCGCACATATTATTTTTGGTCCAAAGGGAAGGGGGAAAAGAAAACCTACCCCAAGGCTAATTATTTACGAGCAGTTGCTTGTCCACACTTTTTCCCTCCCTCCATGCTCCGAGTCATTGAAAGCCCCAGCTACGTCAGTGGCTTCAGCCTGTTTGTTTGTATAAACAGAATAATTAAGATTTATTAAATTCGCAGCTGCCTACGCACTTGCCAACTCACTGCCGCGGGAGTGTTTGCCTGCAGCATGTAGACACGTGAAATGTAATTGTTTTTTGAGTTGTAGTTGGGCTGTGAGTCTAAACTGCATTCCTTGCATCGGTCCAGGGAATAGCCCTACCTGAGACAGACTTTTAGTTGGAGATGGATTGGCCAAAGCATCTACGAGCCTGGATGACATAGGGCAGTGGTAGTCTGCAGGAGCAGAGAGCAGCCAGCTCCCATCCATTTCATATGTGGGCTCTTGGAATATAGACCCAGGTGTCGTGTGACCTGAGGGTAGCATTATACTTCTTTGACTACGGTTCATAGGTTTTAAGACTCATAATTTTGTGCATTTTCACATCTCTGGAATTCAGGTGTCTTATTACAATGTCGTTCTTCTAGTGAAGATTTAGGTTTACTGCCCGTCACCCCTGACCTGAGATTCTTTTAAATGAAAATGTCTGCTTGTGGGTTGTGTTCTGTTTGGTTTTCCTTTGGACCACGCTGATTGTGTAAACTGAGACTGCCAACCTTGGGGAGCCCCAGCCTGTGGTTCACACTCCTGGGGCACAGTTTTGCTTTCTCACCCTTCCCGGAGTGCCGAGAGGACCTGGAGTTTCCTCGCCTCCTCTTTCTGTGAGCTGGGTTTATTTCTCATTTCTCCTTACGTTGACGGCACAGCTCCCTCGGTGCCCCATGTTGATATGGGCTTTCCAATCAGATGCGCCACCTCCGTTGCTGTTCTTTTCTCTCTTAGCCATTTGTAAAATAATGATGCACTTTATAATCAGCATCTGAGATTGGATCAGTTGCTGTCATAGCAAATCTCCGTGAGTATCCATGTTAGATCATAACTGTCTCTCAAAATTATGATTTTGTTGTTGCAAAAATCCCTCTTGTGTGCCAGGCACAGTGCTGGGCCCTTGTGTGCTTGGGTCTTTAACACAACTGCCTTCTCATTTTTTAGTGGGAGGAGATGGTTTCTGGGTCCCTTGGCTCCTCTATCACACATGCTATGGGGCCAGATGGGAGTCGGGAGAGGCAACATAGCTTGAGTTGTTACCCTGTGACTTAGTGTGGAACTCTAGGGGCAGGTCAGATCTGCTTCTTCCCTGGTCACAACCAAAAGCCTGGGCTTTGCTAGGGCCATGCAGTCTCTGACCTCTAAAAGGGGGAGCCAGGGACAGGCTTCAAACCATGCTCTGTGTCATCCCAGGTCCTTGCCACTCCATCTATCTACAGAGCCCAGAAGCAGCCAGTCTTTGACGATTTGTGAACAAGTTGGTGCTAAAACTTTGGTCATGAAGTATTTGAAACTAGTCTTTGGCCAGGTACCGTGGCTCACGCCTATAATCCCAGCACCTTGGGAGGCCAAGGCGGGTGGATCACGAGGTCAAGAGATCGAGACCATCATGGTCAACAAGGTGAAACCCTGTCTCTACTAAAAATACAAAAAAATTAGCTGGGCATGGTGGCATGCGCCTGTAATCCCAGCTACTCGGGAGGCTGAGGCAGGAAAATTGCTTGAACCCAGAAGGTGGAGGTTGCAGTGAGCCGAGATCGTGCCATTGCACTCCAGTCTGGGTAACAACAGCGAAACTGTCTCAAAAAAAAAAAAAAGAAACTAGTCTTTGACTACCGAGATCCAGAGAAGCATTCTCTACACTTGTCACTCACCTTCCACACCCCTACTTCTTTGAAATTCACCCCAGTGAGGTACCCAGGAGCCTCCTCTTCACTAAGACCAGTGAACTGCTGTCCTCATCACACTTGGTCCTAGGGCACTGGGACTGATGACCACGGCCTCCTCTTCCAGCTGCCTCTATCCTGATACCTCTCTGTTTTATCATTCACCAGTCATCTAAATTAGTGTTGATAACACTCGGTGTTGACGAAATATTATTATTTAATCCACAGTTCATATTTTAAAATTTTAAGCTGGCTCAATGGTCTCTCTTGAATTTATAGACTTTTTTGAGCAGCTTTATAGAAAAAATGAAGCAGAATGTACAAAGTATTCCCTTAGACCTCCTCTCATCCCATCCCCCTCCATCTTCCCCATTAATTAACATCTTGTATTAGTGCGGTCCTTTTTTTTTTTTTTTTTTTTTTTGAGACGGAGTTTCGCTCTTGTTACCCAGGCTGGAGTGCAATGGCGCAATCTCGGCTCACCGCAACCTCCGCCTCCTCGGTTCAGGCAATTCTCCTGCCTCAGCCTCTGAGTAGCTGGGATTACAGGCACGTGCCATCATGCCCAGCTAATTTTTTTGTATTTTTAGTAGAGACGGGGTTTCACCATGTTGACCAGGATGGTCTCGATCTCTTCACCTCATGATCCACCCGCCTCGGCCTCCCTAGTGCAGTCCTTTTTTGATGAACCAGTATTGATACATCATTATTAACTCAGTCACAGCTTGTCTGGGCGCTCACTCTTGGTGTTATACAATCTATGGGTGTGGACAAATGTCTAACGATCAGTATCCGCCACTAAAGTACCATGCAGAAGAGTTTCACTGCCCTGAAAATCCCCTGTGCTCCACCTGTTCATCCCTGCCCATCTCTCCCCAGGCTCTGGCAACCACACACCTTCTGCTGATCTCCATGGTTTGCCTTTCCTAGGAGGTCCTATGGCTGGACTCACATACTATGCAGCCTTTCAGGCTGACTTACTTTACCCGTCAACATGCATTTAAGATTCCTCAGTGTCTTTGTGGCTTGATAGCTCACTTCTTTTTTATTTTGAGGTGGAGTCTCACTCTGTCACCTGGACTGGAGTGCAGTGGTGCCATCTTGGCTCACTACAAGTTCCACCTCCTGGGTTCAAGCGATTCTCCTGCTTCAGCCTCCTGAGTAGCTGAGATTACAGGCACACGCCACCACACCTGGCTAATTTTTGTATTTTTAGTAAAGATGAGTTTTCACTGTGTTAGCCAGGATGGTCTTGATCTCCTGACCTCAAGCAATCCACCTGCCTCAGTCTCCCAAAGTGTTTGGATTACAGGCATGGGCTACCATGCCCGGCCTCTTTTTTTTTTTTTTTTTTTTTGAGACATAGCCTCGTTCTGTCACCCAGGTTGGAGTGCAATGGTGCAATCTCTGCTCACTGCAATCTCCACCTCCTGGGTTCAAGTGATTCTCCTGCCTCAGCCTCCTGAGTAGCTGGGATTACAGGTGCCTACCACCACACCAGGCTAATTTTTTTTTTTTGTATTTTTAGAACATGGAGTTTCACCATGTTGGCTAGACTGGTCTCAAACTCCTGACCTCAAGCAACCCACCTGCCTCGGCCTCCCAAAGTGCTGGGATTACAGAAGTGAGCCACGACACCCTGCCAATAACTCATTTCTTTTGATCCGTGAATTATATCACATTGTCTGGACATACAATATATAGTCTTTCTAGTAGATTTTTCCCTCAGTCCAGGATCCAATCCAAGATCACACATTGTATCCATTGTCATGGCTCTGTTTTCTGGGCCTCCATTTTCCTTAATTCTTCTTGATCTTGACCTTTTTGAATACCAGTCAGTTTGTGGAATATCCCTCTGTTTGGGTTTCCCTGCTGTCTCCTTGTGATTGGATTTGTGGTGGGTTCCTGGCAGGAATGTCACAGAGTGGTGCTGTGGTTCACTTGTGCCTCCTATCAGGAGACACATGGCGTCATGTCGCACAGGGGCTCTGCTCACTCTGGTCATCAGTTGAGTAGCCACCCTTAGGGAGGCTTCTCCCCGTGAAGTTGCTACCCTTTATTTTGTCGTGGATAAGTGACCTGTAGGCGCTGGGTAGAGGCACCAGAAATACAAGGCCTGTTTCTTCATGGTGGCATCCTCAGCCCATGTCACCAGTGGTAGAAGATTAGGTCTCATGGACTGTGATGAACTCTGGGCTGCGATCCTCAGAAATCCGGAGTCTCAGGTTCATCCTGTAAGACGTTGGAGGACTCTTGTCAGAGCCTCTGTTGAGTATTTAACTCCTCTACACATCTCCTCCCTCCCCACCCCCATGGACTCACTGACTCCTCTTTCTGTACCCTCAGGGATGGTGTAGTGGTCCATTTTCATGCTGCTGATAAAGACATTCCCCAGACTGGATGCTTTATAAAGAAGAAGAGGTTTAAGGAACTCACAGTTCCACATGCCTGGGGAGGCCTCACAATTATGTCAGAAGAAGAAAGGCATATCTTACATGGCAGCAGACAAGAAAGAATGGGAGCCAAGGGAAAGGGAAAACCCCTCATGAAATCATCAGTTCTTGTGAGATATATTCACTACCACGAGAACAGTATGGGGGAAACCGCCCCCATGATTCAATCATCTCCCACTGGGTCCCTCCCACAATGCATGGGGATTATGGGAACCATAATTCAAGATGAGATTTGGGTGGGGTCATAGCCAAACTGTATCAGATGGGGAGCTTATAACTTCCTGAGGAAGCCCCTTCTCTCTTTGGAAGAGCCGAGATTGTCAGTTTTCTTGTTGGCTTCTTAGAAGGGTGTGTGTGTGTGTGTGTGTGTGTGTGTGTGTGTGTGTGTCTGCATGTCTGTGTTTTCTAAGCATTTAAGAAGCATACGGAAAGGTGTCTTATTTTTAAGAGCCTTCTAAGTGAGGATGTGAGCTCTTAAGTACGCAGGCACTGGGCAGGCAGCAGGAGTCTTTTGAAGAGGACCACCTCTTGTCAACACTTGCACATGCAAACACTTTTTGGACCTTCAAAAATGTTTTCCCCAGAGATCATGGCCAAGGCACAACCCCTGGCTTGAATAAGCAAAGTGTTAGCTCTGAGAATGGAAGGTCTAACAAAAAGGACACTTGCAGGCAGACCCTCTGTTTGGGAAATCGTTAATTATAGGTTGATAATTGCAGTGGAGACCCAGGCTAGGTGGGCCAACAGGTCACTGTCTTGTCCCTTTTCCCTCTCCCTGGGTGGGTCACAGGGGTCAGAGATTTGGCTCTACCTAGCCCAGCAGCTATGGGAAGAGCCACCTCCTCTGTGAACTCACACTCATTCAGCTGTTTAAACAATGTGTCACCCCCCCACCCTCCACTCTTCAAGTCACTGCTGAGGTACATGCAGTCAGTACTTATTCATTGTCATAAGCAGACTATTTTACAAAATCAGCATCTAAGGACTTTGGTGAGTGAACACATTTGAGGCTAGAGGCACATGGTTAAGTGTTATCATCTGGAAAAGATACTTGGAGCCGGGAAATATATGAGTTGACTCAGAGAGGAGAGGTAGAGAGACAGAACTGCCCAGGTCAGAACCTCCCAGGAACACCTTCATTTAGCAGTGATTCTGCATCACTGTTATTACCCTCACCATCACTACCACCATTACCACCACCACCCTCTCCACCTCACCATCACCACTACCATCACCACCACCCTCACCATCACCACCATCTCCACATCACCATCACCACCACCGTCACCATCACCACCATCTCCACCTCACCATCACCACCATCTCCACCTCACCATCACCACCACCCTCACCATCACCACCATCTCCACCTCACCATCACCACCACCCTCACCATCACCACCATCTCCACCTCACCATCACCACCACTGTCACCATCACCACCATCTCCACCTCACCATCACCACCACCATCACCACCACCACCACCACCCTCACCATCACCACCATCTCCACCTCACCATCACCACTACCATCACCACCATTCTCACCGTCTCCACCATCTCCACCTCACCATCACCACCACCCTCACCGTCTCCACCATCTCCACCTCACCATCACCACCACCCTCACCATCACCACCATCTTCACCTCACCATCACCACCACCCTCACCGTCTCCACCATCTCCACCTCACCATCACCACTACCATCACCATCACCACCACCCTCACCGTCTCCACCATCTCCACCTCACCATCACCACCACCCTCACCGTCTCCACCATCTCCACCTCACCATCACCACCACCCTCACCATCACCACCATCTCCACCTCACCATCACCACCACCCTCACCGTCTCCACCATCTCCACCATCACCATCACCACCACCCTCACCGTCTCCACCATCTCCACCTCACCATCACCACCACCCTCACCATCACCACCATCTCCACCTCACCACCACCACCACCCTCACCGTCTCCACCATCTCCACCTCACCATCACCACCACCCTCACCGTCTCCACCATCTCCACCTCACCATCACCACTACCATCACCATCACCACCACCCTCACCGTCTCCACCATCTCCACCTCACCATCACCACCACCCTCACCATCACCACCATCTCCACCTCACCATCACCACCACCCTCACCGTCTCCACCATCTCCACCTCACCATCACCACCACCCTCACCATCACCACCATCTCCACCTCACCATCACCACCACCCTCACCGTCTCCACCATCTCCACCTCACCATCACCACTACCATCACCATCACCACCACCCTCACCGTCTCCACCATCTCCACCTCACCATCACCACCACCCTCACCGTCTCCACCATCTCCACCTCACCATCACCACCACCCTCACCATCACCACCATCTCCACCTCACCATCACCACCACCCTCACCGTCTCCACCATCTCCACCATCACCATCACCACCACCCTCACCGTCTCCACCATCTCCACCTCACCATCACCACTACCATCACCATCACCACCACCCTCACCGTCTCCACCATCTCCACCTCACTATCACCACCACCCTCACCGGCTCCACCATCTCCACCTCACCATCACCACCACCGTCACCACCACCACCACCACCCTCACCATAACCACCATCTCCCATTTCACAGATGAGAACACAGAGACATGTGCTGTCATATGGTCAGTTCATTGCTGCCACCGCTCCAGGCATCTTCCTCACCCCCTGAACCTACCCCCACCACCAGAGCCCCCAGGCCCACTCACCTGTGCTGTGTTGGTTCTGCAGACTCGGCGGTGGCGAGGACTGGGCTCCCTCTTCCGGAGGGTGTGCTGTGTGGCGCTCCCGCTGCAGCTGCTTCTGCTGCTGTTCCTCCTCCTGCTGTTCCTGCTCCCCGTCAGGGAAGAGGACCGCAGCTGCACCCTGGCCAACAACTTCGCCCGCTCCTTCACGCTCATGCTGCGCTACAATGGCCCACCACCCACCTAACCCACTGGGGCGCACAGGTGACTTTCTTCTCCAACCTCCATCTGTCCCAGGGCTGAGGATGCCCACCTGGGAAACTGGAAACAGGGGCAGGCCAAAGACTGCAGAGCTATATTCGTATAAATGCTGCGTCAGCGTTCCCAGAACAGACTTACTTTTTATACAGTGTCGTCTTAGTCTATTTATACTAAATGTGTACTACATGTGGCTAGGGAATAATGTATAGAATTTTTATATGATCTGTATGTAAATGCTCAGTAAGTATAACTTCATATATGAGGTCTATTTGTAGTTGAGAAAATTCCCAGCAATGTCTCCCTCCCGTGGGATTTTGTGGTATTGTTGACTTGGTCTGCAGGCAACTCTAGAAAGCAAGAACAATAACATGTCACTTTCATGGCAAACTCTTCTCCAAACCCAATGCCAGAACTTAGATATAATGAAAAGCCTCTGAGCTGCCATGCAGAAGAGCAGCACAGACCCTCATTTGGAGCCCAGTGACTTGTTTTATGCATAATGAGAGCGAGTATGCTTGTCTAGTTTTAACAACCACAAAGAGTAGCTGCCACGTGTCAGAAGTAGAAATGACAATGACCAGAGGCAGGTACAGTGATAGCAGTGACAAGTGACAGAGTGATATCAAGGAGAAAAAGAAGAGCCGCAGAGAGCAGACCCCCGAACTAAGAAAGCACAGCTGAGGGGAGGCATCGCATGCGGGAGCCCTAACCCCGGCTCTCAGCAGCCTCTGATCACCGAGCCCCCATGAATGGAGAGATCCTGCTCTGTGTGTTTCATTCAGGGAGAAAGGGATGAACACAGGTTTAATTTTAAGACTTCATGCAGAATGGTGAGATGCACTCCATAAGCAGCTCCCTCTGGCAGTGCCCAGGAAAGACACGTTTCCTCTGTCACTCTTGGACTGAGTTTTCATCGTCGAAAGCTCAAGCTGCAGGACAGAAGGGAAGCATCTTCTACGCCAGGGGCCGGGGATCCAGGGGCCAGGACAGAGGTGAGAGAATCTGCTTTGGAGTTTGGCCTGCCTGATGGGCTCCACTTCCCCTTCCCAGAAGGGACTCTGGAGACAGCAGGTCCACAGGGCCAAGAAAGTCTCACGCACATCCCCACATGGGACTGGAGCCCAGGCCACCCAAAGCCAGGCCCTCTCCAGCCAGGTGTAGGTGAGCCAGGCTCCATGCACCACCTGGGCTGGGGCCGCGGTGACTCCGTGTGTGTTCCCAAGGCCAGAAACTCACCCCTTCCTTGCCAGGGAACTCTGGATAGTTCCTAACTGCTTTATAACTGGACCATGTTCTTCCTAAATCAACACTACATTTTCCCTTTAAAAAAGGGAAAATATTTACACATGGATTTTGTCTATTCAACTGCAAATAGGAGCTTCAGAGGGCATTTCCTTGGGCCTTATATCTGGCTATGGAATCATAAGGTATTATAGACCCAGAAAGGCCCTTTAAGTGGAGGGGTAACTGAGGCCCTAAGAGGGCCTGATGCCCAACACCACTGCTCTCTTGCACACACTGACCCCTTGTATTCCTCCGTGAGCTCTGCCCTCGTGGACCCTGGCACTGGGCAACGAGGACATTCACGGGGCAGGAAACCCGTGCTGCCAAGGAGAGCCCTTGGGGCTGACTCAGAAAGCATGCTTTTTTTTTTTTAACTCATCTGTATTTGTTACAACCTTAAGCAGAATATGACATTACATTTCCATCCACAGGCCTGGATCTGAGTTATCACTATTGTTATTATTATTTATTATTTTGAGACGGAGTTTCACTTTTTCCCAGGCTGGAGTGCAGTGGTGCGATCTCGGCTCACTGCCACCTCTGCCTCCCAGATTCAAGTGATTCTCCTGCCTCAGCCTCCTGAGTAGCTGGGATTACAGGCACCTGCCACCACACCCAGCTAACTTCTGTGTTTTAAATAGAGATGGGGTTTTGCCATGTTGGCCAGGTTGGTCTCGAACTCCTGACCTCAAGTATTCCACCCGCCTTGGTCTCCCAAAGTGCTGGGATTACAGGTATGAGCCACCATGCCCAGCCAATTTTTTTTTTTTTTTGAACAGCTTTATGATAAGCTGTAGGCTTATAATTTTGCCCTCTAAACAATTCTTTGGAAAACAAGCCCCATGGACTCTCCATCCTTCCATCAAGTTCCTTCCATCAGATTGCTTCAGTTTAACCTGTTTCTAGAGGGCTAGTACATGCAGAATTGGCAACTACAGGGGGTAGAAAGGTCAAAAAGTAGATCCTACAACCCTGTGGCTTGGTTTCCAAATATCTCTGGCAAACTGGGAAGAAGAGAAAGCACACTTTTCTCTAGGTATTTGGTAACCAAGCCATAGGGCCGTTCTCTGCTGGCGACCCCCTTACCAGAAAACCAGGGATTGAGTGAGCCAGGGCCTCAGGCCCAGGCAGCCAAGCCCAGATGTCCGGAACCAGAAGTCAGAGCCATGGAGTGGGGGCTTGGCAGCTTCCCACTCTCCTAGTTCACAGGTGAGAAAGCTGAGTCTAAGAGAGGGGAAGACACACTTATCATGGCCACACAGTGAGAGGCAGCAGGGCCAGAAGGCAGCAGGGGCACTGGCCACCATGGCCCTCAGGCAGTGCCCTGCTCATTGTGGTGTGAGCCCCCTGTGTCGGCAACTTCAGAAAGAAAACAGCCACTGGGCATGTGTGCAGCTTGTCACATACACCACACGTTGGGGGAGAAGAAGCTGGAACCTGCGGGCGGGGGTGGGAATATCTACCTATGTTTTTAAATTTTTGATAATGATGCCATCAAGTCTGCTTGTTTGCATAATTGTTTTTTTTAAAAAGAGAATTGATATTTTCAGTACTTTCATATAAATATACTTGTAATATGACATAACAGCCGGTCACTGGTGCTTTCAAGTACAAGTACACTCTCCTTTGCTTAAAGGAAGCCCAGGCAATTATTCTTACGGCGTTAGTTTCTGGTCTCTTTAACAATAGCCACGCAGAGCTTTAAGGAGCTGCCTGAGAAAGGTGTCCCGTGGTACTTGTGTGTGTGTGTGTGTGTGTGTGCATGTATGCGTGTGTGTGCTTGCTCATCTGTCTCCAAAATGAGAGCTGTCTTAGAGTTTATAAAAATTGGTACTCTTGTGGTCCAATGCAGGGGTGTGTGTGTGAGAGAGAGAGAGAGAGAAAGGGAGAGAAGGGAGGGGAGGAGGGAGAGAACCTCCAGTGGGCTGGCTGATGAATCAGTTATCTCTGCCTATCTCTCCCTTCTGCCCCTTTCTTCTTAGTCTGTTCTCTGCATGTGGAAAGCCACACACAGGACCCAGAGGGGGGTTAAAAAGAAAAGCTGGAACAGGATGGGACGGGCAGGTACCGACAGCAGATGAAGCCAGGAGACCCCGGGAGGTCCCCGTGGTGGTGGGACAGAAGGAATGCTGACAAGGGAGACACAGAACACACTCTGTCTGGTGCTCGTGGGTGCATGACCCCCTTGGGCATCACTTTACAGCCTTGCTTTATGTAATTCCCACACTGACACCTGCCCCCAGGGTTTGATATTGTTTTACCCCCATGGTTGAGATGGAACACGGAGGCTTAAAGATATAAAGACCTGGCTGGGCACGGTGGCTCAAGCCTGTAATCCCAGCACTTTGGGAGGCCGAGACGGGTGGATCACGAGGTCGAGCGATCGAGACCATCCTGGTCAACATGGTGAAACCCCATCTCTACTAAAAATACAAAAAATTAGCTGGGCATGGTGGCACGTGCCTGTAATCCCAGCTACTCAGGAGGCTGAGGCAGGAGAATTGCCTGAACCCAGGAGGCAGAGGTTGCGGTGAGCCGAGATCACGCCATTGCACTCCAGCCTGGGTAACAAGAGCGAAACTCCGTCTTAAAAAAAAAAAAAAAAAAAGATATAAAGACCTTGCTCATGCTGAAGTGGGTCCAAACCTAGGACATGAGGCAATGAGTACCCCAAAGCCCAGGCTGGAGGAGGGCTTCAGGCTGGTTCTACCAGGTCACAGTCTCTGTAGCCTCTGGAATGAAGTTCATGGGCAAGCAGGCAGAACTCTCTGCCCATCAGCTCGGCTGGGACATGGCCAGAGCGGAGCATCCATACGTCACCTTGAGGGCCTGGCCCTCAGCTCTGAGAAGAGTCACCACCGCTCATTCCCTTGGGCCATGTACCATCATCTTCACATTACCCACCTGGAAGGTGAGCCCCTCTAATGTCTCACGTTGAGGTCCTCGGTCATGAGTGACAGAACTCTACACCCCCAGTGCCCAGCATGGGATCAGCAGTTCGGCTATGGCTTGCTGAATTGCATTAAAAACCCAAAGGCAAATGTGTTTCCTGACACCAACTCCCTTCCACAGGAAATGGGTCGTGGATGACCTGACCCAATTTCATCTCTCAAGCCCCATTTGCCTTGGGCACTGGCTGGAGTTCCCTGAAGGGACCAGGGGTTCAAAGATGCTTATCTCCAGGCAGCTTCAGGGGAAGGAACTGGGGACCCTCTGCAGCCTGGGGGCCCAAGAGAATGACAGACAGAGGGCAGAAAAAGGCCTTAAGGTGGACAATTTGTGCTAACTGGGCGTTACTGCTGGCAAACGGACCGGTGGCATCAGCCTGCCCTGTCTTGCAGGGGATGGGGTGGCTGGGGTTGCCCCCAGTTCAGGAGTAAAGAGGGGATCTTATTTCTTCCATTAGACTGGAGCCAGGCCTGACCGGGAGGCTGGGAGGCTTTGCAGAAGCTGCAGGGACCTGCACTTTATGCTGATCTGGCTGAAGAGGGCAGACGGGGAAGTGGACCAGAGGGAGTCAAAGGCAAGAAGTGATGTCAGGCTGGATGCACTGAACTGTGTGCTTAAAAGTGGTTAAGATGCTGAATTTTATGTTATGTGTATTTCACCACAATTTGAGGGTGAGAGGAGAGACAGAGAGCAAGATCAAGAGAGAGAGAGAGGAGAGAAAAAGGGGGAAGGAGGGACGGACAGTGAGAGAGAAAAGGATAGGAATGGCAGGTTGGACCTTTATGGTTCCCAACTTGCCTCCGAGGACAAGCACTGGTGGCAAAGCTTTCACTGACCAAACCCAAGGTGAAGCAACATGAGGAGATGCCTGGCGTTTTTCTTCCCATACGATTTTTCACCCGAATGCTGGCTCTTCATTCTGGGATTATGTCCTTCCTACTTCAGGGGTGCTCAATGGTCTTAGGAGATGAGGGAGGGGTAGAGGTGGCTCTGTCTTATTTGATGGGTTCTATTGTGGTTTTGGAGCCTTCATTGGACAGAATAAAAGGTGTGCTGAAGGAACTGAGAGGCAGACACCCAGACAGAATAGCAAAGTGGGTCTATCCAGGGGGCCATCAGCCTACCCAGCTGAGCACCTCAGGGGCTGACAGCATTCCAGGCTAAAAGCCTCAAGCAGACTCTGACCCACTCATTTATTCTCTCTTAACAGGTGATCATTATTAATAAACAGGTGTTCTGTATCTATCAAGTAGGCAGCTGTTACCCACTTACCACTAATTGCAAACCAAAATGTATTCTTCACAAGGGAGCCACAGGGGCAGGGCAAACGTCATGTTTCTCAGGAGTAGAGACAGTTGCTGGCATCATCTCAGCTTACAGGTGTCAGAGCCAAGGCTTTTAACTCTTTTCTTTATATCACAGTTACCTCATGGCCCAGAATGTTTGCTGTACCTCCAATTTTTCATCTGGGTTCCAGGAGGAGGAAGAGGAGTGAGTTAGATGAATCAGCCCTCCTTGTTAGGAGCTTTCCCAGAAGCTCCACCAGCCACTTCTGTTCTCATCTTGTTGGCCAGGACTGTGTCACAGGCCTTCCCCACATCTGCAAGGAGTCTGGGAATGTGCACCCCAATAAGATGGGGGCTCTTCTAGTAAGAATGAAGGGCAAGGTAGATTGGAGTGGCACTTAGCTGTCTCTGCTACAGTTGGAGGGAAAACCCAGAGTTCATCCTAATCCTCCTTGGCCATATGCTCCTTGTGTGGAACTTGAAGGCATCATCCTTGCAGTGTGAAACTGACCTGCCACCACTGCCTGCCACCTGCCTCTCAGGGGTCCCCGAGTCCTTCAGTCTACCCAAAGGTATTGCAGACATTCTTTCTTCAAGACTTGGGGACCAACAAATAGATCAAGTGCCCTGCTGGCCAGAGTTTGTGTGCAGGAGCAGCCCCTCCCATCTTCGTCCTGGCCGTAAGCACCAGGGCTAAGCTTTTGAACCCTCTCCTTGTTTGGATTCAGCCCAGGCAATGCCTATTTGCTTTGATTTCTTGAGCATGTGGAGCTCCTGGGTGCAAATCTTGGAAAATGAGGATCTCTGAGGCTTTCCAGGCCAGCCCTTTGTTTTCTAGCAGACAATTGAGGCTTTGAAAGGGAAAGTGGGTGGGAGCACCCCACAGGTGGCCCTCATCACCCAATTGCCAGTGCCTGCAGGCTCCTTCAGCAGAGGCCCAGAGTCAAAGGACTTAAAACCAGCTGTCGTTTCTCCCTTAGTTTCTGTGTATGAGAGAAATGCCTTCTGTTTTTCAAAGTAAGAACACGGAGGAATTTGTTTCTAAAAGAACATTAAAACACAGGCTCTTGGTCTAAAAGCAAATTGTACAGCAGGATGTTCAGGGCCTTGAAGCACAGACAGCAGGACTCAGTATCTCCCAGCACCTGCTCTCCGTTGTCATGGTAACACCATCCCCAACCCAACCACCTTGTCCAGCCGGGAGACAGCCATCACAAGGAGGGACCTCTGTTTCCCCCAAGGATCCTGTGCTTCCTTTCTGAAACACTTGCTTCTGAGCTCAGCAACCAGGGACACCAGGCCAGCCCGTCCCCAGCACCTCTGTGGGGATGAGGGCCAGAGCCCTGCAGCCCCTCTTCCCTTTCTGATGAGAAAGCGGGGGAAGGAAACATACACCAAGGGCCTGCAATGTGGTCAAGACACTTTCAAAAAGGCTGTGCTGTGGAGTCATGGTCAGAAACCTGGTGCAGAAACCAGAGTGTGGAGAGGGTCCACAGCCTGCCTCAGAGCAGCCAGCTAGGTGGTGAGTGGTAAATTTGGGACTTGAACCCAGGCATGACTGGCTCCAGGCCTGATGCTCCACTCTAAGGAATGTTCCCTGGGCCTCAGTAGCCTCCTCTCCTCTCCTCTCCCCTCAACTCTCCTCCCCTTCTCTTCTCCCTCCCCTCCCCCTCCCCCTCATCTCCCCCTCCTCTCCTCTCCTCCCCTCCTATCCCCCATCCCCTCTCCCCTCCCCACTTCCCTCCCCTCCCCTCCTATCCTCCCTCCTTCCCTCCTATACCACATTCCTCCCCCCCTCCCCCTCCCCCTCATCTCCCCTCCCCGCTCCCCTCCCCTCTTCTCTGCAAGCTGCCGGCTGCAGCCACTCTGGCAACTGGTGAGCTGGCTGGAGGCGACATTCCAAGGCAGGGGCAGCAGGGTTTCCTCCTGTGCCCACTCCCGCTGGGAAGTCCTTTGACTCCCACCATTGATGGGAGCTGGCAACACCAGGATGAGGCCCCAGGAGATGGGAGCAGGTCCCCACTGCCTGTCTACCTTCGCCCTGGAAAAGCACAGACAGGCCAGCGCTTGCAGGGGCAGACAGAGGACAGAGTTGGCTTTGCGCGGTCACTGCCTGCTGAGCAGCTCCAGTTCCTCTCATGGGAGAAACAAGCAGGCAGTCGCTTGTGCATGTTCCAGAAGTTTTGTTGGGGAGGAGGAAGTGGACAGAGGAAGTTGTGTGTGTGTGTGTGAAGGGGTGGGTGGGTGGGGGGAGGCATGTGTATGTGAGCGTAGCATGTGTGAGTACGACACACACATCTCCATGCAGAAGCACACCTGGGCAGCCCTGGCTTCCAGTGCTGGGCTTCAGCACGACAGACCCCAGCCTGTGGTCTCTCTCAACCCAGGGAGACAGCAGCATCGGGCTCAGGACATTTTCCCCAGAGTCCAGAGTTTTATGCCTCTCCTGGGAGCAACTGGTGTCCTCTCCCTGGCATTCTCCACAAAGAAGGGTGGGTCGGTTGACCCCTTAGATCTCTGTCATCTGGGAACCTCCTTGGGCTGGTTTAGAAACAATGCCCTTTTTCTCAGGATAGCAGATAACCTGCTTTGAAAGAGGGCTTAATTCTATGGGTCCCACACTTTCTCATTTCTCTCTCTCTCTTTCTGTGTGTGTGTGTGTGTGTGAGGAAAAATGGCAAGTTTCCAATACCAGCTTTGGAGGAATGATTGTTTTCCCTCCATTTCAAGTCCAAAAGACCAGAGCTCTCATTCCAAAGCCTCCCACCCAGATAGACTTGTTAGTTTCGTTTGTCATCCCTCCCATGGTGGGGGCCATGTCTCCTGAACCCACCCTGGAGGCAGCAGGCGGAGGTGCAGTGGGTTTGGCCTGCCCATGACCTCCACCCGTGAGGTTGTGAACAAGGAAGTCTGAGGAGCTGAGAATGCTCCCAGATGAGGCTGATGTCGCATGAGATGGAGTGTTGCTATCGCCTGGAGTCCAACCTCTGCATAAATGACGTTCTCATACACCAGTTCTCAAATTCACTCTACCCTAAGCTAAGTCTATGGGAGCAAACTCACTTCATCCTTTGCACCTGGAGACCTGGATATACTAACCTGATACTGACCTGTTCATGTAGCTGGCATGGTGTGTTTCATGCAGTGTGGACCAGGCAGTAGCATGCGGGGTGTGTGTGTGGGTGTGCGCACGTGTGCACACTTGTGTGTGTATACATGTGTGTAGATGCTGCAAAAATGATTTTTGATGTCAAACTCGAATTCATTCCATTGTTTAAAATGTTCTATTATGTAAACAGTATGCAGAGGGACCATATCTACTCTTGTCATATTATTTGTGTTGCAAAACATGCATTTGCAATAAATTAAGCTTTCTGGGAAGGCAAGCAGTATTGGAGCCAAACGACTGTCTTGGAACATGTGCGTGTTATCTCAGTTCATATCAAGTCCAAAGCTGATGGAGCCTTCCCCGCCATCCAGGGAGGAACACCAGGACCCCAGAGTTTCTTCCTAGTGCTGTATTTCAGAGTTGCATTGACGTTTTCCTCCCCCTCCTTTTGTGCGAGTTGGAAGTAGCAGCGTTCTAAAAGATGGTTTGACGTTTTTGCTGTTGTTTTATGTATTCAAAAATGTATCTGCTTTATGTTTGGAAATAAAAATCTCTATTTTGGTCTATGAAATATTGTGTGGTTTGGAAATTCTTCTTCTGAAGTAAAGGAGTTTGTCCAAGAGGTTCTGAGAAGAAAGATGACGTGTGGCTCAGACTGACATTTTGAAATTGACTTTCAGTTGAAGCTCATTCATGCAGAGGCTGAACTCAAGGCGATAGCCACACTTGATCTCATGTGAACATCAGCCTCGTCTGGGATCATCTTCAAAGACATTCTCAGCATCTCTCCAGACCTCCTCATGCACAGTCTCAGGGTTGGGGTCATGGGCAGGCCAAGTGGATACTGAAAATTCCAAAATGCACTCTGGGTGCATTTTCTAAAGAAACAGCACCCCAAATAGATCCAGGCACTACCCTAGATAGAGGTAGGAGGAGGCCTTTCCAGCCATTTCACTCCTAACCCTAGGAATCAAAGCCCCACCAAGACAGTTTAACAAAGAATTTTTGGGTTTAGTGAGCTGCTTTCTTAACTCGCAGGGCACTGGAAGCTGTGAACAGGAGGACTCTGCCAGATGCAGAAGAAGCTGGAAACACCGGCCTCACTTTTGAGGGTAGGTCTAAGAAACCGGCAAGGAAACCCAGGGGCCACCACAAGCTAACAAACGACGGCCCTGATTTGCCAAAAAGAGGAAAACTGATGTCAGAATCGTATGCTTACGAAGGGACAAAAGTATACACTTCAGTTCAGAACACTGGCATTAGAAGGATTTAAAATAAAAGTTTTCCATGTTGTGTAGTTTATTCTCCCAAGTGAGAATTTTTTTAAAACCTGCCATTATTTTAATAACGTGTAATACATTTCCTGAGTTCTTTCCATCTCTGTGTAAATCCTTCTCACCGTTTGGGAGGGGGGAAGGACTTGAGTGAGCAGCGTTGTATCTGTAGCGCCTCACTTCTTACACGACAGGTAAAGGAAGAGATAAAGTTTTCATCTCCATATGACTCCAAGTGGAGTCCAGAGCCGTGCCTGAGAAAGACTTGGAACTGTTAGTGCAAAAGTAATTCCAGGCTGGAAGTGGTGGCTCATGCCTTTAATCCCAGCACTTTGGGAGGCTGAAGTGGGCAAATCATTTGAGGTCAAGAGTTTGAGACTAGCCTGGCCAACATGGTGAATCCTCACTTCTACTAAAAATGCAAAAAAAAAAATTTGCTGAGTATGATGATGCATACCTGTAGTCCCAGCTGCTTGGGAAGCTGAGGCAGGAGAATCGATTGAACCCAGAAGATGGAGATGGCCGTAAGCCAAGATTGCGCCCCTGCAGTCCCACCTGGGTGACAGTTAGACTCCATCTCAATAATAACAATAATTATGGCTTTTGCCATTAAAAGTAACAGATTTGGATCTGGTTCAGTGGCACATGCCCTAGAGTTAGATGCCATTCAAATGAGTCTCTGAGTTTTTGACTTGGTGAAGCAGTTCTGCAGAGAAAGGGCAAAGAATGAGAAAGTGTGTTCTATTGGGAAGGAGTGGCGGTCCTTGGTTTTTCCAGGCTGGTCTTGTTTAGGGCAGATAAAGCCAGGTTGCCAGCACTCCTATAGCAGACCCTGCAAACAGAAGAATCACTTTCCCCTGTCAGGTTGCAGCAAGACCACTGCTGGCTACAGGAATTTATAACTGAGGGGGTGACTTCACCCCGAATATCTGGATCCATTGGCACTACTAAAGAGTAGTGCCAAGTACCCTCACAGAAACGCTTGTGAATCTTGTGGCCTGAATAACGAGAACCCTTCTAAGCAGTTGTCCAAAAAATAAAGCAGCTTGTTTTTTTGAAGAAAGACAGAACTCTGTCCATTGGGATGCTCTGCCTTTCAGGTCTATATGGAATTGATCATGGCGTAGCCCTGTTTAGCTGATCTGAAGAAGCCTTAATCTGTGTAATATAAAGTTATACCACATGTCATTTACGTTAACTAAACGTGGTATACGTGTTTATTTCTACAGCAGAAGCGTCAAACCTGGGGTCAGGAACTTCAGGGTTAAAACACTGCTTCAGTAAGAAAGCTAGATTCATCCTTCCTTGTTTTAATTTAGCACCTTTTGTGGGAAGCCAACCCACTGTGAGAGTAACATTAAACACACACGTTTCTAAATGTTTACTGAGGTCTCTCATATTCCTGGCTGGGCAACTCCTTCATTTTTATGACCGTGTGATTTTTTTCACAACCAGGAGTCTCATGGAAATAATTATCTTACCTCCGTTTTCATCGACGGCTTCCAAGCCCAACCATGACATGCTTAATTGGAGAGATTGATCATCTTCTGGTGGAATCCCCTTGGTGAGAATGTCACTCAGCCGCTTGGCCTGGCCAGCCTCCTCTGTCGCTGCCTCTGCAGCCCTGGCTCCCACTACTCCTGCGATGACCTTTCTTTGTCCTGCTTCCCTTCATTATGCTGTAAGAGGAGAGACCCCGACTTGCTCAGGGCTTCCGGGCTGGAATTCTATGTTGCAATTGCACGCTGGCATGCATCCTGGTCCCTGCTCCCGGCTCCAGCTTGGTCTTCACTGTGGGCTGCTGCTGCCAGGTTCTAACAGGAGGGCTTCTCCACCAATGGACAGCGAGGGACATTGCTCTAAACTGTTCTGAGACACGGCCTGCCTCATGCTGTGTGCACTTCCTGTTTTTGAGCTCGTGCAAATCACTGAGGCCCTTCTCCTTTGGAATTAGGCGATGGGATACCAAAAAGTAAAAAGCCACAAACCACAATGCTAAATGAATGTGGAACCCCACACTGCATCCTGGAACAGTGCACAGGCGTTAGTGGAAAAGCCAATGACACACAGAGCAGGTTTGCTGTTTCATTAACACCTTGGTACCGGTGTTAATTTCTGGGTGTTGACAAATCCCCCATGGACATGTGAGACCTTACCGTTAGAGGAGACTGGGTGTGGTCGTCTGTTTTTGTGTTGCTATAAAGAAATACCTGGAGCTGGATAATTTATCAAGAGAAGAAGTTTAATCGGCTCACGGTTCTGCAGGTGGAAGAGGAAGCACGGTGCTGGTATCCACTTCTGGTGAGGTCCTAAGGAAGCTTCCAATCATGGCAGAAGGTGACAGGGAGCCAGCATGTCATATGGCCAGAGTAAGATTAAGAGCGAGCGGGGGAAAGTGCCACATTCTTTTTTTTTTTTTTTGAGACGGAGTTTCGCTCCTGTTACCCAGGCTGGAGTGCAATGGCGCGATCTCGGCTCACCGCAACCTCCGCCCCCTGGGTTCAGGCAATTCTACCTCAGCCTCCTGAGTAGCTGGGATTACAGGCGCGCACCACCATGCCCAGCTAACTTTTTGTATTTTTAGTAGAGACGGGGTTTCACCTTGTTGATCTCGTGATCCACCCGCCTCGGCCTCCCAAAGTGCTGGAATTACAGGCGTGAGCCACCGCACCCGGCCTCCGCACTCTTTTAAACAAGCCGATCTCTCTGAGCAAGCATTCACTCACCACGAGGGGGATGATGGTGCTAAGCCATTCATGAGAAATCTCCCCCATGATCCAATACCTCTCAGCAGGCCCCACCTCCAACACTAGGGATCCCATTTCAACATGAAATTCGGAGGGACAAACATCCACACTGTACCACTGGGTGAAGGTTATGAAAACTTTGTTTTCGCACCCTTTCTAAAGGATTCCAAATAAAATTTTATTTATTGTTTGTTCCATTTTATGTTGTTTCTATTTTCATTAGAATGAAATGAATAGAATCTTATCAATGTTTTGTCTATCTAGTAAATGAAAAGACCCGAATTTTTAAAAGCATCGAACATCTCAAAAACTGAGTTTGCAGTTTTTAATTATATCTTTATAATTAAAAAATAGCACAAAGTTACATGCTGAATAATGGCATGTTCCAAAAAAGATTAGTCTCCTCTTCCAAGTGGCAAATTCAGTAGTGTTTAGGACAAGCACTCAAACAGTGTACGATGTGTAGAAAAATGTCTATTTCCTTCTTTTTTTCATCGGCTTACATATTTTTCTTTCTTTTCACACTAAAAATTCTTTTTCTTTTTTGTAATTGACAAATAGTAATTTTACATATTCGTGGGGTACATAGTGATATTTTGATACATATAATGTATAGTGATCAGATCAGGGTAATTAGCATATCTGGCATCTCAAACATTTACCAGTTCTTCGTTTTAGGAACATTCAGCATCCTTCTTCTAGCTATTTGGAACTATCTACTATTTTAACTATAGTCAGCCTACAGCAGTGTAATATATTAGAAGTTACTTCTCCTGTCTAGCTGTAATTTGGTAATTTGGTATCATTTAACAAATCTCTCGCTATGCTTCCTTCCTCCTACTCTCCCAGCCTCTAGTATCCCTGTTTTACTTTTTACTTCTATGAGATCAACTTTTTTTAGCTTTCACATATGAGTGAGAACATGTGGTGTTTAACTTTCTGTTCCTGGCTTATTTTGCTTAACATAATGTCCTCCAGTTCCATCCATGTGGCCACGAATGACGGGATTTCTTTTTTTTTTAAATGGCTGAATGGTATCCCACTGTGTATATATCCCATATTTTTTACATCCATCTGCTGTTGGACACCTACATCGATCCCATATCTTGGCTATTGTGAACAGCACTGCAATAAACACAAAGGTACAGATGTCTCTTCAATATAATGATTTCCTTTCCTTTGGATAAATTCCCAGTAGTAAGATTGCTAAGAATTTTATTTTGTAAAGTATTTTTTTTTATGGACCCGGAAAAAAATTGTGAGGGTTCTCTTTTGCTCTCAACTTGCTCCCTTAAAAGTGGCGGTGAAACTGTTCTAGGAACAGGCTTGGAATCAGCCTGATCAGTGCTTGGCTCCAAGCAACCAAATCTGTAAGGCGTTGGACCTTAAGAAAGTTCTCCCATCTCCTTGGATACTTATCTCAAAGGAATGTGGTTGTGCGGATTAAATGGGATAGTTTGTGTAAAGGGTGCTTGGACCATAGGACGCACTCCTTAACTGAAAGCTACTTATTCCACCCCATCCCAAAGGCCTTCCCGGTCATGCTAGGCAGGTTCTAAAGAAGCATCCTTTCTGAAGTTCTCTAGGATGCATAGTCTGACCCCAAAGTCCTGTCCTGCAGCTATTGCTAGGAGTCCGGGGTCTCTCTTATGGGCTTACAAGTGTCCTGGGGATGCTTGTTAAGGGGAGAATCTAGAATCAGTCAGTGGTCAGTTGCAGAAAACAGAATCCACTCTAACTAGCTTAAGGAGAAAGGGATTTATGATGGGGTAAAAGTGGCTCAAAAAATTGTTGAAGAAGCTGACTCCAATCTGAGCTTTCAGGGGAGCTCAGCCTCAGGACCACACTGCCTCTTCGACAGTGGAGAAAGCTGCTACCGCCCATGGGAGGCTGCCAAACCAGGAGAGCACTGCTGCTGCCGACTAAAGGCCTTGCTGTCTCCGCACCGCAGCAAAGGGATGCCCCTGTCTCCTCGCGCACCTCCCCCCACACTCAGCATCGTGAAGGAGAATCGGAGTTGGGACAACATAGCTCACAGCCAGAACACAGCAGCAAAGAAGGCAGGGATAGGCCATGTTATTTATTTATTTTTTTAGAGGATGTTTTTCTTTAAAAAAAGAGACAGGATGCCCCTATGTTACCCAGGCTGATCTCAGACTCCTGTCTCAGCCTCCCAAAGTGCTAGAATTCCAGGAGTGAGACACGACACTCGGCCAGTGCCATTTGAGCTTTACCTTCTGCATTACAAGAAAGCATCTTGCAAGGAGTTTAATGGGCGATGAATAAGCACATCCACAGTATCCCCCACAGTCCACACCTCTGGTCCCTGTGCACCCCAATTTCCATGTTTAAACTTCCAAACAAAAACATCAGTGGAAACAGTAACTCCCATTCCACCTATTGCACCTACCCACATATAAACAAGTGAGTGCTTAGCAAAATATCTCATTTACCAATTCATCCATTTCTGTGCTCTGTTAGTTTTCCTCTGGTTCATTCACAATTGTACCTGATGTCCTGAAGTCTGTTAACCAAAATATGAGGTTAACTGTCACATCCCTGCCACCAGGCCCCCTTGTTCATGAGCAACTGAACTGACATACCCAGGACCATCCTGGACACCTGATTATCAAGAGCCTTCTCTACATAGATGAACTTTTGATGAGCATTCAAACAGTACACCCACGACTTTGCTGAAAGGGCTACTTATGTATACTTCCTCAGACCTCCGTGTTATCAATCCCCATTCTTGCCCTTTTCAAGCCCTTGACTATCCTTAAGGAAAGAGTCAAGTAAAGAATATTCAATTAAAGAGTATTATTGAGCTTTTATTATATGTCAGGAATAAATAAAACGGTAAACGAGACACAAACCCCCAAACCCTGCCTTCCCGGCACGTACTTTCTGGCGCTGGGTACCGCCTGCTCATCCGTGTAGATGTGTACTCTCAGTCATTTCTCTTTCCAGGCAAAATGAACTATTACATATACATTTTAAAGACAGTGGGGAATGTTCCTTCTCCGTCGTCTTTCATTGCCAGCCTTCACAGGGGCTGCAATCCTATAGCATTAACCTGCTGACTAGTCTCATTACATCAAGCAAGATCAACTAGGCTCAAATCCTTTTTTTTTTTTTTTTAGACAGAGTCTCACTCTGTCACCCAGGCTGGATGCAGTGATGCAATCTCAGCTCACTGCAACCTCCACCTCCCGAGTTCAATTCTCCTGCCTCAGCCTCCCAAGTAGCTGGGAGTACAGGCACGTGCCAGCACACCTGGCTAATTTTTTGTATTTTTAGTAGAGATGGAGTTTCACCATGTTGGCCAGGCTGGTCTTGAACTCCTGACCTTAAGTGATTCACCCACCTTGGCCTCCTGACTTTATTCTTTATTCTGAAGACAACTGGTCATGGGGGATGCCAAGTGAAGCTATGGGGTGGGCTGAGGGTTAGGGGATTCCAGCAGGAGTAGGTATCCTGGGGCGTATGACCATTGGCATGGCCTGTAGGCTCCCCCACTCCCAATTCATATGTTGAAATCCTAACCCCCAAGGTGATGGTGTTAGGAGGTGAGGCTTCTGGAAGGTAATTAGGTCACAGTGGTGGGGCTGTCATGCATGGGATTATTAAAATGACCCCATAGGGAGAGTTGCCCCTTCAACCATGTGAGGACACGGTAAGAAGGCACCATCTATGAACCAGGAAACATGCTCTCAGTAGACACTGAACCTTCATCTTGGACTTCCCAGCCTCCAGAACATGAGGAATAAATTCCTGTTGTGTATAAGCCACCTACGCTATGATATTTTGTTATAACAGCCCAAATGGACTAAAACACCCAAATACACATGCAGCCCACAAAATGACCAAAGGAGACACTGGGCAAAGGTTTCAGGCCTGGACATTCATTCAGCAAGTAGACCATGGCCCTGAGGGCGGGCAGTGTGAGGTTACCACCCATGAGAAAACTGGACAAGCATCTGCCAACATCCTGCCAGCCCACAGGGCTCCTGCCCCCTTGAGCACTGCTCCTGCCATGGAGTTCCTCTCTATTGCCTCACTTTGGACCCTCGTGGGAAACGAAGCCTCTCTCCGACCACAGTCTGTAGTTGAGCGCCAATACACCTGGGCTCCAACCTCCAGTGTCCACAGGCCAATTTGACCTCAGCTCTGCACGTCTCACGCAGCACCAAGACGGCTCTTTGCTGCTGCCTGTTCTGTGCTCTTGGTGCTGGCACTGACCTCGTGTTTGCTGCTGTTTGGGGTTTCCTAAGTTGGGATTTGTTTCCTTGTTTGTTTTGAGCCTCAGCCAGGGGCAGACCTGTGGGTCAAATCCAGCTGCCGCTTGTTTTCATACAGCTCAAGGAGTAAGAACGGCTTTTAAACTTTTAAGTGGGTTACATTTTAAATGGTTATATAAGTACCAAAAAAATAGCTTCGATTTTGCCTTTTGTGCTACAAAGGCCTAAAATATTTATTCTTTGGTCCTTCACAGAAGCGTTTGTCAACTCATGCTCAAGGACATCGCTTGTGTAATTTCCCACTGGGTTACTCCATGTAGCTAAGCTGTCCACCCCCAAATCTCAGCAAGGCCCTTCTCTATGACCAGCTCCCAGCAGGCTGGCCCTGACCTCCCTAAAGGGAACAAAGGAGGAAGCACACTGGGTGGGGGGCAGGAGAAACTGGTTCCAGCCTCTCACTCACCACCAGCTTGCTTTGTGACTTCTGGTAAGCCCATTCCCTCTCTGTACCTCAGGTCCCTCTCTGTCAAATGGGGAGTTTAGATGTGAATCACCTTGGGAATCTCTCTCAGCACCATCCGTCCTCTTCAAACCATTGTCCTCCATAACCATGAGGAACACACAGAGAGAACAAGGCACAGTCCCAAGGAACCCCAGGATTCAGTCCACGATCAATTCTTCATCCTGGGGCATGGGTGACAGGCCATACAGGCACACAGACACACATGCTGTACACTGCAGACACGTGCACATACCTGAGTGCCTGTGCACACACACCACACATTCATGTACCATACACAGAGGCACACACAGACACACTACACACACATACAAATATACCACATACCTGTGTGCAAGTATACACACCACAACCATGCACCACACACACAGAGGCACACACACACTCCATATATATATACACACAATACACACACATGCCACACACACAAAACACAAACCACACACAGATATGCACACACCAAACACACACAGATGCACACATACAGCTACATCACCTACCACACACAGACATCACAGATATACACATGGATACAGATAGTCATCACACACAATTACCAGACATGCAGGCCAAGTACACAGGTGCACACCCACACCACACACACAGAGACCTACGTAGACACAGACGCATGGTGCTCTGGGCAAAGAATTGTGACTGCATCTCGTGGGCTCTCAGGTTGGGGGCCACAGCAGAGCTCTAGGGACACATCCCTGGGGGATCCCTCCTTGACTCTGGTCTGATTAAGTCAGCTCTGCAGAAACCAGAAAATTAAATTTGAGGCCATGTCTGTGTTCCGGATATGGTGCATAATTTCAGGATTACTTTGGGTAGAGAAGAGAGAAAGGACTCTTCTTTTTTTAAACTGGGTTTGGAAAGGAAAACATTGCGGGGGCTAACGCACATTGCTGGGTGAGGTCATGAGGGGTGTGGTTTGGAGCAATGTGGCAGGCGTCTGTGCAGGCAGCAAGCCCTGCTTTTGGGGTCAGGGAGGATGTTGGTAATACAGGGGTTATAAAGAAAGAGATTACATTCAATTAATGAAATATTTTCTTACAATCATGTTTTTGCTGAAGTGCATGTGAACCCTGACCACAGGCCTGAGAAGTCAAACACTAAATATATAGTCTGTGTCTGCCAGAATATCTCCCAAGCTATGTTTTAATATGTGTCAAAATTCAGATTTATCCTGGAGTCAGGGGAAGTCAGAGAGGAGCCATTGACCTATAGGTACTGAATACCATGGTTAGTACAATGATTATGCAACCTTCACAGTTTGCTGGGTTCTTCCACCCACAGTCTCTCATTTGATTCTCACAATAACAATGTGAAAGGCTCTGTTGTCTCTTCTGCTGAAGAGGAAAACAAGCCGAGAGAGAGAGAAAGGTGACCTCAAGGTCATTGCCTGAAAACCGCCTTGCTGCCGTCCAGCTCTGCCCTCAAGCGATCTCTTGTGAGAGCACAAACCTGCAACACAGCAAGGAAGCAAACCCACTGTTTGTGTCTCTTCACTTTGCAATCCCAAACCTATCAGGTGCAGATGGAAGAGCAAGCCCTTAAGGTTAATAGAGCAGAATTAGGAAATCCTGAGCAAAATCTCTTCTCCCTGAGACGACTGGTTGTCTGAACAGCCGCCAAAACACAGCACTTAACACAAAGCACTGTGTTAAGAGGGATTCTGAGACTGTGCTTCAGGAAAGAGCTGCACGATCTCTTGGTGCTGTCTCCCGTGACAGTTGTAGGGAGGGGCTTATTGTCATCTTCGCTTTGGTCTCAGTTTCATTATCTGTAAAAGCGAAGGAATTGCTGTCAGTCTGGGTCTGTGAACTAATGTGCCTACCCAGATAGGAAACACCTTGGTAGACCAGACGGATTACTTTGTTCTCTCATTGCTATCAAGAACTACCTGAAACTGGGTAATTTATAAAGAAAAGAGGTTTAATTGTCTCAGAGTTCCACAAGTTCTACAGGAAGCCTGGCTTGGGAGGCCTCGGGAAACTTACAGTCATGGCAGAAGGTGAAGAAGAAGCAGGCACGTCTTACGTGGGCTGAAGCAGGAGGAAGAGAGTGAGCCCTACTACACACCTTTAAACAACCAGCTCTCACGAGAACTCACTCACTATCGCGAGTCACCTCCCACCAGGCCCCTCATCCAGCACTGGGGATTACAATTCCACATGAGATCTGGATGGGACACAAATCCAAACCACATCCCCAGACCAAGTGTAGAAACAACCTAAAAGAAGGAAGGTTGGGATCTTTGTCCAATCATTGCCATGTGGGGATGTGGGCTTTGGGTTAGAGTGACAGTTTCTCAATCATTCAAGATTTCACATTTTAAAAAATTCTGTTAGGTGGCAACTAATTTGAATATTTTTAAAAAAATACTTGTGCTAACTGTGCACGTGTACATGTGCTGTCAGGCTGGGTGTGGCCCACAGACCATTGCTTTGCAAGCTTTGGTTTAAATAATCCCCAAGTTTTCTTTCATTTCAAAAATTCTAAAATTTGGCGTGGGATGCAAGTCCACAGACCACGTGCATGTGAAATGTTTCTCAATAGCTCTAGAGTTCTGAACTCGGTCCCTCACCTACATGGGCCGAGATTATCATTATCACCTGCTAGGTGCCTACTGGGCTTCTACAAACATTGTCTCATTTGGGCTTCATGACTCATCCAGCTGGCTTTTCTCTCTTATTTTGCAGCTGAAGACACAGGCTCAGAGAGATGACTAATTTGCCCAGGGTTGCCCAGCACATAACCAAATTGAAATTTACTCCTTGGTGATTTCCCAAGATTTTGGTTTTGTGGATGGAAATTCCATGACATAATCAGCACTCCATGGAAACACAATGATAAATGCATAAAGCCTGGGAGGGCTTCACCCCAATACTGTATCTAGATCCACTGTGGAATTTCCAGCATTCCCAAGGATTGTAACTTGATCATCTTCAGTAAAGAACCCAGCAGGCATTATCAGGCTGGGCCAGTACTGGTAGCCCCTGGGTGAGCAATTTCTTGGCAGCCCTCCAGCCCATAAAGTGTCCTAAAAGGTCACCTGGTTTTGGCTCTTGGTAGAAGGTGGGAGAGATGAAGAGGCCCTGAAAGCTGGGATCTTTCCCATCTGTTCCACATTACATTGCTGTTAAATATGTCATGATGTCCATTGGACCAACAAATACAAGCAGAACTGATAGCTTTGTTTAAGGTTCATTGACTGACATCATTGGTAATTAGATGACATACTTTTTCTCTCATAACTGGAGTGGACTGGTTCAGTGAGGGATTTGGAAAGAGAACAGGCGCTCATCCCCTAAGTTGAGTAGGAAGTATCTTGATGCTGATGGACACGAAAAACAGTGACACCTCTAGGGATGGGGGTGGAAAAGAGAAATGCTTTCCCATTGTCTCAGCCATAGAGATGAAGTCTAGAGACTAAAGACTTTCTGAGTGTCTATTTATCCATCCATCCTTCCATCCATCCTTACAATTATCCATCCATCCATTCATCCTTCCATCCATCCATCCCTCAATCCATCATCCATCCATATATTCAACCATTCATCCATCCATCCATCCATTCATCCATCCATCTGTTTATCTCTCCAACCATTCATACATACACACATACATTCAACCCTCCATTCACTCATTCATCAATCCACCCATATATTCAACCATTCATCCATCCATCCATTCATCCATCCATCTGTTTATCTCTCCAACCATTCATACATACACACATACATTCAACCCTCCATTCACTCATTCATCCATCCACCCATTCTTCCATTCATCCATACATACATCCAGTCATTTATACGTACATACATACCCACATACATCCAACCCTCCTTTCACTCATCCACCCATCCATCCATCCTTCCATTTATCCATCCATCATCCAGTCATCCACCCTTCCATTCATCCATCCCTACATCCAACCATCCATCCATCCTTCCATCCATTTATGCACCCATCCATCCTTCCATTTATCCATCCTTCCACCTATCCATCCATCCACCCATCCATACATCCGGTCATCCATCCATTCATCCATTCCTCCATCCATCTATCCAACCATCCATACATTATCTATCCATATATCTGATGATCTATTCATCCATCTATTCATCCATCCATCTGTCCATCTCTCCAACCATCCATCCACATACACACATACATCCACCTTCCATTCACTCATCCCTCCACCCATTCATCCTTCCATTCATTCATCCATCAGCCATCCCTATATCCAACCATTCACCCATCCAACCATCCATTCACCCATCCAACCATCCATCCATCCTTCCATCTATCCTGCCATTTATTCATCCTTCCATGTATCCATCCATCCACCCTTCTGTACATTGTATACATCCATATCCCCATCCATTTATCTCCATTGCTGGAAGGGAACCACAAGCCAAGGGATGTACATGGTTTCTAGAGGCTGCATAAGGCAAGGAACAGATTATTCTCTGGATCCTCCAGAAGGAACATAGACCTAATGACTTGATTTTTAGCCTCATTTTAGGACTTCTGAACTCTGTAGCTTAAGATAATAAATCTGTGCCATTTTCAGACACCAGGTATGTGGTAGTTTGCTATGGCAGCCATAGGAAACTCACATACAACTAGAAGCATTAAATGAGCTAATACGCAAAACTCGGTTAGCACTGTGCCTGGAGCATAATAAATGCTCACAAAAGTAGTAGTGACTCTTATTTTTGTGAGTGCTCTTATGAAGTACTTTGGGGATGTGGCCTTGCCCTCCGAGGAGCTCTCAGTCTATTGGAGATAAGAGAAGTAACTTTCCAAGGGGTTGGATAAAGGGAAGGTAAAGAGAAGCCCCAAAAGTGGGGAAGACTGTGGTTTTGCTACCTGAAACTCACTCACCATGTGACCACTCGGGCTCCAGAGGGGTAAGCGGTGTGTTAACACCTCATCCTAACATCAGGGTGATGTTGCAACAGCATAGCCAGATCCAGAGCCAACTGCAGGCCCAGTGGAGAGGGGGCTTTTCACATCCAGCCAGGGGCCTGGTTCTGAGCACCCATCCCTCAGGCTTCTGGGCAGCTTGTAATGCACTTCTTCATGCACTGACATGTTTAATTCTTGTTTAATCCTCGTAATAATCCTCTCTTGTTTTCTAAGCACTATTTTTGTTTCCAAGTGGTAATAGCTAAATTTGTTTCTGATTCAAAATGTAATGCATGCTCACGAAAGCAAATTCAGTAGACAAAGACAGTGAACGGCATTTTCTACAATACTCGTGATTAGTCCCAAATATTCACACTCCCTCTACCGGCTCCCTGTGGCATGTGCTTTATCAGGGCCCACTGCTCTGGGTAGGGGGTTCCCCACGTCTTGGCTCTAGGCTCAGCTATGCAACTTGTTTTGACCAATGGTGGGAGCAAATGTGACAGTAAGCAGAGGCCTGAAAGCCCTAGCACCTCTGCCACCTCCATGAGAACCAGCTAGATTAGCATGTTCTCGTGGCACTCGGGGCAGAGATGCTCATGCCCATTTTACAGAGACACATGGCCTATTTGCTACATCATTTCAGTGGACAGTCAGCTGCTATTGAACCTGTTAAGTGAGCCCAGCCACCACCAAAAGAACCACCTAGCTGAGACCAGCCTGCATCGCTGACCCGCGTATTCCTAGGATAAACAAACGTTTATTTTTTTTGTTTTTTGTTTTTGCAGGCGTGTGTGTGTGCGCGCGCGTGTGTGTGTGTTCTTATGAAACTTTATTTTTTATCATACTTTAATAAATTTGAAAAGCAATTTCAGGCTAGGCGTGGTGGCTCAAGCCTGTAATCCCAGCACTTTGGGAGGCCGAGGCGGGTGGATCACGAGGTCAACAGATCGAGACCATCCTGGTCAACATGGTGAAACCCCGTCTCTACTGAAAATGCAAAAAATTAGCTGGGCATGGTGGTGCATGCCTGTAATCCCAGCTACTCAGGAGGCTGAGGCAGGAGAATTGCCTGAACCCATGAGGCGGAGGTTGCGGTGAGCTGAGATTGCGCCATTGCACTCCAGCCTGGGTAACAAGAGCGAAACTCCGTCTCAAAAAAAAAAAAGAAAAGCAATTTCAGCAGTCTCAGGAAAAATCAATGTGCAAAACTCACAAGTATTCCTATATACCAATAACAGACAAATAGCCAAATCATGAGCGAACTCCCATTCACAATGTTACTAAGAGAATAAAATACCTAGGAATACAACTAACAAGGGATGTGAAGGACCTTTTAAAGGAGAACTACAAACCACTGCTCAAGGAGGTAGGAGAAGACACAAACAGATGGAAAAACATTCCATGCTCATGGTTAGGAAGAATGAATATCGTGAAAATGGATGGCCATACTGCCCGAAGTAATTTATAGATTCAACGCTATCCCCATCAAGCTACCATTGACCTTCTTCACAGAAATGGAATAAACTACCTTAAACTTCATATGGAACCAAAAAAGAGCCTACAGAGCCAAGTCAATTCTAAGCAAGAAAACAAAACAAAACCAAAAACCAACCAACAAACAAAAAAACCCCAAATGCTTATTGTTCTAAGTTACTGGATTTGGGGAGTTTGTCATGTACCATTATTGTTAATAATTATAAGAACAGCTACGAATGACATGTACTGAAGGCTTACAGTGTGCTGGGCTTATTACTAAATGCTCTTTAGACATCAGTGTTTCTTTTTTTTTTTTTTCAGACAGAGTTTCGCTCTTGTTACCCAGGCCGGAGTGCAATGGCGCGATCTCGGCTCAGGGCAACCTCCGCCTCCTGGGTTCAGGCAATTCTCCTGCCTCAGCCTCCTGAGTAGCTGGGATTACAGGCACGCACCACCATGCCCAGCTAATTTTTTGTACTTTTTAGTAGAGATGGTGTTTCACCTTGTTGACCAGGATGGTCTTGATCTGTTGACCTCGTGATCCACCCGCCTCGGCCTCCCAAAGTGCTGGGATTACAGGCGTGAGCCACTGCGCCCAGCCGACATCAGTGTTTCTTACTAACATATCTAGATAGGAATCACCTAGAAGTTTGTAAGAAGGTCCCAGCGTCCCAGCTTGACTTAATCAGAAAATCTGAAGAGATGCCTGGGAACCTGCATTCTAAAATCTCTCTTTTGATTTTTGTGCACCATATACCTGGGAACCATTAACACGTGTTATCTCATTTCAGCTACACAGCATTCCCATGGGGCAGAGATCCTCATGCCCATTTTACAGACAAGGAAAGTGAGGCTCAGAGGAATTAAGTTTGCTAGCTCCAGGTGAAGCCAGAACTTGAACTCAGGCTTTGTGATAGCCACAGATCAGGCCTTTGGTTTGTCGCCAAGGCTGCCTGCCGTGGTCCAGGGCTGGCTTGGAAAGCTCCTCTCTGCCTGACATTCTAGGAGCTGCCTTTGGTGACCAGCGCTAAGTGCTGTTCTGGGCTCACCCAAAGCTGGGGTTGCTCCAGGAAGAGGCGAGAAGTGGCAGGGGATTAAAGTCTGCTTTCTTTACTAAAATGGAAATTGTTGTTAAATAAGAGCATCAATATTTAATTACCCGCAGTCACTCCTCTTTGCATAACAATTTCAAGTCCAGATTCAATATGGAGCAAGCTTAACATAAACATAACACCTGGGTGCAAGTCCCATACCTTCTGGATGAAAGTCAGCTGTTCCTGCTTACTCACCCCAGGACTAGTTTCCGTGGTCTGCTCTGAAAAGAAGCCTTTTATTGTATGCTCACTTCCGCTCCCAGGTGATGAAAAGTGCCAGCTACCCGTCCACAAGGCCTTCTCACACCACAAATGGCTCCAACATTAAAAATCTCACCGTTTCGCTGCTAAAGACCTTTAGAGTGCAGTCCACCATCTGAGGTAGAGGCAATGGTGGTGCAGTTTCCCCATGCCATTGGCTGCACCTCATGACTCCAAAGCAGCAAGTTTCAGGGGCTACTTTTCCCTTTTCTCTCCATGACTTATGTCCCTTTCCCTAGATTTTCTCCTCTTCTAAGCTCAAAGCAGAAAAGATGCAACCATCTTAAATTACCTCTGTCTCCATGTGCTCTCCAAAGGCTGATACGCAAATCGCAGCCCACGCTAGAATTCTTCCTTCTGACCTCGGCTGCAGCCTGTCCTCTAGGCTCGCTGAGCTGTTCTCTTGCCCATCGCAGGGTCTGGGGCAGCAAATCACTTCTCAGGAAAGCCTGCTGCGTTTAACACTTCATCACCTCCTCTGAGAAATATTTCTGGGACCTGCTACTTCAAAATGGCAGGCTTATTCTCTGTCTACACACTTTAAAGATAAGAGCAACAGAACCTTGAGACAAATTCCACAGACATTTTTTCAGCTGAGTGAAAATGTGAAATGGCTTAGCATTTGAGAGGCCCACAGATGGCCAGGGATGACTGGGGATGTTGGGGCAGGAGATGGGGTGGTGAGACATGAAGACAGAAAGAAAGACAATGACCAGATCATGAATAGGGAAGTGACAAAACTAAAATAACCACAGTAATAGTTATAGTAGCTAATTCTCACACCGTGCTTATCACGTATTGGATAGCTATAATAACTCATTTAAACCTCACAATGGCTCTATGAGGCCAGCACTGTTATTACTCCCATTATACAGAAGAAGAAACAAAGGCTTCCTTGGTTCCTGTCATTTATAAGCCAGATCTTCCAGACTGTTACTGAGGAATGCCCCCCTAACCTCTAGAATAGTTTTTCTGTACATTTCCTTTTCAGAATTATCTTAGTTCGTTTTTGTGCTTCTATGATAGAATACTTGAGACTGGGTAATTTATAATGAACAGAAATGCATTGGCTTATGGTTCCGGAGGTTGGGAAGTCCAAGATCAAGGTACTGGCATCTTGTGAAGGCCTTCTTGCTGTGTCACCACTTGGCAGAAGGTGTCACATGGTGAGAGAGAGAGGGAAGGAGGCCAAACTCATTCCTTATAAGGAACCCAGTCCCACAATAATGGCATTAATTCATTCATGAGGACAGAGCCCTCATGACTTAATCACCTCCTAAAGGTCTCACCTCTCAAAGGTCTCGCCTCTCAACACCGTTGCACTCAGGACTAAGTTTTTAGCCTATGAACTTCTGGGGACACATTCAAACCATAGCAGGAATGCTAGCAACAACTGACATTCACTGTTTGCCACCCAAGATCCTAACCAGTATGGGGCAAGCTGAGGAGTCGTCATTTATTCCACTACCTGAATCTTTGTTTACTCCTTTGCTCCTGAGTCTGCCTCCCAAATCCCAAATATGTTCATTTTCCAGATACCTCTCAGCCGCAACAGGAGACAGTTTTGCCTCCCTGCTCTACGGACGTTCGGTGACGTCTAGAGACATTTTCGTTGTTATGACTGGGGAGGGCGTGTTGCTAACATCGTCTAGTGTGTGAAGGTCAGGAATGCTGCTAAATTCCCTACAATACACAGGACCGTCTCCAATGACAAAAAATCTATCCAGCCACAAATGCCAGTTGTGCCAAGGCTGAGGCATCCTATTCTAAGCCTGGGGTCCTGCTTTGTTCTTGAAACTGGCCCCATATGAGGGTCCTATTTCTGAATTTCCCCCTTTAACTAGAACTGTGAGAGCTCTTTCCTGCCTCCACTTAATGCCAGCAAACTACCTTTGGCTCTCTGTGGGGCCTGACCATTTGCTGGTGTGGTCACCTGCTCCCTGTCACCATCGCCACATGCCACTGGACATCTGGGCATCCTCCACCACCCATGGCAGGTCCACTCTACCCACCTGCCCTCCCACAGTGCCAGCCTTGACACGTGGGCACAACTTGCCCCCAGGTCTTGGCCAAAACCAGCTGCTCTTCCAAGACACAAAAGGGACACCTACCAGAGTGAGGTCATCTCACTCTATGACACAGTGTCCAGCTCAGACAGAACACCACCCACCAGCTTCCTGCTGAAGCTATTCATTTCCCAGGCTTCCAGAGACCCAATTCCCTAGAGTTCCAGTGTGGGGGCGAACCCGGCAGCAGAAAGAAAAGACTCTGTGACCTGTGCCTAAAAATAAAAATATTATTCAATTTCATGTCTGACAGACTGAATGTCTGACGCAGAAAGCAAACCCATGGCAACTGCAAAAACACACTGGAAATCTTTTCACTTGGGTGGATCAGAATGAAGCAAGGCTGGACTTTCTGGAGACAGAGAGTTTCTCAGCTCCACTCTCTGGTTTTGGGCTGGGATGAGGGTGTCTGTGGGTATGTGGGAAGGAGAAAGGGAGTGGACCCCACACAGCTGGTCTCGTTTTTTTGGGCTTCCCCTGCCTTCCTGGGATTGTGCCCTCTCTTGAAATACATGCAGCTTTAGAAGTAAATTTCCACTAGAACAGGGGAGGCTGGAGGGCAAGTAAACACAGAGACTTCATTTGGGTCCCCAGTTCAAGTGAGCCCCTTTTATTTTACACCCTCGTGAAACTGTGGGCTATGGATGAGCCAGACAGAACTACCTTTGTCCCCCAAATCCTTACCTGGCTTTAGGTTTTGCTTCTGGTCTCTGCCTTGTTTGTAGCATCTTCCCCTCTCATCTCTGCCCCACTAAATCTGACTAATCTTTCTGAGTCCAGCTAAAATGTCACTGCCTCCAGGAAGGATTTCCAGATTTTTTTCTCTCTGCTAGCCTTATCCCAATCTTTGCAGGCAGCAGTGGTCTCTGCCCACCCAGGGTTCCCATAGCATTTTGTCAATGTGTATATTGGTCCCTCTAGCTCAGCAAGGCAGGGCTGGGAGCACCTTGGAGGAGAAGTCAGGTGTACCTGTTCAAATCCCAGCTCTGTTCCTAAGTGGTTGTGTTACTTTGAGCATTCCACCTTTGCATGCCCTGATTTCCTCACCTAGAAAATGATGGCCCCATTGCCTACCTTGTAGGACGGTTATGATTTTTAAGTAGGAAGTGTGTAAGGAATTGCTGTATACCACAGTCCCCTGAAGACACTGGCTATCGATCGTATTCATCAGCTTCAGAATGGGCTCTGGAGCTAGACATGGGTTTGAGGCCTGGCTTCACTGCTTAATGGGTTTTAGGAGTTGAATTGTGCCCCACAAAAAAAGATACATTGAGCTTTTACTCACAGTAACTCAGAATATGAACTTATTTGGCTATGGGATCATTGCAGGTGTAATTAGTTAAAACGAGGTTGGGCTTTTAATCCAACATGCCTGGGTTCTCATAAGGAGATGGCCCTGTGAGCATGGAGGCAGAGGTTGGAGTCAGCAGCTACAGCTACAGAATGCCAGGATCGCCAGCAACTGCCAGAAGCTCCGAGACAGGTCGGGAGTGGGTTCTTCCCCATGGCCCTCCAAGGAAACCAGCCCTGTTAAGACCTTGATTTTGGACTTCTGGCCTCCTGAGCTGTACAAGAATAAAATTCCTTTTTTTAAGCCACCCAGTCTGTGGTCATTTGTTACAGCAGCCTAGGAAACTAAGACAACAGGTGTTCACCTCTTTCAGTCATGGCTCCCAAGCCATAGTCCAGGGCTTAAGGGAGATTATACATGAAAAAGCGCTGGACACCCAGAAGAGGCAGAATTAATACTAACAGGATCTGAAACCCGATCACCTCCAGAAAAAGGAATACAGAAGTGGGGTGATATGTGCATTCCCAGCCTGGGCTAGAAGGAGGGAATGTGGACCCCAAGTGAGAAATCTAATCAGCAATGTCTGCTTTTATGTTTTCACACGTATTTATATTCTGTGACCTTTCACAAAGGCAGACTGTGCACTGGAACACTCGCCAGACAAGACAGAAAGGGTACCAGCCGGAGAGAGTACAGAGAGCACAGAAACATGAGATGGGGAAGAAAAATCTCCGAAAGATCCAGGAGTCCCGCCAACTTGTGCCCCCAGACAAAGTGGTGCGAAGGTCATCTGCCATTTCTATCTGTCAATATCCCTTCCTACAACTTCTTGAAATAGGATCATCCTTCCCCCTATTGACCTGTCCTCCCTGCATGTGATTCTAGTACAGCTGCCAGTCAGCCCCTGGCCAAAGGAGTGGGTACATGACCCCGGCCTTGACAGTCAGAACCTCCCACCTCCCCAGTCCCTGGCCAAAGGAGTGGGCACATGACCCAGGCCTTGACAGTCAGAATCTCCCACCTCCCCAGTCCCTGACCAAAGGAGTGGGCACATGACCCAGGCCTTGACAGTCAGAATCTCCCACCTCCCCAGTCCCTGGCCAAAGGAGTGGGCACATGACCCAGGCCTTGACAGTCAGAACCTCCCACCTCCCCAGTCCCTGGCCAAAGGAGTGGGCACATGACCCAGGCCTTGACAGTCAGAACCTCCCACCTCCCCAGTCCCTGGCCAAAGGAGTGGGCACATGACCCAGGCCTTGACAGTCAGAATCTCCCACCTCCCCAGTCCCTGACCAAAGGAGTGGGCACATGACCCAGGCCTTGACAATCAGAACCTCCCACCTCACTGGACCTAGTAATGGCAATAATACAGGAAACACAGGTAACTCCAATTGACCAATCCCAAGCTGGGATTCTACCCATGGAGGCTGGAGAAATGAGACCTAAGCTTACCCTAAGGCTAAGCTGGGATGACAGGCACCTGTAGCTCCTGCCCCTTTCTCCTCCTGCGTGGAGGAGCTCATCTGCAGTAGGAAACTGGGCATCATGCAACTGGGCCCATGGGCAGAGGGGAGCAGAGGGTGTGTGTGTGCCGTGGGGAGGTTGGGAGAGAGAGACAAGAGGGCTGATAACATTATTTCAGTCCTTAAGCCAGCTCCACTTGTGGACTTCTCAGTTCCCTGAGTCAATAAATTCCCTTTTTCAGTTTAACTAGTTTAAGATTCTGTCATCCACGGTGAGAAAGTCCTGCTCAGTCCAGGAGGGCTGGTAGACAGGAAGGCGGATGCAAGAGTGACGCCCCACAGGAGGGAGCAGCACCAGGGCGCCCAGAACACTTTGAAGGAAGAACAATTCTGTGCCTAAGTGCAGGCGCAGGGAGGGCCTTGTCCAGGGAGTGTTCGGAGTAGCTCCCAGGGTGGGGGGCTTTTCAGAATTGCTTACCTGGGGCCTAGTGTGGTGGCTCACGCCTGTAATCCCAGCACTTTGGGAGGCCAAGGCAGGCAGATCACCGGAGGTCAGGAGTTTAACACCAGCCTGACCAACATAGTAAAACCCAGTCTCTACTTAAAATAAAAATTTCGAAACTTAGCGAGGCATGGTGGCACATGCTTGTAATCCCAGATACTCGGGAGGCTGGGAGGCTGAGGCAGGAGAATCACTTGAAACCAGGAGGTGGAGGTTGCAGTCAGCTGAGATCATACCACTGTGCTCCAGCCTGCACAACAGAGTGAGACTCCCTCTCAATGAAAAGAAAAGAAATGAAATGCTTACCTGGGCATCCAGGCAAGGAGGTCTCAAACCTGCATTCTGTGCACCCTGCCCAGAACTGTCACCATTGTCCCCCCAGGCCGGCTTTAGCCTGCTCGTTTGGTGTCTAGCGGAAGACCTGGTTCGCTTGACTGCCAAGCCCACCTTCGCCTCCTGACTCAGCTGTCCAGGAAGCTTCATATGGAATCTTTTCCCATAAGCCCTGAAAGGGGCCAAGGGATCCCAAACCTATAAGAGCCGTTTGGACTCTTTCCTTCTTGAGAATCTCAACTAAGTGACATGAAGACTGGACAGTAGAGTTATGTTGGAGACGACACAGAGGGAGGCTGGGGCTGTGAGTAGGCTGGGAAAGCCGGTCTATGGTGGGGCGGAGGATGGAGCCAGCAGGAAGAGGCAGAGGAACGTCCAGGTGACCTCTGGAAAATGTGTCTCGATGTCATTCCAGTTCCCATGAGGCCCAGCTGTCCTTCCCGTACCTCCTTTCTAGGTACTGAAGGCCTTCCATCCTTCAGTCACCTCGCTTGTACTGTCCTTCCCGCACCTCCTTTCTAGGAGAGGCCTTCCATCCTTCAGTCACCTCGCTTGTACTGGAGTTAGTTGGATGGGGGTTATGGTCTTCACAGCTGAGATACAACGGCCGCACCTTCTCTGCCTCAGGTGGGCATGCTGGATGCAAGCAACAGAAACCGTCTCTGCCGACATAAGCAAGAGGGAATTTATTGGAAGCCTGGCAGCTAAACTGTCTGGCTGGGAATAGACAGATGCTGACCGTCCTGGAAAGTTCGGGGAGCATGAGCTTCTCGACAATGTCCCTGAGCACTGGAGGTGGAACAGATGAATTCCAACCGGGTTCCCGTCCCTGGGTCGTGTGTGTTGCCCAAGACTCAAAGACTCAGAAGAGTGGGGCCAACTGGTCTCGCTGAGACTCTGCATCAACCCCTTGCCTGGGGAGGCTGTGGCCTGAGGAGCTCCTGGGTGCCCTTAGATTTCTGTAGTGAGAACATGAACTTAACACCTCAGTGATAAAGCCCGGGGCTTGGTAGATGTGAGTTCCCCAAAGGAACTGGGAAGCCAAAATATACACACAGATGCAGCTGCCCAGCTTCTACATGTTGGAGTCACTCTTGTCCCTTCCTCTCTCTGGCCCCCAAATTACCCGGACCTGGGACAGTGGAGAAGGAAGAGTTCAAGATACAGAGCATATGTTCCACGCCACTCAGACACAACAGTGTCACCTTCGTCTTTAGGAAGAATGGGCAGGGGTCCATGGAGAGACCTTCCAAGTGGGGAGGAGGGACAGATTAGGAGTACAGAGGGAGGGATTGGTCCCAACTTAAAGGAGGGGTGCCTTTTCTGCTAAGACAGGTGGGAGGAGAACGCGTGGCCATGGCTGGACATGGCCTGCAGGTGTGCGGAGGGCAGGTGTGAGTAACACACAGGAGCCCTGCAGTTCCTTCTTTTTTTTTGGAGACGGACTCTCACTCTGTCTCCAGGCTAAAGTGCAGTGGTGCAATCTCAGCTCACTGCAACCCCTGCCTCCTGGTTTCAAGCGATCCTCCTGCCTCAGCCTCCCAAGCAGCTGGGACTAGACATGCACCACCACGCCCAGCTAATTTTATTTTATTTTACTTTTTGTATTTTTAGTAGAGGTTGGGTTTCATCATATTGGCCAGGATGGTCTCGACCTCTTGACCTAGTGATCCTCCTGCCTCAGCCTCCCCAGAGTGCTGGGATTACAGGCATGAGCCACTGTGCCCAGTCAGTTCCTTCTATTAATTAGGTGTAAGGTCTTCTCCTGAGAGTGGAGAGGCTGGAAGAGAAGGGAGTGTTTGTGGTTTAATGGAGGCTTGAGCACGCTGGTGAAGGATGCGATGCAGAGAATGGCCCAGCATGAGTCCAACAATTACCAAGGCATGGAAGGCCCCGGTGGGCTGGAGGCCTCAGGGTTTTGGTGACCTCAGTCACCCTTGGTGGCCAGGCAAGAAGTAAAGAGGGCAGAGAGCTGGGTGGGCACAAGATTGGGTGTTGACAGAAATGTAGAAAGAAGGCAAAGGAAAAAGACATTGAGGGTGGGGGATAGGAGACTCCAAGGAAGGTGAAGCTGATGGAAGAGAAGGGGGTCCAGGTACTGGTGGTGCAGGTAGGCAGGAGGCTGCTCAGGGAGGGCACTGGCAATCTCCTATATGGTGACAGTCCCAGGTGTTGGGGGAGTGGTGGTCAAAGTGGAATGGTGGGCTCTGGGAGCCAGGGGCTGGGTCGTGCACATGTTTCCTGAAGTCCTTAGAGAGAGACAGGCCTGGAGAGGAAGAGAATACTGAAAGCCACAGACCACAGTGCTTTCTGGGGTTGGTGCCACACCACAGCTAGAACGCCCTGAAGCTGGCTGAGCTTGAACTGACTTCCTCATTCTTTTGAGTCTCCAGTTACCTATTTGCAAAGTGAGTTAAGAGAGGTGGGACAGGGAAGGCTTCTCTGAAGTGTTGAGCCTCATGAAGCTCCCGGGTGCTGCCCAGAGGCTGAGCAGCCGCACCCAGGTCTGGTGCTGGGTGCTCAGCAGCTGTGAGGAAGAACAGAAAAGTTGTAGCCTGGCCCTGGGCCCCAGCTCTGCTGTGCCCGCACCACCCTTGCTCAGGTCTGCCTGCTATCCCCTTGTCCCAGAGGCCTGCTTGGCTGGCCCTTCTCAGAGAGTCCCTGGCAATCACATGGCTGGCCGCCCACCTGCTGGGCGCTCCTTGCTGCTCATGTGGCCCCTCACCTGCAGGTTTGTCTGTCACTCCACTCTGTCTTCCCACTGGGCTGTGAGCCCTGGAGGGCGGGGCTTTGGTTTTGCTCAGTGGAGTGCCCGGAGCTAGCACAGTGCCTGGTATGTGATGGGCATCCAGGATTTGCTCTGAAGGGGCTGCAGGGAGATGGCACGGGGCTTCATGAGTTGCGGGAAGGCTTTGGGTTTTGTTCCACACTCCAGGCCTGAGCCATTGGAGGGAGTGAGCAGGTACAATGGAACCAGTTTTAGCCTTTGACAGGGCCTCTCTGGCTACTGGGAGTGTGTGTTGTTTGTAGGGGCAAAAAAGGAAACAGGGGACCTGCCAGGAGCCCCTCTCTGCAGTCCAGGAGAGGAGGAATGGGCGGCCTCAGATCCTGAAAGCATAAGGGCCACGCTGGAGACCAGCTGCAGGGGCGAGGAGCTCCCAGCGCACGCTCTGTCCAGGGGAAGGGGAGGAGGTGGGTGGACAATGACAACGCCTGCCTGCCCCTCAACATCCACAGAGCCAGGCTCACTGTGTCAAGGAGGGACAGGCACCTGGACAGGAGCCAAGACATAGCCAAAGGGACAGGTGCAGGATGAGGCAAGGAGGCTGGCTCTGAGAAGTCCACATCCCAGGCCAGGGCAGCTGGAAACTGAGTCCTACTCCTGGACACTTTAAAAGCAACATGGTCTCTCTCTTCTGCTACAGAGCAAGCCACGCTTAGTGCCAAGGAATGATTCTTTCTTGTGCCTCCCCGACCTTTTGTGTAATTATGCTCTTGTTGAATACGCCTGATGTGAGTGGCAGTACATGTGGCGGTTAAGAGCCCGGAGCCAGACTGCCTGGAATCAGATTGTAGCTCCACAGTCACATGCTGTGTGACTGGGGACAAGTTAATTAACTTCTCTGTGCCTCAGAACCCCATCTACACAATGGAGGTGACATCGAGAGCATCTGCCTCATGGGCTGATTGTGAGCGAGCATTGAATGAGACAGAGTGCAGAAGGTCCTCAGCAGGGTTGGAGGACAAGCTGGAGAGGGAGTCTGTTACTCCTGGTTGATTTTTCTTTGAAAACAGGACAGGTTTGTGAATGGTCCTAAAAACTTTGAGAAGGGAGGTGCCTCCCTCTGCTTTTCTCTGTGTCTGCAGGTGGGTTCCCTGCCCCAGCCTTCCTAGCAGGTCTGGATGGGAGCATCCGCAGAGTAACAGAACTCTCTGGCTGGCTCTGTCCATCACTGGATTCTCTCCTGAGGACTCCTTCTAGTGTATACTGGACAGCCTCTGCTCTGCAGGAAACTGAGGAAGGGCTGAGGTGATTCTAATGCAGCCAGACTCACAGTGGAAACCAATCAGCTGAGTTCACAGTGCACCTGCTCCCACCTATGCCCACCCATAAGCTTTTGGAAGCATCCACTACAAGGTGATAACTTTTGCAAGAAGAAATGGATAGACCTGGAGATCGTTTGAGTACCCTGACCTTGGGCATGGCTCCCACTGGGCCTGCCCCATCTTTGAATCTGGAGGGCTCCCCAAACCAAGGGCTCCTCCAAAGTCACCATCAGGGGACATCCTTCTGCAGACCATGGCCTGCCTGCCCTTTGCCCTTCACACCCTGCTCCACTGTCTCTTGCATAATGACTGACAATCGCATGGCATTTACCCTTCACAAAGCTCTCCCAAGTCCATTATTTCATTGACCTTCTGTCTCCCCTCCAAAGACTGTTGGCTCCATGAGGGCTGGCACCAACAAGTAGACAGCTGCTGCAAAGGATGCTGGGCTGTGGCAGAGGTGCTGGGGCTGAGCAAGCACCATGCTGGGGGCAGGAGGTCAGCGCAGGCTTCTCTGAGGAGGTGAGAAGAATCCACTGAATGAGCGGCATCTTGACTATAAAAAGGTTTTATGCAATTATGACTTTGCCACATGTTAATGTGCCTCTGTGGGTTATATAATGAATAATGAATAGAGGAATCAAGACAAGTCATAATTATTGGTGGCCTCATTGTTTCTGGACAACTCCACAGAAAATGCCAGAATGTATATAGTAGGGTCTGGAAATATATGTGTGTGTGTGTGTATGTGTGTGTGCAGGCATGCATATTTTAATCATATAAAATCTATTGAACTGTTCAGACTCCTCCGAGCCAGAGACGAACTATCTGCTACGAGATTTTCATTTGACCCTAACATTTTTATGCCGAAACTCCAGAAGAGGCTTCTGCTGCTCCCCACAACTCCCCCCAACCCAGGTTTTTTCTAGGTAGAAGTCATGGATTCAGACAGACCCGCACCTGACGTCACGTTTGACCTCAGTCAACTCCTCTGAACCTCCATTTCCTCCCCTGTCATCCTTCCTGGGCTTGCAATGAAGCCTTGTACGTGGAGGCCTCTAGCCACATGCCAGGCCCATAGAAAGTGGCCAGTAAGTGTTGGTTTTCTCTTTTCCCGCAGCCTGCTTTTCAACGCTGTCTCAGCTTGGTAGAATGCAGCGTGGTACCTGGCACAAAGATGCTGCTGCATAAATGCTCGGTGAGTGGAACAGACTCACGGGGAGACAAACCACGCAGAGAACACAGGTTGATAAACGAATCCCATTCTGGAGTCCTCTGCTTTCCCATTTGATGGAAACCACGATGCTGGACTTTGAAGACACTCTCATCTTCCCCAGTGGCTGTAAATCCTGCCAACGAGTTATCGGACAGTAAAGGGTTTTCTTGTGATGTTTTAGCATTCTCTTGAACAATAAAGGTGACCCTTTGGCCTCACTTATCACATTTCATGATAAAGTCAGGCCCCAGTGAGGGGCCAGTTTGGAGATCACAGAAACATCTGCTTGAAAGCAGACGATAATACCCATTCAAGACAAGGGCTTCAAATGGGAGAGTTCCATGCAATATAAAATCCCAACTCCATTTCCACCACAATATACTTCTTTAGAAACTTAAATCTGATTTGGGCCTGAAAGGAGAAAATTAAAACCAGAAATGGAGACGTGAACTCCAATTTTGTTTGGTTTGCTTTTTTTCTGTATGCGTGGCAGCATTTTTAAAGACAGAAATGCCCTCCTGTCAGGATTCTACTCTCAACAAGGCTAAATTTTTCACTGAGCTATTATTCTCAACAGCAAATTTGTGACTTCACAGACTTAGAAATATTTTGCTGATATGCATGAAATTTCAATTACATGAAAAGAAAAAGAGGCCTGGAATTTCTACAAGCAGAGACTGTCTCATCTGCCACTATATCCTCAGTCCCTTGCACAAGACCTGGCCCACAGCAGATGCTCATTCAATATTTGCCTAACAAATGAATTAAGCCATAGTCTCAAGCATAATCATAAAGCCATAATCAGTCTGGCAAACATTTTAGAGTCACAATGCACCTTTACCCTGTCTCAAGCAGTTCAGCCTACTGTAACACAATACCATTGACCAGGTGGCTTCAAACAACTGAAATCTATTTCCTACAGTACTGGAGGCTGGGAAGTCCAAACTCCAAGTGCAGCAGATTCATGTCTGGTGAGGGATCACTTCCTCATAGACAGCTGCTTTTCACTCTAACCTCATGTGGCAGAGGGGCAAAGGGTCTCTCTCAGGGAACTTTTACAAGTGAACCAATCCCGTTAATGAGAGAGAGCTCTGCTCCCACAATCTAATCACCTCCCAAAGGCCCCACCTCCTAATGCCATCAGTTTAGAAGTGAGAATTCTAACACAGAAATGCTGGGGCGGGGGGGGGGGGGACACAAACATTCAAACCACTGCATACCCCTGTCAATAGAAAACCCAAAACACTTCAAATCTGATATGTCCAGACTTCAGAACACACACCCATCCAAAGGAAAATAAATGGACACCTCAATTTCCTATCAGGTCACAAGTCAAACTCTGGCCAGCCCCATATCTAGGCTGAACATGCATCCTGACTTGAGTTAGCTGTCTTATTCTCATTTCTCATTTGAGAAGTGTCACATACAGCGATGCAGTGGCCTTCAATTTGTTCTTTGTCAGTCACCTGCAGGCATCACACCTGCATAAATAACTCCATGAAACTCTTAAGAAGACTTGAAAGTTAGGGCTCCATCCACCTCCAGCTGTCTAGCGTGGTGTGTTAGAAAGAGTGCAGGACTGGGCCCTATACTGAAAAGAAACTACTGGAAGGAAATAAAAGCTGAGCCATAAGGAAACAACTGAGACTCCAGAACAAGAAAGGCCAGATAAGAATGGGGAACGAAACTGAGTCAGGGGTCTCGGGCAAAGTTGCACACCGTATTTATTTTTTAATACGACATGAAGACAACAGAAGAAGCAGTCCTGTGAGGTTAGGAGAGTTATCTGAACAAAGCTTCCTTGTGAAAGTTCAAGAAAAGCTAATTAGCACAAAAATGAGCAACAGGAAATAATCAGGGAACATCTTATACCAAGTTATTGTAAGAAAAAAGGGAATAAGAATCAGAATAATATCCCTACAGACAATGAAAGCACACCAGAGACACTCACAAAATACACCAAACTGAAACCTACTATTAAAAACAAAAAGCTAAAAGGCATTGGGGATAAAATACAAGACACAATGGAAAAACATCAATTAGAACTTGAAAAACTTAAAAAGAACTAAGAACTACAAGTAGAAGAAAAATTCATTTCAGAAATGAAGACAAAACCAGGAGAACACAATAGCAAAGAGCACAATTAAACACGCCCTAAGAGAAATCAAAGATAAAAAGCTATTAAAATTTTTTAACAAAAGTAAAACAAAGAGACAAAGTGTTGAGAGGATGTAACCAAATATTGAAAATAGTCAAAGAAGGTCTAATACATAAATAATGGGAAGCTCTGGAAAGTAGAATGAAAGCAGGAGAATAGAAAATAGTGAAGACTGTACTTCCAAAACTCTCTTCTAGAAGAAAAACATAAGATTTGAAGATACGTATTGAAAGAGCACACTGGGTGTCTAGAAAAATTTACCAAGAACAACCAACATGAAAAGAGTCTCTTAAAACCACAGACTTTATGGAATAAGTCCTTAGAAAGCTTGGGAACAAAGAACATGTAAGTTATAAGGTAAAGAAAACTATCAGATTTATGATCAGATTTTTAAAAATAGTAAGTTTATGCTAGAAAATGGAATAACTTAAGATACACAAGAGGACAAAAATGCAAAGCAAGGATTTTATAGACAAGAAAACCCGTTTTCAAGAATAGAGGGTATAAAGATGACACAAACTGTCATCAACATGCAGCAACCAGAAAATATTGTTAGCTGGGTGTGGTGGCTCACCCCTGTAAGACCAGCCTGAGCAAGGTGGCAAAAGCCGGACTCTACAAAAAAAAAAGCAAAACTCGGCAGGGCATGGTGGTGGTGGTGTGCTCCTGTAGTTCCAATTACTCAGGAGGCTGAGATGTGAGGATCATCTGAGCCCAGGAGTTAGAGGCTGCAGTGAGCCATGATTGCACCACTGCACTCCAGCCTGGGTGAGAGAGTGAGAACCTGTCTCAAAGAGAAGAAAAAAGCAAAGAAAAGAAAATATTGTTTCTGTATTCCTTCCTAAGGAATCTATCAGAGAATCAGCTGCAGATGACCAACATGATAGAAAGGCATTAACATGAAATATATACTTACCTGTAGAACGAGGACAAAAAGACAGCTTAAAGAACGCATGCACTGGCCATATGTCCTGACAATGGAGGGGTATAATACAACAACAACAATCGAGAGAAGGAGGAAGCACATGTACAAGACATTCTTGACAGTTTTCAGTCATCATAATTGGTCATTTCAGTGTTATGAGACTGTTTTGTGTTTAAGGTGAGATAATACAAATGAGTAATTATGGGATATTTAAATTCTAGCTTCCCTTGTGCCCTTCAAAATCAAGATGTTCGGGTGTGGAAGAAAGTAGATATAGATGTAATTTAAAGAGGTTAAGTTAAAAAACAAACCAAAAACCTGTAGTCCTGATTTGAAGTAGAAACATCGTCATAAACTTATGACGCATGTTTTGCATAGTCTAGGTATCCTATCTCTGGCTACTGAAAAGACCTAGAAACAATCTGGTCACCACATGCAAACATGAACCCAGAGACTGAAAGGTAAGAGCTAAAACTAAAATACTTCTAGAAGAAAACATAGGCAGATAAAAATATTTATGACTTTGGGATAGAGAAAAATGTCTTAGACAGAAAAAAAAAGGCTTGATCATCTAAGAAAAAAATGGATCAACTGGACTTAATTTAGGTAAAACTTTTTGCTTTAAAATAACACCATTAATAACCACTTACAAGGAATGAATTTTATAAAGTGTAAATTATACTTCGATAAAGCTGTTTAAAATTTAAAAGCAAAAAACAAAAAGATACTAGAAGAAAATAGTGCTTTCTTATTGTTTAAAAAATAACAAAACTCAAAGCCACCAAAGTGAGCTGTGTGTGGTGGTACACCTCCATTCCCAGCTTCTTGGGAGGCTGAGGCAGGAGGATTGTTCCAGGAGTTTGAAGCCAGCCTGGGGAACATAATGAGACCTCCATCTCAAAAAGGAAAGAAATAATTTGAAAAAATACATTTTTAAATGTATAAAAGAAGGAATTGAAAATGCAAGACATAGTCTAGGAGTAAATATTCCCAACACATGTACCTGATAATGGACTGAAATTCAGGACATATGGAGGACTTTTACAACTCAGTAATAAAGAAACAAAATGCAGTTTTTCCAATGGACAAAAGAACATATGCTTCACCAAAGAAGGTATGTGAATGGCCAATAGAGATGGATACGACTACAGACCCACTAAAACAACGAAAATTAAAAATTCTGAAAATACCTAATATGGTTTGGATTTCTGCCCCCACCCAATCTCATGTCCAGTTGTCTCATACTGAACCCCCAGTGTTGGAGGTGGGGCCTGGGGGAGGTGACTGGATCGTGGGGGCAGAGTTCTCATGAATGGTTTAGCCCTGTCCCCTCAGTGCTGTTCCCGTGGGAGTGAGTGATGAGTTACCAGGGGATCTGGTTGTTTAAAGGCGTGTAGCACCTCCCAGTCTCTCTCTGGGTCCTGCTCCTGCCATGTGAAGATGCCTGCTCCTGATTCACCTTCCACCATAAACAAGAGCTCCCTGAGGCACCCCCGCAACCCAGAACCAGAAGCGACTGTGCTTCCTGTCCAGCCTGCGGAAACTGAACCAATTCAACCTCTTTGCTTTATGAATTACCCAGACTAAGGTCTTTCTTTCCCTCTTCCTTCCTTCCTTCCTTCTCTCCTTCCTTCCTTCTCTCCTTCCTTCCTTCTTTCCTTCCTTCCCTCCCTCCCTCCTTCCTTCCTTCCTTCCCTCCCTCCCTCCCTCCCTCCCTCCTTCCTTCCTTCTCTCCTTCCTTCCTTCCTTCTCTCCTTCCTTCCTTCTCTCCTTCCTTCCTTCTTTCCTTCCTTCCCTCCCTCCCTCCCTCCTTCCTTCTCTCCTTCCTTCCTTCCTTCCTTCCTTCCTTCCTTCCTTCTTTCCTTCCTTCCCTCCCTCCCTCCCTCCCTCCTTCCTTCCTTCCTTCCTTCCTCCCTTCCTTCCTTTTTCTTTGAGATGGAGTTTCACTCTTATCACTCAGGCTGGAGTGCAGTGGCACAATCTCAGCTCATTGCAATCTCCACCTGCCAGGTTCAAGCAATTCTCCTGCCTCAGTCTCCTGAGCAGCTGGGATTACAGGCATGCCCCACCATGCCCAACTGATTTTTGTATTTTTAGTAGAGATGGTGTTTCATTGCACTGGTCAGGCTGGTCTCGAATTCCTGACCTCAGGTGATCCAGCTTCCCAAAGTGCTGGGATTACCGGAGAGAGCCACCACATCTTCAGGTATTTCTTTACAGGAAGGTGAGAATGAACTGATACAGGACCCAAAGCAGGCAAGGATGTGGAGTGGGAGTAACTCTAATTCTCATAGGTTGCTGGTAGGAGTGTATAAAGGAACAGCTCCTTTGGAAAACAGAAATTTCTTTAAAAAATAAAATTAAATTAAACATGCACCTACTATATATCCCGGCAATTCTACTCCTAGGCATTTACCCAGGAGAAATGAAAACACATAACCTTGCAAAGGATGCATACAGTGATGACTATGAGTCAGTAATAAAAAGGAAAAAACCAGAACCCAGAGTGAAAGAAACTAGTCACAGAGGAGATCATTCTGTATGTCTGACTCCATGCATAGGATAGTTGTAATACAGATAAAATGATTTCATAGTGATTGAAATCAAATGAGGAGTTGCCTGGTTGGGAAAAATGTGGTGTTTGACCAGAAAAGGACAGAGGGACCTTTGTGGGACCTTGGAACGTTCTCTCTCTTGATCAAGGAGGTCACTTAGGTGTACAATTTGTCACTATTTGTTAGCTGTACATTTTATCATTTACGATAAATGTACAGCTAACAAATATACCTCAATAAAATGGATGAAAAATAATAGAGTAGCAGGCTAGTCAACATACATTTGAATAAATACGGGCGTTTGAGGAAATCCTAACAAGTCACAGCTCTTCTTTCTTTAAGAAGCATTGAGAAGTGGATCCAAGAGCCAGGCAGATGGAGATTTTTTCAATTAGCTTCATTACTGAAGTTGCAAAGGTCACAGTCTAGCCTGGCGACCGCAGCTGGCCTCCCTACTTCTTTTCTCTTGCCCCTCAACCCAACGCTGGCAAAGTAGGTGCAGTCAGGCTTGTGCCTATACCCACCAAACCCAGCACTGGGCAGAGACAGGATTTTAATTTGGGTTCTCCCAAAGCAGAGCCTGAAGCAAGGACTCAGGTGCAGGCAGTTGATTTGGGAGGTGATCTCAGGAGGTAGGAGCGACATGAGAGGACAGCAAGGCAGGGCATGGGGAGGATCCAGAATAAGGGAGACCCATGGCAGTGGCTGCTGCAGGCAGGGCAGCAATTCCAAGGCACCCTCTGAGAGGCACCCATAAGGACTCACGGAGTTACAAAGGAAGCAAAGCTGTGCCTTCATCCACCACCCTCTCCCACACAACTAGTGCCTACTGAATTGACCTGGCTCTAGACTCTCAGAAGGCAGAGTGACTTGGGCTGGGAGGATCAGTGTTTGCAGAAGGAGCTGGCCAAAGCTGGCCATTGCCATCGACTGTGATCCCCTCAAGGGCAGAAATGCTGAGTTACTCATCTCAGTGTCCCCTGGCACACTGATTGGCACAAAACAGGTGGTACTCAGTGCCTACTGCATGGTAAGTAAAGGAGGGAGGGAGAGAGGAAAGAAGGAGGGAGGGAGAGAGGAAAGAAGGGAAAGGGGGAGGAGTGAGGGAGAGAGGAAAGAGGGAGGGAGAGAGGAAAGAAGGGGAAGGGGGAGGAGTGAGGGAGAGAGGAAAGAGGGAGGGAGGGAGAGGAAAGAAGGGGAAGGGGGAGGAGTGAGGGAGAGAGGAAAGAGGGAGGGAGGGAGAGGAAAGAAGGGGAAGGGGAGGAGGGAGGGAGAGAGGAAAGAGGAAGGGAGGAGAAAAGAGGGAAGAAAAGAAGGAGGGAGGGAGGAAGGCAGGAAGGACCGAAAAGGAGAGGGAAAAAGCCTTACTCCATGAAGGGGCAGGTGCTGGGACAACTTCGCAGTCTCAAGGGAGACACAGGGGCCACACTGAGCTGGTGAGAGATGGGGCTGGGGAGTGCCCAGAAGTGGCAAGGTCTCCAGTGAGACAAGACTCCTGTCCTGGGGGAGAGCACAGGATTGGGGCTGGAGAAACAGCATGTCAACAGACCCAAGGGTTTAGTGTGTGCGACACTGCAATTAAGAAACACATATTTGGTCCCTGCCCCTGACCCCTGACACACAGCTACTGATGTCCTTGGACTCTCTGGAGTGATAAGTGTCTTTTTATGCTAATGAGATGACAGGTGGCTGGCTGCACAGACCGAGGCAGAATTAGAGAGTTGGGACTTTAAGCCCCACCTCCCAACCTCTGGGGAGGAGACAAGGGCTGAAGGTTGAACTGATCACCGATGGCCAGTGGTTTAATCCATCATGCCTACCTAATGAAGTCTCCATAAAACCTCAGAGGGACAGGGTTGGGATGGGTCTCCAGATGGCCGAACCTCCAGATGGAGGTTCTTAGAGGGTGGTGCAGCTGGAGAGGGCATGAAAGCTCCACGCTGCCCTCCTGGGCTTCTCCTCCATCTGGCTGCTTACCTGCATCCTTTGTAATACCTTTAAAATAAATGGATCGATAGAAGTAAAGTGTTTCTCTGAGTTCTGTGAGCTGCTCTAGCAAATTAATCAAACCTGAAAAGGGGTCTGTGGGAATCCCTGTTCATAGCCAGCTGGTCAGAAGCTCAACCCGCAAGCTGGGGCTGGCAACTGACATCCGAAGTAAGGTACGGCCCTCAACCTGTGGACTCTGATGCTATCTCCAGTTAGATAGCATCCGAATGGAATCGCAGGACACCCCGCTGGCATCCGCGGGAGAACTGCTTGCGTGTGGGGACCACAGGCCTGATGTCAGAAGTGCTGTGCTGAGTGCTGTGAGAGATTAGGACAAACGCCTTGGCTTTTCCCATCCTTGGTTAATGTGGAACCAAGAAAGTCAAGCTTGATGTTGGTGCAGGAAGGAGCAGAATCAGACACACTGTGAGGGGCGGGTGGCTGAGGGCCTCGCTCAGCAAGATTAGGGACTAGGTTCTGGCCAGCCCTCAGGTCAGCAAGACTTGTGAGAGACTGGGCAGAGGCCATTGGTGCTGCATCCTCGGCCGACCCCAGGGAACACAGTCCCACCCCCTCAGGCCATCTCCTGGGTCCTGTGCCTGACACCTTCTCCAGAGGACAGCCAGGGTTGCTGCAAAGCTCCTTGGCTTCCTGCCTTTGGTAGGACAATTCCAAGGGGCACCATATAGACTCTCAGCGGGTCCCCAGTGCACCGAGCTCCTCAGGCCCACCCACCACAACTGTCTCATGAACCCCACACCCCCCGGTTCTGGGTTTCCTCCCACCCCTGTTCCCTCATGTACATCCTAGAACAACTTCCAGATAAACTATGGACACCTAAGTCTCAGGAGCCGCTTCATGGGGGCCTCAAAGTGTAAGTAAATAAAGGACAGTGGGCTGAACTGCAGGCTGGGCTGGATCACGTGGAGGTGAAATGAATGGCCCCAAGAGTGGATGCACTGGTGTGTCTGCGATCACACTCCACTAGGAGTGTGCAGCCACCTTATCTAATCTGCTGAGTAGAAAAAATAAAATTAAGGCCCGACCTGATCATTTTCTCTTGTGGCTACCATACTCGTTTGCTTGGGCCTCCGTAACAAAGTACCACAGACTGGGTGGGGGGTTGTGAACAACAGAAACGGAGGCTGGAAGTCCGAGATCGAGGGGTCAGCCGGGCTGGCTTCTCTTGAGCCATCTCCATGGCCTGCAGATGGCTGCCTTCTCCCGTGTCCTCACATGGTCTTCTCGGCGCATGTCTGTGTCATTTCTTCTTTTATGAGGGCGTCAGTCCTACTGGATTAGGTTCCACCAGTTTGACCTCATTTTACTTTAATTATCTTTTTAAAGACCTATGTCCAGCTAGGGCACGGCGGCTCATGCCTGTAATCCCAGCACTTTGGGAGGCCAAGGTGGGTTGATCACCTGAAGTTAGGTGTTCAAGACCAGCCTGGCTGACATGGTAAAAACCCAACTCTGCTAAATATACAGAAATTAGCCGAGCATGGTGCCACACACCTGAGTCCCAGCTACTTGGGAGGCTGAGGCAGGAGAATATCTTGAACCCAGGAGGTGGAGGTTGCCGGGAGGCAGGGGCAGTCATATTCTGAGGTCCCTACGTTCATTAGGACTTCATCATATGAATTTGGAGGGGGACATAATTCAGTGCCAGTCATTTGCTGGCCACCATGGGCTGACCTGTAGACAGCAGGGGACCCTCCAGGAAGGCACTCTCTCTCCAGGCATCGTCTTCCTCGCCTCAAATGCCAAGGTCACTCTGGCCATCTGTTGCTCAGAGCTTGCTGTGAGCTTAACCCCCACTGGGGTTTTAATATTTAAATCCCCCTGCAGAATATTAATCCCTGTACCCCCTTCCTATTCCGGCTCCCAAAGAAGGCGGCAGTGATTGAGACCCGGCCACCCGGTCCCCCCCCGGGGCGAGCTCGGGCTCTCAAGATGTAGAGAATCTGGAGTGGTTTGCATTTGTGTTTTAATGTCCTCCAACTCCAGAGCATGTCCCCAAGCGAGCGCCAGAGAGGCCCGAGCTCTCCACCTGCGTCTGCCTGACACAAAGCTCCGTTTGTGTCCCTGCGGCTGCGGGGAAATGTCTACCCCGCGCCACCTCATCCCCCGACAGGCCGCAAAAACCCAAGCCAGAGGTGAGGCTCAAAACAGGCCAGGCCGAGGCGCTGCCAAGCCAAACACAGAGGAAGCGGGTGCGAGCCCAACGGAGAAACCAGATTCCCTGGAAATCGCTGCTCCCCGCCGCGTCTGGAAGGCGGCCCCAATAAAGCGGCTCCGGAAGGCCTGAAGGACCCCCACGGCCCTCATCTTGGCGGAGATGCCAATAAAAATCTCAGAACCTCCAGCCTGCAGGCCCGTAGGCACTGCCCCGGGGCTGTAAACCGGATACGAGCAGCTGGGGAGCCAGAGGGAAGAGGCCTGCTCCCAAGAAAGCCCACCAGCCAGCCGGGCCAGGCCCGCAGGTAACCGAGACGCCTTCAGGGAAAGGCAGGCGAGGCAGGCTGGACGGGAGGGAAGCGCGCGGCCGGGGCGCCGGCTCGAACCAGGGCCAAGGCTGTTAAATCCACGGGAACTTCAGGAAGGAGTCATGACCGCCCAGCGACTGCAGGTTCCTAAAGAAACCCGGGAGGAACCTGCCTCAGGAAGCAGCAACAGACCCTGTGGTTGTAAACTCAACTCGAAGGGCACCTTAGGGACACAACTGTGCTCCAGACAGAGGAGGGAGGGAGGGAGGGAGGGAGGGAGGGAGAGAGAGAGAGAGAGAGAGAGAGAGAGAGAGTGAGTGAGTGTGTGTGTGTGTGTGTACCTGAATCCATGGGCAAAGGACAGACCAGTTATACATACGTGTGCACATATTTGCGTCTGTGTATTGGTGGCTGTCATGGAGGCGAATGCACAAATGTGTGTGTATTTGTGCGTCTGTATCTGCCCCAGATTAAACAAGTACAAATACAGGATGTCCGGCCAGGCCCGGTGGCCTGTAATCCTGGCACTTTGGGAGGCGGGCAGATCACGAGGTCAAGACATAGAGACCATCCTGGCTAACATGGTGAAACTCCGTCTCTACTAAAAATACAAAACTTAGCCAGGCATGGTGGCGTAGGCCTGTAGTTCCAGCTACTCGGGAGGCTGAGGCAGGAGAATCGCTTGACTCTGGGAGGCGGAGGTTTCCGTGAGCCGAGACCACACCACTGCACTCCAGCCTGGCCACAGAGCAAGACTCCATCTGAAAACAAACAGGATGTCCAGTTAAATTTGAATGTAGGCAAAAAAAGCAAATACAAATGTAAATATTCCTAAATATCGCCTGGGACGTATTTATGCTAAAACGTATTCACTGTCTATCTGAAATTCAAATGTAAGTGGGTGTCATGTATTTCTCTGGCAACCTATATGTGCATGAATGTCTAAATTCAGAGTGGCCATGACATTTGAAATCACAGAAGAGGTCTTTGATAAAGAGACAAATACACACATACACATGCTCATACCCTCTGCCTCCTTACACACACATATAGAAAATGATACTGTAATATTCCTCAAAAGTTCTCCTAACAAGTGATTAGTCATTCTTTGTAAGAAGAAAATTATGTGCCTTATATGGTATGATTGTAACCTAAATGCATTTAACTTGCAAATTCATCTCCAGGGGCTTGCAGAGAGAGAGGCGTAACACATGTGAATGGTGTCATTATATCCTCTGCTGGTCCACCCAGATTTGCATCTGCACTCCCTCCATCATCACAGCCCCAGACACCACCCCAAGGGGACCACTGGCTGTCCAGGCTTCTCTAGGGCATAACATCATACACTTTTTTTCTACCCTGTGACTCTGAAAGGTAATCCAGCTTCTTCATTTGGGGCATCCTGCAGAGACAGAAATCTGTTGGAAGGGGATGGAAAGAACTAATTTGAACTTTCTGGACGCCAGAGGAACTGCACATTCAACACAAAGACTATTTTCCCCCTTCGAAAATGGTCTGAGCTTGCAAACTTCCAAACACCAAGTCTTCCAAGGATAACTTATTCAATGGAATCACTCCATGCCCCACTCGACCGACGTAATAAACATTTCCCAGGCCCTACCTTAGCCCTTTCCTGGGTAAAGATGTGAAGGACAGGAGCTCTGGCACTGGGTAAGGCACAGGTATGATGGGTAGGAAGACTGGCTGTCAAGCTAGACTGGGCCCTAGAAAGCCTCTAGTTGAGGGATCTCAAGCTGGCCTCGCTGGTCAGCAGTGCACAGTCATCTTTAAATGTTTAAATTTCGTGCTTGCAGGCAGGGCACGCACCCTCCATTTTCACCCCATCCTTTACTCTCTAGGATCCAAGGACCAGCTGTTTACTGTGCGTGAGCCGCCTGCCTGCTCCTGCACAGGACAGACTCCCTCCGTGAGGACGCTGGGTCCCACACAGTGGGGCTCCTAGCAAGGCAGGGTGGGAACCCAGGTCTCCAACACCCAAGCCAGGGCAAGACGCTGTTCCCCTCCACTCTGCAGCCCTCAGGCCATGGAAGAGTGAGTTCTGCTAGCTGAGAATGCAGAAGTCAGGCATGATCCATCTGGCCATGTCACCTTGGGAAGTCTCCTCAGCAGGGTGATGCTACTCTTGAATCTGATCAGGCAGAACTTAAAGGGTTACCCTGACCCTGCTCTGTTTACAGACCTTGATCCCAGCTCCTTCATTTAATTTGGTTTTTGTTTTTCTGGGTTTTTTTTTGTTGTTGTTGTTGCTGTTGTTTTTTTTGAGATGGAGTTTCACTCTGTCGCCCAGGCTGGAGTGCAGTGACTCTGTCTCGGCTCACTGCAACCTCCACCTCCAAGGTTTGAGCCATTCTCCTGCCTTAGCCTCCCAAGTAGCTAGAATTACAGATGCATGCCATCACATCCAGCTAATTTTTGTATTTTTAGTAGAGACAGGGTTTCGCCATGTTGGCCAAGCTGGTCTTGAACTCCTGACCTCTGGTGATTTGCTGGGATTACAGGGGTGAGCCACCACACCTTGCCTCAGCTCCTTCATTTCAATCCACTGATTGGAATCCCAATCATCTGCAAAGAAAAGAGAAAAAGAAGAACCACATTTTTTCTGTGGGGGTATTTTTTGATAACCAGGGATCCCATGAGAACCCACTGTTAAATTTTCAAGATTTTGAAATTGCTAACCACAATAAATATTAAATTTATATGCTTAAATAAATTATATTAAAAATGTGGCAATAAATACTCAAAACTTATCCCTTCATAATTATGTCATGAGATTTTACAGTTACCTGTGCTGTCAAGGATATAGATGGTTACTGCATCTGTGTAGCGGTGATACTCCTCTACAGCCCGGGCTGGAGTGAGGTGACACAAGCACAGCTCACTGCAGCCTCCACTTCTCAGGCTCAGTTGATCCTCCCTCCTTAGCCTCCCGAGTAGCTGGGACTATAGGTGCGCACCACCACCCATTGCTCATTTTTGTACTTTTTGTAGAGACAGGGTTTTGCCATGTTGCCTAGGCTTGTCTCGAACTCCTGGGCTCAAGTCATCCACTGGCCTCGGGGTAGTAATATTATATAATGGCATGCTATTGTGCAACTGTTTCCGGCTCCACGTTCAATAACATCACACACATTAGTAGCTTGAAATTTGTCACTGTGGAAGTATACACACCATGGAAATTGGCAAGTGCTACAAATGAGACTTGGATTTATTGTTTTATTGATTATCTAGACTTAAGAAGGTGATGACAAAAATGTTAATGACCAAGATTATTAGACAACAATTTTCAAAGAAGGCTAAAATTATGACTCTCAAGCAGGTATAAAAGGAATACAAGTCAATTATTTTCCCTAGCTTATAACGAGGAATCAGTAAGAAGTTACCACTGGGTTAAATGAGGATTTGCCTTGCACAGATTTTCTACTTGGTAAAATTCATTTGCATAGCCCCAGATAGGTAGTATCATTTGCTTAGCTGTGGACATGAAAGATTTGCCCACTATCAATTTTCTGTAAGTTAACATCTCTGCGGAGTTGTAAAATACAAAGAGAGACAAAGGCACATCTTTAAAGGAGACCACCCTTCTTAGTATATAACTCAGGGTTGTTTAACCCCATGGCTGGGTGCCCCATGCCATCTCTAGTGTGTACCTGTCCCCAGATGCGTGCGCCATGTACTTAGGGGAAACACTGAGAATGCATGTGCTTGGGACTGTGGCAAGAGGCATTTCCTTCTTTTCTTCTTTCCTGTTGAGTGAATGAAATTGACAGTGCCCTGCCACTGATGAAAAGACAGCCTTCAGTAGAGTACTGATTCAGTCTCATGAAATCTTATAGAAACCAGATGAATCATCATATCCATTTCACTAGACAGAGAAACTGAGGCACCAAGGAGCAGAGTGACTTGTAGGGGAAAATACACGCAGCTCATTGTTTGGCCATCCTGTCAGCAGAAAAGGAAGAAGAAAACAGTTATGTTGATCCTTACGCAGAAGAAATCAAAAAATCTCTCCCACACTGGCTAAAATAGGAAGTCAAGCTGAATGCTGATTTGCAGATGTTGGAAATCAAATTGCATTGCCTGTAATGGAATCCTAGGCATTTGTAGGGTCAAAAAACAAAGTAACCAAACACACACTTTTCTTTTCATTCCTTACGCAACAGTACCAATAAAACAGTGTTAACCCAAATCACATTTCTTCATGTTAGCTTCGGTGACCCTGAAGAAAATTCCAGCCATCCACAGCCACATTGTTGTTTAAATAAGCTGACAGCGGTCTGGCTTTGATGTGAACTGTGAATTAGATGTGGACACTTGTATTTTATTTATAACAAAAATATTGCTATAACTTATCGAGGGCTGATGATTGTTATGTCAACTATGTATAGTTTTTGGTAAATCTTCTGTCACCCACAGTGAGGACGTTACTAGTATTATGCCTGTTTCACAGATGAGTAAACTTGACTTAAAGCAGCTCTTTAGCCAGCAAGTGGCCCAGCTGGGGTTTGAACCCAGCACTCCAAAGCCGAGATTTCCTCTAAAACACGTGAAGAGCCTAAGGCAACATGGCACTGAACTTACCAGGAGATATCAAAGGAGTCTGCAGGACTGAGCCTGCAGTATGTCTGCCCCGCCACGGGTGAGTGTAGGGATATCAAGGGGGGGTGCCTGGTGACCTGACCTGTGGCCCCTGGCTGATGACCCTTGCCTTGACCCTCTGCTGTGTTTGTGCTTAGTGATTACAGACGGTCAGGGACACGGGCAGCTTGGCTTCATGGGTGATCCAGTTTTGAAGGCAAACAGAGTTGGGCTTGCATTCGGACTTTATTATTTACCTGTTACGTAGATCTTTGACCTGGGACTACCTCTCCCCCAACCTCTGGCTCTTCATTAAAATGTGTGGCTGCAGCTGGGTGCGGTGGTGTGCCTGTAATCCCAGCACTTTGGGAGGCCAAGGCAGGTGGATGATGAGGTCAAGAGCTCGAGACCATCCTAGCTAACATGTTGAAACCAAGTCTCTACTAAAAATACAAAAATTAGCTGGGCATGGTGGCGCCTGCCAGTGGTTCCAGCTACTTGGGAGGCTGAGACAGGAGAATCACTTGAACCTGGGAGGCGGAGGTTGCAGTGAGCTGAGATTGCGCCACCACACTCCAAGTTGGGCAACAAAACAAGACTCAAAAAAAAAAAAAGTGTGGCTGCATAAGACTTTCTTCACAGGCGTACTCTGAGCATGAAATGAGCAAACACGCATGGTGGCATGCGGTGAGGGCTGAATGATGCCAGCTCCTTTCCTTGCCACTTGGAGGTGCAACCCTAACAGCTCAGAGTGCCGGGCTGCTCAGAGAGAGAGGGCCCGCAGAGAAGGTCATCACAAGGTCAGCAGCACCTTGCAGGTGTTGGGGGCGGGGGGGGCGGGGACAAGGGACCAATGCTTTCACCTGCCCGGTGCTGCTGGATTTTGCCCAAACCCAATTACTCAGGCAGGGAAGAGAGTGTCAACCTCCTTCCTGTATGAGGAAACTGAGGCTCGAGTTGGATGACCAAGTATGAAGCCCCGCCACTGGCCCCACACCCTGGTCATTCTCGAACCCCCTTCATGAATTTGCCACTTCCATATAGCACCCGTATTGCTATTTACTAAATATGTGTCCTCAAGTCTACTTGGCTGCTTAGTTACGTTCATTGTCAAAGGAAACTTGACTTCACCACCATAAATGGGAAACCAGCTTTGCGACTGTGGCCATAATGAAGGATACGATGGAAGTAAGTCCACTTTATTAAATTCCAGCTGAACACACTGTTGCCCCTGAACCTGGAGCCTGCCTGCTGTTGATTAAAAAGGAGATAAACGGCCGGGCGCGGTGGCTCAGGCCTGTAATCCCAGCACTTTGGGAGGCCGAGGCGGGTGGATCACGAGGTCAAGAGATCGAGACCATCCTGGTCAACATGGTGAAACCCCGTCTCTACTAAAAATACAAAAAATTAGCTGGGCATGGTGGTGCGTGACTGTAATCCCAGCTACTCGGGAGGCTGAGGCAGGAGAATTGCCTGAACCCAGGAGGCGGAGGTTGCGGTGAGCCGAGATAGCGCCATTGCACCCCAGCCCAGGTAACAAGAGCGAAACTCTGTCTCTAAAAAAAAGAAGATAAACAGAAGTCAGAAGTCAAAGAAGCGTTCAAGAGAAAGTAGCAGCAAACAGAGACTCTCTTCCTGACTTCACAGGAAGCCAACCGAAAGGGAAGAATCATTTCATATGTATCTGTGCTACCTAAAGGTACAGTCTCTTCTGCGCCATCAAAATCAAGTCTGGGCTTCTAAGGTCTCCCCGCAATGGGAAACACTGAAACACGTGATCCTACTTTGGGCTCAGAACTGTTGAGTTGCTTGCCAGTGGTAAGAGGGCTGAGAGGCAGCATCTCAGGCTGGCCTTGACCACAGAGCAGAGCTGTTTCCACTGCTCCACGGGTCCAAAAATGCTCAGGGGGGGATGTGGGGGGCTTTGCTTGCTCAGAACTTCCATTTCCCAGACTCAGCAGCTATCAACTTTTCTCCTACAGATTGTTCTAGAAATGGGTCTGTCTGGCCACCCCCCCTCAGCGTGGTTTGACAGTGGCACGTTCATGTCTCTGTGTCTACTGTTCTGTGACCCTCAGCAGTGCTGGTGTTTTAAAATCCTTCATTGCGCTGGGCCTGTCCTGGGCACTGTAGGATGTCTGACAGCATCCCCAGCCTCTGCCCCCTGGGTGATGGTTGTCTCCTTCCAGGAGTGACAACCGAAAATGTCTTCTGGGGGACAACCTCCCTCCCCAACCCCGCTTGAAAGCACTGCTTTTGATGGAAAAAAAAATGTGGTTTTTTTAGTCCCTGGAGGAAAAGCCTACTATTAGTGGGATTTAGTTTGTTTATTTTACCCTTTGGAGAAGGACTTACCTTTTTAGATAAATTTCTAAGTTGTAGTTATTATTCTTACCTCCTGACTAAAGATTAATAAAGCACAGGGAAAAAGGGCACATTGTTTACATCACTCGAGGCCAACTGAAAGCCAAGATGATGAGCCAGAGGGTAGAAGAGGGAGGGAGCAGATAGGAAGAAGGAAGGAGGGAGGAAGGGAATGGCCGCTGAGTAAGCATCCCCCTGGGTGCTGGACCTCCAAACATTGCCTCCTTTCACTCAGTTTCCCACAGTCGGGGTTGGATAAGGAAGCCAGATTAGCAAGGTCAAAGGGCAGGCGAGTGACCGGCTGGGTCTTCTCTCTGGCTGGGAAGCCCATACCCTCTTTTCTGAGGAGGAAAGAGTCAGCTCCAGGACTCGAGGGACTTGGAACTCAGCTAGTCCAGGGGACTTGGACTCAATTGTGATGTGAATTCCCTGAGGGCATCAGCTAATGTCACTAGAATCCAACCTGTCACCAAGAAGAGAGGGAAGAAGTAGACCTAGTGGATGTCGGTGAAGAGGGGCCAAGAGGGCTTCAAGCCACACAGCCTGCGTCTTAGCCCTCTGCACTGCCCACAGCTCAGTCAGATCGTCCCTCTCTGCATATGTGCACAGATGGGCTGGCCAAAGGGTGCTAAGAGAGATTAGCAAGGCAGGTAGTCAGCTGTCATGAACGGAGCCCCAGTGGGAGATGCTACACGCTTGGCATGAGGTCATCTCAGACCCTTGGATTTTTGTCTTCTATTCCGCTCTCCTTCCAACTTAGCAACCCACTAAGTTGGGTTGCAACCTAATTGCAGCCAGCAGCAGACGTCTCATGGACCAGCCCCTTGCACCTGGAAAACCAGAGATCACACACAGGGCACCCCCTCAGGTCAGAGAAGCCCGCTGATGTAATCTCAACCCTGCTTGGATGATAAAGTCCAGCTCCCAGAGCAAGGACCACATTTGCTCATTTAATTAAACAGCATGAAAAAAGATTCAAGACTCCTTCCCAACTGGCCAGCCCCAGATCACAGCACACCAATAAGCAGCCCTGTTACTGTCCTCACCTTCGCAGAAATGCCGAGGACTAGAGAGGTTCGTCAATTGTGATGGAAATTCTTCCTGGGTGGATGTTTGTCTCTCGCCAGGTTTCTCTGCATGCCAGATGCCCAGGCTCATATCTGCTCCATGGCACACTTATTCAGTGTAATCTGAAAGAAAGTTCCTGGCAATCTGAGAAAAAGGAACCCTTCCCATTTCTGAGACGAAAGGACTTCTCAGGTAAGAAGCACATTTACATGCACACCCCCTTCTGAGTGCCCCAGCGCCTCCAGGAGGGCAGGTGACAGTGGAGGCTGTGGCTCTGTCTGCGACACAGAGCCGCCATCTACTCTCCTGGAGCCAGAAAGTCAGCTGGCATGCTTCAAATAATAACTCAGCTAATTTGTGTGGAGTTCTCTCTACTTTTGTTTCCCAAAGGAAAGATGCCAGAGATGGGAAGATGTTAGAGAAACAGAAGAATGAACCTGGCTGAACTAAGAAAGGCAGTGCTTGGCAGGATATGGAGAGGGTAGCGCCTCTGGTCAACACAATAGGATTCACCTGGGAGAGGGGCCAGCTCTGGAGCTTTGTGAGAGGCTCCTTGGCCAGAAGGATCTGCCAGGTCCTGGCAGCTCAGCGGGGCCAAGGTTCCTGGGCCCCTGAAACTCTGCAGACTGTCCAGTTGGGGGCACTGTTGCCTCCACACTGGCAGACCTCAAACATCAACTGCCCCTGGTGTGCCCCTCCCCAAGGTGTGGAGTGGGAGGCAGTCTCCAGCCCTGAAGAGACTCAAGGAGCCTCCCCGTCTGCAGGCCACCCCAGGGAGGAAGGGAAGAGCCTGGCAGAGCCTGGGTGACATCCTGCATCCTTAGGGATGACAGCAGCAATCATTACAACTGCTGTTTACCGAGCACCTACTAAGTGCCTGACGCTTTCACTGTGTGACGGAAATTCCCCAGGAACCCTCGGACTGAGGTATTAATAGTTTCACTTTCCAAGTAAGAAAAGCAGCTTCAGAGCCCACACAGTCCATAAGCCTCACAGCTTAAGCATCTGGGGTCTTTCCAGGTGGGAAGTGTGGGCCCCTTCCACTGTGCTGCACAGCGTCAGATCCTGTGGTTCTAGAAGGCTGCTGGGCCCCTGGGATCCAGGGCTGGGTGTGTATTATCTTGCAAGCTTGTGGGCTAGGAGCACAGCGCAGTCAGATGCCTGCCCAAGGTTTCGCAGACACAGCAAGTAGAGCCAGGATTTGAGCCTGGACTTCTGGGATCCAAAGCCCAGATGATTCCCATTCCCTGGCCCGCCGCCTGCAGAGGGCCCATCAGAAACACCTGTGACCTTGCTTTCCCAAACAGGAGGGCACTTCCATGATCTCCTTCACCGAGGCTTTCATCCCTTAGTAATGCATTCTTGTGAATTTGGGGCTTTCGAAGGCCTTCTGAGGTTGGCCGGGCCCATGCAAGCTCATTGGCCTCTCTGGGCCTCGATTTCCCCACCCGAAAATAAGTCTTCCGGGCCTGGGCGGGCAGGGCTGCTGGTATGGAATAAGACCCCGATTCTGGTTCTGGTGGGGGGTGGCTGGCAGGGGCTTTTTCCACCGCTGGGGTCAGGGAGGCTTTGCATACTTGTGTGGGCGGCGGGGCAACTGCCCCCACGTGAACCCCTGAACAAAGAGGACTCAGAGCACCTCCCCTCGCCCCGCTGGTCTCCAGCGCCCGCCACCAGCCGGCTCAATAGAGCGCTTGTGGCCGCGCCGAGAGAGGAGCTGCGGCCAGGCTCGGTGCATTGTGCATTGTGCATTGTCTGGGGCCTGGCGCCGCGGCCAAGGGTCGCTCCATCAAGGTTTTGCCTGGGAAGAGAGAGGGTGGGGGGTGCGCGCAGGACTTGGCGGCCGCCGCTGGGCAGCGACACGGTGCATTTGTCCCAGCGCTAGGGGTCGTGGGGACTTTCAAATGAAAGGCTTCCAGGCGCCCCTCTGCCCCTGATAAAGGCACCCATTACTGCTCTCAACCCAACCCAGGCAACAGCCCACATTCCTCAACAGAGCCCTGAACTGAAATGACCCAGCAACCCACGGTGGAGTGAACCTCAGCTGAAGCCAAATGTTCGCTTTTCACTGAACTGAAACACACTGGTGTGTTTTCCAAAATCATTTCCTGGGAACATTTGCGCATGTGTTTATTTATCTAATAAACGCTTACGGGTCACTGCCCTGTGGCCCAGGCACAGTTCAAGGCGCCGGGGCTTCTTGTCCGGTAAGCAGTGAGGTCTGCCTGGTGGAGTCACAGACATGGAAACAGATAGGATGGCACAGTCAAGAAATTGTTGGCACTCCACAGTCTCAGGGCAAGCACAGTGCCTGGCATATAATAGGTGCTCAATAAGTATTTCTTTGATGTGTGTAGGCCCCGGTAGGGGCTCAGTCTGTTCCCTGGAGGAGGGAAGATAGAGAGGAAGACATGGAGGGGGCCAGGTGGGGACCCTAATAGAAGTGTGGGTCTGACCTGTAATACAAGCACTTTAGGAGGCCGGGGCAGGAGGATCGCTTGAGCCCAGGAGTTCAAGACCAGCCTAGGCAACATAGCAAGACCCCATCTCTATAAAAAAAAAAATTAAAATGGCTCACGCCTGTAATCCCAGCACTTTGGGAGGCCGAGACGGGTGGATCACAAGGTCAAGAGATTGAGACCATCCAGGTCAACATGGTGAAACCCCGTCTCTACTAAAAATACAAAAAATTAGCTGGGCATGGTGGCGCATGCCTGTAATCCCAGCTACTCGGGAGGCTGAGGCAGGAGAATTGCCTGAGCCCAGGAGGCGGAGGTTGCGGTGAGCCGAGATTGCGCCATTGCACTCCAGCCTGGGTAACAAGAGCCAAAACTCCGTCTCAAAAAAAAAAAAATTAAAAAAAAAAAATTAGCCAGGTGTGGTGGTACGTGCCTATAGTCCCAGCTACTCCAGAGGCTGAGGTGAGAGGATCGCTTAAGCCTGGGAGGTCAAGGCTGCAGTGAGCCATGATGGTGCCACTACACTCCAGCCTGGGCCACAGAGCTAGACCCTGGCTAAAATAAATAAGTAAAAGTGTGGCCAGGTGCTGCAGGATCAGAGAGGTGAGGTCTGCTAGTTCTCCCGGCAGTCAGCATCCGAAAGAAACTTGAATTTACCATGCCTGAACTACGTGTTTTTAAACTGAAGGAAATTAAGTAGTACAAGAATAATGAGGGGTTCAATAGAGTTTTCAAAGGTCAAGAAGGTGTCCTGAGCAGAATGCCAGGTTGGTCATTAATTATCCATTCATTCATCCATCATCTTTCATTCGACCAACATTTATGGATAAAGCACCCACTTCAAGCCAGAATCTGTGGGGTTTTACCCACACCCAAGTCCTCTAGTTTCGTTTTTCTTTTTTTTTGAGACGGAGTTTCGCTCTTGTTACCCAGACTGGAGTGCAATGGCACGATCTTGACTCACAGCAACCTCCACCTCCTGGGTTCAGGCAATTCTCCTGCCTCAGCCTCCTGAGTAGCTGGGATTACAGGCATGCGCCACCATGCCCAGCTAATTTTTTTTGTATTTTTAATAGAGACAGGGTTTCACCACGTTGACCAGGATGGTCTCGATCTCTTGACCTCATGATCCACCTGCCTCGGCCTCCAAAAGTGTTGGGATTACAGGTGTAGTTTCTTTAACAATGGAAAAACAACTCTTAAAAAGCTCACTCAGGGGCCAGGTGCAGTGGCTCACACCTGTAATCCCAGCACTTCAGGAGACTGAGGTGGGTGGATCACTGGAGGCCAGGAGTTCAAGATCAGCCTGGCCAGTATGGCAGAACCTCATCTTTACTAAAAATACAAAAAAAAAAATTAGCCAGTCATGGTGGTTCGTGCTTATAATCCCAGCTATTTGGGAGGCTAAGGCACGAGGGTAGCTTGAACCTGGGAGGTGGAGGTTACAGTCAGCCAAGATCACACTGCTGCACTCCAGCATGGGTGACAGAGCAAGACTATTTAAAAATAAAAATAAAAAGCCCCCTCAGTAGCTCCTATCCCATAGTGTGACTTTCCCATTCTCTCAGGAGGTCGTGGGCTCTAATTTGCCTCCCCTGGAATCTGGGCTGGCCTTACTCACTTGCTTGACCAATAGAATGTGATTCTTAGTGGTATTTGGGGACTTCTAGGGCTAGGTCATAAGAAGCCTTGCAGTGTCCACTGGAGTCTCTTGGGTTGATCTTGGAGCAATCTGTGTTAGAAAATCCCTCACACAGAAAGGCCCTGTATGGAGCTTCCCAGGGACAGCCTCAGCCATGCTCCCATTTGACGAGCAGCAGGTCATCATGCTGTGTGAGCCATCTTGGACGTCCTGCCTGGTGAGGCCTTCAGATAATTCCAACCCCAGTTGACTTCCAACTACAAACACTGTAAGAGACCCTAAGCAAGAACTAACTGGCTGAGCCCAGTCAAATCCCAGAACTACGAGAGACAATAACACATCAATGTTTTAAGCCACAAAGCTGTGGATGGTTTACTATAAAGCAATGAATAACCGGAACAGCTGCAGTGGTTTTCAGGGCTCTTCATTTAAAGGGAAACTGAGGCCAAGAAATTAATCAAGGCCCTTCCTCTGGGCTCCCAGAGTGCCCGGTATAATTGCTAAAGGGTATCTGAGCCCAAATCATTCGTTTACTTGTCTGTCCTGCAAGACTGTGAGCTCCTGGGGGATAGAGAATGTATTCGGGTTCTGGAGTTACCAACAACAAAAACAAAACGGGTTTACTTAAGCAAAGCAAAATCGATTGGGAGGACTTGGGAGAGCTCAAAGAATTAGTATAAAATCCAAAGACTGGGTCCTGAGGAGTCAGTGATGGAGGGCGGGAGCACATGGAGAGTCCCTGGGCGTCCCTGGCCATCCATGGAGAGTAATCTGTTGTCTCTGTAATGTTATGCTGCTCAAGATTCAAATTCCAGGGGGAATGCTCTTGACTGGCCTGCACTGGGCCACAGAAGGGTGGGCCCCACTTGGATGTCTGTCCCACTTGGGTTCTATCCATCGGATGGGCTGTCCCCTAAACAAAATCAGGATACTGATGCCAAAAGAATGGGGAGTGGGTATTGAAAAGACCAACTTGGGCCATCACATTTGCCTCAGCAACCCCAGCACCCAGATCAGTATCTGGCATATAATAGGTGCTCGAGAAATATTTTTTTGGTATGTGAACAAATAAACAATCTAATGAATAAATGTGCATGAATGAATGAAGGAACAAATGAGCAACTGGACAATGTGTGGGCCATGTGCCAGCCTTTGAAGACACTGCTGGATATTACAGCACTTCAACTCCCCGCCACCAAGCCAGGAAGTTTTTTCTCAAGAGAGTTTCTGATACCTGGATTCTAGAATGTATAGAATTTTAATCCCCTAATCCTGTCAGTTTAAGAACATCATATACTTTGAACAAAGTCTGTGATAATTCCTGAAAAGCCACCCAGGAGCAGTGACTCACCAGCCCTGCTTGATTTTAAATGCAGTTTGCAGGGGAGGGCTGATGGAGGAGACAGACGTGAGGGAGGCTTGTCTCTGAGGCCAGAGCTGGGAGGTCTGGCGTTTCCATTTATGGGTCCACAGCTGCTCAGCAGAAGGCAGCTGGATGAGGCTTGGTCTGGTGATGGCCATACTACACCCAAGGCAAGTAGATGAGTCATCAGCACATCTGCCCAAAAGCTGCACATAAAGGATGACAGATCATGTTGTCCCACACCTTACACAGACTCACTAAGAGTAAAACGTCAGACTGCACCAACTCCCAAAAACCTCGCTACTTCCATTTTTGGTACATTTTCAGGCACTCATCCTAGGTGGATAATACAAAAAACTGGGTAAGTGTTGGCAAGAGTTAAGAGAATCTCTGATGTCTTTGCAATTTGTCAGCACACACACAAAGATAACTTAAAAAGTAAATTGGCTGAAGTATATATTAATACCTCGACACAGCCTGATTTACTCATCTGGAGGTAACTTATCGGTTAACAGATATTCTCCAGGACAGGAGGGAAAAGGTAAAGGAAGAAAAGGTAATTTGTGCTGAGCACCTTTAATATGCCAGGGGTTATGTTAGGTATTCTCAATATATTATGTCCTTTAAGCCCTACAGCAATCTGGAGATTCAATGCAACCCCATTTTACAGGTAAGGAAACTGAGTCCAGAAAGGTGAGGTACATTGCCCAAGGTCATGATATTCTTAAGGGGCAAATGCAGGATTTCAACCTGAATCAAGTCAAACTCTGTGGCCCATCTCCATTTCATTACATCAGACTGTCTCCTGGGAAGTAAAGAAAAGGCGTTTGAGTGGAAACACACGGACCTCATTTGCCAGTCTGCCAGAGTCTGCCAAAGCCACTGACTTTGGCTTTTACACAGTTTTTACAAGTGTGATCAGTCGATCTCCTGGTTCACAGACAATTGACATCAAATAAGAAGTAGGAGAGAAGGCTACAGAAGGAAACACACATATAGCGTGACAAGTAGCTATGGAAGCCAGGGTTAGTAAATGGTGGAGTGGCTTGAATCTGACCAACCCTCCTGATTGTAACCATTAAAACTCTGAATAACAGATAAAAAAAAAAAAAAATTAAGGCGCTGGAAAGCAACTCAGAACTGGTGGGAAAACAATTCTTGGAAAATAAAGAAAGTATATAATTTTACTGATTTTCTCAAAGAAAAGGCTTTTGTTTCATTCTCTCCTTTTTTATTTGTATATATTTAGGGGGTACAAGAGCAGGTTTCTTCCATGCATGTATTGCACAGTGGTAAAATCCAGGCTTTTCATATACCCATCACCTGAAGAGTGAACATTGTACCCAACAAGTAATTTTCTATCCCTCACCCCCATCTCACCCTCCCATGTTTCACAGTCTCCAATGTCTACCATTCCACTCTGCATGCCCCTGTGTACCCATTGTTTAGCTCCCACTTATAAGTGAGAACATGCAGTATTTGATTTTCTGTTTCTCTCTCCTGTTTGCTTTTCAATGTCATTGATTTCTAATTTCATTTTATTATTTCCTCTCTTCTTCTCACTTTGGGCTTGATTTGCTCTCTCTTTTCTTGTTTCCTAAGGTAAAAGCCTAGGTCATTGCTTCGTGACCTTTCCTCTTTTTTAATGGCAATTCATGCTATGAATTTTCCTCTGAGCACCACTTTAGCTGCGTCTTACAAGTACTGATAATGTCAGTTTTTATTTTCATTCACTTTGAATTACTTTTGATTTCTTCTTTTTTTAATTTTTAATTTTTGTTGGTACATAGTAGGTGTATATATTTATGGGGTATGTTTTGATATGGGCAGTTTCTGATTTTTGCTTTGGCCCATTTATTACTTAGAAGTATGTTATGTTGTTTCTAATATTATGGCATTTTCCAGATGTCTTTTGGGTATTGATGTCTAATTTGTGAGCACAGAGCAAATTTTGTAAAATTGGGATCCTTTTACATTTATCAAGACTTGTTCTGTAGCCCAGAAAATGGCCTACTTTGGTATATATTCCACGTGCATTGGAAAGGAGTGTGTATTCTGTTGCCCTTGGGTGAAGTGTTTTATAAGGATGAACTAAAGTCCTGTTAGTTGATAGTGTCCCATCTATTGTTTCCTTTTTCCTCTTTTTCTGCCATCTTTTAGGTTGATATGTTTTTTTGAGATGGAGTTTCTGTCTTGTTGCCCAGACCGGAGTGCAGTGGCACTCCACTGCCTGGGTTCAAGCAATTCTCCTGCCTCAGCCTCTCAAGTAGCTGGGACTACAGGTGCCTGCCACCATGCCTGGTTAATTTTTGTATTTTTAGTGGAGACAGTGTTTCACCATGTTGGCCAGGCTGGTCTCAAACTTCTAACCTCAGATGATTCAGCTGTCTTGGCCTCCGAAATTGCTGGGATTACAGGTGCAAGCTACCACACCCGGCTGAGAATTTTTTATCATTCTATTTTATCTCTTGTCGGCTTCTTGGCTACCCCTCTCTGTTTTCTTTTAGTGGATGCTATAGGGTTATAGTACACATTTTGCATTTATTACAGTCTACCTTCAAGTGATACTATAGTACTGCACATACTATATAAAACCTTTGTAACAGTATACTTCCATTTTTCCTCTCCTAGCCTTCGTTCTAATTTTTCATATACTTCTATTTCTATGTATGTTATAAATTCCACCTCACAATATATTGTTAGTTGTTAGTAGTTTTACTTTAAACAATTACCTTTTGAAGGACTTATTTATTTTTAGAGAGAGGGTCTTACTGTGTCACCCAGGCAATCTTCCCACTTCAGCCTCCCACATAGCTAGGACTATAGGTATGCGCCACCACACCTGACTGACTGGCTAATTTAAAAAATTTTTTATATTATTGTAGAGACAAGGTCTTGCTATGTTGCCATGGCTGGTCTCAAACTGCTGGCCTCAAGCAATCCTCCCACCTCAGCCTCCCAAAGCACTGGGATTACAGGCATGGGCCACATTGCTCAGCTGTTAAAGGGATTTTCTAAAAGAAATAATATATTTTATATTTACCAACATATTATATTTATCACTTCTAATGCTCTTCATTCTTTTAAAAAGACAGACCATATCAAGTATTTCCAAGGATGTAGAGCAATGTAGGGTCTCCTGCACTGCTGGTGGGCATGTAAAATGGAACAACCACTTTGGAAGCACAGTTTGGTGGTTTTTATAAAAGCTAAATACATACCTACATATGATCCAGCCATTCCATCCCTACATATTTACACAAAAGAAATGCAAGCATGACTTGGAGGTGGCTCACACCTGTATTTCCGACACAGGCTGAGGCAGGCAGATCACTTGAGGTCAGGAGTTCAAGACTAGCCTGGCCAACATGGTGAAATCCTGTCTCTACTAAAAATACAAAAATTAGCAGGGTGTGGTGCTGGTGCCTGTAGTTTCAGCCACTTGGGAGGCTGAGACAGGGGAATCACTTGAACCAGAAGGCAGAGGTTGCAGTGAGCCAAAATCCTACCGCTGCGCTTCAGCCTGGGTGAAGAGTGAGAGTCCACCTCAAAAAATAAATAAATAAATAAAGAGAAATGCAAGCATATTTTCACACAAGGATCAATCCATGAATGCTCATAACAGTTTTATTTTTAATAGCTAAAAGCCAGAAACATGCTAGGGCCCATCAGCAGATGAGTAGATCAACAAGTGGGGTGCATCCATATAACAGTACAAACAGGCACGCAGCGAAGCAGGGACTCATGCAGCACCTCGCAAAACACATGGATGAAGCACGTATCTATCCTGCTGGGAGAAAGAGCCAGAAAAAGAAAGGGTGCATGAAGTTCCAGAAAACGCAAACTAATCAGAAAGCAGAGAAAGAGGAATGACTTTCAAAGAAGGAAGCTTTTGGGGATAGTGCCCTTTGTATGGTCATAAACCCATGCCAAAACTCCTCCAAGTTTGCATTTTAAATATGTGTGATTTATTGTATGGCTATTACACATCAATACATCTGTAAAATGTATTTAATGGGCTTAAAGCAGATCAGACATGCTGGAAGAAATGAGCAGTGATCTTGAAAAAAAACACAATTAAATGATCTGAACTGAGAAAATAATATTGGAAAAAATAATGAAGACAGCTGCAGTAATTAGTGGAGCAATATCTGACAGGTTAGCATATGTCAACCAGGGGTCCAAAGAGCGAGGAAAGGAGACAAAAAATATACAAAGAAATAATGACCATATGTTTTTTTTCAAATTTCCAACATCTACAGGCCCCCAAAGTTCAACAAACCCAAGAAGGAAAATAAATAAATAAATATATATATGCACATCATAATCAAATGCCTTGTTAGAGACAGAGTACTTGTTCCTAGGTGTCACAAGAAAAAAATTAGCATTCAGACAAAAAGTTTTCTCAGCAAGGCAATTTTACTTTGTGCAGAAAGGGTGCTCCTGTTAGCCATCTTGCCACAAGAGTACAGTGAACAAAGGAATTTATTCCTTACGTATTGGGTCCTTACTGCTGTGTCTGATCTCCATTGGTTGGAGCCAGACCTCACAATCTAAAACCGAACCTGACTGGCTAACAACCTAAAAATTTTTTAAATAGATAAAGACAATGGAGAACAAAGGAAAATAGGAAGTCCAAATAAGGAAGGGGCATAGGCTGTGAGCTGGGACATGCCTATGAGCATGTCCAGCACAAATGTCTTGGTTAAAGTACAAGGGCAAGGCTGGGTGCAGTGGCTCACGCCTGTAATCCCTGCACTTGGAAAGCCAAGGTAGGTGGATCACAAGATCAGGAGTTTGAGACCAGCCTGGCCAACATGGTGAAACCCCATCTCTACTAAAAATACCAAAAAAATTAGCTGGGTGTGGTGGTGTGTGCCTGTAATCCCAGTTACTTGAGAGGCTGAGGTAGGAGAATCGCTTGAACCCAGGAGGTAGAGGTTACAGTGAGTTGAGATCACATCATTGCACTCCAGCCTGGGCAACAGAGCAAGACTCTGTCTCAAGAAAAAAAAAGAACAAGGACATAGAATGTACTATGTGCCTGTGAGCATGTCTAACAGCTACATAGGGTAGGGCTTAACAAATAGTTATTAGCAAAAAGCAAGAGGGCTTAGAAGAATGTTAGTCTTTAAATCAAACTATTTCTAACATTCATTATTATTATTGTTTAAGAAGAAGGGAAACTTTGAGTAGCAACTGTTTACTTTCTACATGCCTGGAAAGCAAAAAATAAAAAGAAAATCTTAAAAGCCTCCAGAAGTTGAAAGATAAATGAAATACAGGGAAATGATAAGAATGACAGCTGCCTTCTCCATAGAAACAGCAGAGGACAGAATGGCATCATATTCTTTAAAGTGCTGAAAGAAAATAACCACCAACCCAGGGTTCTATATCCGTAAACATTTTCTTCAGAAATACAGGGAAATAAAGATATTTTTGAGAAAAAGAAAAGCTGAGATAATTCAGTGCCAGCAGATCCACGCTACAAAAAATGTTTTAAAAAATTCTTTGGGCTAAAGGCAAAGGATATAGTTAGAAATACAGGTCTCAAGGAAGGAAAGAAGCTTACTAGGTAATTAAATATGTGAGTTAGGATAAATGACCATTTTTCTTAATTTCTTTAAAAGATATGCATGTATTTTTTGTTTTGTTTTTTGAGACAGCGTCTTGCTCTGTTCCCCAGGCCAGAGTACAGTGGTGCGATCTCAGTTCACTACAACCTCTGCCTCCTGGGTTCAAGTGATTCTCGTACCTCCACTTCCCGAGTAGCTGGGATTACAGGCAGGCACCAGCATACCCAGCTAATTTTTGTGTTTTTAGTAGAGACAGGATTTCACTATGTTACCCAGGCTGGCCTCAAATTTCTGACCTCAAGTGATCCTCTTGCCTGGGCCTCCCAAAGTGCTGGGATTATAGGCGTGAGCCACCTTACCTTGGCCAAGATATGCAATTAAAGCAAAAAAAATTTTTAAACATAATATACCATTTATAACTTATATAGAAATTAAAAATATTACCATAAAAGCTTAAAGGACAAGAGAATAATAAATGAATTTATGCCACTGTATTTCTTGTAGTTACATGAAGCAGTATTAACTTATGGTAAATTGAAGTAAATTAAGGTTACATATTGTAATACCTAGAATGTTAGTGATACCGTATTACTACTAAAAAACACCCAAAAAACAAAGAAACAAACAAAAACCCAAAGGGATACAGCCAAAATAGCAATAACTGAAGAGAGTAAAACCAGAACACAGAATCACTCCATTTTCCCAAAAGAAAGCCTGAAAGAAAGAATGAAGAAATAAAGAAGAAAATCAGTAGGAAACGGAGGCTTACCTCTAACCACATTAATACTTACTATAACTATAAAATAAGTACCCCAATTAAAAGACAGCAATTGTCAGACTGGACTAAAAAGTTAAAAATCAAAGCAAGACCTAACTCTATGCTGTTAACAGGAGAGAACTTTTAATATGAAGAAGAAAACAGTTCTGAAATTAAAGTGACAGGAAAAAAAATCTAACATGAAAACACTAAGCATAAGTCAGCCCGAGTGAATATAATATCAGAGAAAGCAGAGTTCAAGACAAGGCGTGTTGCCAGAGACGAAGAAGGTTTTTGACGTTAAAAGGGTAAATTCATTTAGAGAAAAAATTTTAAGTGTGTATTTGGGAGTAACAGAGCTTCAAGCCAGGTAAAACAAAAATCAACAGAATTAAAAAGAGAAAAAGGCAAGTCTACCATCATAGTTGGAGATTTTAACACATCTCTCTCAGTAACCGATGGAACCTGGGCCAGGTCTAGGGCAAAGCAAGTGAGACACTCGCTTTGGGTGCAAAATTTAAGGGGGCACCAAGAAACTCTGTAGTTCAGATAAGTAGTATGTTAAAAGATCCAAAGTACTGCAAAAAAAAAAATCCCAGATGAATAAAATATCAAAAATATTTTTTGAGGCAGGGTCTTGCTCTATCACCCAGGTTGGAGAGCAGCGGCACGATCATAGCTCTCTGTAGCTTCAAACACTGGGACTCAAATGATCCTTCCACCTCAGCCTCCCAAGTAGCTGGGATCACAGGTGCACATCATCAAGCCAGCTAACTGTTTTTAAGTTTTTGTAGAGACCAGGGTCTCACTATGTTGTGATCCTCCTGCCTCAGCCTCCCAAATCTTGAGATTACCAGCATGAACCACCATGCCCAGCCCTCAAATTTTTAAATAAAGATAAGTGCTCCATGACACCATCCATCAGACCTGTCCTGAGTGTGGCTTACAGACACAGACACCTTCTCTTTCCTGGCCCCTGGGGAGCAAGGAGCTGCTTTGACAGGACAGCTGGCCGGCCATGAGGGTCCCAAGAACACCCCCCTGCTTCTGCTCGGAGTCCACACCCAGATGCAGTGCAGAGACCGTCCACATCCACCAAGCAGCACCATAAGATATTGAGGAGGGGGAGCTGTTTGCAGGTTTAGAATATTATCTGTGTCTTTGCCTGCATATGCATTTTACCACTTGTAAAGCCCTATCCTGTACCTCATCAGAGCTTCACAGTTGTCTTCTGAGACTTCAAAGTAAGAATCACATGCCCATTTTACAGAAACTGTCCATCAAAAGGAGCGACTTGTCCCAGGGCCCATGGCAGTCAGCACAGCCGAGACTCAAATCCTGCCCAAATGTTTGTCTTTGACTCTATTGGGCTGTGCAGAATTCACTTATTTCCCTCCAGTTAGAGGGAATTTGCACCCAAGGCGAATATCTCGCTTCTTACCCTGGGCTGGGTCTCGGGTGAGGCAAGTGAGATACTCATTTTGGGTGCATGAAGTACATTTGTTGGGGATGCTGAAGGCTTAGCTGGGGCTTTTTGCCATATATTGACACTTGTAAATACCTCTGGAGCCAGGTGAGGCCAGGAAAATGTTACACATATAAGAGCTATCTTCTAGAATGTACGGGTCATTTCCTGGCATCAAGACCGAGCAGGCATGGGGGAGCTGGGTGCACCTTCTGTTGGAAAGAACCCCAAAGCAGCCTTTGGAGGATGGTGAGTTTTTAGGGACAGGCCTTTGGTTTCCTCTTCAGACCTGTGTCAGCATCTGAAAGAATGTCCAAAAGCTAGACTGGTGTTTCTCAGGGTGACACAGATAGACAAAGATGGAGCTGGAAGGCAACTTGTTCCACAATGACCTGGCTCCCACCCGTGGCCAGTGAGGGGTGCTACGAGCAGCTTGTGGCCAAGGTTTTTCCGTTCCTGTGCTGTCTCCCCCAGTTCCTGTCTCCACCCTCCTTGGGGACTGCTTCTTTAGGCTGTGCAAATGTCAGAGGCACCCAGTCCTCATTTTCCAGGGCTCGTGTTTCTAGATCCTTGTGCCTCCTCCGTTTGTTTCTCTGATGCTGCCTGATGCGTGGTTGTTTGGCTTTTTCTCCCCATCTGCATGAAACTTGCTTCTTTTTGGAAACAGAAATGTGGGTGTCTTCCTGCAATCTCTTTTTTCCTGAATCCTACTCCAGGGCATATTTCTGACCTTTTGCGTCTCCTGAATTCCTCCTGGCGCCTCCATCCCAAGGGTAGGGTTCGAGTACCCAGACTCACCCCAGGACTGTTGCGGTTACCTCTAAAGGAGTCTCTCTGCCTTGAGTATCACCCACTGGGAGCCCCACAACCAGCTTGGGAGGGTGCCTTAACCAACTCCACCCCTGTCTCCGTCAGCCTCCTCCCTCCCAAGTCATTTCCATAGACTTCAGTCCAGGAGGAAAATAGTGGGCTTGTTATGGGAACAGCTTCAACACAAATCTCATGTCTCCTCCTCCACTCGAAGGGAGCCCCATCGTCCTGGCCTATATTGAAATTCTGGAGCTGCCACAAGACCCCTGAATACCTGTGTGCCTCAGTTTGCTTATCTCTAGAATAGGAATAATAGTATCAACCTTATAGAATTTCTGGAAGGCCTGTAATTGTTACATCAACTGGGGACAATTCATAAGGTGCAGGCACTGAACATTCTCCCCAACCCTAACACCCCCAGGCCCCTTCTACCCTAGTGCTTGCTCCAGTCTGCTCTTGAGGACTATTTCCTTCTCCTTGAAGAAATATTGGGTAATCTTCATGCTCACTCTTAGATACAATTACTAATAATAATCCTGCGGTCATAGTGGTCTCCTGATCTCGTTTTAGTAAATATTACATTCATTCGAGGTAGTGACCAACACTCCTAACTTCATTCAGAGTTAAAGCTTCTTCGCTCCCTTGGCCAGAGCCTGATGTAGGGAGCTAAGGACTAGACAGCGTCTTGGCTCCTGAGGACTCTTCCGCATCATCTGCCCCTTGTCAACAGGAGCACAGCTGCGCTGCCCTGCTCTGTTGCCAAAGCCACTTCATGCAGCCTTGTAAAGTCCTTGAGGTTTTCCAAGGGTGAGTCAAACAGCAGCCCACTATGACTGAAGCTGGAGAAAATACGTATCACACCCTCTGAGGTCTCCTCAGAGCCCCCTAACTAGCTTGGATGAGAGAAAAGCACTACCCTGATTGGAGGTGAGTTGGAGGTAGGGAGATGGATTTGGGAGGGATCGCTCACTGCTCAGCACAGAGACGACTTTACTTAGGAATCCTTCAGTCCCTGAGCCTGTCCTTTGTGTCTGTCCTACGATGGATGAGCAGATGAAAGTCACACAAGCAGTCTTCAGCCACTTCCTTTGCAAGTCCTACCTACAGAGTCTAGTCTCCGCTCCAGAGTTCAGGAGTCCATTCATCTGAGTAATTATCTAAGGGCCTGGATAAAAATGAAGAATAAAATAGTCCCACCTAAACACTACAAGATAGAATGTCCTTTTCACTTAAAGGGCCTAACGCACACCAAGCACTCAATAAATGTTATTTGTTTGTTTCCTTTTTCTAACGTGATCTCATTCTGTCACCCAGGCTGGCGTGCAGTGTCTCGATCTCGGCTAACTGCAGCTCTGACCTCCCACCCTAGTAGCTGGGACTACAGGCACATGCCATGATGCCAGGCTAAGTTTGGTATTTTTTGTAGAGATGGGTTTTCGCCATGTTACACAGGGTGATCTTGAACTCCTGAGCTCCAGCGATCCGCCCACCTCAAACTCCCGAAGTGTTGGGATTACAGGCATGAGCCACTGTGCCTGGCCAATTAACGTTGTTACAAAACTAAATAAATAAATGCTAGCCAGTGCTATTCTTACCACTAACTATTGCCATCCATACCTGCCCAGGCTCAACGCTTCCAAGTCTTCTCTGCCTTCATGCTGCAAGCTTTCCCAAGGCTTTCAATTTCCTGCCTTTGCCTGTACTGTTTCTGCCCTGGATGCCTGCCCATCCCGCTCCCCGGCTCGAAGACTTAAGCTCTTTCTTGGCTCCTGAGGACTCTTCCGCATCATCTGCCCCTTGTCAAGTCATGGCCACAGATGCAAACCCCAGTCAAATCATGGCCACAGATGAAGCTAACCCCTCTCTTATTCTGGTTCTCCCTGTAGCATGTCCTCTGCCCCCATCCTGGGCACTCATCCTACTCACTGCAAGGTCTTCAACCTGCTGCTCTCATGCCCCCTCACCCCCACATACACACACACACACACACACACACACACACACACACACACACAGACTTCAAACCATGGCTTATGTATTTACATAGCCCTAGTGTGCCTCTATTCTGTAAGGATTGTTGAATGAATGAATTACTAGTGAATGAATGAATGGATGCATCAAAAAAACACAAATTAAAAAATCAATCCATCATCAATATGCTAGGAATAGAGTAAAATCCTCCTCAGTGAACCTTGCCCTAAGTCACCACCTCTGCTGAGCAGTTTTAATGCTGCATTGACAGCTAAAATGACAACAGGGGATTTTCCCTGCATAAAAATTGATGAAATTTTTCTACCCCATTCTTGAAACATTTCCTTCACTTGCTTTCTGGACCACCGCGTTTCCCTGGCTTTTCTCCTTAGCTAGCTGCTCATTCCAGATGTTTCCTCCCCTCCCCCCCCATTCTCTTTTCTTCCTCAATCCTTCACTCCTTTCCTCTCTTGTCCTCTCCTCTTCTTTTCCTACAATCACTCCCTTAGTGACCTTGTCCATTCTTAAGGCATTAAACACCATTTATACTCTGATGACTCTAAAGTATTTATCTCCAGCTCTGTCTTCTCTTCTGAGCTTCAGTTTGACAATACAAGTGCCTATTTGACACTTCCCTCCTCTTGGGTGTCTCAGATTTTGAACTCATGATTGTTACTGCTTACCTCACCACACTTAAACCTGTCCCAGCCCACTGGTCTCACCCATCCCAGCAGCTCATGTCACTGATCACCCAGATGGTCAGGCCAACAACCTTGCATTGTCATTACTGCATTCTTGTTCTCCCTCTCCTACTAACAATTGCTGTCAATAGCTTCAAAATATCCCTGGAATCTGATCACTTCCCTCCTTCCTGCTTCCACCCTGATCCCCATCATGATTATCTTTGCTGTGAATTATTGCAAGTGTCTCCTAACACCTCCTTGCTGCCACAGCCTGCCCCATTTGTTCGCCATGCAGCAGCCAGAGTGACCTTTCAAAACAGCAAGTCATATCTTTCCACTCCTTTGCCTAACACTCTCAGGTGATGTTCTAGCCAATGCAATAAGGCAAGAAAAAAAAGTTTGTAAAAGAAGAAACAATACTGTAATGAAAGTGTGGGTATGAGAAACATTAAATTGCATTTCGTTGTTGTTTCTCTTTATCCCCTTCAATTCAAAATGGATTCCCATTCTTACTCTTTCCCAATCTTTCATGTTTTGAACTATTACGTAGGATAACCCTCAACCTGGGTCCATCTGATGTGTATACTAATAGGGTCCATGTATGTTCAACTTGAGTAGAAACCAAAGTTTTCCAAAGTGGTTGTATTGAATATGCACACTCATCAGCAGTTTCTGCACATTCTCATAAACACTTGGTATTTTCTATGTTTTCTTTAATTTCAGTCATTTTGGTGGATGTGAAATCTCATGTAACTGGAATGTATACTTCTTTGGTAACCAGTGACGTTGAACACATTTTTGTGTGCTCATTGGCCATTTGCATGTCCTCTTTGGTGAAGATCTTATTCAGTAAGTTTACTCACTTAAAAAATTGGCTTGTCTTTTTCTTTAAAAATGTTTTATTAATATGATTTTAAATAACAAATTTTAATTGTATATTTTTATGGGGCGCAATGTACATGTATACAATGGGGAATATGTAAATTAAGTTAATCAGCATATATAACACCTCACTTATTATTTTTTGTGGTGAGGCATTGGACATTCACTTTCTTAGTTATCTTAAAATATACAGTATTATTGGCTATAGTCACTCTGCCTATACAATAGATCTCAAAACTCATTCTATCTGAAACTTTGTACCCTTTGGCCAACAAGTCCCATTCTTTTTCTTATTGATCTTTATCAGTTCATTAAATATTCTCTATACAAGTCCTTAAATGTTGAAAATACAATAATAAAGCTTCCAGAGGAAAACATCGGAGATTATATTCATGAGCTTTGTGTAGGTAAAGATTTATTTAACTGAATACAAAAGGCACTAGCCATCAAGGAAAAAGTTGAGAATTTGAATTACATTAAAATCAAGAACTTCTGTCCACTGAATGACACTTTTCTTTTCTTTTCTTTTTTGAAACAGGGTCTTACTCAGGCTAGAGTGTAATGGTGTGATCATAGCTCATTGCAGCCTCAAACTCCCAAGCTCAAGTGATCCTTCACATCTCAGCTTCCCAGGCAGCTGGGATTATAAGTGCATAGCACCACACCTACTTAATTTTTAATTTTTTTTGTAGAGACAGGGTCTTGCTATGTTGCCAGGGCTGGTTTCAAACTCCTGGCCTCAAGCAATCCTCCTGCCTCAGCCTTCTAAAGCGCTGGTATTAGAAATGTGAGCCACCATGCCCAGCCTTCACTGAATGACACTTTTAAGAGTCAAAAGGCAAGCCATACAGTAGGAGAAGACCTTGTTTTATATCTTTATACACCTATAAATATACAGTAACATATTATTTAATATATTGTTTTCTATATTAATATATATAATGACATTTATTGGCCATGTTTACTAAAGCTGACCACATATATACCCTATGAACAGAGCCAGGCTGTGGCTACCTACACACTCCTCCATATATACCCAACGGAAATGTTTATATCTATGCAGCACAAAACATGAACAAGATATTCTTAGCAGGATTATTCTTCATAGCCCAAAACTGGCAACTACTCAAATGTCCATCATAATAGAAAAGATCAATAAATTGAGGTATAGTCGTATAACGAGTACCATACAGTGATAGGGGAGAATATACGTGCTCCAGGTAAGGACATGGATGAATCTCATGGACAGAAAGTTGATCAAAAGAAAATAGGCACAAAGGGTATGTACAGTTTAATTCCATTTATATAAAACTCAAAAAGAGTCAAAACTAACTTTTCACTTTCTAAAACTTAAAACTGAATATATATTTAATATTTGTATGCAACATATGCTAATTAAAATTAAAGGAAAAAAACTCAGCCTTCAGTGGCTTCCCATTACATTTAGAATAAGTCCAAATACTTACCAAGGACATATATGAAGCGGCTCCACCCAGGTGCTGACCTCATCTTCTTCCCTCTCGACCTCATTCACTCCACATTGGCCATCCCAACCTTGTTGCTGATGCTTCAGCACACAAAACTAGTTGCTATTTGTAGCAGACACCGTTGGTTTTCCCCATTCGTCACCCATCTCTCTGTCCATGCCCTCTGCCACATAACTTCGCTGTTCCTGCTACTAGAGGTACAGTATATTTCTCAGCTCCGTGGATATTAAGCTTGGCCTCATGCTATGTCTTGGCCAGTAGAGTATGTGTAGACCCACAGTGTGTCAGTTTCAAGTGAGGCCCTGAAGTGAATCACCTCTTTCTGCTTCTCCTATCCCTCTGCTGCCCTCAACTTGAGAACATGCCGCCTATAGTCTGCTGATCCAAAAAGGATGAAAGACACAGATATGCAGCTTGGAGCCAAGCCCAGCAGAGCCCATCCTTCATTAGCCACTCACTAGCTGACCTGCAGAAGCATCATCAAGAACAAATAATGACTGTTTTCAGCCACTGAGTCATAGAATGTTTGCTATGCAGCATCACTGTAGCAATAGCTGACTAACACACCATCTCAGGGCCTTTATGTTTGCCGTTCCTCTGCCAGAAGTGCTTTCCCCCTAAATACTCATATAGTTAACATCCTCAAAGTCCTTGTTCAAATGTCACTTTTTGAGTCCCATCCTAACCACTCTATCTAAAACAGCACCACCTCTTCCTTCATTTCTCTCCATCTTCCTGCCCTGCCTTACATGTCTTCACAGCACTTACTGCTACCTGACTTTATCTGCTTATTCAGCCTTCATGAGAGAATGTAAGCTCCATGAGGGCAGACACTGTTCTCCACATCTCTGGTGCTAGCACAGTGTCTGGCATTTATCAGGAGCTCAATAAATATTAGCTGATTTAACAAACCAATCTGTACCCTCTCCCTCATCCCCACTCAGTTTCCAGTATATAGAGAAACTGACTCAGAAGTCACCTCCCTTCCACTGTTTACCAAGGTGGGGCTGGTGAATGATGGGTCACTGGCAAAGTGACCCGTATTAAGTTTGTGGAAGAAAAAAAACAAAGCAAAGAGTCTGTAAAATCTACAATCTTTCATATCAGCCCTTGGGAAAACCATTTCATCCTGATAACAATTGGGTGTGAGCTAGTGTATTCCATAAAAGCTTGCTTTCTCAGTGTGTCTCTTCCTGGAGTCTCTCTGGGGCCTCGCTGCAGGAGAACAAGCCCCAGGCAGGGAACAGAATGGCTAGATTCGCATGGCATCGTGCCTTTGTCCAGTTCCACCCACACACCTAATCTTACAGGAGCCAAGGCACAGCCCGCAAAGAGAGCTGAGCACCATGTGTGTGTTGGCCACTGTGCTAGGATCTTTGTAAGCTTTATGGCACCAATCTTCCCAAGATCTTGCCAGGTAAACAGCACAGGGCAGTTTAGGAACATGCTCAAGGACACTGGCAGAGCTGGAATTTGAGTCCCCGTCCTTCTGAAACCAAAGCCCATGTGGCTCCCACCCCCTGCACAGGAGGGAAGGAGGGTGAAGGCTCAGAGCTGATGAGGCTCAGGGCCAGAACTTTGATTCTTCCCACACGTTCCTGCTTCTGGAATTTGACATTGTGGAAGCTTCACATTGAACCTGACCTGCTCTCTGTAAATTATTTTCTAGGTCTTAGATAAATAAACAGTCAATTCTCTGTATCTGTATATCTTATATACTCCATAAATATATACACCTACTAAGTACCTATAAAAATTAAAAAACAGAAAATAAAAAGATCCAGAAATTTCTCACTTTTTGGCTTCAGATCCTGGCCTCCTGTTGAAATGCTTAAATAAAGGAAAGAGAATAGCACCAACATATACCTATAAATAAAGGAAGACCTTGTTATAAAGATATATAATGATGAAAAAGGAAATGGCCATGGAAATATTTAGAGGGATCTACATAGAAGGAAGAGAGACTAAAAATCAACTTGACTCCTATGAGCAAACAGCACAGCAGTTTGCAGAGTTATGTCTACAGAAGCCTCTGGCAAAAGGACAAGAGAAAGTACACACAGTTTCTCATTAAATAACTTTTCAAATGGCAGTGCAAAGGTCTCTGGGTATGTGCCCAGAGCACCTCAACCTGGGAGGCAGTGCAGTGGAGGCATGGCAGGACAAGCCATGGCACAAGCACCTCAGGTCGGCACTCACCTGCCTAGGGCCTGGAAGGTGGGTCGTGGATAAGCCTAGAAAAAAAGATCCGTGTGTGACTTCCCCATGGCTCTGCAAGTCTCCCAGGCTGTGGCTCAGTGTCAGGCTAAGGACATGGCACTTGGGTGACAGATAGACCTGGTTCCTGTCTTGGCTCTGCCCTTCACTGACTGTGACACTGTGAGCAGGTGGCTTCACCTCCCTGGTCTGTAAAGTGGTGACAGCTGTACCTACCTTGCAAGACTACATGAAAAAGAAGTGAGATTCATCCATGTAGCACACATGGGACCAGATCCCAGAAAGTGGAGGAGGAGTGAAGCCCAACGCCGCTGGTTTGGACTTTTTGCAATTGGATGGGGACCTTCCTTAGTTCTGGCTAATATTGAAAACGATCAGCATCCTTTGAACTCACACCAATGGATGAGAAAGAAGCAGGTGTGGGAATGCATTGTTATATTAAATAAATGATAATGGTAACAGCCCGTGTGCCACTCTCAAGGGGCCTTCTCGTGTGTATAGCTGCTGGCTGTTGAGGCCGTTGGAATATCTGCTTCTGCAATGAGGATGCTAAGCCCTGGGCTGCATCTGGAGAACCTGCCCAGTGCTGGTACATGGGAGTACAGAGAGAGCTGGGGCAGACCCCCTGGTGGAATCAGCTCTCAGTGGAAACCCTCGTCAGTGTTCAGCGTTGCAGACATTACCATCTGCATGTCTTGAGACTACATGATAGATAGAGTTCAAAGCTTAGCACCAATGACGCCTCCTTCTGGAAGCCTTCTTCTTCCTTTGGTTGGAATGAAACCCCTCTGTCCTGTGTTTCCATGACCATGTTACGACCTTTATCATTCCACTAACCATAGCAGTCCCCTTTCATGAATGGCAGGCACTGTGTCAGTGACCTCAGTGAATCTCCCCATGGCAGAGATGAGGGGCCACAAGAGGGCTGGGGCAGAGAATCACCGTCACCTTAGTGGTTAACAGGATGCATCCAGATCCTGGGCTGAGTGGAACCACAGCAGCGGAGCAGGGTTGGATGCAGGAGACAGCTCAGGAAGCCATGGCAGTGATCCCAATGAGAGCTGATGGCGGCAGTGAAGGAAGGAAGGACTAGTTGGATTATAGATTTTTTTTAGGTTAAACTGACAAGATGTCCTTGTGAATTGAAGGCAGGATACCTGAGAAATGAAGGAGATGAGAATGACCCCACGGTTTTTAGCCAGAGTAAGTGCAAAGTTAGAGAACCCAAATATGAAGATCGGGAAGACTGTGGAAGAGCCGGTTTTAGAGAGAAAATAAGGAGGCCAGCTTGGGATCAGTTGAATTTGAGACACCTGCTAGACATCACACAGGCAGTTGGCTGTGGGAAGATATAAAGGTGGGAGTTATCCGTGTATAAGTGGGAAAATAAAGCCCCGAGCTCAGATGAGATAATCAGGGAATAAGTGTGTCTGATAAAAGAGGACCAAGGAATTGATCCCTGGACTTCATAAGGTCCGCCTGAGCATTTATACCACACCCAGTCCTGTCCTAGGAGCCCTGGGAGGAGGTGGATCCAACGGACACCCAATTTCTGTCCTCAAGGAACTCAGAGTCTGTAAGGAAGGTGGAGCACGCATCTCAGTCATGCTCCAGGGAGCTGAGCAACACGGAAAAAGCCCTGAACCTGAGCCAGGCTGGGGCTGAGCTTCCCCCACCCACTGGCCATGCCTTTCACCTGCTGCATGACTATCTCTGAGCCTCAGTTTCCTCCTTTGTAAAATGGAGATAGTAATACGTCCTGGCATAGGAGTCGCTGAGAGGATCAGGAGAGATGTGCCTGGCGCAATGGAGGTGTCCGCCAACCCGTACAGCCTGTGCGTGTCAGTATCTGCCGGCATGCTCTCCACGCCCTCAGCTGAAGGTCCCATCTGCACACATACTAGCAGTGGGGTTTGCAGAAGGACCAGCCCCACAAATGGGCCTGGAGACTCCCCTTGTCCACGGCCCAGCCTCCCTCATGGCTGCCACTGCCCCATGTGGGCTGGGGACTTCTGGTGGCAAGGTCAAGGCCACTCTGTCCCTTGGAGTAATTGAAGATGACAACAGTATTTTGTGTCTTACAGAGACTGGTAGAGATCAAAGGCAGCAAGAAGGAGCTGCTGCGACAGGCAGGAATTCCCTGGCAAAGGCCGCCAATTATTGGAAATTGGCCGCAGTTACAGCTATTACCATTAAGGGCTGCCTGGCTGCCCTATGCTGCTGGAGAGGCTCATTCTGACGGAGGGTGTGAAAGTGGCCACAACAGGGTTGGTGGGGGGCAAAGAGAATTCCAGGAGTTTGCACCTACCACAACTTAGACTTCTGTATGGATTGCTGGCCCAAAGACCAGCAAAGGCGAGTTTTGGAATGCTCGCTGGACAGATAGGAAGAGATGTCTTAGAGAAACGTGGACAGAAAGGGGGCTCTGGAGACCAGCAGGAAGAAGAGCCATGGGCTCATGAGCTCCAGGGAGCAGCAGGGAGAAGAGTTGTGGGCTCATGAGCTCCAGGGAGCAGCAGGGAGAAGAGTTGTGGGCTCAGGAGCTCCAGGGAGCAGCAGAAAGAAGAGCCATGGGCTCATGGGCTCTGGCTCACATTACCTGAAACTACGCCGTGGCAGGGTGGGCATCAACTCTCTGCCTCCAGATCCTGATCAGAGAGGCACAGCCGTAAACAGTGTGCCAAGGACAGCTCTCACTTTGGGCATGAGAACAAAGCAAAGGCACTTTGGCAGGAGGCAGGACCCTGAGCTGAGCTGGAGTCCTGCTGCTGTTTGAAGCCCACTCCCTGTCCTGTCCTGGCAGCAACCTAGAGGAGCAGGTCCCAAGGAAGACGCACAGCCAGACAGTGACTCCCACAGCAACCCAGGGTGCAGATGAGAATTCTGGCAGGAACCAGGGAGGAGGTATGGCAAAGGAATACATTATTCCTTCAATAACTTCAATAACCTCAGGGATCTCATCTCTGTGTCCTTCGCCTGTGAGCTGTGTGAACTTAAACAAGTTACTTAGCCTCTCTGAGCCTCAGATTCCACATCTGAGAAGTGATGGAAGTAATACTGACACCAGAATCATACAAGACGACACGGTAAAACAAGTCATGCAATTGCAGTTGACATTAGTGAACCCAAGGCTAACTGCTGTCGGTCAGTCGGAGCGGGGCCCTCACTTTCAAAGTGTCAGCGAGAAAAAGTATACACTTCTGTCTCTGGTACCATCAATCACTGGGGTTTCGTGCATCATCCTGAGATGGTGTCACCTCACCCTCATAGAATGCCGCTGCTTAGTCAATACCGAGCATTATTAAGTAAAAATGAGGGAGGCTATTTTACGAAGGCCTACTTTTCCTTTAAAAAATATATGATGAGGCCGGGCGCGGTGGCTCACGCCTGTAATTCCAGCACTTTGGGAGGCTGAGGCAGGTGGATCACAAGATCAAGAGATCGAGACCATCCTGGTCAATGTGGTGAAACCCTGTCTCTGTTAAAAATACAAAAAATTAGCTGGGCATGGTGGCGCGTGCCTGTAATCCCAGCTACTCAGGAGGCTGAGGCAGGAGAATTGCCTGAACCCAGGAGGCAGAGGTTGCGGTGAGCTGAGATCGCGCCATTGCACTCCAGCCTGGGTAACAAGAGCAAAACTCCGTCTCAAAAAAATATATATATATGATGAACTGAGGGCTTGGATAGGACAGCAAAGAAGCTCACTGACAGGAACAGTAAAGATGTCCCATTCATTATGTCAAAGCAGGTGTGTGGCCACACATGGCTTTCAGGCTCCTGTCATCTGCTTCCACTGGGTACCTTCAAAGCTCTCCTCCAGCATGTGGGCTCCATGACCATGAGGGCTCCCTGACCGTGAGGGCTCCATGACCATGAGGCCATGCTACGTGTGTTTCCATCACCAGGTCTTTGCTGATCATCTGCCCCTGCCCATCTCAGAAAGCTCTCACTGCGGCAGGACCACCCAAGGCCAGCCATGTGGCATAGTTGAAAGAGCCAGGCTTGGGAGCCTAGTAATGGAGGGCTTCCTTTGACTATGCCATTCATGGGCTGGATGACCCTGGAGGAATCACTTTCTGCGTCAGGTAGAGTTTGAGGGATGCAAGCAACAGAAACTAATCTCGCTGTAACCTACAAAGGAAAGGGCAGGCCCAAGAGGGTCTCAGAATTTAAATAAAGCAAAGGACCAGACTCTGAAGGCAGAATAAAGCTCCCCAGGGTGGGGTTGGGCCTGGGATCCAAGGAGTCCAAGAAGCAGGGTCCCACAAGAGCATTTCCTCAGCACATGACCCCACCCTCCTCCTGGGGCAAATCAGCTTCTGCCGTTTCTAATGCTTCTGTTCTTATGTTTGACACAGAAACTCCAGAGACAGAGAGATGGGCAGAGGTAGAGGAGATAGGCACCTTGACTGATAATCGCAGCAGTCAGCCCATCACAGGGACGAGGCAATTCTTCCAAAAGAAGTCAGGGTACCGTGATCAGAAGGAATGGGAATCAACGTTGGGCAGGAGAAGATCAACATGGCTACACTTTCCCCTTCTGGAGGCTCGAGTTCCTCATCTGTGAAATGGAGACAGTGCCGCCTTGCAGGAGCCGTGTAGATTTGATGCATACCGTGGCCCAGATGAACAGCAGCTGCTGCAGTTAGTGATCGTGCGGGGCGTTGAGCGATATTGAGAGCACCCCTTACCCTGATGACCGTTACACTAGTTGTCATGCAGTTGGGACTGGTAAAGACTGGATGTGGTTGGCTGTTTGTCTGATTCCCAGAGGTGTCTTCTTTTCATGAAACAAGGAGTGAATTCTTATTTAATACTCAGAGCCAGGCTGGGCATGGCGGCTCACGTCTGTAATCCCTGCACTTTGGGAGGCCGAGGCCAGTGGATCCCCTGAGGTCAGGAGTTCGAGATTAGCTTGACCAACATAGTGAAACCTCATCTCTACTAAAAATACGAAAATTAGGAGGGTGTGGTGGCACGCACCTGTAATCTCAGCTACTCAGGAGGCTGAGGCAGAAGAATTACTTGAACCCAGGAGGCAGAGGTTGCAGTGAGCTGAGATCGCACCATTGCACTCCAACCTGGGTGGCAAGAGCCAAACTCAGTCTCAAAACAAACAAACAAACAAAAAACTCAGAGCCAGTCCATTTTCCACATGGAAACTGAGCCTCAGGAAAGTGAAACTGCTTGACAGTTGTGGACATGGCTGGATCCAACTCAGGTCTGTGCTGCTTTGAAGTCATGGTGGCAGACACATTCTGGGTGCTGCATGAGTCACGTGAGCAGTCCCCTAGAGTCCTGGGTGCTGCACCCTCCCCATGGGCCTCCTGTGGAATTCCTCGCTGTGTTTCTTGCTCCCTGAGCCCTGCAGATGGTTCTGTTTTCCTTTGGAAGAGTATTATGTGGATTCACTTGAAATCATATTTGGGGCAAACGGGGCACCGGAGGCTGGAATGTGGTCCCCTCCACTCTTCCAGCGAGGTATGAGAATTTAATCTTTGCTTTCCTTGAAAAAAATAATGGTTCTGGGGACTGGGAGACATGTAAAATCAAAGGGAAATTATAGGCAACGTGCAGAGAATTCTTAGTTTCCAGATGCTTGTCAACCTATCTTGAGAAGTGGGCCCCTCTCACAGGTAGGGGCTGCCAGAAGCCCTTTCTGGCTGGAGAACATCAGGGAGGAGAATTAGCAAGACCCCTGCCTTCTCGCCTGGGACCCAGCACTGCATTTAGCAGCATTTAAGAAACAATCCCCCCATCACTGCTGATTAGAAGGAACATCAGTGTAAATGGAGAGGTGTTACCGAAGTCTGGCCACATGGCCCAGCTGCAAAGGTCACCCTTTCTCAGAGGGTCTGCATTCCTTCCCTCCCCAAATCAGCCCCTGCTGTGTGGGAGAGAGCCAGCCTTTGCTACCTAGTGCTGACCTCCATCACTCCACAGGGCCTGGGGTCCTCCCGGCAAAGATATGCCGGGGCAAGCAGAGCCTGTCCATTTGTACAGGTCGTGGGTCAGGTTGGGAAAGGGGGGATTATAGATTTTTCTGGAACTAAAGCCCACCTAAAACCTCTGGGAAAATGGTGATCCCTCCCTTAACCACAATTTCACTCACGTGATGTACGTACTCTAATGCGCGATGTCATGACTGTGTGAATTTTCTCCAACCAAGCAAACTTCAGTGCATGCACATTGCAAGTTGTGAAAACAAAGAGAAGCTGGATATTTGAGTGGAGGCTGCAGCGCCCCTGCCAGTGCCCTTTCCCTAAGACTCACTGATGCCATCAGGGAGGAAGACACGGACTCAGCCTCCACATCAGCCGGGCTGGGGGATCCAGGATGGCCTCATGTGTGTGCCAGTTAGCACCCTGTTGCTAGGGGCACCTTGGTTCTCCTCCCTGTGACCTCTCAAGTAGGCTAGCTTGGGCTCTTACCATTGACGTCTCAGAATTCCAAGAGGGCAAAAGTCTGAACACACAAGCACTTTCTAAGCCTCGGCTTCTGCCATGTTTGCAAATGTCCATTGGCCAGAGCAAGTCATGGCCAAGCTCAGAATCAAGACGTGAAGAAATGAACTCTGCCTTGGCTGGGAGGAGTGATGAAGGCCATGACCTTGAAATCAATCTACCACCCTGCCCACACACACCCCACACAGAGAAGTTTCCCTCTTAGACGTTCTCACCACTCCCTGGACTTTCTCTCCCAGGCACTTACCCACTGTAGTTGACTCTGTACAGCGAGGTGTTACTTGTCTTTCTCTCCCATATCCCCATCCCACCTTGCAGGCAGGGGCTGATGTATGTTCGTCTGTGCCCAGCACAGTGGCTGGTACATAGTAGGTACCACTAACTACTGGTGAAGGAAGCAGGAAGAAGAGACGAAGAAAAAAGAAAAAGAAGACAGGAGGGGAGATGGGAGAGAGAGGGAGGACAGGATAAAAGAAGGTGGGAGAAAGGAGGAAAGGAATCCTGGAATAGTGGGGGTGATTCTTAGGCAGGGAGAAACGGGAGCCTCTCTGGGCAACGGGTGACCTGTGCATCCCCCAAGCCCACTACACTGCTCTTAGCCTCCATATTTTGGCTCCTCCTGCTCTCCTACCTGGCTACCCTCCCATCCTCTTTCCTCTGCTGGCTCAGCCCTCGGTTCCTTCCACGTGCATCTCAAGGGTGTTTCCCCACTTCCAGCAGCTTCCCCTCCACCCGTTCCTCCTGAGCATCTGGCCGGCTCAGGCAGCCCCCCCTCCCCTGCCAATGACTGCCCACACTGTCCTACACATGCCCCTCTCAACTGAGCACCTCCCCAGACCTGCGTGAAATCTAGGACAGGCATATTGATGTTTCCATCCCATTGATGAGAACTTAGGTTCTGGGAAGCTCTATGTCCATGGTCACCCTCCAGGACCAGAGTCCGTCTGGTTCAATAGTCCCCAGACTGCAAAGCCTGTGGCGAGGCCTCAGGCCCTGAAAGCAGGGGCAACATCCTCTCTGTCTGGGTGAGAGCGGCTGCACATGCCAGAGGACCCAGGATTCTGACCTCTGGGCAGTGGCAGACCAAGGGCCACCACCAGGTCAGAGGGGAAGCCTGCCTTCTCCCAGCCTGCAAGGGCTTCTTTCAGAATGACTGAGCCCTAGGGAGGGCCTGCAGCCTCCCAGGTGACACTCGCAGGGCACCACCTCTCCCATGGAATGTCTTCTTTAGAAAGGAGATGAGCCCCATTCTCAAAAGGGGAAGGGACTTCCAAGGTTACACAGCTAATTAGGGCAGCCTGAACTCCAGACTGAGGCTCCTGCTTCCCTGCGGTCACGTCCTGCCCTTCCTCACCACCTTCCCAGCCCTGCCTCCTTGCCACCTCCACAGGGCTTGTGACCAGTTGAGGGGGATTAGACTAGTTAGTGAGGGGCCAGTTCTCAAATCCTGGTGCAGGAGGGAGGGGAAGGGTAGAGGGAGCAGGCCCACCCAGCAGGAATGGATCTCACAGTAGGTATTTGCCTCATATTGGTGACTGTCTTCAGAACGGCATCTCCGTCTACACTGATTGATGTACCTGAGTGTGCTGGTTAACTTTAACCTACACCCCAGGGGCGGGTGCTTGAAGTAACATAATTAGGAAGCAGCTCCACAGGGGAGTGAGCCTCGGATCTGGTCAAACATGGCTTTGCTAAATCGGCACCGGAGGCTGTGGCTAATTGACGCAGATGTTGCCAGTGCCTTTTCATTGGTAAAATGAACTGTACAAAAAAATGTGGTTGTCTACAGAGATCATGCAGTACCTTCCTCTCTTTGTGAACCAAGCTCAAGAATCCCCCTGGCTCCATCTGGGCCAGCAGCCGCCCCCTGAACTGAAGGCACTGGGTTCACTGGAAACCTCAGGACCCGCCTTCCCTGGGGATCCTGCCCTCTCCAGGGTCCTGCCTTCGCTAGGGATGCTGCCGTCAGAAAACACTTACACTTGCGTGGGAGTGACACTGGCTTGCGGGGTCTGGTCAGAAGCCCCCAAGGACAGCATGTGGTCCTTGCTGTGTGTCTACTCTGTGCCAAGACAGTTCTCCACATCATGTATATATTACTTCATTTAAAAGTCACTGCTGTCTGGGCGTGGTGGCTCGTGCCTGTAATCCTAACACTTCAGGAGGCCCAGGTGGGTGGATCGCTTGAGGACAGGAGTTTAAGACCAGCTTGGTCAACATGGCAAAACCCCATCTCTACTAAAAATACATAAAATTAGCTGGGCATGGTAGCTCATGCCTGTGATCCCGGCTACTCAGTAGGCTGAGGCACGAGAATCACTTGAATTTGGGAGGTGGAGGTTGCAGTGAGCTGAGATCGCACCACTGCACTCCAGCCTGAGTGACAGAATGAGACTAAAAATAAATAAATAAATAATAGAAGTCACAGCCACCTCCATTTTACAAGAGGTACCAAGTGGATATGTTGCTTCTGCAAGGCCTCACAGGGAGGAGGAGGTGGAGCTGAGATTTGAACCCGGGCTGTTGTTTTTGAAAAGGATTGAATAAATGATGTGAATATGCTGATCCATGACAAGCTGCATGAGATGGAGACTCAGACACAGATGAAGCCAAATCCGAGATGCAGAATTTGCTGAGAAATCTCATTGTATTTCACAAGAGCAAATTGCTAAGCCTACCACGTACCCAGGCTGTGCCGTCTGATTGCAGAGCCTGTGCTCTGAACACTATAAGGTCTCCTTCCTGCAGCTGAGGAGCTGGAGGCCTATGGGAAAACAGGCTCTAGATAGCTGAGTTTCAATGAGAGCCTACAATCATCCCTCCCTAGCCTTGCACCCACCCGGGCACTATCAACAAGAACCTACTCTCCCTCTGAACCCAGCCCTCCACCCACCAGCTCATATGCTTGGCCCAGGCTGCACTGAGCTCCTGGACCACACCAGGCAGTTTCACAGCCGGTAGCATGGCTCACCGGGCTTCCTTCACTCCCCTTGGCCATTGCCCACCAGGTAAAAACCTAATTCTCTTTCATGGCTTCATCAGGCCTTATCTGCAAAAGAATAAGACTGCACAGCAGATGCCCTTTGGGATACACCAGTGTGAAGCCACCCTCACACTGCTGCGTGACCTTGAACGAGTGACTCAACTTCTCTGAACATCAGTTTCCCCATCTACAAAGTAGGAAAATGATGTTTACTTTATGGTAAACTCCAGACTGAGGCTCCATCTGAAAAAACACACATTGGGCCAGGTGCTGTAATCCCAGCACTGTGCGAGGCTGAGACGGACGGACCACCTGAGGTCAGGAGTATGAGACCAGCCTGACCAACATGGCGAAACCCCGTCTCTACTAAAAATATAAAATTAACCGGGAGTGGTGGCTCATGCCTGTAATCCCAGTAACTCAGGTGGCTGAGGCAGGAGAATCACTTGAACCCAGGAGGCGAAGGTTGCGGTGAGCGTAGATTGTGCCATTGCACTCCAGCCTGGGCAACAAAAGCGAAACTCCGTCTGAAAAAAAAAAATGAAGAAATAAAAGAAAAAAAGCACACATTAATCCCCTGACATAGCTTCTATTAAAAAGACGGTACTTATTTTTAAGAAGATTTCCTGCCGTCTGCCCCAGCAGAATTGGGCTCCATATACCTGCATACACCTTGGCCCCTGTGGACGCACTTGTGTCTGTTTTGTTAGCACTTCTCACAGGCTGGCATCGTGTGTCTTTTCCTCTGTTTATTTTCTGCCTCCTTCACTGCTGGACTTCCTAAGGTGCAGCTCCGTGGGGGCAGGAATCTTGTCTGTCTTGTTCATCACTGGATGCCAGGGCTTGGAATGCTGCCTGGCATTTGGCAGGCCCTCCATTAAAGTTGGTTAGTGAAATGAATGGACAAATAAAGGAATAAAAAATGAACAAATAAAGCCACACCCACCTCCTGTGTTAATGTTAGTCATCCCTCTCCCCAGCTGTCAGCACAGTAACTGCCATGTGTGTTCAGCTGGGATTAGAGAACAAATCTTATCGAATCTTGGTTTATGCATTTATAAAGCACAATCTACGCACTGAATCAGATCAGTGTGAGTGAAGCTTTCCAGATGGACACTGAACCAGGATTCTCTTTCTTCATGCCTTGCTTCCTCAAAGCTGGTCCACATCTTCCTCCCCAGCAGCCCAAATTGCCAACCACCAGAATCGTGAGCTAATGAATGAGGCTGCTTTGAGCCACGGTGCTTTGTCCCACAGCCAAGGCTGACCAATGTGGCAGAGGAAGGGTTCCCCAAGGAGGAAGATCTGAGCTAGATCTGAAAAACCAGAAGACTAAGAGAGAGCAGTAAATTCCAGGTGGAGGAATTTGGAAGGAGTGTGTAGGAAAGTCATTTGGAAGGAGACAGGATAGTACTTTTACTTTCTTTTAACACTTTATTGAACATCCAGCCAGAAAATGTACAATTGGTGAACTGTCTCCTAGAGAATAACACACTTGTGTAACCAGATCCACATAAGAAACAAAGTGTGACAGGCACCGCAGCGGCCCTCCTTACCTCCTTCCTACTCCCCACCTCCCTCCAAGGCTAACCACCTTCCTGACTTCTCTCATCACAGATTGTCTGTTTTTGAGCATTTTCCCAACAGGACTCTGCAGCGTGCACTATTTTGTAACTGGCTGCTTTCACCTCGTGTTAGGGTTATGAGACTCATCCATGCCATTCTCATCTTCTTGACGAATTGTATTCCATGATTTACCCATCCTCCTCCTGATGATTTTTGGGCTGTGTTGGCTACAGAGAATAACACTGCCATGAATACTCCTGAACACATCTTTCAAGGAATATATTTGTGTACTAATTTTTTTGAGACAGAGTCTTGGTCTGTAGCCAAGGCTAGAGTGCAATGGTGCAATCTTGGCTCACTGCAACCTCCACCTCCCAGGTTCAAGCGATCCTCCTGCCTCAGCCTCCCGAGTAGCTGGGATCACAGTCCTACACCACTATGCCTGGTTAAGTTTTGTATTTTTAGTAGAGACGAGGTTTCACCATGTTAGCCAGGCTGGTCTTGAACTCTTGACCTCAAATGATCCACCCACCTCAGCCTCCCAAAGTGCTGGGATTAACAGGAGTGAGCCACCAAGCCCAGCTGATACTTGTACACTTCTGGTGAGTGCAGCCCCCCAGTGAAGTTCTTGGGTCATAGGGTTTGCACATAAAGCAGCTCTTTTGAGGAACTGAAAGAAACAGATGGCTTAAAAGAGGAGGGGTCAAGCTTTCTCCAGCCCTGTGAACATGGCAAGGAGGCTGATTTTCATGAGATGTGCAGGGGGAGGCCAGGGAGTGACATGCTCCAATGACATTTGAAGATCACCCTGGGAGTGAGGTTGGAGACCACCATGGCAGGCAAAGAAACAGGCAGGTGGTGGTGGAGGAAATATAAGGGGGAGATGACTGTGACCTCGGCCAGGACATGGAGGGAGATGGTGAGGAGAGAATTGTGCTCTAGTTAGTTAGTACCGTGTAACAGAACTGAGCAGCTTAAAACTAAGCAATGGATTTTCTCCAAGGATTTTGGGGGTTGACTGAGTTCTGCTGGGAAATTCTTGTGTGGGCTCTCTCATGCTGTTGCAGTCAGGTGATAGCTGGGGCTGTAGCCAGGCCAAAAGCTCAGCTGGGCTGAAGATGAACTCTTGTCCAAGGTGGCTCTTCACTCACCTGCTTGGCTCCTGGGCTGAGGTGGCTGGAGCAGCTGGGGGCTAGTGGGACCTATGCCACCCCATAAGTGGCTGGTTGGGCTTTCTCATAGCATGGCACTCTCATATTTATTAAATGGAAGAAGCCGGGCTGAGGGCAGTGGCTCACACATGTAATCCCAGCTACTTGGGAGGCGGAGGCAGGAGAATTGCCTGAAAGCAGAAGTTGAAGGTTGCAGTGAGCCAAGACTGCACCACTGCACTCTGGCCTGGGCAAAAGAGAGAAACTCTGTATCAAAAAAAAAAAGGAAGAAGGCTGTGACCAGAGTGAGTGTTCTAGGAGGCTAGGACAAATGCTACAAGGCTGCTTATGACCCAGCCTCAGGGGCCCCTAAATATTGCATCCACTACATTCTCTTAGTCAAGCAAGTCCTCAAGTACAGCTGAGGTAGGAGGCAGGACTGGACTCTGAAGGTGGGGCTCAGACACCAGATCACACTGAGGACTAGCTGAACAGGACAGAACAGAAGGACCTCCCTATAAGACACCCCGCAGTGTGCCCGGTGAGTTTACCATTGCTATGGCAACACCTGAAGGTTACCACCCCCTTCCATGGCAATGGCCCAACAACCCAGAGGTTACCACCCTTTTCCTAGAAATGTCTGCATAAACTGCCCCTTAATGTGCAATACAATAAAAGCGAACGCCTCTGAGCTGCTCTTCTGGGTGCGCTGCCCGGGTAGCCCTGCTCCGCAAGGAGCCAAGCCCCTGCCGCTGCTGTACACTCCGGCTTCAATAAGATTGCTGTTTAACACCACCAGCTCACCCTTGAATTCTTTCCTAGACGAAGCCAAGGACCCTCCTGAGCTAAGCCCCAAACCTGGGGCTCACCTATCTTGCATCACAGCCCAGTTTCAAGGGAGGAGAAATGAGATTCTCCTGCTTCATGCCCCTGTGGGAAGGGAAGGGTTGGTGGAGGTCCTCTCTGGACACTGGTACCAAGGATGGATTCGGACATCTTATCACATAAACTTGACAGGACTTTTTGCTGGCTTGGATAAAGCCTTTTTTTTTTTTTTTTTTTTTTTTTGCTTTGTTTTGGAATCTGCTGCTTGAAATCAATTTGGACAGCAGGAAACATACATACTTTTCCAGCATAGCCACATTGTTTGGGATGCTCAGGGGTCGGAGGTGGAAATGCCCCCAGCATTTCACACACACACACAAAACCTTTCTGCGGAGGGCAATGGAGGCACTTTTTGTTGCCGGCCTAATAGGGAAAACTCGCCCCTTGTGAGCTTGTTTACCTAAGACCAACAATTGGCTGAATGTGTTTCTTAGTGAATCTCTTTTTTTTTTTTTTTTTGAGACGGAGTTTCGCTCTTGTTACCCAGGCTGGAGTGCAATGGCGCGATCTCGGCTCACCGCAACCTCCGCCTCCTGGGTTCAGGCAATTCTCCTGCCTCAGCCTCCCGAGTAGCTGGGATTACAGGCACGTGCCACCATGCCCAGCTAATTTTTTGTATTTTTAGTAGAGACGGGGTTTCACCTTGTTGACCAGGTTGGTCTCGATCTCTCGACCTCGTGATCCACCCGTCTCAGCCTCCCAAAGTGCTGGGATTACAGGCTTGAGCCACCGCACCCGGCCTTAGTGAATCTCTTAACTTTAACTATTCTACTCAAAGGCTGCTGCTGCAGAGCAGAAAGATCAGACTTGGTTTCTGTACATCTGAACTCCAGTTCCTTCTTGGCTAACCTAATGTGAATGTTGTTCACTCTGTGTGACCTTGGGGACGGCACTGAACGCTTTTGTCCTTAGTTTCCTCATCAATAAAATCAGGATGATAACAGTATCTCATTGGAAGAGTTATTGAAAGGATTGAATGAGATAATACATACAAAGCACTTGACCTAATCTTTGGGAAATAGTGAGTTCTTGGTCAATGTCAGCTGCATGGTAAGTTAATAGATGCACGAGAAATTTGTTGTAATTGAGTTGTCCACGCAAGGAATGTCAGCTCGAAGGACTGGCTCAAGGATTTTATTTGCTCCACACTTTAGTTTTTATTTTTATTATTTATTCATTTATTCATTTGAGACAGAGTCTTGCTCTGTCACCCAGGGTGGAGTGCTGTGGTGCGATTTTTGGCTCACTGAGACCTCTACTTCCTGGGCTCAAGCAATTATCCTGCCTCAGCCTCCCGAGTAGCTGGGATTATAGGTGCCCACCACCATGCCTGGCTAATTTTAGTATTTTTAGTAGAGACGGGATTTCTTCATGTTAGCCAGGCTGGTCTCGAACTCCTGACTTCATGTGATCTGCCCTCCCTGGCCTCCCAAAGTGCTGGGATTACAGGTGTGAGCTTCCTGGGACCATAAGCAACAAAGTTGGCTTTTGATTCCAAATGTTACACACACACACACACACACACACACATAAAATCTGCAATGCTGTTGCAAACGCCTCACATACAGTGCTTTCTTTCCCTCCATGGTGCCCTCTCTCTCTTCACATCTTTATACTGCCAATATCTCACACTTCGCAGGTGGGAAAGTTTATCATTTGCTTCACTGGGAGACGTACATGCTTTAAATAGTGTTCTAATGTCTACCAAAAAAAAAATTAACAGAGCTGGCTCTAGGGAAGCAGCCTTTGACTGTTCAAACCTAGGAGAAATGAAGGATTTTATTTGTGGAAATTGGGGCATCCGGTGCCATCTACTTAGGGAAGCAGGATTTTTTTTAACCACCCACCAACACCTACACACACCAAAAATTTTAATAAAATCTCAGAGAATATATTAATCTTTTACTTATAGGTAATCTCCCAAGTCAGGGGAAGTTTTTCTTCTGAATGTTGTTCACTCTGTGCCCTGGGAACGATCTGAATCTCACTGAAGAACCTCACTGAAGCATCTCCTCTCTAGATGCTCATCTCTGACCTCATACAATCCTTCCAGATCGGGACACTGGGCCCCATTTTACAGATGAGAGCACAGAGGCCAAAAGAAATCAGGAGCTTGCCCACGGTCACATAGCTCGTGAGTCGCCACTCCTGTCTGCTGCCTCCCGCACCACACCCACCATCCTTTTGCCTGAGCCTGGATTCTTTCTGTGTCTCAGCATCTTTCTCTGCTACCATCCTTTGCATCATCCCACACAGGATTCCTGGAGGAAGGTGGCAATGGGTGAGAAAAGTTGAGTAGGAAAAACCTCAGCAGACAGGCTAACACCCAGCACCCCCTAGGCACAGATGAGACAGATGAGACCCTGACTCTCTTGAGGAGCTTGGCACTCAATGAGTATTAGGAGTTATTGCTTGGTGAAGTTTAAATATAATTTGTTTATTCATGCATGCAACTAACATTTATTGAGCTCCTACTACGTGCTCAGCATGGTATTGGGCTCTGGTGACGTACAGATGAATGAGACAGCTCTGCTTGCAAGGCATTCTTGAGGAGTGTGCAGCGTACTTGGTGTAACTGACATACAGCAGTCCTAGAAGCAAAAGCGTATGGACAGGGTGTCACAAAATTCCTTAGCCAGCCACCAGTTACTGCTGACTCCACTGTCTGAATAGCTGGAGAATCTATCTCCGTGACCACCACTCTGGTGAAGGCTGCCACTGCCTGACACCTGTATCACCGAGGCCAGAAGGGCCGCCTGTCAGCCTGCCTCACTCCTCTGATCACCTCTCCACACCACAACTAAAGGGACAGTCTGATCCCTGTTTAAGTCCTCTGAAGGCTCCGGGATGCCCTTTCGACAATGTCTAGACTACAGAGCCAGGCCATACTGTAGAGAGCTGGAACCCCTCCTCACAGGCAGATCCTGGGTCTTGTTCAGGATGGGTGCTAGCACAGGGCCAGACCCTGGGTGACCAATAATTCCAGGGGGTCTTTATGATACAGTGCAGACTGGTGACATCATAATGCAAGCCCCCTGCCCACAAGATGTTTTTGGCCCATCTGAAGGATAATCATTGGTCAATCTAGCTAGGATCCAAAATAATCACTTCATTGGACTTAATTTGAAATTTCTAAAGGTTTTTATATGCTGGTGAGCACTCTGATTTAATGGAGTTAAGACTTTTCAAAAAATACAACATAAACATATGACTAATACCAATTGCTAAGCGTTGGTCTGGCCCATAGTATAAGCCGTTATGCAGTCATATTTGGAAGAGATGAGGGTAGGCGATAAGAGCTATAGGACAGAGTCTGGTTTTTGTCTTGCTCTGTGATCTTGGGCGGGTTACCGGGTAGCTTTGAGCCCCATCTAGAACCCATCCCTGCCTCCTTGGCCTCATGAAGTCACTGCAAAGACCAGATGAACACTGGCTAAGGAAGGGCTGCCCAAACCGTAAAGGGCTGTACTTATGTGAGGGCTTGAGGCCGGGACCAGAGAAGGCAGCATCCTACTTGCCAAAGCCCCCAGCACACTCCTTTCCTGGAAATGGCTGGGAGGATACGCTGGGGTTATCTTCATTGTCCATTCTTCCCCAGAGCGGGTCTGGGATGAGGAGACGAAAACCTCTGCCTGGGTTTCCTGCCAGAATTTGTCAGTTCGCATAAGGAGAGGCAGGAAGACCATTGGGTCATCCATCATGAGATGGCGCGGGGAATCCGGGCCTGTCTGGACCATGTTTTAGAAGCCTGTACACGGGAAGAGATGTTAGATTTAGTGATCTCTAAGGTTCATCTCGGGGATTCTCTACAATTCTCTGGCTCCAAGTCCTTTCCCTCAGCAGAAATCAGTTTTAAACAATGGCAAGGATTCTAGCAGAATTGGGCAACTTCTATAAACTCAGTTTCTGGAAACTCCCAGGAAGCTAAGCCTTCGGGCAGAATACTTCTCCTTCCCCCCAAAAAGTGGAAAATAAAAAGAGTACTGTTGATTCATGCAAGATGCCAAATACCTAATTCTTTCTGAAAGTCACATACCCTTCTCTCCCAGCCAGCTCCAGACCCAGGAGGCTGGGCACACGCAGAGGAAGGGATGTATCACAGACTGGTATTTGCCTGGTTCCCAAAAGCATGCGCTTTGTCTGCTGCACATATGCAAACTTTTTAAACGTCACCTTTCCAGAAGTGTACTGGGGCCTGGGACAGGAAGGTCAACTGTTTATTCACTTTGGTTCTCTGCTTTCTGGGCTTAGGCCTATAGTGAGAGTCATTTATTCATCCATCCATTCAATGTTGAGACCTCTCTCTCTCTGCCAGACACAGAACAGCCCTTGTTTTCAAGTACTTCGAAATTTATTGAGGAAAACCGTCAAGTAAACATAATTATAGTACCATGCAATGGGGAAGCAGAATTGCAGCATTCATTGAATACTATGTGATTGTACCTAATATTAAAGAAATCGTACAAGACAGGCACCCAGCTGTGCCTGTGGGTGTTGGAGAAGGCTCTCGGAGGTGCACATGATTAAGCAGGATTAGCTAGGCAGAGGTGAAGTGCAGGGAGCAGGGGAAGGGCATTTCAAAGGGGACAATAGAGCAAAGGTCTGGAAGTGACTGGATATGGCCAGGACCTGCAGCAGCTCAGCACTGCTGGGACAAAAAGCATAGAGCCAGGATTGAGGGGCACAGATCAATCTGACCTTGTGTGCTCCACGGAGGAGCCAGAGACACTGAAGGGGATGGGGGTGATATTGACACACGAGTTCAATGAATATTCAAGTAACTTTTAGAGGCCAGCCTCATGCTCAGTACTGGCTTCTATTCCTTTTTGAAAAACACCTAAAATTCTTTCCACCTTACTGCAAAGTAAATAAGTAATTTCGGCTGAGAGTCATCCAACATCTGGTATACAGTTGGTGCTCAACTGATGGTGATCATAGTCCCTCCCTGCTAGGGAACTGTTGCTGCCTGGGTAATGTTCCCCAAATAATGTAGCTGTCCATTCCCCAGACCAGTCATCTTTGCACCATGAAAAATGGCCCATCCCTGCAGCTAACATCCAATCTGGCTTTAATTGCTTAAAGCCAGATTCCCTGCAACCTGTCTCAGGATGGAGAAGAAGGCTGATTTTCTTAGCTCTGCTTTGTAAAGAAAATGGTTTTCAGCACAACTTCATCCCACAGCGACTACGGCAAATAAATTGAAGCGTAAAAACAGGGAGATGGCTAGCAGATGGGGCAAAATTAGCTTGGCTGCTACTGTCTATCACCCTGGCTCCACCGGACGGGACGCAGAAAGGGATCCAGCTCCCTAGAGTGTGAAATGACCGCAAGATTAAGAATCAAGGCCACAGGAGAAGTTCCTGCCTCAAGCCCTGGAACCCTGGAGCCCCGGAGGGGGCCTCCACTTCAGTCTCCACTGATACTCCTTCCACCCACCCCCGCCCAAACTGCTGTGCCAGTGGGGGTTCCTCTCCTCCTTCAGGGCTCAGCTCCAAGATCCGTCTTTAGAGACCTCTGCTGCCCTCCACCCTCCCCCCCCCTTGTTTAACGGCGACTGCAGCCCCGCCCCCATGGATGACTTGGGGGTAGATTCACCCTCCTTCAGGGCCCCGCCTCAAGGGAACAGGCCTGTCCTTCAGGGGGACCTCCATAGCTACCGGGTAATTAGTGAGCAGCTGGGTTTCCAGGATTCATTGCTGTGAACAGAGCAGTGATGCACACAGGCCCTGTGTTTAAACGCCCAGTGAGCCCTGTCCATTTTTTTTTTTTTCCGCCTCTTTTACTGCATATTTAAAGCCATTTTTAGTTGTTACAGAAGGGGACCAAGCACTGAGCTGGAAGCAGGGGCTGGGACTTCCTGCTCCTAGGTCATTCTTCAGCCTTGGGCAAATTCGGTAACTGTAGGGTCTCACTTTTACTCAGCACAAACCACATGGTGGGCCCCAAACAAGGTAAGATCCAGGAATTCTCTAGAGTTCAACAGTGGAGGTGGGGGGGAGGGGACCGGAAGGCCTGGCCTGGCATTTTCAGTAATTTCCACAGGAAGTTCTGTCCTGGCATTTTCAGTCATTTCAAGTGACCCCAGAGAGGGTCACTTGGAGACAGTGGCCGGAGACCCCACTGCGTACCCCAGCTCTTAGGAGTGGCCTGCTTCTAGCTCCTCTCCAGAAATTGGGGTCGCATCTCGGGACCGGAAAAGGCTCCTAGTATTTAAACCAACGGAGGAGGCCCTTCTCCTGCTGCCCCCTACTTTGGAACTCCCACAACTTCATCTCCACACTAGTTTGCCCCCCGACGCAGGCCCTCGACGCCCCCCACGCAGGGCTCCCAGGATTCGGAGATGGACAGGGCTCGGGTCCTGGTCCCCTCAAGTGGGGGCTGCCTCTCCAGATTGGGCAGAGGACAAGAGACCGGAGGAGGCGGCGTCTTATCCCGGACGGGAGGGAGGGGCTGCGCGCAGCCTCCTGGAGCAGGTACTGGGACCCGCGGGCTCATCCCCAGTTGCGTCACCCGGCAATTGATTGAGACATCACAATCTGGGGGCCGGGACCCGCGTCTCATCACTGCAGGTTTGTAACCAAACAATCCAATCAACAAACACCCCGGAAAGAAAAAAAAAAAACCGGCCTGACCCAGCCTTCCGCCCCGCCCCACCTCTCGCCTCCCGCCTCCCGGGGTTCCCGCCCCCGCACGGGGGAGTGAGCGCTAGCCCGGCGCCCCGCACCCGCCGCCCCGCGCCCGCTCGCTGCCCGCCCGCAGCGGGGGCGGCCCCGACAGCTGCGCCCGCCCCTCCCGCGCCCCGCCCGCGCCCGCCGCGGCTCCAGCTCCGCGGCGCCCTCGCCGGGTGCGTGCCGCTCGTGCGCCCGCCCGCCAGGCTCTCCGCGCCCGCCGCCCGCGCCGCCCTGGCCCGGGCCCTCCCGCCCGCGCTTCATGGCTGCGCACGAGTGGGACTGGTTCCAACGCGAGGAGCTCATCGGGCAGATCAGCGACATCCGAGTGCAGAACCTGCAAGGTAACGCAGCCCCGGCTCGCCCCGGGATCGCCCAGCCGGGCGCTCGAGGAGCCCGGGGCGCCGTTCCGACACTTGGCAACTCCCCCGCGCCGCCCCGGCTCACCGGCAGCCCACCGCTCCTGCCATTTGCCTTGGGGTGGGGGGCTGGAGTTGGACACCCGCCCCCAAGCCCCAGGGCGTCCGGCCCCGTCCAGATTTACAGTTGCCCGGGGGTGGGGCGCCACACGTGTGTGTGTTGGGGGGACAGGGCTCGCATTTTCATTAGGGGGACGTCACCACTCCCTCCAGCCACAGCTGCGAGTTTGGAGAAGTTTGTGTGTGGGCTCTTGGGGGCGGCGGCCCAGGTCAGGGAGGCGAGGAGACAGTGCGATTCCGTGTGTGTGTGTGTGTGTGTGTGTGTGCGTGTGAAAGTGTGTGAGAGTTCGCGCACTTCTAAGTACCTTCAAAGCAAGGGGAATTGAATGGTGGGCGGCGCCTCAGGGGGTGAGTTGGGGAGAGGGGGGCCAGGGGTGCGGATCGGATCGGTGGGGTCAGGCAAGCATCCATCTCCAATGGCCACTTTGCTCAGGGAGCTGCCCCTCCCCTGCACGATCAGGACTCCAACTAGGGAGAGGGCGAGAGTCCAGCCCACTACCACTTGGATCCTGCCTGGGCGCAGGACATGGGGACCAAGGCGTCTACCTGGGAGTAGCTGAGAAGAGGTGAAAGAGAAGCTCCCGTGGTGTAGAGCGGCTGCGGGTGGCGGTGCCACACATGAAGTGTGTTTCTCTTTCAAAAGAATTTATTCAATGTGGAAACTTCGCACAAAAATATTTGAAGGAAAAAAGTCACCCATAATTTTTCCCCACAACCTACCCACCCAAAAGAGAGCTGTTCTTTGTGGAAGTGTATTTCCAGCTTCTTTTTCTTTCTTTATTTTTTTTTAATACATGGGCTTTGCAGAACTGGATGGAACGCCACTTCTGGCCCTTCTTCACCCGCCTTGATCTGTGCAGGTGAAGTTTCTGTAACCGCTTCCCCTGCATGCGTGGGTTTCTAGAGAGTTCATGGTTAGGAGTGGCTGGGAGCCCCCTGGGAGGCCTGGGCAGAGAGGTGATGGGGCTGTTGGTGCCCTCCCCCGGCAAGGGCAGTGACTACTGTTAGAGGGCAGGGAGCCCCAGCCGCTGGGCGATGGCGCAGCAGTCAGGTTTAAACATTACACTTGATAGAATGTTTCCTGGGAGCCCAGGTGGATCTGGCCCGCCCCTAGCTTGGGCAAGGACAGTGCTGGCAGAGGTGACCTCAAAAGGAGTTGGTAACCTCCTGGGGTGGACACTGGAAACGGAGTTTGCTCTGGGCTCCTCTGATCTCTTCTGCTGTGATTAAACGAGGAGCTTGGGCTGGGGATGTTGAAAGTGTCTCTTTTGATAATTAGCCAACTGCCTGGATGCTGTTGCCTTAGAAAAGCTGACATCCTATTTGGGGGCGGACATTAGTGTCTGCTGCTGAGATGCCATTTTGTTTGGACTGTCAGGGTGTGTGTGTGCGTATGTATCTGTTCTTAGGCAATCTTTGGGTGTTTAATAAGCACATACTAACCAATGCTTGGTGCAACAAGTTCCGGCATTCCTCTAGGATTAGCTCCTGGTTTAGAGAAGATTGACGTTGTGAAGAGATGCCCGGCAATATGGGCATTAGGTTACAACCAGAACAGTGGGAGAAAGCTTCACAGAATAGGGACAATTTGAGATGGGTCTTGGAGGTTGGGTAGGAGTTCACTGAGTAAGCTCCTCCCCCTCAGCTCCCAGTGAACTGTCCTCACTTTTAGGCAAATGTCAGTTACAATGTGAGCATCAACAGGCTTTGCCATTTAAAAAACAAACTTTTAAATATATATGTATATGTTTAAATGTGCGCATATTTCTAAGTTTGACAAAACTTTATATATGGGTACATCTGTGTAACAATCACCCAGATCAAGATGCGGATTTCCAGCACCCTAGATGGTCAAGTACCCTAGCTCTTCCTTCCCAGGCAGTAACAGCCCCTGAGAACCAAGGGAACTAACTTCATCTTCATTACTGAAAATAACTTTTGCCACTAGAACCTGATACTCAATAGAACCCTACAGGATGTACTCCAGCCTGTTTTTCTTTTCAGCATTGTGCCGGTGTGATTCCTCTGTACTGTCACCTGTATCTGGAGTTCCCTCTCTTGCTGAGTACTATTCCATGGTTAGATGCACCACCATTTGATGAGCCTTTCACCTGTTGAGGGACCTTTGGGTTGTGTGCAGTTTGGGGCTATTATGAATGAATGAAGCTGTCCATGTCTTTTGGAGGACATTAGCACTGTAGAGTTACTGTGTCGGGTTGTGCTTTGCTTAGCATTGCTGAGAAGAGACTGGGAGTGGAGTTGGGGGCCAGCATCTGTCTTCTCTTGATTTTTCCCTTGGTTAGTTTCCTGACTGAATGCTTAATAGGCATTTTCTCTCCTTGGTTCTGTGGTACTCAGGAAGTCTCAGCCAAAGGGCAAAGTCCAGAAGGTGCTCTGCACTGAGCTTAGAGCATCTGCCATAACTGGCTGTCGGATGTTGGCTGGCTACTCTGTGACTGCATGATCGGCTATGGGGGCCACCAGCAGGGTCTTGTTCTTCTGAACTCAGTGCTGGTGGCAGTTAAAAGTTGAGGGAAGCAGACGGAGGCCAGGCAGAGGGGCTGCTGCTGAGACTGAGTGCCTGCTTATAGCACAGGTAGCCACAGTCGTGGCGATGGAAGGAGGGCTGCAGTGGGATTTTACGGATCTGTAATCATAGGGCTTGAGAAGGATTCCCGACCTCCATCTGCAGGCAGCAACTGCTGTCAGGGTCAGGCATTCCTGATTCTTTTCAGAAAGCTTCAGCTCTCCCGGGGCCCTGGGTTGGGGTAATCCTGGGGTCAGTAATGAGGGGTAGCCCTGAGGTTCTGACCTCTGGGATACTGCATTTCAGGGAAGAATAGTTTAGTAATAGAGCTATATCTTTCTATCTTTCCGTTTATCTATGTGTTTAAGTTGACTTAGAAGTAGCTTGGCCTCTGCTCACTTGCTCATCCGAGGCTTTTATCTCTCGCCCTGAACTGTGGGATTCTGAAATCCATGCAGTATGATTTCTTCTGCCCCGCAAAAAACAATGGAATGAAGATTTCTAGACCTGTCTTTGGAGGTCAAGGTGAGCTGGGCAGAATGATGGCCCCTCCCAAGAGGCCTGCCACTCACCTTCGTTCGTCTGATTCTTGAGCAGATATGATTTTCATGTATATGTTGACATGCATAGGTCATAAAGGCCTTCATCAAGGAGGAGCCCTTTGAAAGAGCATGGACACGTCCCTCTGGGCAGACGGCCTGTGCCACCCTCACAGGGTCTCTTGCAAGAAAACGGGGGTGGTCCAAGCTGTTAACCTTTTTGGAGAGGAGAAGATGGAATTGCAGGTGTTGGCGGCCTCCGCCAGGTGGTCCCTGATTCCTTGGAGCCATATTGGAAGGCAGGGACATATTTTCTCAAATTGACGCTAGAGGTGGTGAGTTAATAGGTTTATGCCTTGGTTCCCTGCCTGGCTGTTGGCTACGAGGGCTCCGGTGTCCTTCCAAAGACAAGCTGCTCTGGGTGCTCCCTCTCTCTCTTTGCCTGAGCCTCAGGGTCCAGCTCAGTGCTCCACCAGTTCTGGGGGTCAGTGTACTATTAGACAAAAAGGGGTGTTGGACCAGATTTAAAGAAGGCTCTGTTCGTGTGGGAAGCCTCCAGCACCCAAAGAACCCATAGCCCTTCTCCACGCTGTTTAGCCTGTAGCATCTTGCAGACACTGGGGAATGAAAGCTGGTTCTAGTCTCTGCCTTTCAGGGATGTGAAACTGTCATGGGCACCCAGCCAGACTGGAGCTTGAATTTTCTGATTCTAGCGGTGCAGAGGTCAGTTCTGCCTTGGGCCATCTTCCCCTGTCGTTCTGGTGCTTTGGGGCTTTGATGCTGTCATTCTTGACCTGGACTTTGAAGGCCAGAAACTTGACTGCGTAGGTTCTGGGTTGTACAGGGCAGAAGGGAGAGAAGTTACTGGAAGTGCTTCAAGGCAGGCTCAGAGGCAGGACAGGGCCTGCGTTTTCAGAAGGATCAGCCCTGGCCCATGTGGCCCACTTTCTCCTTTTGTTCCACTGGCTCAGGCCCGGGCACTGGCATTCCTCCTGCAAGCTCAGACTCCGCAGTGATGGACTTCTTTACGGCTTTCCACCCACCACCCAACCACTAGAGCACGTTATTCAAGCCGCCGGCAGGTTTCGGGACCTGCAGCAGGGCTTCCCAACCCGTGAGCTGAGGGCTGCAGTGTGGGGGCCGGGGCAGCTCTTGGGTCCACCCAGGACAAGTACTACTGTGGTCCTGTGTCACCATGAGAAGGGCTGGGTTGCACTGGCGTACAGGATGAAGTCCAAGCCCGGTGACCTGTTGTTCAAGGTCACCTGTGGCCTGGCTCAGGATGCCACACCAACCTTCTCTCCCAAAAGTCCCCACCGCTTCCTGCACCCATAGCCCGCTCCTTCAGTTCCTTATCTCCCCCTCTTTACCTGTCTACCTCTAGCCCTTCCGGCTCACACAGCAGGGGAGCACACAGCAGTGGGACGGGTCGCTGTCAGCCAGCAGCCAGAGAAGGGATAGAGCCCAGGAGGGACCTGTCCCATGCCCACCTCCCCCAGCTCTTAGAGGGCACAGCAAGTGCGCTGAAGATTTCTACATACAAATCCAAAGGAAACCAAATGCAGAGGTTTCATTTCAAGGAACTGCCTGCCAGGGCACTACCCCTGGGGCTGTGGCTGCGTTCTAAGGGATGAATCATCATGTAGAAAGTTTCTTTCTGGCTTTGGCTGGGGTCAGGCCCTGGGCTTTGAGTTCACTCCTGATTACAGGCAAAAGGCCGTGTTCTAGTGCCAGCTCTGTCCCTATCTCATGGTGTGGCTTTTTCTCGAGGGGCTTTTCCAGATGGAGCACAGTGCAGCTGGGGAAGCCACAGCCAAGACCCGAAGGCTCAAGACCTGAGCTGGGGTCCTGGCTTTGTTGGGAACTTGCTGTGAGATTCTGACAAATCTCTCTCCCTTGTTGTTCCTTAGTTTCCTCCTTTGCAAAATGAGAGGGTTGGGATTATCTGAGGCTCAAATCTACCCCTGGGAAGGTGGTCAAGCAGTGGCGGGCCTGGCAGGTGCCCATCTAGTGCCATCTGCATTCCAGCCCCTAGCATGCATGCGTGGACGGCTGGTGTGTGACTCTGGGCTCTAGTAAGCACAGCTGGCTGCATCCTAGATTCTTTTCACTGCTGGCTGCTGGAGACCCATTTCCACCAAGTGTCCTGGGTAGAAATATTACATTTCATAAACTTCGCTATATGGGTGTACATGGTAAATGATGTACATTTTTGACTTCTCCTTGGCTGACAAGGTGAAGGTGCCTAGGGAGGTTTAGTGGCCGGTCCGCAATTGCGACAAACAAGGGGCTCTGGACTCCACCCATGCCCATTTGTACCAAGGAACAAGTGTGTTCAGGGGCCAGGTGAAACTGAAGCCCCTCTTGCAAATGGCTTGTCCGCAGTGGGAGGGAAGCCCTCGGTCCAGCTGGCAGCACATCTAGGGAGAGGTTTCGCCACAGAATCATGTGTCAGCAGCTAGGCCTGTGCTTCAGAGCAGCCCTGAACTGTCTGCTGACCCTGCAGCCTCATGGGAGGGGCGTGGTGTCTCATCAGAGCTACGGCTCTGGGGAAGCAACCTTTTGCCCAAGAGGCCCAGATTTCATGAACTGCCCTCCCTGACCTGTGGAATGCTCTGGCATTTAATTTTTCACTGAATAGCTGAGGCTCTGGACAAAGTCCGTCTGCCCATAAGCTGTAGATCACATCTGCCCTGTGTCTGAGGGGAAGAGAGAAAAATAAAGCAATTGTCTTTTGGGTGATTGAACCATTAAAAGTGAACTTCCCGTTCCCATAGAAACCTTTTTATAAAAATTTTTTTCCTTTCCCCATGTCTTTTTTTTTTTTTTTTTTAAACAGTGGTAGATTGCATTCATCACAGAAGGAATTAGAGGCAGTGTTGGAAATCACAAGTACAGCATCAAAAAATCTTGGCTTTTTCTTCCTTACTGGTTTGTCTTTTTTTCCTACTTTTTTCTTTCTTTCTTTCTTTCTTTTTTTTTTTGAGACAAAGTCTTGCTCTGTCACCAGGCTGGGGTACAATGGCGTGATCTTGGCTCACGGCAACCTCCACCTCTTGGGTTCAAGCAATGCTCCTGCCTCAGCCTCCCAAGTAGCTGGGACTACAGGCACATGCTACCACTCCCAGCTAATTTTTGTATTTTTAGTAGAGACAGGGTTTCACCATGTTGGCCAGAATGGTCTTGATATCTTGACCTCATGATCTGCCCACCTCGGCCTCCCAAAGTGTTAGGATTACAGGCGTGAGCCACCGCTCCCGGCCCCTACTTTTTTTCTATCAGAATAGGGATTAGAAAACTATGGCCCACAGGTCAAATCCAGCCACAGCCTCTTTTTGTGAATAAAGTTTTATTGGCACATAGCCACACCCGTTCATTTGCATATTGCCTATGGCTGCTTTTCTAGGACATGGGCACAGCTGAGTAGTTGAGGTAAAGAAACCAAAAAAATGTATCACCCAGCCCAGTGTCGTAAAAGAGGAAGACAGAGAAATGGAGAGTGTTAGTAAAATGCTCTCAGCAAAAGGAAAGGTGTGTGTGTTTGTAGTGTATAGCTCTGTGTGTGTGTGTGTGTGTGTGTGTGTGTGTGTCTGTCTGTCAGTCAGTGATGTTTTTGCTAAAGTCAGCTGCTCTGCCTTGGAACAGCAGCCCAGGATGAAGGCTATCAAGATGCCCCACATCCCAGAACCGAGGCGTTGCCTTGGAACCGCTGCCTCATGCCTCCCACACTTGTCACTGTTGTCCCACAGTTGATTCTGTACAGAAGAAAGCCTCAACATCTGTGGGACAAGTGCTTACCCTTCTTTCCTACAGCAAGTTGTGAATATAGGGGTCTGGGAGGCTGGAATCGGGTTGGTGGGGTGAGGCCAGCCAGCCGCCCTGCAGAGTAGAAAATATGTGTCCTTGTCAGCAAGTACCAGGCTCCTATCCAGAATACGGCAATCTGGAAGATTTCTTGTAGGAAGTTAGGAACTGTATTTTCTAAACCCAGACCCAGGCCACATGATGAGTAGAAGATGCTTCTGGTGATGACAGCAGGGGATGCGTGCTGTGTGTGTGGCAGCCCAGCCTTCTTTTCCGAGGGCTGCCTGTCTGCTTGTGGTACATTTTGAACCTGCTTTGGACATGGACTTACCCACTTGAAGCCTGGACCTTTGGTCATATAATGGTTGTTGAGTCCTCCTGAAATTCTGGAGCTGGGGATGGAGGGATGGGTGGATGGGACATGCTAGGAGTTCTCAGTACAGAGAGGACAGGGGCATGGTGAGGTTGAGATCAGTGTGTAGGAACTGAGGGTGCTCACTGTGGGTATTACCGGAGTCGGGGGTGGGGAGGGAGGCCCAGTCTAGCCTTTAGGGGTATATTTGCGTAGCTGGACTGTCTGTAGGTTTCTTTGTGAGTTTGGTGGAGACCGGGGTGGTGGCAGCAGGCCTGAGCTGAGAGTGTATAGACTCGGGTTCTGGTCATAGGGCTGTCACCACCTGGCTGCAGAACCCTGGGGTGGCTTCCTAAAAGCAAGAGACCTGTGTGAGTCACAGACTGTCTACCCAGGAGGCCAGAGAACGTGTGATGTCATGTCACAGTGGTCATCTTTATGTCCTGTAGCCCTGGGATGAAAAAGGTGGCAGAGAGTGAGGCACAGAGAAAAATCTGCCCCATGGACCCACAGGGTAGAGAAGTGTGTGGAGAGGGCCGGTGGGGTCGGGGAGAGCCCCTGCAAGCTCCCCAACATGATGGAAGCCAGGGTTGGGCCGGGAAATGCTGGATGGTGCGTTCCAGAGGGGTCCATGTGGTCGCCTCCTTTGGACACATCCTCTTATTCCTTCACCTTTTATTTCTGTCCCACTTTTTATTTGGTTCCCCTGTGTTCCACTGTTTCTTGGAGATTGTGGTCCACTGTCCCCAAGGCACAGGAAAACCAAGGAGGATTTGGGGAATTTAAGGAAGCCCCTGGGTCATTTTGCTGTCGACCAGAACTACGTTCAGCTCCCACAGAACTGCAGACCTCCGGGTCTAACGGTAAAGGCCCCAAGGCCCCAAGGGTGGAGGCACGCCCCAACCCTGCTTTCCTCTCCTGGGGGGTGCTCCATGTAGCCAGGAGCCTTTGTGATATTTATATCCCTCTCCTTTTAAAAACTATTTTTAATTCTCTATGGTATGACATAATTAAAAGCAGTGTTCTGAGCCCTTCTAGCTGAGAACTGGGGCGGCGGGTGGGGAGGGGGCTCGGAGGTGACCTGCCAGTCTGGTGGTGGAGGAACCTGAACCCTCAGATGGCACTGCTCACGTGCCCCTTCCCTCGCCTCCCGTGTCCCATCAGTCCTGGCCCATCTGGACCTCTCCATACTTGCCTCCTTTGCACACATCCTCCTTGTTAGTTGCCAGGACCACTGTCTACCTGCCTCCAGCACCGCTTTTTATTTGGTTCCCATGTGTTCCACTGTTTCTTGGAGATTGTGGTCCACTGTCCCCAAGGCCTGCTCCGGGCCTGCAGCCCGATGATGTTTCTCACACCCCGTCCATCTCTCTGTGAGGCTTCTTTGTCCTTGGGAAGAAGCACTGCTGGGTGCTCTGCCCCCGCCGCCCCCACCCCCACACACCGCCTGCCCTTCCTTGAAGGAACTGGGCCACAGCTACACTCAGGTGTCTTCTGGTTTTGCCCACAGGCCACGCCATTTCCCCCTTGCAATGCCTTTGTCTACACAGTCCCTTCTGCAGAGAATGACTGTGACTGTGCCCAGGACATCCTTGGACCCTGTCTGTGCCCTCCTGGGCAGAACTCACAGCCCTGGGGTCTGGCCCTTCTGAGCCCCCACAGATGCCTTCTGAGTCCACTCAAGGATCTAAGTGGACCCCTGAGTGGAGCGAATGCATCTTTGTCCTTCCAGCCCTGAACACGGAGCAGGTCTTCAGAACCGGTGTAGGCTAGACAATGCCTCCGCTGGAAGATGTCCACATCCTAATCCCCAAAATTGGTGAATATGTTCTCTTCCTTGGTAAAAGGGACTTGGCACATGTGATTAAGTGAGGGATCTTGAGATAAGGAGATAATCTGGGATTATCCAAGTGGACCCAACTAATCACAAGCCTCCTTATAAGAAGGAAGCAGGAGGGTCGGAGAGAGAGGGGGAGAGGAGCTGTGATAATGGAAGCAGAGTTGAGAGTGGTGGGCTGCGGGATGGGGTCAGGCTAAGGGAACGCAGGGGCCTGTGTTAGGCGATGTTTGCATTGCTCTAAAGAAATACCTGAGGCTGGGTAATTTAGAAGAAAAGAAGTTTAATTGGCTTGTAATTCTGCACTCTGTTCAGGAAGTGTGGTGCCGGCATCTGCTTCTGGGAGGCCTCAGAAAGCTTCCAATCACAGTGGAAGGGAATGCGAGCCAGTGCAGGGTGCACCTCCAACACTGGGGATCACATTTCAATATAAGATTTGGAGGGGACACACACCCAAACCATATCAGGCCTCTACAAGCCAGAAAAGGGAAGACCCAGATTCCACTTAGAATCTCCAGAAGGAGCACAGCCTTGTCCTTAACCTTGGTTTTAGCCAGTAACACCCATACAGACTTCTGACCTTCAGAACTAGAAGAGAATATATTTGTGCTGTTTTCAGCCACTAAGTGTGTGGTAATCTGTCCCAGCAGCCATGAGAATCTCATATGCAAATGAATAATAAATGCTCATCAAGCCTTCTCCACCTCCGTAGAAGAGACACACTGGGGAGATATTTGCACAGCTGGACTGCCCTGTAGGTTTCTCTGTGAGTTTGGTGGAGACCAGGGTGGGGCAGCAAGCTTTAGCTGAGCGTGCACAGACCAGGGCTGTGGTCACAGGGCTGCCACCACCTGGCTGGAGAACTCACAGGCTTCCTGGCAAAGGGCAGGAGTGGGCTTCAGAGGAAGGGAGAGGCTGGCGTGAGCCAACAGACTCTTTACCTAGGAGGCCAGAGAAGTTGCTGGCGTCATGTCATGGTGATCTTATCTGTGCCCTGTGGCCCTGGGATGAAGAGGGTAGTATCATAGTGTCCTCTGGCTACATACCCTGCTGTGTGGATTCTGGGACTGAACATGTTCCGGCAGCAATAACAGCTCTGTTCTAATCCTTGTATTCTTCTGGAGTGGAGATGCATGAACCCTGGAAATGCAGCTACCCTAGAGCAAGCCGAGTCCTGGTTGTGTTGGGAAAACAACCTTCCACTTGATAAGAAATATCACAGTTTGTTTAGAAAACAAGAGAACATCATTAAAATATGGTGTTTTAATGACAATCATTAATATAACTAAAAGTTGTAGACAGTTTCCAACTTTGGGTAATATTCCATCACATATTGAAAGTCCCAGGCTAGACATGCAAATTACAAGGGACCTCAATTGCCGAAGAATGGAAAAAGTCCCAATCCTGCCTCACTGTTTCAGTGCTGTCGAATGATGTCATGCTGTGTTTCCGACCTCCCTAGCCTCCCCCATGGGGTTGGCCCCACAGTCTTGGGGCCCCAGTTCCCTTGATGTCTCCTTTGTAGGTTTATCAAACCAGTAATGATCATGGATAACCACACTTCCCTTTTTGTTTTCTGTTTCTACTTATTTTTATAAAACAAGGATGAAATGCAACTAAACATTCCAGTAGTGTTCCAGATACATGGCCGTGTGGCTGAAAAAGGCCCCCATGCGTGAGCACGGCTTCTTCCTTGTCAGGCCATGTTGGAGGAGTTGCAGCCTGCGTTACAGAAGACAGCCTGCAGTATTGTTGTTGTTGCAATATGTATAATATACAGTACAGATTGTATAAAAATCAATTAAGTCACCCGGGCACTGTGGCTCATGCCTGTCATCCCAACAATTTGGGAGGCCAAGGTGGGTGAATCATGAGGTCCAGAGATCGAGACCATCCTGGCCTACGTGGTGAGACCCCATCTCTACTAAAAATACAAAAACTAGCTGGGAGTGGTGGCGCGCACCTGTAGTTCCAGCTACTCAGGAGGCTGAGGCAGGAGAATTGCTTGAACCCGGGAGGTGGAGGTTGCGGTGAGCTGAGATCACACCACTGTACTCTAGCCTGTAGACAGAGCGAGACTCAATCTCAAAAAAAAAAAAAAAAAATCAATTACTTCAGGGACTGTCTTTATTGGTTCTAGGGTACTGATGTGATCATGGGGAGTGTGTGCAGGGAGGGGGTTGGTAGGCAGAGAGATGACTGCAGTGCAGGACCCTGTGCCAAGTCTTTGGAAGAACCCTGATGGTGGGCATTATTATTAGCTCGAGAACTAAGGCTGAGTGACATTGTCACAAGTTCCAAGCCATTGAGCTAAGAAGTGGCAGAACCAGGAATCAGAGGTCAATCTGGGAGAATGAAGTCAGTCAGGGACCGGGTAGTAAGATGGGATTTGAATTTGGGGACATGGAGAGAGACTGTCCAGCAGTAGATCAAGGACCAGGTGGTGCTGGAGAGGGCAACTGACTTGGAACCCAGAAAGAAAACTGGACCCTGGCTAAAGGGTGTTGGGCAAGAGGTCAGCCAGCCTTGCTGTTGAGCCTTATCAGAGTCGGTTCAGTGACCCAGCTGGCTCTGTTTAGAGTTATCTATGCACCAGATTTCTTGAACTAACAAAGGCTGACTTATTGACTGAAGATTCCTGCCTGGTCATTTTCAGGGGCAGGTCTCAAAAGAGTGGGGATAGGGATCCCATCCGAAGAAATTGAGGAGATGGAATTCTCATAACCTTGAATGATGGCAGAAGTGAGCAGAGGCAGCCGTGGGAACCACCCTCAGGTCCCCACATTGAGTTATGGTGTTGACAGATGATAAAGCAGAGCCGTCTCCATTGTGTCATTTAACGCTGATGTAACCCTCTGGGGTCCCTACAGATGCAGAATTCAAGGGCACAGGGGCTCAGTGGCTTTGCCCTGTTCTCAGCAAGTGAGCAGTGGACGTGAGGTTTCACCACACACTCTGGTGTCTCCAGGGACTTGCTGCAGTCCCCTAGAGTCACCAGCGGCTTCCTGGAGGCTGGTCTACAAAGACTGCTTACTCTCCTTTCACGTACACAAGTGTGGAGCTCTCTCTTGGAAAGCTGGCCAGGCCTTTGAGCTTAACACTGATCTAAAACAAACTAAACGTGTTACCTCCCAATTTAAGGCCAAGGGACTTGGGCTCCGAGAGCAGGAGGTTGCCCCGGGCAATGGCCTGTATTGAGTTCCCAGGAGCACCATGGGCAGGGGCCATGAAGTAGCATGTGACAGCTGACCTGTAGGGGAAAGAGATGTCGCAATGCCATCAGGTCAGTGATGGGCTGCAGAGTGGGTGAGGAAAGTAAGAGGGACAGCAGGACGTGCTGGAGTCATAGGCCGAGGCTGTGTGGGGTAGGCACTTCTCCACTTGGATTTGTTGTTAGTGATGGCTTGTTTACTGTGGGTTGCCCGGGTAGACCAGTAACCCTATTGGGTCAGGCGCTGGAGTATGCCCTGGCCACCATTATGACCCAGGCTTAGAGAGTGCTCAGTTTACACTGTTGAATGGATGAACGTGGAATCGAAGGGAGAGTGTGGATGCTGGGTTTGGCAGAGCTGGGTTTGAGCCTGTTTTTAGTATTGACCAGCTGTGGGTAGCTGTGAGCCCTACCATGTCTTTTTGGTGGAAAGGGGTGATAACCTCAACTTCTCCTGGTGGTTAGAACATTCAGTGAGGTCGCACGCCTTCATCAATGCCTGTTTTCCCCATTCCCTTGCCTTTTCTTTAACGTTTGTATGGAAAACAGTGACATCCAGGCCCCTTTTCCTAGAGGATGGCTTGTATTTTTTTTTAAGCTGATTTTAGTATTTTCTTCCATGTCTCTAAATCACATGCATGTATTTCTTCATCTTGGTGTTTGGGTTCTAGGCTCCGGTTTCTTACTAGAAACCGGTAGAAGGTGAAGATGTGGGACTCTTCTTTGCTTCCTTTAACCTCAAATCTGCCCCCCTCTCAATTTCCCAATATGTTTTCATCATGATTTTGGTAAGATCAGTAATTGGGGTTTACACTGTCACTAGTAGGTCAGTACTCTTCAGAGCTCAGTTGTGTAGTAAATAGTGGTCACTTTTTCTTACCTGGTCTGCTTTTTGTTTTCTTTGGAATTAAAAATTGCCTGCTGTTGCTGTTAGTGGTGGGGTATGTACTTATTAATTCATCTGAAACTCTGTGTCTGTTCTAGATATCTCCTTAAGTTGTTTGGATGCATCAGGGAAAGTGTCTCAGTTCTCTCTTCTTCTTCTTTTTTTTTTTTTTGATGGAGTCTCGCTCTGTCACACAGTCTGGAGTGCAGTGGTGTGATCTCGGCTCATTGCAACCTTTGCCTCCTGGGTTCAAGTGATTCCCCTGCCTCACCTCCACTTCCCAAGTAGCTGGGATTACAGGCATGCACCACCATACCCAGCTAATTTTTTTGTATTTTTAGTAGAGCAGGGGTTTCACCATTAGGCCAGGCTGGTCTCGAACTCCTGACCTCAAGTAATCCACCCACCTCGGCTTCCCAAAGTGCTGGAATTACAAGTATGAGCCACCACACCTGGCCAGTTCTCTCTTCTTGAGCAAGGCTGGGGCTCTGACCTGCTTCAGTCTGAACTTGTGCTGCCCTCTGTACTTTGGGCACAGCTGTCACCTGGACTGCCTGTCACTGTCACCTGCGGTCCTCCTCACTTCTCTCCTGGGTCAGATATCCTGCTTCCTGCCTTCCTCTGACACCTTCATCCCTTGAATACAGCGGCACATCCTCCCTGAGAGAGACTGGGTGGTAGATTTTCTGAGAATCTGCATATGGGGAAATGAACATACTCTCTAATTCTTGATGGCTGCATTAGCTGGGCATCAAACTCCGGGTTGGAAATAATTTTCTTTCAGCGTGTTGAAATGTTCCTTGCTCCATTGTCTGCCTGCTTCTAGGTGGCTATTAAGAAGGGTGAAGCCATCTCTGACCCTCTGTGTGAAGCCTGCTTCATGCTCTCTGGAAGCTCACAGGAGCCTTGGTTTGTCCCCAGCATCCTGAGACTTCAAGGTGACCTGCCTTCGTGCTGGTCTCTTTTCATCCATCATGCTGTGCCCTTAGTGAGACCTTTCTATCTGGAAACTATCCTTCAGTCTGGGAAGTTTTCTTGGACGATCCATTATGATTTCCGCTCTGTGGTTTTCTGACCTTCTAGAACTCCACTTATTTGGATATCAGTCCTCATGGGCTGATCCTCCAATTCTCTTATCTTTTCTATTTTTTAATCTTTTTTGCTTTTTGTTTTGCTTTCTGGGAGATTCCATCAATTTTACATTTCGTATCTTAACCTGTCACATTTGTAATTTGTGAGAACTCTCATTCTTTAGAGAAGCCTCTTGTTCACGACAGTATCTTCTCTTACTCGCTGTAGATGGTAACGATGGACAGGGCTGGGGCGGAGCTTGGAGAGGGCTGGGCGGAGCTTGGAGAGGGCTGGGCGGAGCTTGGAGAGGGCTGGGGCAGAGCTTGGAGAGGTGGCTCACACAGCGCTCAATGTCATGCAGCTACATCGCTAGTTGGGAATCCTGTCTCTGCCACTTACTAGCTTTATGATTTTGGGCAAGTTTTTTAACCTCTCTCTTCTTCAAAGGCCTCATCTGTGCAGTGGGAAAAATAATACTGATGTCTGCTTTGGGGGCTGTGCTAATTGCATGAGTTACTAGACGTGAAGGACTTAGAGCAGGCCAGGCGCACACTGGATGTGATGGACGTGTGCCCTCCTTCTCTCTGCACAGCTATGTCTTGGCTTCGCTTGATCTGAAGCTTTCGTGTTAGAGGTTTCTTTCTTTAACTACCTTGTAGTCCTTGGTTGCTTTCTCACATTTAAGAGTTGGAGACTAATAAGCATTCTGTAGGTCCTGAGCACGTGGGTGGCCTTCCTGGCTGGACTGTTTCATGGGGACCCACTGGACTGTTTCATGGGGACCCCCATGCCAGTATCTTTAGATCTTTCCTCCTGGGCTGCCTGGACTCCCCACGGAAGGGTCTTACAGTCTCCTGTCTGGAGGGTCAAGGCCAGGCTGCTGGGGGTGAGGAGTGGGGGGTTTGGGAGCTGCAAGAAGGAAGTGAGTTTGAGGGGATTGGTCCTCTCTATGTAGCGTGTGTAAAATCACTTAATCTGCCTGTTTTCGGCACAACTTGCATTGAGATCTTCTTAGTATTTGTTTAACCTCTTTAGAGAATAAACTTCCAGTCCTGTGCCTGATGGAGGAGGGACAGTCACCCAGCTGGGAGACATGGGGGAGTGGATGCATGGATCCAGCTGGTTCTTTCATCTCATCCTCTTAGTGTGTCCCTGAACTTTAACCCCATTTCCAGAGATACTGCCACCACTAATTCCTGACCCTTTGGGACTTCTGGGTTATAAATTGGCTTGGTTTTCATCTTTCCTTGCTGTCACTGAGGATGCACATTGTTTTTTCTTTTAAGACGGTCTCTCTTTGGTCACCCAGGCTGGAGTGCAGTGGCGCCATCACAGCTCACTGCAGCCTTGGACTCCTGGGCTCAATCAGACCTCCTGCCTTAGTCTCCCAAGTAGCTAGGATGACATGCACGCACCAGCACGCCTAATTTTGTTTATTTTTTGTAGAGACAGAGTCTCACTATGTTGCCCAGGTTGGTCTCAAACTCCTGAGCTCAAGTGATCCTCCCACCTTGGACTCCCAACGTGCTGACATTACAGGTGTGAGCCACCATGACTGGCTGAAGATGTAGATTTCTTTGAGTTTGCCAAATTTGTGACCACTGGTCCTTCTTGCTACCTGCTAGAATTGTGTTGCTGCCTCCCCTTCTTCTGTTCTTGCCATTTTTGAATGTTTATTATCTGAATACATAATGCATACGTCAAACAAAATCCCTTTCCTCTAGGTTTCAATAAAGTCAGGAGATGGACTGAAATTAGAAGCCCAGCTGGGTCCGTCCTTGTCTCTGAGAAATCTCTCTCTTTCTTTCCAAGTGTCTCAGAACAGCCAGATAGGAGGCTGGCACATGGGTGCTGCCATCATCCTAGCTTTGGAGATTCCAAGTCTGCTGATGCCCGCTGGCTGCATTCATTCCATTTTGACCATTTTCCAGGCTGCTGCTGAATACTGGTTACCAGGAGAAATCGGGGGGATTGCAGAGGAGGCATTGGTCACACCTAATGGCTATTTTCTCAGCTGCACACTTTGGTTCATCCGTGGCATGAGGTTTGGGGGCCCATATGGGGTGCAGCTGCAAAGGCGGGGGACGTTCCCTAATGAACTCCTCACCAAGGTCCTCCCAGGCCTCTAATCGCCCATCGGTGGGCTGAAAGCTCTTCCGAGCCTGGCTTGGCAGGGGTGGGTGTGGGGTGAATTTGACACCCTGGTCACCATCGTGCACTTGCTGTGATGGCTGCTGTTTTAAAGTTGTAGCCACTGCGGCACCTGGGGTGCCTTGGCCCCTTGGGAGAGAAAAGCCACACCACTGAGGGAATGAGCTGTTTGCTAGAACATGTGTTGTTTGGTGCTGGAGTCCTGCCTGCTTTCAAAAAACTTCCTCAAGCCCAAAGCCACAGGCTACCTGGGGGAGAACTGGCTGGTGCCAAGTTTTTAGAGTTAAGCTTTTCTTCATGGCAAGATTAAAAGGTATCCTGCTTGAGTCTCTATTCGATACTGACTTGACTTGATCTTCTACATTTTTGAGTGGTTTGGATTACCCGGAACTAGGAGCACTGTGGAGACACTCTTGGAGATTCCAGTAAAGAACAAATCACTACCCGACCTTCCAGCAATGCTGAAATGATACCTTCTTATCCTGCAGCCTGATCTGGTAAACATAGTTGATCAGTAAGAACAAAGCCAGAGAAAGGACAGCCTGCCTGGCGTGGAAAGAGAAGGTGTTTGAAGCCAGACCCAGATTTGAGTTTGAGCTGCTTCACTTTGTAGCTGCAGAGCTTTAGCCAGATTGTAGGGTCCTGGGTGCGTTGGTCTCTCCTGTCTACAGCGTGACCTGAGCAGGTCGCGCCTTCCCAGGTTGTCTGGCGGACTCAGTGAAGTCATGAGTCTTAAAAATGACCAATACTAGTAACGGCCTTTCTCAATCAACTTCTGTTTTTTTTTTCTCCTGTATTTAAAGTAAAAGAGGAATGTTTTTGCTTTGATGGTTAAGCTCATTAATATCTCATTAATTGTTTTAAAATATTACCTAAATGTTGAAATGATAACACTTTGGATATAGTAGGTTAAAAATATATATATATTTTAAAAATCAATTTCCTCTGTTTCTTTTTTTTTTTTTTTTTTGAGATGGGGTTTCGCTCTTGTTACCCAGGCTGGAGTGCAATGGCGCGATCTCGGCTCACCGCAACCTCCGCCTCCTGGGTTCAGGCAATTCTCCTGCCTCAGCCTCCTGAGTAGCTGGGATTACAGGCACGTGCCACCGTGCCCAGCTGATTTTTTGTATTTTGAGTAGAGATGGGGTTTCACCATGTTGACCAGGATGGTCTCCATCTCTTGACCTCGTGATCCACCTGCCTCGGCCTCCCAAAGTGCTGTGATTACAGGCGTGAGCCACCGTGCCTGGCCAATTTCCTCTGTTTCTTTTGACTTTCTCTAACAGGGCTCCTGGAAAACGTAACATTATACATGTGGCTCATGTTATATTTCAATTCATCAGAACCAGGTCTAGGTTAACCCCTTCCTCCCTCCCTCCCTCTCTCCTTCCTTGTTTTCTTCCTTCCTTCCTCTTTCTTTCTTTCTCTCTTTTTTTTTTCTCTTAGATGAAGTCTCACTCTGTTGCCAAGCTAGGATGCAGTGGTACGATCCTGGCTCACTGCAACCTCTGCCTTCCAGGTTTAAGCAATTCTCTTGCCTCAGCCTCACCATGCACCACTATTTTTTTGGGGGGGGGTATTTTTAGTAGAAACAGGGTTTCACCATGTTGGCCAGGCTGGTCTCAAACTCCTAACCTCAAGTGATCCACCTGCCTTCTTTCTTTCTTTTCTTGAGATGAGGTCTTGCTCTGTTGCCCAGGCTAGAGTTCAGTGACATGGCCATAGCTCACTGTTACAGTGGCCCAACTGAGTGAGGTGAATGGATTGGTCACTTGGTCAGTCTGTTGGGGTTGTGCTGGGGCACATCAAATTTGGTGTCTGTACTCAGGAACCATGTTATGGAGACCACACAGCAGCAGTTGACAAGCACTAAGTGAATTGTCTGGTTAGAGGCCTGGATTTTTTTTTTTTTTTTTTTTTTTGAGACAGAGTCTTGCTCTGTCAGCAGGCTGGAGGGCAGTGATGTGATCTTGGCTTACTGCAACCTCCACCTCCCGGGTTCAAGTGATGCTCCTGCCTCAGCCTCCTGAGTAGCTGGCACTATAGGCTCATGCTACCACACCCAGCTAATTTTTGTATTTTTAGTAGATACAGGGTTTCACCATGTTGGCCAGGATGGTCTCAATCTCTTGACTTTGTGATCTGCCCACCTCAGCCTCCCAAAGTTCTGGGATTACAGGCGTGAGCTGCCGTGCTTGGCTGAGGCCTGGAATTTTCTGGAGATGGGAGAGATTATTGGGGTTGAGTGATCCAGGAAAGTTTCCTATAGAAGGACCTTGTGTTGGGTGGAGCCTCAAGTAGGTGGGGCGTGGAGGGGATGGCGTCCAGGTGAGTGAGGAGATTGGTATGAGCCAGCATGCAAGACTGGGAATGTGCTGGGTGTTGAAGAAGGTGACTGGTCCATCCTGGTGGACAGGGGACCCGGGGATGGGGCAGTAGGGTCCTTATTAATAATGAGGTGACCTTTTGGACTCATTTCACCCTGCAGCCATTTCACCCTGTGGACATGGCGTAGGCCGGCCTGAGGCCAGCATCCCTCAAGGCGTGAGTGTGGGGTGGCTACTCTTGGCTCTTGGAGCAAGATGGTCGCCTGTGAATGGGACGTACCACACATGGCAGGAGGTTTTAACAGCCTTGATTGAGCCCACAAGATGCCAGTCATGCGGCAGTCAAAATTCCCCCCAGCATTTCCACCTGGGAGTGCTGCTGCCCATTTGAGAACTGGTAGGGTAATATGCAAATGAAGGGGAGCTGTGTTTCTGCAAAGAGCTGTCCCCACTCTCGGACACACAGGAGTTATGGGAACTACATGTGCCCTCGCTCAAAAGACTCTTTGATGTGAAACTTCAGCTTTGGGGCCCTTGGAAAATCAATAGTTGATGTAATAGCTGTTCTGTGAATTGTGTCCATTATAACCAGATACTCTCCAGTTGTGGGAAGAATCCAACAAAATGAAACAATGGTGCATGACCCTTTTGGAAAGTTACTTCATGGAAAATTACTTAATGCATCAGGTGTAGAACTTTCCAAAATGTTGCCAGTTTTTAAGTCAAACCAACCAGATCCCTTCTGATTCCTGAGTTAACGTCATGCAACAGCACTTCCTATAAATATTTACTGAGCGTCTGCTTAGTTCCAGGTCCCAGGCATATCTCAGGGATACAAGGTGTGGAAAACAGACCTAGTCTCTGCTCCATGGCAGGGAGTCAGTCCCCACGGTCTCATTGGGATATAGTGACGGCCGTGATGGTGGACTACAGGGAGAGTATCTAACAGGGGGATCCTGCATTATATGCCTTGGAAGTCTGTTCATAGAAGGTGGTATTTTAAGTTGAAATGGGAAGAATAAATGGGAGTTAGCCATATGGGAGGGGAGGAATGTTCTGTGCAGAGGGGACAATTCGCCCAGAAGCCAAGGTGGGCTGCAGCATGTCCCATGGACACGCTCAAGTGCCCTGAGCTAACAGAGTTTCCATTGGAGGTCTCCTTTGATCTGGAGTCCCAAATACACAGAGCCCTTGTGCCCTGCTGGGTGAAGATGGTTACATCTTTGCAGTTGGAGGCAGGTTCTGGATTCTTCCATTCAGTGAAGCAGTGGACTGGGGTGTTATCAGAGAGTCCAAAAAGTCTGCGATTCGCTTCCTTGAAAACAGACTCAGCTCCAAAGAGGCTCTGCAGGTTGGCTCTGACACTGGCTCACGGAGTTTGGGTGACTTTTGTTTTACTCCTCTATGTGCTTTGGGGTGTGCACTGGGACTCTGGCACCCCGTGGTTGTGCCTTCTACTGTCTCCATGACCATCTCTCCCATTTCTTTTTCCTGTCTCCGTCTTTGCTCCCCTGCCATCTGGTGGGCAGATCTGCCTGGTCTGGGACAGGGCATCATTTTTCTGGGTTGGGGATGATTAAAATGCTAAAAAAGGTGATGGCAACACGTTCACTACCTGTACCATCATCATCATCATCATCATCATCATCATGTTAGCATTTATTGAACATCTACCATGTGCCAGGACCCCTGTTGGGTATTTCATAATTTATTTCTCATAACTATATGGATAAGGGAATTAAGTACACTTTTCAGATGGGAAATTGAAGCTCAGAGAGGCCACGTACAAAGTCCACAGGTGCACAGCTGGTTAGTTTAGTGGCAGGGTCAGAATGTGGCCTTAGATCTTTCTCACTCTTCTACCTGTGCTCTTTACACTAAGCCACACCAGCCCGCCACAGAAATGGAGTTTGGCTCTGTGAACGACAAGCATGTGGCTCCTTGTGCAGTCCTCCATTTCAACCTCAGTTTCTACTATGTGAATGGAGGCATTAGACCTCCGCTGTCCACAGTGGCAGGAACCCGTCTCTTGCGGCTGTGGAGGAACGCTGTTCATTCAGATTGAGATGTGCCGTGAGTGTGAAACATACATGAAATTTGAAGACTTCATTTGAAGCAAGAATGCAAAACATCTCAATAACTGTTTTAAAATATTACCTAAATGTTGAAATGATAATGCTTTGGATATAGTAGGTTAAATGAAATACATTGTTAAAATCGATTTCCAAATTTTTTTGACTTACTATAAAGTTTGAGGGCTACTCAAACTCCTGGGCTCAGGCAATGCTTCCATATCAGCCTCCCTGGTCACTGGGATTACAGGTGCAAGTCCTCAAACCCAGCATATAATTTCTAGGAAAGCTTTTAAATTCTCATGCTTAGGGTTCTCTTCTTCTTCAATCTTGTAGTGTGTTTGAGCTCTTAACTTTTTTTCTGAATTACTTGCCCCATTGTATCCCTGACGCTCTGCAGTGGAACTCCTACCCTTGGCTGATGCTTGACTCCATTGGAGGAAAGAAACTCACTTGTTCTAATCTCACCTGCCACCCTGGATAAGGTATTTCACCTTTCAGTCTCGGATGCACCAGGTATAAAATGAGGGTAGACAACCCCCTCCTCATGACATTATTAAGTTAACTGGGTGTGGGTCACGTGCAGTGGCTCACACCTGTAATCCCAGCAATTTGGGAGTCTGAGGTGGGTGGATCACCTGAGGTCAGGAGTTTAAGACCAGCCTGGCCAACATGGTGAAACCCTGTCTCTATTAAAAATACAAAAATTAGCTGGGTATGGTGGTGAGTGCCTGTAATCCCAGCTACTCGGGAGGCTGAGGTGAGAGAATCACTTGAACCTGGGAGGCAGAAGTTGTGGTGAGCTGAGATTGTGCCACTGCACTCTAGCCCAGCAACAAGAGTGAAACTCCATCTCAAAAAAAAAAAAAAAAAAAAAAAAATAGATACCAGGGTGTTCATAGAGCCTGAACTACATGCCAAGACCCCCGTTGGGTATTTCATATTTAGTTCTCACAGCAACTGTGTGAACAGGGAATGAGCTCCACTTTTCAGATGGAGCTGGTAGGAACTCTGTACACACTCTCTCCCCTGTTCCGCATTCTGTAGCTGACATGGGGCACCCTCATGACAGTTGGCAATTGTTTCTGGCATCTGCCATTGGTGATGTTCATCTCTTAGCAAAGTCCCTTAGTGGTGACATGCTGCAGAGTCACATCAGCTGCTCCCTTGATCCTGCTGGCACCAGGTCAGATGGGGTGGGAGTGCCATTTTGTCCTGTGCCCTAGAGGCAGGGATGGAGTTGGAGGAAGGTAGTGGGTTGGAGGCCTTGATTTGCCTTGTACACCTGGTTCAGGGAAATCAGAAGCCTCTGGGCAGATGGATGAAGTATTTGCCTAGAATCTGCTCCCTGGTGGCCATAGATACCCCACAGGCCTGTCTCTTTGGGCCTCAAGTAAGCTCAGATCTAGGAACTCTGAGGTTGAAGAGCTGAAATGGTGATGGGGGTGCTGGTGGGAGCAGTTGCAGAAGAGAGGGAAAAGAAAGAAGGGGGCTGCTGCCCTTATAGGGTGCTCTGTCTCCGAACAGATCCCCCACAGGTGGCAGATCCCATGGGAAGCCAACTGTGGGCTGGAGGGCGTGTCCCTGACCTCCCAGGCCAGTCTCCTCTTCTGCTGTTGCTAGAAACTGGTGCCTCTGATGCGCCCGTATTAGTCGTGCTCGTAAAACCCTTGGCTGGGCACGGGTGTGATCGCAGGAGGGTTATCCACTTGGTTAATCATCTGTGGTGGCTACTGTTTCTGTTTTACGTGGTTATAAAAGTCACATCACCAAATTTTGGGGCCACTACCCCAGCACAGCTGCCGCTGGCACTCTTGTGGCATCCCTCCTGACCTGTCTCCATTTGAGCACGCAGTTTTGGCACTTGTGTTTCTGATCTTCTCCCATCTGAGTCCTACTCTTTATTTGCCCTTACCAGATAGTGTCTTATCAGTGCCTTCTTCCATGTTGTTAGGAGGGCCCTCCCTGGGCTGCGTGAGGCCCCTGGTCTCCTTGGCATTGCATCTCAGCTCTTGTCACTTCTTGTCACACTGCAGTGGCTCCCTTACCGGGTGTGAGCCCTTTGGGGACAGGATGTGGTCTCAGCCACCTCTGGGAGCCTAGCCCAGAGCTAGCCCAGTGGTGCCCATGGAGTGGCCACACCATGCCCCACTGAGCATCTGGGCTGCCTCCATGGTGGGAGATGGGAGGCTGCTTTCCAATCAGAGCTGCCTGATTGAGCATCTCGCTCCATAGAGGCATCTCTCTGTCAGGGTGAAATTTCCTCAGGATAGGTTCCTAGCAAAACAATGACGAGGTCAAACGTTTTATTGCCCTTGGCCAACATGTGTACTTGACTGCCATTCTGTTTCTTTCAGGGCATAGGTTTCTGTGTCCTCCCCAATCAAACTCCTGTCACTTGGCAGTTAACACAGAAAAACAGAAGAACTATTGAGCCAGTTCTAATGGAAGGCAAGAATGAACATGAAGAGGGACAGTAACCAAAGGCTGGGCAGCGGAGGGAGAGGGTCAGCAGAAAAAATCCAAGGGGAAGCTGGTGGCATAGGATGAAGACCACACAGCTTAGCGCCCACAGCCTGGACTCGAATCATGGCTCTGCCTCTTTGTAGCTGGGTCTCATCAAACTTCAGAAGCCCTCTTTGCATCCTGTCATTTACCTTCTATTCCCTAGTGGGGGTGGACAGGTGGCTCTCTCCCCACTTCGCTGTGAGTCTTTGTGGGCAGCGGCCCTGCTCTCACCCTCCTGTGCCTCTAGCACCTGGTGCAGTGCCTGGTAAAGCATGGGCGCTCAGCAAACAGTGGCATGAGTGAATGAACGCCGGAAGCCCTGGTGCATGGCCCATGGGGCTGGGGAGGGCCTGGCTCTGGGGCAGTCTTTTGGCTCCTTCAGAGTGTCTCCCTTCCGTCATGATCCTGGGCACTGAAGAGCCCAGAATGTCCCTCTGGATCCTGGGATTTTGTGTCTGCTCCCTCCTGTCTTGGATGAGTCTTCTTGGGTGGGGAAAGGGCCTGGGGCGAGGGGCACAGGGAGGACCTGCTGGCTCTCATTCCCATTAGAGCACGTGCTAACAGGGCAGACTTCTTGTCTAGTTCAGTCACGGAGGGTTCCTTAATGTCTGGCACATAGAGGGCACTCAATGTATGTAAATGAATAAACAAATGGATGAATAAACATAGAAATGAATGGGTGAGTGAGGGCTGGGAGTACTGGAAGTGGCTTTCTGTGGGACACCAGAGTAACTGGAACCTGGTGGTAACATAGACGCTTTAAAAATATTGCTTCCAAAGATGCCCTGGAGTCAGGAGAACCTAGATGGAGTCACAAATCGGTCACCCTGGCGTGTGCCCTGAGCAGGTGACGGCACATCTCCAAACCCCCTTCTTCCTCTGTAAAACAGGAATGATAGGTGGTACCCTGCACGTTAGGTTCAATATGCCTATTTACATGTAACTGTCTCCATTTCACGGCTGCCTCTGTCTCTTCTGCTGTCTTCCTTAGCAGGTATACCTGTACCTCTTTTTGTAAAATACACTCCTGTTGTAGGTCCTCCTGGTTTATTCTTGGGCCCATATCCAGACCCACGATGAACTTAGCCTGGTAGAAAGCTTCTTTCTTCCTTATAAAAATTGTGTGTTTGCTGGGGCAGTTGCTGGCAAGTGAGGGGTCACATTCCTGTGACTGAGGTTACTGTCTCTTTGTGTGACTGACCCTCCTCTCTTTGGGGTGCCTGGACGAGTGGCTTGTGGCCCCTTGAACAGTATCTCTGGTTCCTTGCACCACTTTGGTCTCCAGGGCTGCTGCTGAGCCAAGAGAAGCATGTGGCTAAAGAGGATGCCCTCTGGGCTTCCCTGGAGAGGCCAGCAGAACGCACCACCCACCTTCCAGCAGATCTGAGTAAGGAGGAGGGAGAGCAGGGGCTCTTCATTGTGTTTTGTGATTCATTGGGATGTAAAATCTGCTGGGGGGAGGGGAAGGGAAGGGAGAGGACTGCAGGCAGGAGCCCGGCTAGAACTGGGTGTCATGGTGGCAGCCAGGTGGGGTGGGGTTGAGCGATGACACCGTGGGAGCTGGAGAGTCGAGAATTCTGTGACTTTCCAGCAGGCCCATCCCAGTGCTGACAGGGCCCTGGAGCATCTGGAGCTCTCGGGCGCTGCTGGGGAAATGCAGAGTGGTACAGCTGCTCCGGAAAGTGTGGCTAGCAGTTTCTTATCAAGTGAGACATATACCACCATACAGCTTCAGGTTTCCTCTAAGGTACTTGCCAAGGGAAATGGAAGCATATCCACACACAAAGCTATATGGGTGGGTGAGCATACATGTGTGTGTGTGTGAGTGTGTGTGTGTGTGTGTGTGTGCGCGCCATATTCATAATAGCCCAAAACTGGGCACAATCCACATGTCCCTGTCGTGGGGAAGGGATCAGCAGATTGTGGCACATCTGAGGAGTGGAATACTGCTCAGGAGAAAGAAGGGAAGAGCTGCTGATGCACACAGCACGGATGAATCTCCAGACCATTCCGCTAAGTGAAAGAAGCCAGGTTCTAAGTGCTCTACAGACTGCATGATTCCGTGTGTATGACGGCTTGGAGAAGGGAAAATTATCAGGGCAAAAAACGGATCTGTGGTTGTCGGGCTAGGAGTCAGGGAAGAGGATTGAGTATACAGTAGGGCACAAAGGAATTGGGGGGGTGATGGTTACATGGCATTTTTTTCTTGTTTGCCAGAACTCACAGAACTGTGCACAGGAAAGGCTGAAATTTACTGTATGTAGATTAGACATCAGTAAATCTGACTTTAAAGAGAGACCACTAGTGAGCTGGGAATCTCCTTATCACAGTTTTTTTATGACATTGGTATGTCTGTTTAAGCAGGGCTGCACAAAAGTGGCCATTTTGATTCTGTGACAGTGATGTGTGTAAGCGCTTTCTAAGTGATTTTTGAAATCCCTTCCTCCTAAAAACCGCAGAAACTCAACTGAGCCCAGACTTCTTTCAAGCCTAGTAAAGTGATAGCTGTAGGGAAAGCCACAGGTAGGATGTTCATGGCAAGCGCTGAGCCCAGAGCCCTTCCTGGGAACACACTAGCCGGCATTCGTTTGCTTTCTCCACCTCCAACAGAAGGTGTTCACTTATCCCTTCTGATAGGAAGATGAGATTCAAGTGCACAGCCCTAAAGTCAGACAGACACAGGGGTGACTTTGAATCAATCTCAGTTAAGTTTGACTATGAATTACGGAAAAGCTTAAACAAACCAAAACGGATTCCTGTTCAAGCTGGTGTACCAGCTGTGCATCAGAATATTTGCAGGTACTCAGGCTCCGTTTAGGTCATTGCATTGCCATCCCACCATGTCGCTCTCGACCTCATGACCCAAAATGGCTGCTAGAGCTCCAGCCATTACATTAATGTTTTAGGCAGCATGATGGAAGGAAGGATGATGAAGAAGGATCAAGGGGCGGATGCTAGCTCTCTGTTAATGGATGTTTCAGGAAACTATCTCATAGCATTTCTGCTGACACTTCATTGGTCAGCACTTAGTCACTGGGTTGCAATTAAATGTACAGGAAACTGGGAAATAAAGCCCGTGGTGCCCACCTGAGAACTAGAGGTTCTGATTCTATGGAGGAAAGGGAGAATGGTTGTTTGGGGTAGGGAAGCCAGCCAACAGTCTATACTACAACTTCCAGTTTTGCTGTGTTTTTACCGAAGGGCTTCTGATCAGTCTTTATAATTAGGTCATAAGGGCTCTGCCCTTGGGAATGGATTAGTGTCATTACTGAGGGAGTGGGCTAGTTATCACAGGAGGAGGTCTCTGATAAAACAGTGAGTTCAGCTCCTTCCTCTCCGTCTGTGTGGTCTCTTGCCCTTTTGCCTTCTGCTGTGGGATGACACAGCACGACGGCCCTCACCAGATCCCACTGCTGTGTTCTTGCACTTCCCAGCCTCTAGAACTGTGAGCTGAAATTCTGTCGAGCATAAATTACCCAGTCTGTGGCATTCTGTCATGACAGCATAAAACAGACTAAGACACGCATTTTCCCCCTGGGACCTCCAGAAGGAATAGTGCCTTGATTTTCGCCCAGTGAGCCTCTTTCAGGCTCTGACCTCCAGAACCATAAGTTTGGGTTGTTTTCAGCCACCATGTTTGTAGTGATTTGTTACAACAACAAGGGAAACCAAGGAAGCTGCTTGTGGTCAGGGGGAGCCTCTCAGAGGAGACAAACAATGAAGAGTAGATGCCATGCAAAGGTTTTGGTGCACAGTACTTTGGACTGAGAAGACAGCAAGTGCAAAGGTCCTGAGGTAGGACTGAACTTGACTTGTTTGTGGGTCACTCATCTGTCATTGGCCAGCTGTCGTTTTTTTTTTTTGAGATGGAGTTTTGCTCTTGTTGCCCAGGCTGGAGTGCAATGACATGATCTCGGCTCACTGCAACCTTCGCCTCCCAGGTTCAAGCAATTCTCCTGGCCAGCTGTCACTTTAAATGGCCTGGTAGTTTGGTCAACATGAGAACACTGCACTTCGTCCCAATGAGCCTCTCCCACCCCTTTGTTTTTGCTCAAAGTGCTCTTTCAGCCCAGAAAATGGCACATTCAAAAAGAGCTAGTCCAGCATCCCTTCTTCTGAGAGTCCTCTCCTGACACCACCCCTGGGCAGACCGACAGGGTTTCTTCTTGCGGTTCTCAGATCTTACATACGTATCCCATGTGCATCAGCCACTTGTTCATACAGCACATACACTGCCTCTGCTGGCTGTCACCCCAGGAAAAGCCTGTGTCCTACTTGCCTCTGTTCTTACCACCTGGCACACAGGAGGCAAAATGTTTGTTGAGTGAATGATAGCTCTGGTGTCACAACCAATGGCTCTGAAGTCTCCGGCTTATTCTTTCCAGTAGCCACCCTCTTTGATTAGACTGAACTAACCGGCTTGTGAGTGTCGCCTGAACACATTTGCCCCAGGAGCAATGGCCCCCACCCTGTAATCATGACTAAAATTGCATCGAGCGTATTGCAGGTCTGCAGTAGGCAGGAGCCCCGTAGGAAACTCAGAGGGGTGAGTCCAGAGGATTTGATGCCAGGGCCGTTTGCAGAGGTGGGGCAGGAAAAGGGCACCAGCAAGGGCTGGGGCAGCACCCAGTGGCTCCCAGCAGCAGGGAGCTGTTACCACTGCCAGGCCTGACGGGCAAGAAAAGGGGGCTAAGTTATAGGAGCCCCACGAAGCTGCCGCTTGGTGACGGGTGCTCTGGCTGGAGTTGGGATCCCAGGTGGGGGAATGCAGCCCTTGGCTAGGCTCACGCCTGTAATCCCAGCACTTTCGGAAACCAAGGCGGGAAGATCACCTGAGGTTGGGAGTTTGAGACCAGCCTGACCAACATGGAGAAACCCTATCTCTACTAAAAATACAAAATTAGCCGGGCGAGGTGGCACATGCCTGTAATCCTAGCTACTTGGGAGGTTGAGGCAGGATAATTGCTTGAACCCGGGAGGTGGAGGTTGCAGTGAGCTGAGATTGCGTCATTGCACTCCAGCCTGGGCAACAAGATTGAAACTCTGTCTCAAAAAAAAAAAAGTAGAATGCAACCCTGACCAAAACCAGAGCCAGGGAGCAGGGGGCAAGTGTAGGAGGCTGCAGGGGAATAAGTAATGTGACCCTCCACCTCACATTTCCTGCCAGCACCTCCTGTTGGCCAAACCCAGTGACTGGCCAGAAGACCAGGGCGCCCAGTGACATAACCTGTAACGGACCTGCCTCCCAGGACACAGGGCAGGGAGACAAAGGAGGATGAGTAGGAGAAGGAGACTAGCACAGGGGTTTATCTTAATCTTCAACATCGCACTTGAAAATAAGTGTCCTTTTCTACAAGTGAGAGACCAGGGGGTGACTTCCCAAGATTGTGTGACTAGGTAGGAACAGGTGAGGGAGGGGAGCAGGAATGTGGATGCAGGTGTGTCTCCAGGGCCTTTCTGCTGGACGGGATTCTTCCCCACAGATTCCTCTAGCTTGGGGCAATCCTTGGCCCAGATTGAGTGCAGGGCCTGCCCCGGGCATACCAGACAAGCACACCTTCTGTCCCCAGCCCTTCTCCTTCCAGAGGTACCCTAGGCGTTTGTCTCCTGGAACCTAGCTTTCTTCTGCTTCATTGCATCGATCTTAATGGTAATTCTGCTGCTGTGCTTTGGTTAAATTCTGTCTTCCCCATGCAAGCAGCGGCCATGCATGTTCCTCCTCACTGTGGTCTATCCAGTGCCTGGCACATAGTAGGTGCTTAGCCAAATACTTCCTGAAATCTAAGTGAATCCAGCCCACTTCCCACCCATTGTTCGGCAGGCAGGTTGACTGGTGGGTAGGAAGAGATTTACCTGGGGAGGGGGGATGCCCTCCAGCCAGACTTCTGGCCTCCTCTTTGGCACCACCCTCCGGGCAGGCAGTGGGGCTGGCACCTTCCCTGCTGGCGTTTGGTAAGTTTTAGCTAGAACACTAAGTGAGGCACTGAGGAGGGAGTGGGAGGGAGTTTTTCCTTGTTTTCTACTTCATGTTGCCTCATTCCGTACCACGTGGACAAGCCAGGCTTGGGTTCTGCAGACTGCAGGTTTATGTGATGGTCCTGAAACCCTCGGGAAAAGGAGGAGCCTGGACTCCATTCCCGACCGCACAGGCCAGCTCAGCCAGGGGGTGTGTTGTTGCCTCGGATTTGTTTTTCCATTTCACAAGGAAAGGGCTGTAGGGGGTAGGGGCGGGGACGGGGGTGGCAGGACACCCACGTGTCTCTGCCCTTCTCATCCAGTGCTGGGGTCGCCACCGCTTGTTCCTGCCTGGCAGGAGCAGGTGCACAGAGCTCATTCTCCTGGCCTTGGATTCAGAGAGAATGACAGTGAACATGAAAGGCTGGGAGACTGCCTAGGGAGGCCTCAAGATAGGCATGGTTATTTGATTTGATTTAAAAACAAATCAGAGAAAACTTGAAAATAGGGAGAAAATAGGGAAGAAGGAAGGAGGGAGACAAGGAAAGAAGGAAGGAAGGAGGGAGGGAAGGAAGGAAAGAGGGAGGGAAGAAGGGAAGGAGGGAGGGAGGGAAGGAGGGAGGGAAGAAGGGAAGGAGGGAGGGAAGAAGGGAAGGAAGGAGGGAAGGAAGGAGAGAGGGAAGGAGGGAGGGAGGGAAGGAAGGAAGGGAGGGAGGGAGGGAGGGAGGGAGGGAAGGACGGAGGAAATTTTCATTCCCATTTACCCTGACATAATTATTGCCAATTTAATATTTTCATTTCTAACCATCTCACAAATACATTCATAGTGGTTCTCATGGCCACGGATGACTGTGTGCAAACCTGCATTCTGCTGGAAATCCCCTGACCCCTGAGGTGGCTCTCTCCAGATCCTGTTTAGGTAGAGCAGTGGCCTTTGCTTGTGGCCCATATAGATGGCTTTGGCATTCTACTCTGTCACTTACCCACCTCTTTCTCCTGCTCCTTGGTTGCCCTGGGATGATCATGTTCATGGCTGGTTGGATGAGCTGGGGTGGAATGAGGCAGGTCCCTGGAGGAACAGACCCACAGTGGGCACCCCGTGCTCTCACAGGCCCGCCCTCACCGAGCTGGTTCACGTTAATGTAATCAGGCCATGCTGATTTCTCTCCAGCTCCCAGCAAATCCTGGCTCCTGGGAAAGCTGGTGTTTTGTAGGGGCACACGCATAATGGCCCCCACCCTCCCCTACCAGCAGCCTGGAGGTCTGCAGAGCAGGTGAAGTCAGAGGGACCCTCAGTCCCTGTGAGTGTGCAGGGGAGGGCTGTGCTCAGATTTTTGACCTGAAGTTATTTAAAGTGGAGGGCATTGTCTTAGAGGAAGGAAAGAAATCAATAAGGAGACAGTAAGCCTTTAACCTACACTCCTGGAGGGCCAAGGAGCCTGTGACCCAAGACGTAGGGGGTGGGAGTGGGGGTGGGGGGCCTGTGGGGGCAGATCTCTCATTACTGGTGTTTGTTTGTGTTGTTATTTTAAACCGTTCTAGGGGAGGTTATGAAATCTCTGGAGTCTTTTAAAAATAGCATAGTTTCTGGTTTTAAAAGTAGTGCATGTCCACTGGATAAAATATAGAAAAATACAAAATGTTCCAAATGATACCGCCCAGAAATGACACCCATTTACCTTTTGACGCATTTTCTTTTTAGGCCTTTTCCCTGTAAATGTGTCTCATTTTAACATAAACTGTGTAGAGGGTGTCAAGGACATGTAATTGTGTGGAGCGAGCCGCCGAATTCTCTCTCTGCCTCAGTGCCCTCATCTGTGACACAGGCCTGAAAGTCAGACCTTCCTCATAGGCTTGCAGTGAAGCCAGACAAGGACATGGGAACACATCTCAAACCTTGGCACCGTGCCAGGAACGCAGTCAGTGCTCAATAAATGCTTGTCCTTGCCATTAGCAATTTCAGCCCACCATATATAGAATTTGGGATCCTATTTTTTTCACGTTGCGTGGTAGCCCCAGCATGTTCCCCTGTTTTAAATGCTGGGCAGCCAGCATTTTGGGGGCTGCAGGCGTTCTTTCTGTGGCCGAGTCACTGCTGTTGGTCCTCCGGGGCCTCTCCAGCTTTGCATGCTTTTTGGCACATCCTGCTGTGATGAACCTCCCTGCACATTCATTCTCGTCCCCATTTCTGGTGATCTTAGAGGACAGACACCTAGATGTGGAAATACTGGGTCACAGGCTATGGGAGTTTATCTCCAGGGCTCTGGATAACGTGTGCTCAGCCCGCTCCTAAGGAAAGGATAGGGCTCCCCATTCCCCAGTGAGACTTGCTATCTGACCCCGCCCCTCCCAGGCTTTCACCTGCGCTTGATGTTTATTTGCAGAAGTGATAATCCCCAGCCCCGCCTGCAGCCTGGAGCTCTGGGGATGAGAAACAGCTCCTGTGGCCAATGATATTTCCAGGGGGATGTGAATGTCTGGGGCTTTTGGCACAGGCAGCATGCAGTCCCAGGTATTGGCCTGCCCAGAGTCACAGGAGCTGTAGGGATGCAGCTCCACGTGGGCGGGATGAATCTGTTTACAGGCCATCGCCATGGCTAGGCTGCCTGGCTTCTGTTTCACAGGCACCTGCAACAGGTGGTTTCCTGGATGGCGAGCCAAGCCCCAGGCAGACAGGAAGCCTCACACCCAGGCTCAGCTCGGTGGGCGAATGTTGTCATCAGTACCCAGGGATGCTGTTGCAGCCCTGGTTCCACTCTGGCCAGCTAAAGCTTTTTCCAAGGTGGTTTCTTTTGAAATTGTTCTTGCTCTTTAAGGGAGGAAGAAATTAAGAATTTGAAGAGCGTGGTCAGGTCGGAGCCCGGGAGGTGCCTAGAAGGATATTAATAATGGTAGCAGCATCGGCAGCTGCGCTTCTTGCAAGCATGTGTTTGCATCCTCTCTGCTATAAGCACAGGAGCTCCATGCCCGTGGTATTCTTAGGTACTCTGTGTCGGTATCGCTGGGCTGCTGCCCTTTGCAGAACCAGCATTCATTGAGCATCTACTGCGTGCCACAGCACTAAGGTGAGGCGGGAATACTGAGAAGCTGTTCTGGCACTCAGGAGCTGGAAGCACCATAAGGAGCCCCGTGGGTTTGCTAGGGCTGCTGCGACAGACTAAGACGTGAGCGCTTTCAAGCAGCGCAGGTGCATCATCTTACAGATCTGGAGGTCAGAAACCCGATGCGGACTCACTGAGCTAAATTCAAGGCACTGGTGGGACTGCGTTCCTTCTCGAGCGTCCGGGAGAGTCTGCTGTCCTGCCTGTTTTCGTTGCCAGAGGCTCCTTGTATTCTTTGGGTTGTGGCCTGTTTCCCCATCTTCAAAGACAGTGGCTTCTCATCTCCCTCCGACTGTTTCCATCAACTGCCTCTTCTCTTCTGCCTTCTGGGTCACATCTCCCTCTGTCTTCCCCCCCTCCCCTTTTTTTTCTTCTGCAATGGAGTCTTCCTCCAATAGTGCAATCTCGGCTCACTGCAACCTCCGCCTCCCAGGTTTAAGTGATTCTCCTGCCTCAGCCTCCTGAGTAGTTGGGATTACAGGCACCTGCCACCACACCCAGCTAATTTTTGTATTTTTAGTAGAGACAGGGTTTTACCATGTTGTTCCGGCTGGTCTTGAACTCCTGACCTCAGGTGATCCACCCGCCTTAGCCTCCCAAAGTGCTGGGATTACAGCTGTGAGCCACCATGTCCAGCCTGTCCTCCTCTTATAAAGACACTTGTGATTCCATTTAAGGCCCATTCCGAGAATCCGGAAAAAACCTCTCTACCTCAGTCGGAAGCCTTTACTTAATCACATCTGCAAAGCCTGTTTTTGTCACGTAAAGGCAACACACAGACTCCAGGGACTGGTATCTGGACATCTTTTGGGGAGCAGCAAAGTGTGACAGAGTCACAAAGTGCCACCACCCAAGAAAGAAGAGTGGATGGGGTGGACCCAGGGTGTCATCGTGAGTGTGCAGCACTAGGACCCACTGTGCCTGAGCGGCTTTGCACACTGTGAAGGGTTCTGCAGGTGTCAGTGAGAAACGGCCTTAGATTGAAGGCAAGTATCTTTCATGTGAGGATGAGGCAGCTTTTCTTTTTGAAGGGTTATATTATTTTCAAGATAGAATCCCCAAAAGACATCCCCCAAAGAATGGAAACTTTGCCTTGAAATTTTACAGGCTTCAGCTATTGCGTTTGACTCTTACACGCCTTTAAACCTGTCTTAGGTGGGGACTGCATGCAAGGAGGCTAACCCCCTGGTGGCGGAGGTGACAGGGTGGCCCCTGAGCAAGAGGACCATGGAAGAACGGGCACAGCAGGCCAAGGCAGCCAGTGGGCGTTTTGGCCTGACAAGGTCGTAATGTGAATGGCTGGCTCCTAAGAGGATGGTGATTGGGCATAAAAGGGAGGAGAGAGGACAGCAGCCCAGAGGACTAGGCTAGTGGAGAAAGTTGGTGGCCCAGGAATGGGGCTGGGATTGGGGTGGGAGGAGCCTGATTGCTTCTTTCCGTGGTTTGAAGCCTTTAATGACTGCCCACTTCCACCAATCCAGGTCTTTATTATGAAACCTTTTAGCATTTAAAAAAGCATAATATACCATATGATAAGGATGTAGAACAACAGTTTGGGTTTTTTTTTTGTTTTTTTTTTTTGAGACAAAGTCTTGCTCTGTCACTCAGGTTGCAATCTCTGCTTCCCAGGTTCAAGCAATTCTCTTTCTCAGCCTCCCACATAGCTGGGACTACAGGCATGCACCACCATGCCTGGCTATTTTTTTTTTGTATTTTTTAGCAGAGACAGGGTTTTGTCGTGTTGCCCAAGCTGGTCTTGAACTCCTGAACTCAGGCAATCTGCCTGCATTGCCCTCCCAAAGTGCTGGGATTACAGGCGTGAGCCACCATGCCCAGCCTGACGAGTGGGATTTCTATTGAGTGTCACGTAACAGTAAAGTGTACAGAGTGCCCTAACCTTAGGGGTATGTGATGTGTGCACACACCCATGGCACCGCCACTCAGGTGCAGGCAGAGGCCCTGTCTGGAACCCAAGCAGCTCCCTTTGTGCCCCTCCCAGCTATACTCACCTCCAGCAGGAACCCCTATTGTGATTCCCAGCACCATGCTGAATGCTGCTTGTTTGGGAACTTTGCGTAAATGGATCCTGCAGTTTGGATTCTTTTGTCTCAGCTTCTTTTGCTTGATAGTTTGTCTGTGATATCCAGAGATCCATACGGGATATGAGTTCATTCTTTTTCATTGCCATGTAATATTCCTTTGTGCAACTGTCTTTTGGTGGACACAAGCACTTGTTTCTTCTGGCTTATACACAGGGGTGGAATTGTTGAATCAAAGAGTCAGCATGTTTTTTAAAATTATTATTTATTTATTTTGAGATGGAGTCTCACTCTGTCACCAGGCTGGAGTGCAGTGGCATGATCTCAGTTTACTGCAACCTCTGCCTCCCTGGTTCAAGCAATTCTCCTGCCTTAGTCTCCCGAGTAGCTGGGATTACAGGCGCCAGCACACCCAGCTAATGTTTGTATTTTTTAGTAGAGATGGGGTTTCACCATGTTGGCCAGGATGGTCTCCATCTCTTGACCACCTGATCTGTCCGCCTTGGCCTCCCAAAGTGCTGGGATTACAGGCGTGAGCCACCACGCCCAGCCAGCGTGTTTTATTTTTTGTGGATGCTGCCGAATGGTTTTGAAAGTGGTACCATTTACAGCCTGCCAGCCGGCAGTGCATTGACCTGAGCTCAAACTTCTCAGTGTGTTTTGTGAGATGCTTAAGCATGGGATCTGCCAATCTCTTCAGCCTTGTCCTTCGTCACCTGGCAGAACTGTGCTCCAGCTGCTGCACTTTCCATTGTTCAAACATGCCTTATCTGTCTTAACTCTCGGCCTTTGCGCCTGCTATTCCCTCTGCCTAGCACCTTGTTCTTTCCCCAGCCCTGCCTTCTCACTGGCGCACTCCTCTTTAAGGCTTCTGTTAGGCTTATCTCTTTTCAAAAGCCTGCTCTAATCCCAAAACCTCATTAGGTGCCATCCTAGGGCACCGTAGGCACCTGGATCAGCCACATCATAGCTGTTGCTACTCTGGTTTGCAGCTGTTCCTGTGAGTCCTCTAAGAGCAGGACTTTGTGATAAGACCCCCGCCTTAGGATACGGGGCTTCCGTGGGGGATACCACTGTGGCAGTAGAGAAAATGTATGGAGTTTAGAAGTAGAAGGCCCAGGTCCTCTTCCAGGCCCCACTATGCTGTGGTTGTGAGATCTTAGTCAGGTTACTTGACTGTCCTGATTCTGTTTTCTCTGCTGCAAGATGGGCATAAAACCTCCCTAAGTCACAGACTAATGAACCACGAACTAGTGAACAAAAAACACTTTGTACACGGGTAGTTGATGCCTCAGTGTGAACCGAGAATCCTGATAGCCAGTAATTACGGTGGGTTGGTTGAGAGCATGGGAAAGGAAATGCAGAGCTGGCTAGGAGCCTCTCTGCTCTCCAGAAACAGGGCCGTGTGGAGAGAGGCTGATGGCCTTGGTGCTGGAGGTTGCAGGATCCCAAGGAAGACCCAGAATCCCAGGACATCTCCTCCCTGCGGGCCAGTGTTGTCTGAGATTTATGGATGTCTTACGATGCTAAACCATTGAAGCAGCTATTCTCAAACTGGGGTTCCCGGCCAGCAGCATCAGCATCACCCAGGAACTTGTTGCAACTGCAGATTCTCAGGCCCCACCTCAGCCTCCTGCATCAGAAACTCTGGATGTGGTGCCTGGTGCTTCGATGGGTGCTCAAGTTTCACAACCATGACGCTGCTCTCAGACCCTCCTCTCTCCCTCTCCGCGTAAGTGACAAATAGGGATCCAGCTGCTGCCTGTTGCAGCATCCAGCACCCCAGAGATGCCTGAATATTGTGCCATGCTGAGAAGGGCAGGCATGTTGAGGCAGACCCGGCATACTTGGCTTTCTAGTTTGGGTGTTGCATGTGGCTTCCATGGAGCCTGGCCACAGAGCTGGGCTAGAATGTGACAGGGACAGTTCCCATCAGACAGATGATTGTGCGCAGAGACGGCTGGCAGGAGTGGGGAGATTTTTGTTTATTTGTATACATATAGACTTTGATGTTCAAATCATAGGATTTCCCTGGTTTGCAAAGTCAGACCATTAGAATTGCCCCTCTTCTCTGCAAATCCACGTGAGGGAAGATAGGAGGCAAGGCACAAGGAGGGGCCCTCCAGGTAAGGCTGGGATTCTAGTGAACCTGATGGAAGCAAAATGTGGTAGCCCTTGGGGAAAGACATGACTTGGGAGGTGGCTTACGTGTCACAGCTGGCCTTTTTAGTTAGTTGTTGGTTTTCCTTTCCAAATCATAGATGCCACCTTTCACAGGCAGGGTCTGTCTGCAAAATTCCATGCAAACTTTCTGTGGGGTCATGTGGTGAGCAGAGGCTGGGCATGCAGGTGTTGAGTGAGACCCTGATGATCCCTGAATGATCTGCCGTGAGACACGACACATGTTCTCTCTTCAGGGCCCTTGAACTCGCTGTTCTCTGTGCCTCGTGGAAGGAGACTCCACTCCCTCCGGACTCTTGGTCTTTGTGTTTTCAACTCCCATTACTTTTATAATTTTTTTTTAAAACAACATTTTTATTGTGGGTGAAAATATTTTTTAACTGAGATGAAAATCACACAACATAAAATTAACCCTTTTAAATTGTGTAATTCAGCAACATTTAGTACATTCACAATATACAACCATTACCACTGTCTTGTTCCAAAAGTTTCACCACCCCCAAAGAAGACCCAACACATTAAGGAGTCACTCCACATTTACCATCCCTCTCTCTCCTGGAAACCACTAATTTGCTTTCTGTCTCTATGGATTTACTTGTTCTAGATATTTCATTTAAACGGAAGCAGATAATATATGACCTTCTGTGTCTGACTTCTTTCACTTAGCATAATGTTTTCAAGGGTCATCCGTGTTGTAGCATGCATCAATGCTTCATTCCTCTTTATGGCTAAGTAATATTCTATTGTATGGATATTGCACCTTGCCTCTCCATCTTCCCACCTCATTGTCTAGGACTAACTATTGAAGTAAATTTCATATGTTGTTTCATTTTATTCATAAATATTTTAGTATGTGTCTTTAAAAGATAAGGACTTTTTAAAAAGTGTAACTACACTACTATAATCACACCTGAAATAATAATATCCTTAATATCATCAAATAGCCAGAGGAAGAAGTTTTTCAGCCTGACATTTGATGTCCAAACTTGCTTCATCTCTCTACTCTTCTTCTTCTCTTCCTCCTCCTCCTCCACTTCCCATAGATCAGAGATCTTGCATACAGTATCATGTGGTCCCATGTGAATCAATTGTTGATGGCTGCCTGGAGTACTGAGTGCAGAAGGATTTTGAGGGGAAGCCTGGAATGGGTGGGAAAGAGTGCCATGGTTGATTAGCAATGCCTGCTGTGGACATGGGTGGAGGATGTGGCCACACCAAGGAGCTTATACCTTATCCACCTATCGCAGTGATCTCACCTGTTACATACCCAGCTCAAATGTCTACCTCATCCTGGAGGATATACCTTTAGGCACATATCCCAGTGATCCCACCTGTTATATACCCAACTCAAATATCCACCTCATCTGGGAGCATATACCTTAGGCACATATTCCAGTGATCTCACCTCTGATATACCCAGTGCAAATGCCCACTCTTCTAAAAGATTTTCTCAGATCCTCCAGTCATGATTAGTCTTTTACTTTATGGGACTCTGTGGGGTCTGTTATGTGTGTCTGGGGAAGGAAAGGCATGTTCTACAATTTATCCAGTGTTTCCCCAGCTCATATGTAAATGGCACAGAGGACACAGGGCTGCTTCTCCAGAGTCCCAGACAGTGTTAAGATGCAGGCCCTACCTTCCTGGGCCTGCATTCTCTCTCCCACACACATTTAAATTTCATTCTCTCCTTTCCTGCAGAGAATTAGATGACCTAAATGATTAATTCTAATGGGTATATTTCCAGCTGCTATTTGGGAATGGGTGGTTTCAGGTTTAATTTTTCTTCCTGTTCCAAATCAAGTATGGAAAGCCACATGTATTAGTCTGTTTTTCATGCTACTGATAAAGGCATACCCAAGACTGGGAAGGAAAAGAAGTTTAATTGGACTTACAGTTCCACATGGCTGAGGAGGCCTCAGAATCATGACGTGAGGTGAAAGGCACTTCTTATATGGTGGCAGCAAGAGAAAATGAGAAAGAAAAGCAGAAAGCCCTGATAAACCCATCAGATCTCGTGAGACTTACTCATTATTACAAGAATAGCATGGGAAATACTGTCCCCCATGATTCAATTACCTTCCACTGGGTCCCTCCTACAACATGTGGGAATTCTGGGAGATACAATTCGAGTTGAGATTTGGGTGGGGACACAGCCAAGTATCCTCAACAGCATCAGGGCTGGAGTAGAAGCCCTGAGATCTGCTCCAGACCCACTGCCATGTGACGTTAGGTGAGTCCCTTCCCTTTCCAGTCCTCTGTGTCCTCCTGTTTATGAAAAGGATGTGGGCTTCATGATTGTGATCCTTTTTCCTGCTCCTGCATCTGACAGGCTCCACTTCTGCTCCTGCAGAAAAGTACTGGTCATGCTGACTTGAGGCTCTAAGCCAGTGGGAGCAGGGAGGCTGTTAGAGCTCGATGCTGCTTTCCCTGGTTCCGACCCTCTCTGTGGCTGGCTGCTCCTTGGCCAGGGGTAATATAAAGGCCTCCTGGGCTGCAGTGGGAAGTGCCTTGTTGATCTGTCCTTGATTCTTTGTCTCTGTGGATTTGCCTGCCCTCTGCAGAGGTGAGGTCCCCAGGGGCCACTTCAGTGCTTATTTGGTCTCTGAATACTATATTCAGCTGCCCCTTTCTGGCCACTCAATTCTCATTTGGGCCTGAACCAGCTCAGCCTGCATTGCCTCATGGACCATCTGAACAAATTGGCGGTTCCTTTCTCTCCTGATACCGCTTTGATCTGACTGTTCCCATATCACCCCCCAGCTTCTGCTCCTTTCCAAGCCTGCGTAACACATGCCTGGACTAAGAAAGCTTCCTACTGGCTTCTTGGCCTGTACTTGTTTCTCTTTCCAGTATCATTTCCATATGCTGCCAGAGAGATGTTCTTAAAAATGAAGTCTGATTTGGCCACCTCTCCATGGTTCCCTAGAAGTCCAAAGCTTAGTGCAAGAAGAATTGTTCAAGATCTGGCATTTACCTCCTGCCTCATCCTCTGCTCCTGTAAAACCAAACTGCTCATTCTTTTTGTACATGGTATTCCCTGGACATTCTCTTCTCCAGCAACTGTGACTGATGAACTCCTACACATCCTTCAGAACCCAGTTCACATGTTCTCACTTACTTGTAAAGCTGATGCTCTGAGGAAAATTAGCAACCATAACTAGAGACACACGACCAAATCCAACAAGTGTGGCCCAGAGTAGAGGAAAATTTGGTGAATTGAAGGGTGGTGGAGCCCAGCCCCCTCCTCTCCTCTCTTTCTGCCTTCATCTGCCAGCATGGAACAGCCCTTCATGGTACCAGAAAACAGAAAGAATTGTGAGTTCTGACAATAGGTGATATCTGGAAGATTAGTAAGTGTTTAAGAAAACGTTGAGTAAGCTTATCACATTTCTCCATGAGGAGTACAGCAGCAATATATTCTACAACAGTAAAGCAAAATAAATGATATTACCCCAAGTAACTGAACAAGAAGGCTTTCCATGAACTGGGCAATTGTCGGAACCAAACTGATACGGAGTTGTTGACCTACTTTAATATGTGCCCAGAATTAGAGTATCAATCCCGATTTTTACATTACCTGTCCCTTTTTTTCTTCTGGGCAGTAGCCAGCTCTCACTGTTTGGCTCACAGGAATAAGCAGGATCAGTCTAAATTGCAGAAAAAACTCAAAAACACTGAATGGGACTAGAACCTAATAGCAGGTGTACCATAGGTTTTGAAACGTAATTTTTCTCTCTCCAGTCCTTATTTTCATTAAAAACGAGTCACAGTAGGACCGACTTGTTTGCAAAATGACTTCTAGTTTTGTTATACTTGGCCTGATTACCTGTATAAAGTGCAGCAAGAATAATTATTTGCCATATAGGCTTATATTTAAAAATTGGCTTTGTTGGAACTTTGTTCCATAAGCAGTCTCAGGTTAGACTTTTTAAAGCCGTGAGCCCAGCTGTGGATTTATTTAACTGTGTCTATGAATACTTGTATGAGTTGGATAAATTCTCATTTTAAGGTCTCAAGATAATTGGGGGTTCCTGGGCCTGTTAGAACGTTTGTTAGTTCTGTCTATACAGTTAATTCCTGTTTTGTCTGGTATTTATGGATACGTTAGTTTTCCAAAAGAGTCTTGGAAGTTTGTTTTTTCTCTCTGTATTTAAGAGCACTTGTATTCTATAGCTGATTACAAACCGCCTTTTAAAGAGGACTGAAACAAGATAACAATTGTCTGTGGATGACAAATGTCTTAGGGCAGCCACAGTCAAAGACACAATTTATAAGGAAATTTGGTTTCTTCTGTGGCACATAACAATTTTATATAACCATTATAATTATTACCGATAACATATCACTGAGTCATATCAAAATTATAGGAGTGTCCCATAATTTTGGAACACATGCCAATAACATATTTATACAAATATAGCCCAACAAAAGCTAAAACCATTTCATATTTAACAGTGCTTCCTGTATGATTTTAGTATGCCAAATAAGCCAAATACTTTTGGACTTCAGGGGACCTATAAGGATTAATCAGGCCAGATAAAGACTTAATTAGGATTAGATTTTGGAAAGTTTGTCAAATATCAAAGGTTTAAAACACTATAAGAGAAAATCCCAGGTCACCACAAGTCATTTATTTAGCCAAAATGATAACTCAAATATTTTAAAAAAGCAAAAACCTTTATTCATTGATAGAGGGAAGACTTAGCTTTCTCAACAGTCTCTTTTATTTCCCTTCTTTTTCCTGTATTTAAAAGGCAAATAAAAATCTTTCATTCTTTTAATGTTACATGAAAATCTTGTTGAAGACAGAAAGCCAAATTTTACCTTTGCATTAGTGTACTGTTAATATCAAACCCAATTCTTAATAAAACCCTGTAGACAAATTTATCCAACTTTATTGAGTTTTACCATAAGGTAAGATTTTCATAAACTGTTTATAACCCTTTAGAATTTTTTGTTAAAGAGCAGATCAATGCTCTAAGAAAATCCTGTTGTGCTTTTATTCCAAGGTTCAATTAATGGAAAAACTAAATAATACCTTTTTAACTTTAGCCAATATGTTCACACAAAAAATTTCTTTTACAAGATAAACCTTTCACAAACTTTTCACAACCTGCTCAAGCCTTCAGCTTTAGCCCTTCTAGCTTAATATAATCCTTTAACCCTTTAACCCCCTATACTGGGCCAAAAACAAAAACACACCATATTCCAATGTCTTCTTATAATCTTTTACCAAAAACACATTCTACGTTTCTTACACACCTTGCAGGTAAAACTATTTATTTAGTAGTCTCAATTACATGTTACAGTGTTAAACCTTAGCAACTTTTATTTTTGGGGAAAAAGCCAATAAGTAAGTGATTTTAATTATGTACCAGCTGTGGAGGCCAGGCCACCAGACAGAAATGCAGATAAGGTTTGACTCTTTCAAGCATAGCTAGGGGCCATGGCTAACTCCATACGTCCCCAGGCCTCATCTAGAATCTAGTGTCTCCAAAGCAGGTAAGTTGAACGATTATCAAGTCATAGAAGCAGTTTAGAGCTTTTTGACAAACCTAATATCTAACCTGCATGACTTAGACCAAATGTCTAAATTTTGAAGACATTTTTATTTTACCAATAACTTTTAAAACTATCTTTATTTCCCAAAGATTTCTTAAATCACATGAACTAAAACATATTAAACTTTTTATTTTTCTGACAAAACTATTTGATTTAAACACTTAATTTTCTTAAAGCCAATTAAGTAGAGCTCTTTTATATAAACATCATACACGGAACACATGTAAATATAAATACACAGACAGAAGAAGATCTATTAGTTGTAAAAATTTTTGTTTGCCAGTTTTTAAGTTTAATTAGATTACTGGCTTCAGGGCGGAGTCCTTCAAGGAACAGGGCCAGGAAAGCATGAAGTTTCTAGGGTCTAATAAACAGGCACAGATGGAAGGCAAAACAGATCCCCAAAATTTTAAGGGTCCCATTGTTATACTGGATCCTGGATCCCAAAAGGGAATCAGCACATCCCCCATAGGAGTCTTATTTCTCAGTGGGGGTAGAGATGTTTCCATAACTTTCAGGCAGCCAAGAACATGCTTCTCTAATCCAAATAAGCAAAGAGAGTATCTTCCCGTTACTGCCATTAGCCATCTCTAAAAGTATAATTCCTACCTATATCAAGGCTATATCTCTCATAATACATACTAATTTCTGATACCCTCAAAAGTCAAAAAAGTTCAGATAATACAATGTAAAATAGAACAGAGCCTTAGATTTTGAGAGGGATCTATCTACTTTGAATTTCTGGGGTTCTATGAGGAAAACAGATTTTCCCCAAAACGGAATTGGTGGTGCCTTCTCTCTTTTTTGCCAGAAGTCCCTGGCTGTTAGAAATTATATTATGCCCTCTTATGTAGGCATCAAAAATGGCAAGAAGATAAAATGGAGAAAAATGAATCAGTTGACTAAGAAGAAAAAACTTTTTTAGAAAAATAAGGTGCAAGAAGAGAAAAAAACTTAAAGCCCTCTTAAATATATGTATAGCTTGGATATCCGTTTTTAATGAAGCTGATTTTTAACTAAATCTCTTATTCCCAAACTCTAGCCAAGACAAATGACCAATATTTCTGGCTTTTGAACTTGAGCAAAGGTAACCTCCCACATGAAACCAATATTCCTTAACTAAGGTTATGACTTAAGGTGTAAGCAGTTTTTCTAAAATGAGGTTTAGATTCTTCAAAAGCTCAGAGAAAGGAACTTCAGGATGGCAAGTCAGAAGCTGTTCATGGAGAGGGAAAGAATCAGAAAATGGCAAAGATCACGCAAATATCAACCCCCAGAATACTTATTCCCTAGGCTGAGATTGAACCCAGGCCGCCATTGTGGTAAGACAAAGCCTTAGCTGCTGACCTACAGCACTGGGCAGACTCCGTTGACCTCCCCAGAAGGAGCCTGGAGCAGTCAACTTCGAGCTTGCAAAGCTTTTTAACTGCTCAAGGTAATTTTTGGAGCTATGACATGAATCCCCAAAATTCCCACCCTCCAGATGGCAGAGACCAAGAGACAGTACTGCCACATGGTTACAAAGTCAAGCTGTCAAGGACACAAAACAAGATGAGAGGGAAACCTCACCCAGTTTTTGTTTCAGGGACCTGCAGCAAAGTTTATAGCTCACCAGTGCTGGGCCAGCTCAAATAGCAGACTTAGACGGGGGTCCTAGGCCTGTGTTATATCCTACGGTACATCTTTTTATGACAGAATGACACACAAAGACAAATCTATAGCACAAAGTACACAAATTCGCTACAGCCTAAGACTAGCCTCACAAGTCCTTTTCTCTCATTAATCAAGACTTTGCAGAGGAAACATGATTTTTTGCCATTCATTCAACCAGTTTGCACAGAGAGAGGCTGAAGCCTGACCGGTGATAAGTTACTGCCCTGTTGCCAGTGTGCTGGGTTTCTGGGTTTTCCTTCTCTGAGTGGCTCTGATAGCCCCGCTTGCTGTGCCTTAGCGACAGGGCCAAACCATGTTACAAAAAAAAAAAAAAAAATCATCTTTTCTCTTTTGTGGAACCATAGGCAGAAGCCTCTCAGTTTTGCAAGATGCCACACCGGGGTTGCATGGGGGAACTGAACTAACATTTTCCATTTTGGCCAGAGAAAGATACACGTGACAAAACACAGACACTGACCACCCAGCTCAGCGTCCAGTATCCACCTGGCAAGGCTTAAGCTCGCCCCCATTGGCCCCTGTTGTCTTTAATCCATTCAAAGCGGGGTGCAGTGACCTTCGACCAGGAGTTTCAACATGTCTCTGGGAAAGATGGAAAAGTGGACAGTTGTTCTGAGTGACAGAAAAGATAGGAAAGGGTAAGGAGAGAAAGAGAGAGAGAAAAGTATTGCCTGCAGTGGGGTGAGGAAGGCAAGGAAATCGGGGTGGCCAGAGAAAGACCCACCCATCATAGCAACACTGACTCAGAAGTTCAGGCAGTCACTCGCCAGTCACAGAGGGATCTTTTCCAACAGTCCCGTCAGCTTTCAGGTTTCCCCTCTGGGGAGAAAAAAGTTCCCCTTGTCCCATAATCCTGTGTCTGCCTAATCCTGTCACCCACAGACGACAGCAAAGAGTGCAAGGCAGGTGACGCCAGAGAGAGTAGCGGCTAAAAATTCTGTGGTGCTAAATCATTTTTCCTTACCAAGGGACTTTACCAAGGGGACCTTAAATCCCCTATGTCTTAGGAGTCTGAACCCAATTCCATCCTTTCCCCAGGATAAAATAACTCTAACTCAATTCCATTTTATTCCATTTTTAAACCTCTTAATTCCATTCCGTTTTTTCCATTATTTCCTGTAAAACACCCCAACCACTTACCCAAAATCGGCCAATTGGTACTGAAGTCAATTTCCTTTGGGTCAGTGGTCTCCTCAATATCATCCCTTCATGGTTTGCCAGGAAGTTGTTACCAGAAAGCGGTTCCAATTCAGACCCCAAGAGAGCATTCTTGGATCTCATGCAAGAAAGAATTCAGGGTGAGTTCATAAAGTAAAGTGAAGCAGCACTTTGGGAGGCCGAGGTGGGTGGATCACGAGGTCAACAGATTGAGACCATCCTGGTCAACATGGTGAAACCCCATCTCTACTAAAAATACAAAAAATTAGCTGGGCATGGTGGTGTGTGCCTGTAATCCCAGCTACTCAGGAGGCTGAGGCAGGAGAATTGCCTGAACCCAGGAGGCGGAGGTTGCGGTGAGCCGAGATCACGCCATTGCACTCCAGCCTGGGTAACAAGAGCGAAAGAAACTCCGTCTCAAAAAGAAAAAAAAAGTAAAGGGGAAAGGCCTGGCATGGTGGCTCACGCCTGTAATCCCATAATCTCAGCACTTTGGGAGGCCGAGGCAGGCAGATCACTTGAGCTCAGGAGTTTGAGACCAGCCTGGGCAACATGACAAATCCCCATCTCTACGAAAAATACAAAAATTTAGCCTGGTGTGGTGGCACAGTGCCTGTAATCCCAGCTACTCACGAGGCTGAAGCAGGAGAATCACTTGAGCCTGGGAGGCGGAGGTTGCAGTGAGCCGAGATCACACCATGGCCCACCAGCCTAGGTGATGAGAGTGAAACCGTTTCAAAAAGAAAGTAAAGGAAGGAACGAATGGCCACTTCATAGGCTGTACGGTCCCGAGGACTGCGGGTTGCCTATTTTTATGGTTATTTCTTGATTATATGCTAAACAAGGGGTGGATTATTTATGAGTTTTCAGGATAGGGTGGGCAGTTTTCGGAACTGAGTGTTCCTCCCCTTTTTAGACCATATAGGGTAACTTCCAGATGTTGTCATGGCATTTGTAAACTGTCATGGCGCTGGTGGGAGTGTCTTTTAGCATGCTAATGCATTGTAATTAGCATATAATGAACAGTGAGGACAACCAGAGGTCACTTTTGTTGCCATTTTAGTTTGGACAGGTTTTGGTCAGCCGCTTTACGGCATCCTGTTTATCAGTGGCGTCTTTGTGACCTGTATCTTGCGCCGACCTCCTATCTTATCCTGTGACTAAGAATGCCTAACCTCATGGGAATGCAGCCCAGTAGGCCTCAGCCTAATTTACCCAGCGCCTATTCAAGATGGAGTTGCTCTGGTTTGAATGCTTCTGACGTCTGTCTTCATACCCGACTGCAAGTGCCCTGAGTCTGGGATTTTTGTCCGCCTCATCTGTGAGATGCCTATCTTGGGTGTATTTATCCCCAGGGCTAGACCACTGTTTGGCTCACAGTAAGGGTCAGTAAATATTTGTTGAAGGAATGAGTGACTATCTTATAATAAGACTGCAAGACACACCCAGGAATGAGAAGGCAGTCAGGGTCTCCCCTTCAAGGAGCCACGCAGGGTTCAGAGATGTTCTTACGAGCCAGTGTACTGGGTGTGAGCTTTGAGGACACTTCCCTTCTATCCAGTGACCAGAGCCAGGTGGGAGGTTCCCGATGGGGAGTGTGATACCTGCAGCCGTGCTGGGCTGAGGGGCCGGCAGCTCTCCAGGGCTGTTTGCTACTTGACCGCAATTAACATAACGACAGCTGACACGCGACACAGCCTGTGACTGCTGTGCCTTGGCTGGGGTGGTAATAAGAATACCTCCTGACTTCATATGCTGAGTGCCACGTAGCCCTGGGACATTCATAAAGTGTGGTTAGAGCATAGGGTCTGATGGAGGAAAAGAAAAGACAGGCATTTCCAAGCAGAGCAATGGAAACAAAAGCCGGAGGAGAGGGAGAGGAGTCTGGGTGTGCAGAGAACTCATGGCTACCCATTTTCAGGAGAAACCAAGCGGGAGCGAAGAAAGTAGCAAGGGAAGTGTCCCTCTGCATGACAGATGAGGGACAGGAAGGTGATAACAGCTGAGAAGTCTAAAAATCACCATAAAACATGCAGGAAACCTGTTGGTAAGCCAGGACCCAAGTGATGACACTGAGAACTGCATAGGTAAGGGACCTGTTTTTTGTTTAACAACTGAAGGGGATGCCAGGTTCAGAATCAGACAGCTGAGTTGAGCGCGACCCAGTGCTGTGTGTTTCCAAGTGCGGCCTGGACTGGCTGGGAGGAGGGCGTGGTTAGGTCTGAATGAGGTTCATGAGGATCATGTGCAATCAGTTTATCTATAGGATTGGCTCTGGCCAGCAGGGAGGCCTTAACGGAGTGTAGCTTTTATTGTTGACCTAAAGTGTGTCATCAGAGTGGACATGCTCAGGCGCGGAAGGGCAGAGGGCAGGATTTGCAGAACTATAGGTCAAATACACACTCTCATTCACCCACCTTCTTTCTTCACCTCCCCTAATTGCAGGTTAAGATACCCAAGGTTATGAAATTCCCTGGACATGGCTGCAGGGGCAGGGTGCAGAGTAAGTCTGTGATTTTTACTGCATTATCATAAGCACTGATGAGCCTTCCAAGGCCTTTCTTGAACATGGCTCCTTGCATTGGGAGTAGTGTTTATTTAGGGGTGAGCCAGCCTCAGATTGGAGTGTTAGGCCCTATCAGATGATGGAAGTTGGCCGCGTGTTGCTCCTCATCATAAGTGAACTACAGCCTCATAAACTCCTCCTCTTCCTCCCTGTGAGGAGTCTTCCAGGGTAGGGGTGAATAGGGAGGAGCCCTTCCTGTGTGGTCTCTGGAGAGGGGCGGGTAATGGATCCATTGACTCACCCCAGGCCTGGCCTCTGGGGCAGGAATTTCCCCAGAGCGGTCTTGGTCCAGGCAGTCCAACTCTCCACACTGTCACCTCTGAGCCTTCTGAACATGCTCTGGGGCTTTTCATCTGCTGGTCTCTCTGGAATGTTCTTTCCATCACATTTTGCAGGGCTGATTCATCCTCACTGTCCAGGGATCGGCCCTTTAGAGCATGCTAAATGGTGTGTTGGCGAGAGTGTAGGCATGCCTATATATGCATTTTGTTCGTAGAGTCTAAAATATTTCAGTAAGGACTCACACAGCCACTGCTGCATGGTTTGCCTTGGGGAAGGGAAAGTGGCTGGCTGGAGAGAGGGAAGGAAAGGAGACATCACTGCATTCCTTTTTATTACACTTTTGAAATTTTGAACCATGCAAGTGTTTGTCTATTCAAAAGTAATATTAAAATAAATGCACAAGGGAGGTTTTCAGTATCTTGGCCCCAGCATTTTCCCTTGGGAACCCATAGGAACAACTTACAACTATTTTATTAATCAGCTTGAGTTTGGTCTTTCCTCTGTCCCTCTACTCCATGAACTCCATGCAGGCAGGACCCAGGTCCACCTCGTTTCTCAGCATCTAGTGCAGAGCCTGGCACACAGCCAGACTCGACTGTTGGGTAAATTAAGGGAGAATGAAGAACTCACAACATACTTCTGGTGTATTGTTGTACTAAATGCGAATCTATATGCAAACTTCAAACCTGGAATGTCACCCCAGACATCACAATTGTCCAGTGAGTTCATTCCCTGAATGCCCAAGTTTCCTGGCCCCTGACTTAGGGCCCGGTGCAAGTAGGTGTGCAGGACAGATCTGTTGAGCATGTGGATGAAGGGCTGACTTCATCTCTGGGTGTTCTGGAACTTGTCTCCCACTCCGTTCTGCTCCTGGGACCCACTGAGGTTTGGGGCTTATCTGTTACAGCAGCCAGGATCACTCTAATACCCTCCTCTTGGTCTTCCTGGAGTGCCCTCCTCCCCTCTCCCCTTCCAGCTCCCCAGCCCACCCCCTCCTGACAGGCTCCTCCTCCGGCTGAGTGTCTTCGGTTCTGCAGAGCTTGCTCCAGCCTTCCACCTGTCCTTCCTCTGTTTTGCTACCACCAGGCTGAGGACCTCGCCTACCCGAGGACAAAACCTCTTGTACACTTTAGCATTTTTCTCTCCACACTTTTCTCCATTCAAATGTTTATATTTTTTCTCTGGGACAGGATGCATGCCCATCAACAGAAGAAGGAATAGATTAACTGGGTAATGGTCACACAGTGGAATAATTCATAACAATAAAAAGACCAGCTTGTTGATACCCACAATAACACGGTGAATCTCAAAACTGTTAATGGAACAAAACAGGCACAAACTGTGTGATTCTGTATATGAAGATCCAGAATAGGTGCATTTATTCTGTGATGACAGAAGTCAAAATAGTACATACCTTTTGTAGGCACGGGGTGGATACAGACGGGAACGAGGCAAAGAGAACATTATGGGTGATACAAGTGTTCTGTATTCTTGATCTGAGTGGTAGTTATGCAGATAGATACATAGGCTAAAATTCACTGGGCCATACACTTAACTTTTACACATTTTGTGGCACTGAGTTATGCCTCAGTTCAGGGAAATTAAAAAGACAGGCTTGTATGCTGCATGCTACTCTATTCCCTAGTCCTTTTACTTTATTTAAACCTGCTGCCAGTTGGTAGATCCGCATGATAAGTTTAGTGGCTGCATAGTGTTTCATTCGTTCCGTGGTCATTTGTATCTTCAGACCACTTTGTTCCCTGTTAGAAAACCCTTTTGAAATGAGGTAAAAGGAGAGGGGCTCCCAGGACCTTTGGTGTTGTCTCTGTGACTCTCAGGAATGTGGCCTCTCTAGACAGGTTGGGAGAACACAGCTGCTGTCCTGGGACTGAACTGTTCAGAATGATCTGGCTTATCTGGAATAGTTGAATCAGGTTTTGTCAAAATTAAAAACTCTGTGCTTCAAGGGTTACCATCACGAGAGTAATGATAAGCCACAGACTGAGAGAAAATGTTTGCAAATTATGTATTTGATAAGGGACTGTTTCCAGAATATATAAAGAACTCTTGCATCTCAGTAATAGATAAACAACCCAATTTAAAAATGGGTAAAGGATTTGAGTAGATATTTCCTCATAGAAGATTCACAAATAATAAGCATATGAAAAACGTCAAACGTCATTAGTCGTCATGGAAATGAAATACAACTTAATGATATACCACTTCACACCCACAAGAATGGCTGAAATAAAAAGACCATTACAGGTGTTGTCAAGGATGTGGAAAAATTAGAACCCCAGTGCACTGCTAGAGGGAATCTAAAACAGTTTCTTTGAGAAAACAGTCTGTCTGTTTCTCAAAATGCCAAACATACTGTTAGCACAGAATCTTAGAAATTGTACTCCTAGGCATCTTCCCCAGAGAAATGAAAACAGGACATCCATGTAAAACAAAATCAGACAACATTATTCTGCAATAAAAAGAAATGACATTCTGATGCTTGCTGTAACATGGATGGACCTTGAAAACATTATGCTGAGTACATTAACCCAGTCTAAAAGGCCATGTGTTGTATGATTTCGTGTATCTGAAATGCTCCAGATCTATGGAGATAGAAGGCATATTACTGTTTGCCTGAAGCTGCAGAAGGGAAGGTGGAGAGTGGAGAGTGACTGCTAAAGGGTTAATGAAATGTATTTTTGGTGAAACTGTTCTAAATTAGACTGCAGTATGGTCATGCAGCTCTGTGTGTAGAGTAGAAACCACTGACCTATGGGCTTTACATAGGTCTATTATATTGCATGTGAATTACATCTTGAAAAAAATGAGTGAGGCACTTGGATTGAGAAATAAGTTATTTTTAATTGAATTGCCTTTAAAACATTGAATTAGGTGTTGGGGAGATGGTCAACAAAGGCAGCATGAACTGGACCACAGCTTGGCAGGCCGGCATGGCACATCATGGGAGGAGATTCCCCACTGAGTGCCCGAGTCCTGGCCTTGGCTCTTCCCTCCCTGGCTGGCTGACACTGGCCAAGCCATCCTGCCGTCTTAGGTTCTATTGTCTTATTCCGAAATGGAAATGTGTTTTTAAGGGAGCGCTACGGAGTCTCCAAATCGCAGTGGTTTAACATAGTAGAAGTTAATTTCTCACTCATGGAGTCCACTGCAGGAGCATGCAGGGACGGGCACCAGCCTCCAGCCTGTGGACTGGGGCGAAGGAGGGAGAGGGGAGGAGCTCATGTGAGGTGTAGAGGTCAGGCCAGAGAGGTCACACATCCCTTACCTCCCATTCCAATGTCCAGACTTCATCTGTGACCCACCTAGAGGCAGGGCCCTGAAGATACAGTTACCTCTCAGCAATGTCTCCATACTATGGGGGGCAGTGAGAGGCTTTGGTGCCAGACAGCTGGGTCAGCCAGACTGATGCTGGGGCTTGGGGATCCAGGAGGGAGCCTAGTGGGGCTCAGGTTGGCAGAGCCTATGGGCCACAACCAAGGGGTCAATTACCGTCGAGCAGGAGTCCATGGAGACTCAGAAGGTCAAACATGAACACAAAGCACGACGACCTTCTCACAGCTCAGGAGTGGGGAAAAGCCCTTTCAGCTATGACTTGGGTCTGGCCATCTGACCATCTTTCAGTAGATCTACCAGTCAGAGGTAAAGCATATTTTTTTTCCCATTTGAAGAAAAATGATATTATATTCACATTGAGTATCATATAAAAAATAAATGAGATAAAGATAGAAATATGAAAATACATGAAGACATTTTACATGTAATGTGTTTAATACATTCATATATAATACAGTAGAAATCATAAAATAAGACTTTTTATTGTAATGCCTATAAAGCATTATTAAGAATACAAAAAGGGGCTGGGCACGGTGGCTCACGCCTGTAATCCCAGCACTTTGGGAGGCCGAGGTGGGTGGATCCCAAGGTTAAGAGATCGAGACCATCCTGGTCAACATGGTGAAACCCCGTCTCTACTAAAAATGCAAAAAATTAGCTGGGCATGGTGGCACGTGCCTGTAATCCCAGCTACTCAGGAGGCTGAGGCAGGAGAATTGCCTGAACCCAGGAGGGGGAGGTTGCGGTGAGCCAAGATCTCACCATTGCACTCCAGCCTGGGTAACAAGAGTGAAACTCCGTCTCAAAAAAAAAGAATAGATAAAGGATATTATGTCTGACAATAATTAAAACTATAAGCACAAGCATAAATTTGATTAACATCTTGGTGGATGAAGAATTTTTATTATTTTTAACCTTTTATTTTGAGATTATTGTTAATTTACAATAGAAAATTATTTACAATAATTATTTACAATAATTTTCTATTAAGACATAATAGAAGGAGGTCCAGAATGCCCTTCACCAGTTTCCCCAGCGGTAAAGTCTTTCATAGCTACAGTGCAGTTTCACAGCCAGGAGAAAGAACTGGACACAATCCCTCAAGCTCGTTCAGATGTCACCAGTTGCATATGCACTCGTGTGTAGGCGTGTGGATTGAATTCTAGGAAATCTTAGCGCCTGTGTAGATTTGTGTGACCACCGTGGCAGTCAAGATGAAGAAAGTTCCATCAAAAGGATCAGTTGTGCTTCCCTTTCATAGCCACGCCCCGCCCTTCCCTGCCAGTCACTACCCCCAGCAACTCCGAATCCACTTTCCACCTCTAGAATTCTGCCATTTCAAGAATGTTGTGTCGGTAAGAATCACTGTGCTGTAATCATTTGAGACTGGCTTTTCTTTTTATTGTAGCATAGTTCCCTTGAGATATATCCAAGGTATTGCACTTACAGATAGTTCATTTATTCTTTTTACAAAATTGTTACATAATCTATACACATATTTTCAGGCTACGTGCAGTATTTTGATATATTAGTATAATGTATAATGATCAAACCAGGGCAATTGGGGTATCCATTTCCTCAAACATTTATCTTCTCTTCATGTTTCAGATTTCTCTTGTAGCTATTTTAAAATATAAAATATTTAAGAGATTATTATTAAACATCATCACTGTACTGAATTATTGAACACTAGCTCTTATTCCTTTTATCTAACTGAATTTTTATACCCTTTAATCAACTTCTCTTCATCCCCTCTCCCCTCTCTCCTTCCTGGCCTTTGATAACCACAAATTCACTTTCTATTTTCATGAGATCCTTTTTTAGCTCCTGCACATGAGTGAGAATGCGTGATATTTGTCTTTCTAGGCCTTGTTGTTTAACTTAACATATGACCTCCAGTTTTATCCATATTGCCGCAAGCAACAGGATTTCCTTTTTTATGGCTGAATAATATTCCATTGTGTATATAGAGAGCACATTTTCTTTATTCACTTATCTGCGGATGGGCACTTCAGTTGATTCCATATTTTGGCTATTGTGAATAGTGCTGAAATAAATATGAGAGTGTAGATATTTCTTTGATATATTGACTTCCTTTGTTTTGGATATTTACCCAGTTATGGGATTGCTGGATCGTAAGGTAGTTCTGTTTTCAGTTTTTTCATACTGCTTTTTATAGTGACTGTTAATTTACATTCTACCAACAGTGTATGTGGGTTCCCCTTTCCCCACATTCTCACCAGCATTCATTATTTTCAGTCTTAAGTGCCATTTTAACGGGGGTGAGACGATATCTCATTGTGATTTTGATTTGCATTTCCCTGATGATTAGTGATATTGAGCATGTTATTCATATACTGTTGGCCATTTGTATGTATTCTCTTAAGAAATGTCTATTCGTGTCCTTTGCCCATTTTATAATTGGATTACTAGGGGGTTTCTTTTTCTGTGAAGGTGTTTGAGTTCCTTGCATATTCCGGTTATTAATCCCTTGTCAGATGGTTTGCAAATGTTTTCTCCCATTCCGTATGTTCTCTCTTCACTTTGTTGATTGTTTCCTTTGCTGTGAAGAAGCTTTTTAGCTTGATGTGATCCCATTTGCCTATTTTGGCTTTTGTTCCCTGTGCTTTTAAGGTCTTACTCAAAAAATCTTTGCGCAAACCAATGTCCTAGAGCATTTCTTCATGTTTTCTTTTAGTAGGTTCATAATTTTAGGTCTTAAAGTCTTTAGTTCATTTTGATTTGATTTTTGTATGCTCAGAGATAGGAGTCAAGCTTTATTTTTCTGCATATGGTTATGCAATTTTCCCAGCACCACTTATTAAAGAGACTGTCCTTTCCCCACTGTTATGTTTTTGTCCGCTTTGTCAAAAATGAGTTGACTGTAAATTCATCATTTATTTCTGGATTCTCTATTCCATTTCATGGGTCTTTGTGTCTTTTTTTTGTTTGTTTTAAGCCAGCACCGCACTGTTTGGTTACTTGGTTTTGTACTGTATTTTGAAGTCAGATAGTGTGATGCCTCCAACTGTGTTCTTTTTGCTTAAGATTGCTTTGGCTATTCAGGGTCTTTTGCAGTGCCATATAAATTTTACACTTTTTTTTTTCTATTTCCATGAAGAAAGCCATTAGTATTTTGATAGGGATTGTACTGAATCTATAAATCACTTTGGGTCATATTGACATTTTAATATATTAATTCTTCCAGTCCATGAACATGGACTACCTTTCCATTTTTTTTGTCTTCTTCAGTTTCTTTCATCGGTGTTTTGTAGTTTTCCGTGTAGCCATCTTTCACGTGGTAAAATTTATACCTAGGTATTTTATACTTTTTATAGCTATTGTAAATGGAAATGCTTTCTTGATTTCTTTTCAGATTGTTTGATTTTTGTCATATAAATGCTGCTGATTTTTGTATGCTGCTTTTGTATTTTACAACTTTACTGAATTTATCAGTTCTAACAGTTTTTTTGGTAGAGTCTTTGGGTTTTTCTAAATGCAAGATTATGTTGTTTTATATTTAAGGACAAGGATAATTTGACTTCCTTTTTCATTTGGATGCCCTTCATTTCTTTCTCTTGCCTAACTGCTCTGGCCAAGACTTCTAGTACTATATCGAGTAAAAGTAATGGCAGTGGGCATCCTTGTCTTGTTTCAGATCATAGAGGAAAGACTTTCAATTCAGGGGAAGCATACTTTTAGATAAGCATTTGTAAATTCCCAAATCAAAGGACTATAGCACTACCTGCTTACTCCCACTCAAATCTAAAGCTGATGACCAGGTGGGGTGGTCCCATCTTCTGGCATCTTGTGCCTCCATGGTGGCTTCTCCAGTGGCCTGCGTGTGAGATGTCCAGTTTCACCAGGAGATGGCTGGTTGTTGCTCGCAGCTGCCAAGAGGATTGTGTTGTGGAGCTGTTGCTATAGAGAAAATCTGATTACATTCAAACTCAAGCTCATTAAATCAGAATTTTCTTTTTCCTCAAGGCTGGAGAATGTCACTAGGAGGCCCTTCCTCTTTCTGCCTTCTTCAGGAAGGTAAACGTTTAACAGGGCTCTGGCCTAGCATGAAAAGAATGCCTTGTTCCTTCTGATCCAGGACAGCTGCTTGGAATATGACTCACCAGGAAGTGAAAGTGAGAAATTGATATGGTTGGGGCAATTGCAAATACTCCAGACAGGTCTGATTCACAGGTAATGCCTGTGGCACTCACTGTGCCAAGAGTCATACCTATGCATATTAGTCAGGGGTCTCTGGAGAAACAGCCAATAGGATGAGTCGACATACAGAGAGAGACACTTATTTTAGGAAATTGGTTTATGCGATTGTGGAGTTTGGTGAGATCAACGCCTGTAGGGTAGGTCAGCAGGCTGGAGACCCAGGGAAGTCGCAGTTTAAGTCTGAAGGCCACCTGCTGGCAGAATTCCTTCTTGCTCAGAGGAGGTCAGGCTCTGTTCTTGTTAAGGCTTTAACTGATTAGATGGGGCCCACTCACATTTGATTAAGGGCAATTTGCTTTACTCAAAGTCAGCTGGGTTTTTCTTTTCTTTTCCTTTCCTTACCTTCCCCTTCCCCTTCCCCTTCCCCTTCCCCTTCCCCTTCCTTTCCTTTTCCTTTTCCTTTCTTTTCCCTTTCCCTTTCCCTTTCCTTTTTTCTTTTCTTTTGTTTTCTTTTTCTTGACAAGAGTCTCTTTCACCCAGGCTGGAATGCAGTGGCACAATCTCGGCTCGCTGCAACTTCTGCCTCCCAGATTGAGACCCACTTGGCCTCAGTCTCCCAGAGCAGCTGGGACTACAGGCATGCACCACCATGCCTAAGTTTTGTATTTTTCTGTAGAGACGGGATTTTGCCATGTGGTGGTCTCAAACTCATGGGCTCAAGCAGTCCTCCTGCCTTGGCCTCCCAAAGTGCTAGGATTATAGGCATGAGCCACCATACCAGCTATTTTTTTCTTTTTTTCTTTCATTCTTTCTTTTCTTTTCTTTTTTTTTTTTTGGTAGAGATGGGGTTTCACCATGTTGCTCAGGCTGGTCTCAAAGTCCTGGATTCAAATGATCCTTCTGCCTTGCCCTCCCAAAGATCTGGGATTATAGGTGCGAGCCACTGTGCCCATTCACAGTCATATAAAATGAGTTAAGTTCATCTAAAAATGACTTCACAGAAACATCTAGAATAATGTTTGACCAAGTCTCTGGGTGCCATGGCCTGGTCAAATCAACACATAAAAGTAACCATCACACTGTTTATTATTCTAAACATGCTCACAGAGGTGGGGCTTTGCTGTGAAGGCCACAGACCCTGGGAGACCTGGACGTGAATCTTTCCTCCTTCATTTTCTAACAGTGTAACCTTGGCTTCTGCGTGCCTCTGTGGCCTTGTAAACACACTAGCCATTTATTGAGGCCTCTGTCTGTACTGAGCATGGTGGATTTGTGATTCTCCCTGAGCTTAAAGACAGGACGTTTAACGGGTCCTACCTAGGGTTGTACAGCTGCTAAGTGGGGCCTCGAATCGAGTTCTGGCACTCTGAGGTCACAAGGCTGGCAGAGGAGTTATTAAAATAAGATGCAGGGGCCCAGCAAGATGGCTCATGCCTGTAATCTCAGCACTTTGGGAGGCCAAGGCAGGCAGATCGCTTGAGCCCAGGAGTTCTAGACCAGCCTGGGCAACATAGGGAAACCCCAGCTCTACAAAAAATACCAAAATTAGCCAGGTGCATGCCTGTAGTCCCAGCTACTCAGGGGGCTGAGGTGGGAGGATTTCTGGAGCAAGGAGATCAAGGCTGTAGTGGGCCAAGATTAAGCCACTGAAGTCCAGCCTGGGTAACAAAGTGAGACCTTGTCTCAAATAGATAAATAAATAAGGTGCAGGTGTGTTGAATACCAAGTTGAGAATGGTCGTATTTAATCCAGACTCAGAGGGTCTAAGGTCATGATGATGGAGGTGACGATGATAACCAACACTCACTGGGCATTTGCTGTGCCAGTCACTTATCTGAGTTCTTCACAGGCACTAACTCATTTCATCCTCACCACAACCCCCCAGGGTGGGCACTGCCGTTATCCCCATTTTTCTGAAAATTGAGGCACAACTTACAGGACGTGCCCAAAGTTTCCTTTCTTCTCCCAGCCACCCCTACCTCATCCCTAGGCTCTGCAAAGCCTGTCTCATGTGCTTCCAGCTTGAATATCCAGTTATGCTACATGTGAATTCCTATTTCAAGTAAAGTTTAGGGCTCCATCGCTGAACTTCTGCATTGAGGTGAAGTGGGCAGATACCTCCCTTTCCTTTTCCTGGGTCACACTAGAACCCTTTTGCTAGGTGGATGTGGCTACTTCTTTTCTCTCATCAGCATCTGGATTTTTCCGGCTTGTAGGTGCCAGGCCACACTGAGTGATATGGTTTGGCTGTGTCCCCACCCAAATATCATCTTGAATTGTAGTTCCCAGGATCCCCATGTGTCATGGACGAACCTGGCGGGAGGTAATTCAATCATGGGGGCATTTAGCCCCATGCTGTTCTCATGGTAGTGAGTGAGTTATTGTGAGACCTGATGGTTTTATAAGGGGACTTTTCCTTAGCCCTCCCCAGCCATGCCAGAATGTGAGTCAATTTAAGTTATTTCCTTTATAAATTACCCAGTCTTGGGTATGTCTTTATTAGCAGCATGAGAACAGACCAATACAGGGAGCCACACACACACTGGGCACTTGGTTTGGGTGGCACAGGCTGAGCCTGGGAGCTGCAGTCACTGCACAGTGGTTAAGAGCTGTGCTCTGAGACCATGGCCTCATGGCCTCATGGGAGTTTTGCTCCCGCCTCCTAGAAGAACAAGCTGTGTGATCCTGGGCACATGATGACTTACTAAGGCCAACTTTCTCATCCAGAAAATGGGGATGCTGGGCACGGTAGCTCATGCCTGTAACCCCAGTACTTTGCGAGGTCAAGGCAGGAGGATTGCTTGAATCCAGGAGTTTGAGACAAGCCTGGGCAACATAGGGAGACCCTGTTTCTAAAAAAAATATGAACATTAGCTGGGCATGGTGCCACATACTTATAGTCCAGCTACTCGGAAGGCTGAGGTGGAAGGATTCGTTGAGCCTAGAGAGGTCGAGGCTGCAGTGAGTCATGACCACACCACTGCACTCCAGCCTGGGCAAGAGAGTAAGATCCTGTCTCAATCAATCAATCAATCAATCAATCAATCAAATGGGAAAAGAGTCGGCCTTACCTCGAACTTACCGAATTTGTATAAAATAATGTCTCTGAAGCCACCGTGCCTGCCTGACACATAACAAGTGCTCCAGAAATGGTAGCTATTTTTATTAGGCACTTCATAAATGCCACATGGATATCTTTCGGCTGACTCTCAACTTGTTCTAGATTATTTTTCAGGTCGCTGCTTGCTGAGTTGTCCTCTGGTCACTGGGAATGTATTTATGTGGTTGTTCTTCTGTTGACCAGAACAGCTGGCAGAACGGTTTTCAGTAGCCAGGCCAAAAACTCGGCGAACCCCAGCACAGGTACAGGGCTTAGACAGAACAGCGGCTCAGAGGCAGTACCCTGGAGCCCAGCTCTGAGAATAGCTTTAATGCTTTTGAGCAGGCGATGACATTGGGTTGCTGGCTCTCCAAACGATGTGGGGAGACATGTGGAGAATTCAGATTGATTTGCTGGGGCATTTGGGAGCATTTGGGAACACAGGCGCGGACGCTGGCCCAGCCCCAGCGCCTGTCAGCCAGGCACAGCCAGGCCTTTGATGCAGGCCCTCCTGAGCCCAGAGCCAAGCTGCCGCTCCGAGGAGAAATTTCCAGGACAGGTATCAGGGGGAGAAAGCTGCTCGCAGGTTGTCAGGACTCGTTTCTTCTGAGTGAGGCTGATGGTTACTCACAGAGGCCAGGGACATGGAAGCCGGTGATGACTTCCAGGTTCTTGCTGCAGGGGCTGTGGGGATCCCTGTTATCATCTGGGGTGCAGCTGCCCAACGGGCAGATGGGAGGAGCAGGTGGACCTGCAGGCAGCTTGAGAAGGGCAGGGTTGGAAAAGCCACCCTGCCTGACAGCAGTTGTTTGCTCTCTGGGTTGCACTGCAGAGGCACAGGTCTCCTAGGACGGATGACTGTCACACTGTGGAAAGTGACTGTTCATTCCATTCCATTCCCTGGCATGTGTATTTGCTCTGCAGGGAATATCGCAGCCTTTCTGTGCTTTGGCACTGTACCTGAGGGCCTTTTTCTTTTTTTTTCAATGAGACAGAGTCTTGCTTTATTGCTAGGCTGGAGTGCAGTGGCACAATCTCGGCTCACTGCCACCTCTGCCTCCTGGATTCAAGTGATCTCCTGCCTCAGCTTCCTGAATGGCTGGGACTACAGGTGCCTGCCACCATGCCCAACTAATTTTTTGTATTTTAGTAGAGATGGGTTTTCACCATGTTGGCCAGGATGGTCTCTGTCTCCTGACCTTCTGATCTACCCACCTTGGCCTCCCAAAGTGCTGGGATTACAGGTGTGAGCCATGGTGCCCGGCCACCTGAGGACCATATTAAATAGCAAGATGACAAGGAGAAAGTACAAAAATGCAAAAAACATGGCACTAGCATTACATTTGCAGCTACAAATCCATTTTAGAGAGTAGTTGAGTTCACAAATCCAGAATCCAGGAATTCACCCACTCTCTGAAGTGTACGTGGATCTCCAGAATCAGTGCTCGTGGTGCATTCGAGGTCTTTCATGGAGGTGCGCAAAGCGGCATCAAGTCTGAGCAGTCGGATGGAGGCGCATGTTCCCAGCGGAGGTGAAACGAGGCAAGGGGTGTTGACCTTCTGCGTCAGCTCTCAAACTATAAATAAGTGTCCTTTCTGCAGCCTACTTAGTGCCATGGTTTTTTGCATTTGTGTGCTTTCTCTTGGTGATCTTGCTGTTTAAAACATCCCCCAAGCAGAGTCCTGAAGTGCAGAAAGGCTGTGATGTTCCTTGCAGAGAGAATACATGTGTTCAGTAAGCTTCGCTTGGGGTGAGTCGCAGTGCCTCTGGCCGTGAGTTCAGTGTTAACGAGTCATCCATCCATATTCAATAATGTGTCCCTAGAAAGAAACACACTTAAAACAAGGGTCAAGGGTATGTACTGGTTGGTTGTCAAAACTTTGTGAACAAAGATTTGCAGGAACCTAATCTTATATTTCCCCAAAAAGCAATGATTCAGTATTCACTAATTCAGTGTCGTCCACAGCTTCATAGACTACCATCCTGTGATTGATGAGAATCAACTCTATTTCATTTGGACAATGGAGATAAACTGGGTTTTGTAGTCACTCAAGACTTGACTCAAAGACACTTCCACCAGAAAGCCTCCCATGCTCACATCAGCCTCGTTTCCCACCCACCCCGCCCTACCCCACAATATGTATTGTGTTTACCATTGATTTTACATATGACATGGACTGCAAGATGTTAGTCACACTTCCCATAGGCTTCTGTTGCTGTGTGACAATACCACAAGCTCCCTGAAGACAGAGGATGTGTCAAAGATAATGTCTCCACTCATAGCAGGCAGTATCATAAGTGCTGGATTCTTTCAACAAACCTTTCATTCATTAATTTGGTTGGTTTGTTTGGTCCATTCCTTTAGTGAACCAATATGCAGGAATGAATGAATGAATGATGTGCTTACTGAACACCTGCCATAAGCCAGAAGCCCACAGGAGGATGCAGAGTCATGAGTGCGGAAAGGAGGCACCTCCCCTATCTTCAGGAGGGCACCCAGGGGAATTGGATGAGCAGGTGGAGAGGTGCAGGGAGAGCCTACCAGGCAGCAGGAACAGCGCGTGCAAAGGCCCGGAGGCCCAGGCAAACAGGCATATTTGGGAGCCACCGAGTGTAAGGGGCTAGCGGGCCAGGTGTGGGGAGAGGAAACACAGGTGCAGCTGGCCATGTGTTTTCGTACTGAAGAGTACCCAGTGAAGAAGAACATTTGAGAGGCTTATGCATGCCATGGTTTTGAGTCATGCCATACTTTTGTGCTCAGTGAACTCAACAGTAGATGCACATAGTTGAGAACAGGTGTCTGCCCTGTGCTGGCCCCACTTGGGGGTGGGAATGGGCCCTGTGAGAGTGATCTCCTCTCCCCGCCCCCAGCCAGGCACAAAAACAGGATTCCCAAACAGATCAAGATCTCGTTTTCCTGGCCAGCTCCCAGCAGCTCTGTGGGAACTGCAGCCTGTCCCGTTTCCTCCCAGATGTTTCTTGAAACTCAGGAGGGGCTCTGGAAGAGGTGGGTGGGGTGTCCTTCATGTCCTCATGAAGTGCACATTCTGGCACCTGGGACGTTTGTCTACACACATGGACACCTGCCGTATGTGTTTGTCCACACACAGGGGTGCTCTTCCCTGGCACCCAAGGTCAGGCTAGGTGAGTGGGAGCCAGTGGATCACCAGGGTCCAGCCTGCCGTCAGTTTGGTTGCATGTCACAGCTGAACGTGTGTTCACCCCTCCATTCCTGCCGACGTCGGGGAAAGCAGTGGTCATCTGTGCCAGTGATGCTAGGAGGCTGGCCCACTGCTTTCCCAGCCCTGCTGGCTCAGCCCACAGCTCCAGCCTGTCCTGCAGCACCAACCCCCGAGTGCACACACCCCTTCACACACACAGATGCACACACATACCACACCACACATAAACACACACACCCTCCACATCACACACCATAAGCACAAAAATACCCTCCATACCACACATATACACATATCTTCCTCACACACACCACATACATACCCTCCACATACACAGGACACACACAAACACACCACACACACACCATACGTACAAACACACCCTCCACACACACGCCACACCTATACATACCCTCCACACACACACAGCACACGTACACACCACACATACATAAACACATCCTTCATACACATCACACACCACACGACCATACACATGTACACACTTCCCAACACACAAACATACCATATAGCATACACCACACATACTTATCCTCCACATACACACCACATACCACAGACCACATACACACATGCTCCATACACATACCACACATGCACACCCTCAACACACACCACACATACACACACACACCCTTCACACACACCACACATGCACACACACTCTACACACACCACACATACACCCTCCACACACACACCACACATACACACATACCCTCCACACACACACCGTCCACCACATATACACACACACCCTGCACACACACACACCATACAGAGCACCCACATATACCACACATACACACACACACCTCCACACAAACACACACCACACATACACAGCCCACATATCACAGATACATACGTATGCATCATACATATATACACACCGTGCACACCACACACACACCATGTCATGTGCTATGCAAACATATATACATACCCCACATATACACAAAACCGTACACATATCCCCACACAAACACACATGCACACACGCACACGTGCTGCAGACACATACCCCACACCCCACACAAGCACACACACCTCACACATACCGCCTAGTCTGCACACTCGCACCACACTCATGGTCACAGCCCCCACATGTATATACATCACACCCCCAAGTGCCACATAGGGCCTGCACACTCACAGGGAGTGCGCTGTGCTCCTGGGCTCAGGTGCAGCCCCCATTGTCCTCATGATAGAGCAGCCTCCAGACAGGGCTATTTTTTCAGCTCCTGCCCTCTGTCAGAGGTCGCTGGCCTAAGGATCCAGGCCCAAGGCTCAAGACCAGGCCAGAGGAGGTCCTGACAGCGCTGGTGGCTGTTGGCCACGTGGGCACCCTCCGTGTTCAGGGTCTCCCCCTCCCTCACATTGGGCTCTTTGAGGCCCCAGTGAACCAAGCATACTTCCATTCCATCTTCTCTTGTGGGCGCCGGTGCCTGGGAACCTCGCAGTCCCTGGCATATGGAGATCTGGGTGGATTCTCCCCATGGCCCTTCAGATGGGACTTTCCTGCAGGTGGAACAGCCTGTTAGAGAAGGTGGAGTCATGTATTCTGCTCTTGGAAGAGGGTTTTCAGGATACAGTGGGCTTCTGGGAAGGACGAGCAGAGAGCAGAGAGGCTTCTGCAGGTCTTGGGCAGTATGATGATGAGAACATGTGAAGCAGCTGTCACACACACACACACACACACGCCAATGGAACTGTGGTCCCCTTCTGACTGCAGCGTCTCGGGCTATGGGCATCACCGCATTCTACGGGTGAGACGAGGGAGTGCCAGGCGCCTTTTCATGTACTCGAGCTGCTGTGGCCGAGCACCCTAGACTGGGGGCATTTCATGACAGATGTTGACTTCCTCCCAGTTCTTGAGGCTGAAAGTCCAAAACCAAGGTGTCGGCAGGGTTGCTTCCCTCTGAGGCCTCGAGGGAAGACCCTGTCCCAGGCCTCTCTCCTTGGTGTGTGGCTGGCTACCTTCTCCCTGTGTCTGCACTGGGCGTCTCCTCGGTGTGTGTCTGTGTCCTAATCTCTTCTTACAAGGACAGCAGTCCTATTGGGTAGGACCCACCCTGATGACCCTATTTTATCTTGATCACCTTCATAATGATCCTGTCTCCTCACATTCTGAGTACTGTGGGTTAGGGCTTCCACATATGAATTTTGGCTTTGGGTAGGGGGCATAATTCAGTTCATAACAGAGAGGTCAAGGGATTTGCCCTTGACTGCACAGCTGGTTGGTGGAGCTGAGAGAAGAGCCAACTTCTGCAGGACTCCAAAGAGTGCACAGGGCCAGGGCAGCCTCCTGTCTGCTGCCTTCCTGGAGGGCTTGTCTCCATGGCCCTTTGCTCCTGTGGGGGTGGTTGGGGGAAGCACTTAACGGGAAAGGATGGAATAGAGCGGAGCCTCCCCTCCCTGCAGATTCCATTTATCCTAAGCTCCAAGAATTCTCTGTGTTCCCATTAGAAGGGCCGGTAGTGCCAGGGAGACTGTGCTTTCTGCTAAAAAACAGAAAGAAATTTGGGGGTTAGGTTCTAGTTCTGAAACTTCTTAGCAGCGTGGTCCTCAGCCCCAAACCTCTTTTATTTTTTTATGGCGAGATGGGAAAAATAATGACTGTCTATTGGAATTCTTGGTGGCAAGTGATAGAAACCTAACTAGAACTAACCTTAGCACAGAGGGGACTAAGCTGCTATGGACTTCAAGGAAGAGATATGGAACAAGCTGCTGCCTGGGCAGGGGTGCTGCCCTGGTGGTAAACAGACAGACAAGCAGCCAGGGCCCTGGGCACCACTGACTCTTGTACTCTTGTCTCTGCCCCTCTCTACAGTCTGTCCAATTCTCTCTTATTCTCTGGACTGACTTTCTTTACCAAGTGGGAAATGTGGCCTCCTTTAACCCTCAAGTTCTGGTCGCATGGCTTCAGTCACGGGAGAGATTCCTGAGTCCAGATCTCAGGGAAGAAGCTCATTGTCTCACCGTAGGTCCTACACCCTCTACATCAGTCCGACTGGGACTAGGAGGGCAAGTGTGCTGAGATGCGGCAGAGTCCAGGCTTCGGACGTGGAAGTCTTTTTTTTTGAGATGGAGTTTCGCTCTTGTCACCCAGGCTGGAGTGCAACGGCGCGATCTCAGCTCACCGCAACCTCCGCCTCCTGGGTTCAGGCAATTCTCCTGCCTCAGCCTCCTGAGTAGCTGGGATTACAGGCACGCGCCACCATGCCCAGCTAATTTTTTGTATTTGTAGTAGAGACGGGGTTTCACCATGTTGACCAGAATGGTCTTGATCTCTTGACCTCGTGATCCACCTGCCTCGGCCTCCCAAAGTGTTGGCTGCACCCCAGGTAGCCACGTGGCTGGGGCATGGGAGCAAGAAAGCAGGCTGCAAAAAAGGGATTTTGAACACCATCATTCAGATGTCCTAGTGAACCTCAAGTTTCTCTTCAAAGAATCAGTATGTCAGTATGTCCAGCTCTCTTACTCTTTAATTTTCTATTTTTAAACTTAACTTCCTTGTAATTCCAGTAAACAACCTTCTCCACCAGTTCTAATCATTAGTTCACATCTGTCCCTTCAGCCCCTGGCTTCATCCTGACTCATCCCAGTCACCTGCTCCAGTTACCTTCTTTGACCGAGGACACCCCTGGCTACCTGCTCTAATCCACCCATAACTGTCCTTCCTGCCAAACCACCCACCCTGCCACTCCAATGTGGACCCCTGCTCTCTTTAAAATAGCCAGTCAGGATTAGTCTTGCTTGTGCGGTCTAATCCTAGCCAATAGGGGAACGACCCAGCAGTAGGGATGACTCTTGCCAAATATAAGTATCCCTTCCCACCTTGTGCAAGGGTGCGAGCACCATTGCTCCCTCCGTGAGGTGCACCCTAGAAGTAAATTGCCTTGCTGAGAGGATTTATCTTTTAGTGCTATTTCTTTTGCTGCAAAATTTTACTTAGAAAGAATTAAACAAGGTGTGTGCTTGAGCACCTTCAGCCAACTGCCTGGCTCCAGAAATGCAAGCCTCCTTGCCCTCCCACCCTCATGCTTTAATACAAGTTAATTGAAAGAGATTAATTTGAATTAATGAGGCGTAATTAAAATATTGTTAACAGTTAAGTAGATAATTATTCTATGAACAAAACAAATAGCTCCTGCAGGTTCTATGTCAATGAATAGACACCTTCATTTACAGTTGGTAACCTTCACCTGCAAGAGAATGACATAAATCTGTTATTTGCAGATTAATTAAGAGGGGAAATGAATAAAAACAGTAACAAACAGGTCCTCATCTAGATGCAGCGGGCCGTTGACAGCCGGCACTGGACGGTTGTTTTGTGGGATGAGCAAAGCTTAAATGATCTGTTTTGTCCTTGCTTTTGCCGGCTCAGACTCTAACTCGTGCAAACGTCAGCCGAGGATGAAAGATCGTGCGTTCTAATTTGACGGAACTTTATGAATAATGGCCTCGTTGTATCAGATATATTTGGTCTGAAGGAACTTCTTGGGTGGCATTTAAGGCTCTCTCATCAAAGCGTCCCTCTCTCCTCTGCGTCCCACTTCTCTCTGTCAAGGAGCCTGGGCTTAACCAGTCTCAGAACATATCATTCATCATTAGATGCCCCCTAGCCTTTGCCCTTGCCGTTCCTAACATGGAGAATGCCCTCTCTCCCCTTCCCTATCTGTTAACACCACACAAGACCTTCAAGCTCCTGTTCCAATTCCACCCCCGACCCTGGAGGCTTAGTGGCCCCGTCCACTGACACCCCTTCTCCTGCCAGCCTCAGTTTCCCCATGTCTGTTTTCCCAGCACGATGAGGACCTGGGCCCTACATTTGGCAATTGCACTCCCATCCCAGCCTAGACACGTGCCATGTTCAGTTTTTTTGTAAAATGAGTAAATGTAGAACTCTAGCCAGGAGTTGCCTAGTCTTCTTTCTGGTCATCTGAATGTCTTGCACAGTTCCACGTGGGGGGGATATTGATGAGATGGTTGTGCAGAGCCACACTCGGCAAGCTGGTGGCAGTTCCCCTGGCATGGGCCCAGCAGCAGGTGGGATGAACTCCAGGAGGCCAGCTCCTTCACAGGGAGCGCACTGTGTCAAAATGTATTCACAAAGAAGGTGTTCGAGTGCTGCTCAGTGTCAAGCACTCCAATTATCTGTTGAGTCACAGAGCCACTGGTAGCAATTTCCTCAGCCAAGATTCATTGTTGCTGACAAAACAAGGAGGCTTCCATCCCATTAAACATTCATGAAGCCTGATCAGTCTGTGCTCTTTTGTGAAAAGAACTGGATTTTAAAATGATGCAGGGAGTGCTGTGAAGTCCTTCCTAACTGGGTGGGCCTCGGTTGGGGGTGCCCATGGTGAGGAAAGTGGGTGGGCATCGTTTCCCATATGCCCACCCATATAACTACCCTGTAGCTCAGTGATTCAAACCTGGGCTCAAATTACCGTTCAGCCCACTTATAGCTGTGTGACTGCAGGCAAGTTCCTTATTAACCTTTCTGTGCCTCAATTTCCTCATTTGTCAAATGGGGATAAGAATAGTAGCTGCCTCATAGGGTTAAAAGAATTTGGATTAAAGGAATTAATTTAGGCAAAAAAGCTTATACTAGTACTGTCAGTTCTGCTGTAACAGGGCACATGTGCTAAACGTCACCACTGTCATACACAAAAATAAGGGAAAATAGCGCTGGAGTGCAGCACTCGAAAACGTCACCAGGATGCATTAAAAAAAAGACGGGAGGCCAGCACGGTGGCTCACGCCTGTAATCTCAGCACTTTGGGAGGCCAAGGCGGGCGGATCACAAGGTCGGGAGATCGAGACCATCCTGGCTAACACAGTGAAACCCCGTCTCTACTAAAAACACAAAAAATTAGCCAGGCATGGTGGTATATGCCTGTGGTCTCAGCTAATCAGAAGGCTGAGGCAGGAGAATCGCTTAAACCCAGGAGGTGGAGGTTGCAGTGAGCCAAGATTGCACCAGTGCACTACAGCCTGGGTGACAGAGCAAGAGTCTGTCTCAAAAAAATATATATATATGGGAACCTAGTAAAAACAATCGAACTGATGAGTGGTTAAGAAATGCGTCAGTGCTACACTGAATAGGGCACTGACTGGTGGAAGGCCCGGAGCTTGCTCTGTGGCCCAGGCTGGAGTGCAGTGGTACAATCACAACTCACTGTAGCCTCAACTTCCCAGGGCTCAGGTGATCCTCTTGACTCAGCCTCCCCAGTAGCCAGGTGTGGGCCACTATGCCTAATTTAAAATTGTTTCTTTTGTTGTTAATCTCTCGCTATGTTGACTAGGCTGGTTTTGAACTCCTGGGCTCAAGTGGTCCTCCTCCCTTTGCCTCCCAAAGTGCTGGGATTGAGCCAACCCACTTGGCCTGGAGGTAGGATCTTTAAAGAGGTGATTAAGTTAAAACACGGCCTTTCGCAAGTGCTGTAATCCAACCTGAGGGTGCGTGTTCAAGGTGTTCATTTCAGGTGCAGCGCTGGCACTGTCCAATCTCCCTTCACTGCCGTGTATCAGATTCTAAGCACTTTGTAAATAGCAGCTCTCATTTTATCTTCAAGGCAACCCTGCAGTGCTGTGGGCTGTCATTATTCCCACTTTCCATATGGGGACAGTGAAGGGGAGCAGCTTGCCCACCCTCTCAGAGCTGGTGAGTGGTCGAGGCCAGGCAGCCTGGCTCTGAGGGCCTGCACTTGACCCCTGATAGTTGGCTGCTTTGGTTTTTAAACTTTAAAACATTAATTAGTTGCCGCCTGACTTCAGCTGGCACACTCAGCACCCCCTGGTGCTCTTTTGGTAATTTCCGGCCCCTTGGAGAAGGAAAGACCACCCCGAGTCCACGGTTTTGGGTCCAGACCCAGCAGGACTGGAAGGCAGAGACACAGAGCCATAAAGCGATCTGCAGGGAAGTTATTTTTCAATCAAGTTGGGCTTTGCCTCGCTAATCCTTCTCCTCTGTGGGGGCTAAGGGCAGAAAACTCTTCTCTGCATAAAGAGACCCCAGGCCTGGCTCGGGTCCTTGGACCCAAGTTCAGAAGCTGTACCTGCAGCTATGAGAATAAGCGAAAGGAAAGGAATGTGTCTCAGAAAACCACTAGGCTGTGGGGAGCTCCAGCACTCCCACAAAAGGCGGTTGAACAGTGGGAAGAGTTGCTGTTCCCCAGCAGAGGCCCCACAGCTCTCCCTGTAACACTGCATGCTCCCAGAATTAGAGCCAATCTTCCTAAGACATTTAGAACACCATTGTGTGTGTGTGTCCCTGAGCATAAAATTCCTTTACCTTTCTGAGCCTCAGTTTCCTCCTCTACAAAATGGCCATAATAACACCTATCTCTAAAGTGCCCAGAGCCATGCACAGAACTCAATTAATAAAGGTTCCTAGCTTTCACACTCAAGGGCATATACCGTGACCTTTTTGATTCGGATGCTAGGTCCTCCTTGGCCTATAACAAAAGGATTGTATTTATATAATTGAAGACATTCAGAATGGGACAAGTAGGGACCAATTGTGTTTTAAAGAGTGTAAAGACCACTTGACTAGGAGATGAGTCCCTTTTACTACACCTCTGATTTTATAGGGTTGGCCGGTGAGAATATGGGATTCAATTCACTGCCAGAATGATTGGATCCCATCCACAAAACGAGTATCACATGCAGAGGCACAAAGCTTTCTCAGAATGCAGGATGGTGGGTGGTGGTTTTATCATTATCGTCTGAGAACCAAGAAGATGGACGTTGCCTTTGGCCCTGTGACACCCACCCCCTGTTTATTACACACACACACACATGAGATCATTGAGTGCAGATGCCAAATGCATATTCCATACCACATGGGAAATAAAAAGTGCACTCAGGAAATCCAGAGGTGAGAGGAGGTGATGTTTGGCTCCAGGTGGTCCCTGGAGCAGATTTCCTGTACTGTCGTTAAGAACCAGCACTCTCCTAATACCTTTGCAAGATCTCCTTGTCCTTGCCACCTTTTCTAGTGCCTTGTCCTTTCCATTCTCCTCCCCTCCCAGCTCCCACATGCAAACATACAGTCTCATCATCTTGAGGCTTTGAGCCCGGCCCCCTATGTTTTTCAGAGGCCCCAAGAAATATACAGTACTCATGAACCCTTGTTCATGCTGTAGTCACCTGCATCCATTCATTCTTTGTAAGAGAATGAAGTAGGAGACAGGCTTTCTGACTTAACTGGGTGACCTCTAATAGAGTTAACCTGCAGGATTTTAGAATGTGGATGATGCACTCTGTAGCTCTTCAGGATGTGTAATTGTTTTGCATTTCTTGCTGTTGGTTCAGCAGCCAGTATTTATTGATATTGCTTGGTTTTTTAATGCAGAACTTAGGTGTGGGGCGACATAAAAGAGGGAAGAGCACATCCCAGAGAGCCTGTAATAACACGGGTTTGTAATAACACAAGGATATCGATTTTAGCTGTTAGGATTCTGTTCAGCCAAATGCATATTCAGCTGCAAGTAACTACAATGGCTTCATCAAAGAGGATTTATTGATCAGATACAAATAAGCCCAGAGATAGACAGCCTGGCCCAGTTCTGGGGCCCAGTAGGGCCTTTCAGGAACCAGCTGCTTCTATTCACTGCTCAATCATTCTTAGCAATGGTGGTTGTGTAGTCCAGCTTTGCACCTTTGTTTTAGGAAGGCAGAAGATTGAAGGAATGGGAACAGGGGCACACACCAGCATTATCTGCCCCCTTTTAAAAAGCATTCTTGTCCGGACCTCGTGGCTCGTGCCTGTAATCTTAGCACTTTGGGAGGCCGAAGCGGGTGGATCATGGGAGGTCAGGAGTTCGAGACCAGCCTGACCAATATGGTGAAATCTCATCTCTACTAAAACTACAAAAATTAGCCAGGCATGGTGACATGTGCCTGTAGTCCCAGCTACTCAGGAGACTGAGACAGGAGAATTGCTTGAACCTGGCAGGTGGAGGTTGCAGTGAGCTGAGATCACTCCAGCCAAAAAAAAAAAGCATTCCTGGAACCCCCGCTCCCTGAGTTCCACTCCCACCTTCTTGGCCAAACTTGGTTACATGGCTGGCTCTGACTGCAAGAAGCCTGGGAAATGCTTGTTTTTAAACCAGGAAGATTGCTAACTTGAAATTGGGTTACTGTTAGGAAGAAGGGGAAAATGGATATTGGGGAGGTAACCAGCAGCATCTGTCTCAGTCCACACCATTAGCTTCCTGAGATATTTGTATATACCCTTTTCCAATACACAGACAAGACTCACCTTCTTCCCAAGGGAGAGAGCTACAGTTTCATTGTGTTATTGCAGCTAGGGTGCAACGTCCAGGATCAGGAAGGACTGAGCCAGTTTCCCGCCAGGTTTGACTGTGTCTGCTTCCTTATGCTAATAAACTAAGAGACAAGTTATCTGCCCAACATGCAGTGATGAAGATGAAGCAAGAGAAACAGCAGTGACAGCAGCTACCTCTCAGGAAAGGCGAGAAAAGATATTGGCAGCCAGCCAGCCAGCCATGTTCCCTGTGCAGTGAACGTATCGGTGCACACACAGCGTGGTCATAATAGTGTTAAAATAAGCCAGCAAAAATTCAGCAAACATAGACAGAAGAAGGAAAGGAAATCATTTGTTGTTGCATGTGGCTTGTGTTCTGTTGTAATTTTCAGTTTTGATCTACCATAGATACCCATTCATTTTATACAAAGAAAATTTCTTTGTCAAATATAACAATTGTAAATATTTCCCCCGATTGTTATTGAAGCCAGAGGATCAGAAATGCTGCACTATGTACAGGGCATATAGCCATTTTTTGTAAATAAAACATAACATTTTTATCAAATATATGCCCTCGGTAGGAAAAATATTCAGCAAGCTTAGGATTAAAAAATGTTATTTCTTATTCTAGTTCCCCCCACTGCAGCCTTGTTTATGCAGGGAAGCCCTTAATGACATTTAGACTTTGAAGACAGGACTCTTCCCTTGCAGAAGGGAAGAACTGACTACCATATCTGAAATGGCAAATAACCACCAAAAGCATGCATCCATCTGCAGAGGCACCCTCCAAGGTGGCAGGCAGCATTGCAGGGGGCGGGGACCTAATTTGGAAGGACTTGGAATGGTTCTGCTGATGATTTCCTCCTAGTTTACTGGGTCATGCTATGAGTGACATCTGGTGTCCTGGTCAGGAACGAGGTCAGCGGACAGTACTGTGTAATGGTTAGAAATGTGAGCTTTGGGGCGAGGCCTGGGTTTCAGACCTGTCTCTGTCACTTATTCAGTGGGTAACCCAGCTCCTGTCTGCCTTGGTTAGCACAGCTGCAAGATGGGATCAGAAATATTTGAGTCAGGAACGCTTTGTTGCTGTTTTTAACAATCATTGGTTTATTTAAAATTTCCCGATTCTTCCTGCTCTCATTTTGGCATTTTATATTTTCTTAGGAATTTTAGTCATGTTTTCAAACTTTCAGAATACAATGATTTTTTAAAAATAGTTTTTAAAAGGGTCCAAATCGAAGCCCATACATTGCAGTGGGCTGGTATGTCTCTTAAGGGCCTCTCTTGACAAGTTTCTTTCCCCCTTTCCTTCTTTTTTATTTTCACTTGTAGTTTGCTTGTTGAAGAAATTAGTTGGGATGCTTTTAACTGTAACCAACAGAAACCCATGAGAACACCACTAAAAAGCTGGATCTACTTTAAGAGTAGCTGAGTTGCATAAACCCAAGGGTTAGGGGATATTGGGACCTCATGAACTTGCCACAACAGGTCTCTCTTTTATGTGCTTTCTGTCTCTCTCCTCATCTCTCATCTCTGTGTCTCTCTCTTTCTTATGTCCTCATTAGTCTTTGCTCTCAGTCCACATAGTAGCTCATGGCCTCCACACCATCCCTTTGATTAAAAGGACCAGTCAGTTGGAGGCCAGAATCATAGTCCCATTCTGAATTTCCAAGGAATGGATTCAGGTGCAACCCTGATCCATTGACCACGTTATTGGCTTCCAGGGTCCCACTGCCCTTACCACGTGGATCTGTGGCAGAGGAGGAAGTATCCCCATAGAAAAAGGTGTTCTGTTGGGAGGCTAAGGCGGGTGGATCACGAGGTCAAGAGATTGAGACCATCCTGGTCAACATGGTGAAACCCCATCTCTACTCAAAATACAAAAAATCAGCTGGGCACGGTGGCACGTGCCTGTAATCCCAGGTACTCAGGAGGCTGAGACAGGAGAATTGCCTGAACCCAGGAGGCAGAGGTTGCGGTGAGCCGAGATCGCGCCATTGCACTCCAGCCTGCGTAACAAGAGCGAAACTCCGTCTCAAAAAAAAAAAAAAAGAAAAAGGTGTTCTGTAGACACCTCTGATGTGCACACCATAATGATCTGACCCTTCTGGGGTGGCTGGGTCAGAGTAAAGGGTGTGGGGTGCACAATGCAAAGCAAAGAGGAATCCCAAAATACATGCAGCTGTGCAAAAAGGAGCAGGCAGCCAACCACCTTTGGACTCAGGGAGGCTCTTTCATGCCTGATGGCACCATGCAGCACAGCACCTCCTTTCTTCCCGGGGGCCAATCAGATGCAACACCTTAATTGACCATTCATTTAAGTGCCAAGATGGCTGAGCCTTGGCCAAGTGCATGTGCATCTGCTGCTCATTATGTAGCCAGGGAAGTCCCCTGGAACCTAGGCATAGAAAATGCTGGCCTTGGTGAAATCCCTTCACAGGGACTTAGTACCTGAACAGCACCATGTAGGGACTTCATTCCAGGTCAGAATTCCACCAATATAGCCATAGTGACCCATCCAATCAGGGACGGATGTTCAGAAGGCTGTTTGGGTGGCCAGCACAATGCAGAACTGGGTCCCACACTGATTCCTGAGTATCTTCACCCGGCTGTCATGGTTCTGTCCTGTCAATTGTGTCTGGTGATGTCACTCACATTAACAGCCTAAACTGTACTGTGAACAGCAACTCTGGGAGTCCAGGGGGCAGATGCAAAGAGGGAGAACACCTAGATTTTGTTCCTAGAATTGATGAGGTTAGATTCAGAGAGTAGCAGTTAAGGTTGCAGCTGGGAACGAGTGATCCAAGCTCTATTAGAATTTGGAGGCAGGGATATTTAAAATGTGGGTTTTATTATAATTCAGGTATGGTGAGGCCCAAAGATCAGTAGACAACTGCCATTAAAAAAAATGGCTTGTTACTCACAGTTCCCAAGAAGAAGGGGGTGTCATACCATGCAGGGCCCCATGGGAAGCCCCAGGACCCATCAAGAGGCAAAAGGAAAGAGAGGAAACCTTTCTTGTGATTTTAACAGGAAGGAATGGGAAAGGCAGGTTCAGCAGATTTAGGCTTTGAGCATAGGGGCTGTCCCTCATTTCCTGGCCTGGCCCTGAGATAATTAGGGCACGAAACATTGTCTCAGAGTGTAAGAATCTGATAGAGGAAGGGGAAGTGTGGGCTCTGGATTGCTTGGTTTGCATATGAAAAGCATGTTCCTTGTGAGTTGTTTGCTATTGCTAGGAATCAACCAGCCTTGGTAGCAGCCTCTTTAGGATCAGCAGAGTCCCAGATGTCAGAACATCAGAATATGCAGAAAATAAAGTCATGATTAATACAAGGGAATATCATTATGGGCATGGTGGTTTTGGAGGCCAAATGCAAAGAGTAGACAAGTGAATGGGCTTTTCATCCATCCATCCATCCATCCATCCATCCATCCATCCATCCATCCATCCATTTATCTACCCATCCACCCACCTATCCATTCATCCATTTATCTAACCATCCATCCATTCACCCACCCATCTGCTATCTATTCATCCATCCATCCATCTACCCATCCATCCACCCATCCATTTATCCATCATCCACCCATCCACCTATCCATTTATCCATCTACCTATCCACCCATCCATCCATCCACCCACCCACCCACCCACCCACCTATCCATCCATCCATCCATCCATCCATCCATCCATCCATCCATCCACCCACCCACCCACCCACCTATCCATTCATCCATCCATCCATCCATCCATCCATCCATCCATCCATCCACCCATCCACCCACCCACCTGTCCATTCATTCATCTACTCACCCACCCATCCATTCATTCATCCATCTATCCACTCACCCACCCATGCATCTGTTCATTCATCCATCTATCCATCCACCCACCTACCTATCCATCCATCCATCCATCCATCCATCCATCTAGCCAGCCAGCCAGCCAGCCAGCCAGCCAGCCAGCCATCATACATCTGTACTTATACACCAGGCACTGGGAGGGGGTGAGATACAAAGATGTATAAGACATTCTGCTAACTTATGCTTTCACTCATTCATGTATTCACTTGTTCATTATTCTACATTCTTGGACATAACATTTGAGGTAGCTTACCTGACCCATAAAATAAAACAAAGCTATATATATATACATATATATGCACACACACAAAAATGATCTATATCAAGGAATATTTTTATGAAAATTTAGGTTCAAGAAAGGTTAATATCTAAATATGTAGGCCACAATCTCACCCATTTGCTAAAGGTGGACTTCAAGGATGAGTTTCCTGATGGCAAAGTGAAAAAGGAACTGTATGTAATCCCAGCACTTTGGGAGGCCGAGGCGGGTGGATCACGAGTTCAAGAGATCAAGACCATCCTGGTCAACATGGTGAAATCCCATCTCTACTAAAAATACAAAGAATTAGCTGGGCATGGTGGCGTATGCCTGTAATGCCAGCTACTCAGGAGGCTGAGGCAGGAGAGTTGCCTGAACCCAGGAGGCGGAGGTTGCGGTGAGCTGAGATCACTCCATTGCACTCCAGCCTGGGTAACAAGAGTGAAACTCTGTCTCAAAAAAAAAAAAGGAACTGTAACTGGTTATGAGATTCCTGTTGCCCCAAAGGGGAAATCCTGAGTATTTGCAGCAACCGATGCCCCTTTGTAAGGGAATCTGTTCAAGCATCTGTCCCTTCTTTGAGTGCACTAGTATGTTTATATTTCTGGCATAAATGGTGCAGATTCATTTCTACTTAAAAATTGACACCTAACCTGTGACAAAGAATAGTTTTCATAGCATTTGTAGAAGGAAGAATTATCGTAATCATTCAATAGAAGTAACAAAACCTTCCATCTTACTGGATTTTCTAGCAGCCTGGAAAACATTTCTCAAGCTTCCCCTGTCAGAATCATCTGATGTAGAGTGTTTCTGTGTGTTCTTAGTTTTGCTCTGAGTTGTTAAGATTTGGAGGAACTAGAAACGCCTGACCAGAGGCACCCACAGTCAGGCTTCCAGCACCTCAAAGCTCGTCTTGTGGATAAGGAGAAAGCCCAATGGGCTCAGCTAGGACCAATACTTAGGAGTGTGAGGGTGACAGGTTTCAGTTCAATATCTGGAAGCTAGGCTACTAGAGCTGCCCAGCAGTGGAGCAGGCTACCCAAAGAGGTACCAAGCTCCTCATCCCGGGAGGTGCTCAAACAGACTGGCTGACTGCCTTGATGACAGTGTTGGATGAGAAGCTGTATGAGTCTGTTCTCGTACTGCTGTAAAGAAATACCTGAGACGGGGTAATTTATAAAGAAAAGAGATTTAACTGGCTCATGGTTCTGCAGGCTGTACAGGAAGCATGGCTGGGAGGCCACAGGAAACTCACACTCATGGTGCGAGGCGAAGGGGAAGCGGGCACCTCTGACATGGCTGGAGCAGGAGGAAGAGAGAGAAGGGGAAGGTGCTACATGCCTTTAAACAACCAGATCTCCTGAGAACTCTATCAAGAAAACAGCACCAAAGGGATAGTGCTAAACTATTTGTGAGAAATCACCCCCATGATCCAGTTACCTCTCCCCAGGCCCCACCTCCAACATTAGGGACTACAGTTTGACTTGAGATTTGGGCAGGGACACAAATCCAAACCATATCAGAAGCTACCCTTATTGAGGGGCCTCTTCAGTCAGAAAACTGGATTGCAGAGTGCTCCAATAAGCAGAATAATTCTGTATTCTTTGGTGCTAAGAAATTTGAATTTTACTTGTAGGTAAAATTTGGATTTTACTTGTATGTTGGATTTTTTTTTTTAACCTATTTCTATTTTAGTAGGGGTTAGGTGGGAGAGGAGTGAGTGATAGGACTGGATTTGAAAAGATCAGTTGTTGAAGAAGGGAAACAATGGCAATAATTATTTAAAAGTGTGGTTGCCCCAGTGTGATTTTCAGTCCTGGTTCTGGTGATGGTGACCTACCTCCAACACACGCATCTACCACCCTGTCCATCGCACCACTGCTATTTGATTTTCTTATAACGGTAAAGAGAATGCAAACAAATCGCTCCTTCTGAAGCCCAAAACTGGATCTTAAAAATTGGGCCATGAGCAGTAAGGACACCAGAAGAATCTAAAAGGCCTGCTTAAATCAGGCGGTAGATCTCATGGAGTCTACAGCTGGGTTTGGCAAAGTAGGCCCACCACTCAATCATACAAATAAAGTTTTATTAGAACACAGCTGTGCCCATTTATGTAGTGTTTTGGCAGCTTTCACACCGTAATGATGACTTGATGTGACAAAGACCATATGGCCTTCAAAGTCTGCAACATTTACTAGGTGGCCCTTAATAGAAACAAATTGCTGACCTCTAGCCTAGGGTAGTGGTTCTCAGCTCTGACTCAGTGTCAGAATCACCTGGTGTACATTAGAAATAGAGACGCCAGTCTGGGTGCCGTGGCTCACGCCTGTAATCCCAGCACTTTGGGAGGCGGAGGCAGGTGGATCATGAGGTTGGGAGGTCAGGACCAGCCTGGCCAACATGGTGAAACTTCATCTCTACTAAATATACAAAAAATTAGATGGGCGTGGTGGTGTGTGCCTGTAATCCCAGCTACTCAGGAGGCTGAGGCAGGAGAATCGCTTCAACCTAGAAGGTGGAGGTTGCAGTGAGCTGAGACTGTGCCACTGCACTCCAGCCTGGGCAACAGAGCCAGACTGCATCTTAAAAAACAAAACAAAAACAGAGAGTTAACTGGGTCCCTACCCCTAGGATTTAAACTCACTTAGTCTGGAATGGGACTCAGGCACCTGTATTTTTATAAGTTTCCCCAAGTGACCATCATGTGCAGCCAGGATTGAGAATCACGGGTGTAGTCCAAGTGGGTTTTTCAAGATTGCAGAACTGGTGTTTGTATCTACAGGGTTTCTACCCAGGAGCAATGATCCGTTGATCTCAATGTCACGGTCCGGTCCTTGAGGTCTGAGTTATTGGGTCTGTGGTATAAGGGAGACCTTGTAATAAAAATCCCTTCAGGTACCTGGGTGACCAGACTTCCTCGAAAAGGTTGAAGGTGGTTGACATTATGGTGAGTTTGTGTGTGTGTGACATATGCGCACACACACGGGCATGCATGAGTGTGTACACTTACATGGTTTGTCTATAGAGATAACTTTTTTTGTTTCAAATGAATGCATTTCAGAAGGACCCTGTGGTGTCTGCAGCATTGCTATTGTCACATTGTCATAGCTCAGTCTCCAGCTCCGGCTTATGCAGCCTCTGGTCTCTCTCGTGGTAATTAACATGAAATGTTGGTGACACCGCCAGCTCCAGGAGAATGTGACACCTCTTGCCTTTCCCCATCGTAGTTTCCGGTCTCTACCTCTTCTGCTCGGGGTAGAAACTTCACTTCATGCTGGTGTCACTTTTTGTTGGTAGGTAGAAGATGCAAATGGGAATTTCAGGGTTTGTTTTGCCCCTTGGGCTGAAAGCAGATATTAACCACCTTGCCTTTTTCTGTGTCTTTCATGTGGATACAGTTCTGCCTGTCCCGGCTGCTTTCTCCCTGGGGCATGCTCTCCTGGACTTAGTAGCTGACTACTAACCAGAGTGACCAACTTGTCCTGGTTTACCTAGGACTTTTCCAGTTTTAGCTCCAAATGTCCCATGGCCCAGGAGCCCCTTCAGTCCCAGGCAAATCTGGATGATTGGTCACCATCACACTAGACCATCCCCCAGCGGATTGGTCATTGCACGCACTTACAAACATGGATGTTTACAGGGTGCATGTGGGGTTTTATTAAAGAGAGATGGGCTAATAATGCAAATTGGGGTCATTTGTATGAGGCTATGTGTTTTTCATCTTTTTTTTTTTTAAATAGCTGAACACAAGAGGTCAAGCAAATTCTTGCTAGGCCTGTCAAGCTGTGTTCCTAAGGGACAACACACCACATCAGCTTTTCTTCTGCACCTGAGCCTACCCAGGCATGAAACAGATGCTTCACAAAGGGCCTTCTCCAAGATGTTTGCTTTGAAGGGGTTCAGGCAGCCCGGCAGGGTGCTGTGGAGAGGCTTGGCTCACAGTGACTAGAATAGACTCCTCCTGGCTGGACCACCAGCTACGGAGGCCAATCACTTCCCCTTTCTGAGACTCAGTTTCCTCTTCCACATAAGAGACATGGTCACTCACCTGCTGAAGTGGCTGGAGGATTAAGAGGCTTTATAAAGGTTGACTTCCTCTCTTCTGCTTTTCCTTCTTTACACAGGGCCTGGTTCTTACTCAAGGCGAGCTTTAGCCAGGGCAGGCAGCTGCTGTAATTATCACCCTGCATGACTGTGGCTTAACTCAGTGAATATTTCTTTCTCAGTCAACAGTCCAGCAGGGGTATTTCCTCCTTTGGTGGCTTTACCAGGTGATCCTTGCCCACAGGGAGATATGGGACCCCACACTTCTTTCCTCTTATGGTTCTGTCCCCGCTTAAGGTCCGTGGAGTCCTTCCATGTGGTGGTCACAAGGCATGGAGGGTTGGCATGGGATTTTGTATGAGGCCATGTCTGGAAGTGGTATACCTGCAGCTCATCCATGTTCTACCAGCTGGAACTGGGTCATGCCTCACCATTCCCTGCACAGGAGCTGGGAGATGTAGCATGGTGGTGTGCCAGAAAGGAGAAGGATGTAGGGTTTGACAAGCTGATTGCTGGCCGTGAGCACCAGTGGGGTCATCTTCCCCTGATTAATCAACATTTCTCTGTGCAGTCATGCATTACGTCACAACAGGAATATATCCTGAGAATTGCACGGTTAGGCGATTCTGCTGTGCAAACATCATCGAGTGTGCTTACACAAAACGAGATGGTCCAGCCTGTTCACACCTCAGGTCTATGGTGTAGCCTAACCCTCCTTGACTCTGTCTCACTTGATACTGTACCGAATACTGCAGATAATCATCACACAACAGTGTTTGTGCATCTAAACAGTGTCTAAACATAGAGGAGGCAAAGTAAAAATGAGATATAAAAGATAATGAATGGTATACCTGTACAGGCCAGCTCCATCATAATCCCGTGGGAACACCATTGTATGCGCGGTCCATGATTGCAATGCCATTATATGGCACGTGACTCTTTCCAAAGCAGGATTCTACCAGACAGCTGTGATTCATTTTATACAGAAAAGGGGTCTGTGTTCAGATGCACTAAGTTTAAATAACGTTAAACCAATTTCTTTATTGCAGGGCCTGTCAGAGCCTTTCCTTTACTGACCATGAATATCTATGCGAGGGGGCAGACTACATAATATGTTCTAAACTTAGCAAGCTCTTCTTTTCTGGAGTGGCATTTTAGAACTAATACTCTGCAGGATAAGGCTTGGAAAACACCACTTTAGATGTTTCTCTAGTTAGTATTCAGAAACCAGAATACCTTCACAAAAACATTGGTGTTAAAAGAAACCACCAAAAAAATCTGTGGTTCTCAACAGACAGGTTAGTCCCCAGGGATCATGGTATCGGGGCCCAGAAGCTGAGTCTTTATAGAATGTGAAAAGGGAATACTTTTCTGTCTCCATTCCATCTTTCCTTCCTTCCCTCCCTGTCTTCCTTCCTTCTTCCTTTCTTTCCTTATCTGTCTCCTCCCCTCCCTGTATTCACTCCTTCTTCTCCAACTTGGCAAAGGAAGCCCATGAGGTGTATGTCTCAGTATTGACGCCTGAGTACGGTCATCAGTGTCTGCTAACTGGGTGTGTGAGTGATGTGTTCAGTACTACTTAAATCCCTGTCTCAATTTCAGCTGGGCGCTTCAGGACAGTCTGCCTGGACTGGTCCTGTCACCCTGGCCTGCTCATCTGGGTGGATGTTAAAATCCCTTTCTAAGCCTGTGTTTTTATGGCTGGCTGGCGTCACCTGTCATAAATCAAGGTGGGCTGAGGTTTAGCACTGAGGTTAGACAGAATCACTCACAGCAAAACTGGAGCGGTTTTATTTTTCTATTTTAGTTACAGGCATCAGCCCTATATGTATAACTTAAACTTAATTTGGTGTGTAATTGGGACTAGCTCTTTGGAGCCCTGGGTTATGTGTTTTGGAGTAGCTGAGAAGTGGGGCATGGAGGGGCAGGACGTGGTATGTTAATTGGTGGCCTCTGGGACCGGTGGGAGAATTGGATTTAAGTCCCCAGTTAGAGTGAGCTTGGCAGTTTTATTTGAGTCTCTGCGGGCATGTACTGGGGAGACCACCAGTTTGTGCTGGCTCGAGCGGGTTACTCACTCTCTGCCCTGATGCCTGTCTGTGCCTCCCTGGCCAGCACAGTGGCAAAGGGTGGTGGAGGAGCCCAAGAATGGTGGGGGGGAGGCCTCTCCAAGATGTGGCTTGCCACTTACCTGTAGCGGTTGCATGGTGCTCAGCGCATGGTCCCAAAGAGGGTTTTGCATTTTATTACCAAAGTCTCGATAAAAGGGACTTGGGTCAGAGCAAACATGGGGGGAGGAAAAACAAAGGAAATTAAATACAAAATCACCGCTGGTGGAAAACCACATGGAGGCCTTGACTTTAATATTGCCAGAGCTGGGAGGAAGGGGCCCCCAGGAGTCGGAACCGAAGGACGTTGGCCTGGTATTCCTGAAGCCTGGCCCCTCTCCTGTTTAAAAAGAAATTGCCATTTAATTTGTTTCTGAGTTTTATTTCTCAAGTGAACCAGCATGAGGCCATGTAATGAGGTTGTGTTTCTGGGAGGTGTTGAAAGATGGGGAAAGACCAAAACCACCAAGCAGGGCCCGGCCACTCCAGGAGCAGAAAGCGGCTGTGGGCCCTGGGAGTCAGCAGCGCCGGGGGACAGAGGGGCAGGCAGGAGCTGCCAGAGGGCTGGCTTCTTCACACTGTCAGTGGGCAGGGCTCGCCATGTGTGGTCGGAGGGCGGGCCGGTTGGCTGGGCCGCCTCACTTGGCTCAAGAGAGAAAAGATGTGTCTTCATCTGGTGTGAAGATCCGCAGGGGCCCGCTCGAGCGCAGGGAGTGAGATTGCGTGGCTGATGTGAGCCAAGAAGGACCCTTGCAGCGAGAGAGAATCTGAGTCATGGAGAAAAGAAATCCTTGGGCAAGGAGGAGAAGGGGTTTCCCAGAGAGCAGAGGTCAGCTCAGACCACGAATGAGCACGAGTGTGTGAAGCATCATGGGAGGTCACTTATATAAAAGGTTGGGCAAGAGATTTCTACACCAGGGAGCATCAGAGGAGCCCCCAGAGCCTGCCACCATTGGGGGCTGCAGCTGTCCTCGGGCGCTGAGACAGCTGTGCTGCACTGTGCTTCTTGGGAAACGATGCCTGAGGCATGGGAGCAGGTGGGTGCCAAGGCCTTCTTGCCCCTGCACAAAACTGGAGTAAAGTTGAAAAGTGCAAGGTCTCCTGCCACCCTCCCTCCCGTGGCCTCCCGGACAGTGGATGGGGACCTTTGCCCTCAAATGATCCTCCCAGTGGTGACAGAGAGAACCCAGGGTAGCCAGGCCCTCTCTGCCAGGTGACCATGCTGTGCCATTCCTGAGTGTGTGACCCCCTGGCACACACACACATGACCCCTGGGGTCCAGGGGAGATCCACCTTCTCTGCTGCCCCAAGCTCTGACTCCAGCTGGCTCCTCCCAGCCACTGCAGGTTCCGAGTCTAGTTGTCTGAAGGCACTTGGCTCCGTGAGGATTTTGAAAGGCACTCCGCTGGTCTGCAGGGCCTCTGTGCGTGGCCGTGAAGTGCTGAGAACTGGGAGAACAGATTAGTCTGTTTACTAAACAAAAGTTTTGCACCCGGCATGACAGATTTTATTGTCTTTTCCACAGCCCCAGGAGGGAGTTATTATCTCTATTTTATAGGGGAGTCCAGTAACTTATCCAAAATGAGCAATCACAGCCAAAGCTGCATCTATTAAGCACTTAGGATGTGCCCAGCCCATGTCAAGGTCTTGGATGCCTTATCCCATGGAGGCCTCATCATAGCTGTCCCTCCTTGCTGTCACCTGCCTGCATGCTCTCCCCTGCCGCCTAGTACCTGGCAAATAACCACAGCAGCCCCTCCCCACCTCATTCCCAATGCCACCACATGGTGTGGCAAGGACAGTGCTAATGAATTTGGTCCTCAGAATCCCATGAAGTGGGTGCCATGATCCCTGTTTTACCGATGGGGAAACTGAGGCCCCAAGTACAGAACTGACATTGTCCAAGGTCACTCAGAGGGGCCCGTCGGCAGAGCCCTCTTGTTGCTGAAAGTCTTTTCTGACTTCTGTGGGAGAAAAGTCAGGAGAGGAGCAGTTTAGCACGATCACATAGGCCCCCCCACCCAAAGATGACCAAAGAATGATCCTAATCATCTCCTCTGGCTAAGATTTAAGTGTTCAAAATCCTCATCAACTGCAGAGCTGGTTAAATGCAGATTCCCAGGCCCCAGCCCTAGTGTGAGTCAGTTGGGCTAAGGTCCAGGAATTAGCATCTTAACTGTCGTCCCAGCAGCTCATGACATGAGTGACCCATGTGAGCCACACTTTGAGAAACTGAGTCGTTTACTGATCACCTTTAAATTATATCCCTGAGTACATGTGCTCGCTGTGTGTGTGTGTGTGTGTGTGTGTGTGTGTGTGTGTGTTTTCTCTGGGCATAATGAAATGTCAAGCAGTTTTAGATATTTTTCTCTATATTTTTCTGTGTTTTAATTTTATATGATGAGCATCTTTTTTTTTATAAGCAGGTAAAGTCATCAAGCTTTTCTCCTGGGCAGCAAAGAGCAGAAATATTATCAACATGTAGAAAGTCGATTTGGGGAAAATGTGGACATAGAGACAAAAAGTCAAAACTGTAAATGAACATTCTCACTCCTAGTGCTAGCCTCCCTTTCTCTGTGGCTCCAAACTCCTGAGCCAGCCACGGACAGCCTGGAGAAGAGAGGAATGTCCCACCTCCCATTTTCAAATGATCTATTCTTGGCAAAGCAGAGCTGAAGACACACCTAGGAATTTGGGCTGGTGTGACTGAGCCAGGCCCGGGCCTTCCTCCCTTCTGTCTGGGCCCCTAGAGTCTAGACCTGGCCAGCCCCTCTCCTCTCCTGCCCAGCCCTCGGGCACCCTGGCCAGCCAGGCAGAGCCAGGGATGGCGATTTTACAGCACTTTTATGGCTCTATTCTTGCCCAGTAAACCCACACCGGGCCCCACAAACACTCTGTGCGAAGGCCAGGCCCTTCCAGAGAAATGGTTTCCTACACCTTTACAACGTGATAGGAAAAAAGGGGCCGTTGGCTTTATGGAAACTATATAAAGTTTATGGAGTCTTGGCAGGCCAGAAGTGGAGAGGGCCTGCAGGATGGGGGTGGGCATCTCAAAGCGAGACGGCCATGAAAGAGCCGCAGGCCTGCGTATCGAGACCAGTCAAAATGCCAGTGACCAAAGCAACACTGGGGCACTCGGGGGACCGAGGAAACTGGCCTTGCTTGGGGAAGCAGCTGTGGGGGTGCTTTCTGGGGTAATATCATTTAATCTCCATAGCATTCCTGTAAGGGAGGCATGGCCAACCTCATTCTGTGGTGGGGAGACCAAGGCAGAGGTGTTTTGAAAATTGCAGATGTGCCCAAGGTCGCCCAGCCAGGGGTGGTGGCGCTGGAGTAGATGTTCTGCGGCAGGCTTGAGTTCTCGCAGTCTCTCCCGTGTATTGAGCGACGCGTCCCAGTTTCAGGTCCGGGTAACGTGGTGTCCACACTCTGCTTTAGTTTGGGACTTGTCTGCTATTTGTGGTTGTCTTGGGGTCCCCTGGGGTCCTTCCATCAGCCCCGTCCCCCTCCGCGGGTCAGCTTTGCTGTTGAAGCTGATCTGTGCTCAGGTCGCCCTGCTGGCCTTGCCTGGAACAGAAGTGAAGCCACCCAGAGGGGTTGGCTCTGAATCAGGACAGGGTTAGAAGAGAGTCTCTGCCTTTGGCCACCCCCCACCTTGTTCCAGTTCTGCCAGCAGATCCTCTTGGGCCCTGCAGGAGTGCCTCATGGGTCTGAACACGGGGTCTGAAGTCACCTTTTCCAGTTCCTGTCAGCCTTTGGTGTTCTAATCGATGTCTCCTTGCATGTGCACCTTGTGACATCCATGTTTTCTCTCTTTTACTCATTTGGCTGTGAATTGTTGGAGTGCAGATTCCATGAATGCTTAATTCTTCATCTCTGGTTTTGTCCAGAGAGCCTGTCATAATTTCCATAATATGGTGATTACTACATAAATATCAGGTGGGAGGATGGATAGGTTGGATGCATGGCTGGCTTGATGGGTGGATGGACAGATGGATGGAGGGATGGATGGAGGGATGGATGGAGGGATGGATGGAGGGATGGGTAGGTGGATGGATGGTTGGATAAATAGATGGGTGGATGAATGGATGGATGGTAGATGAGTTTTGTGTAGACTGTCAGATACCCACCTCCTCATTTACACCCTTGATTGCAGTTAAACTAGCAGCCTAACCCAGGTTCGCTGAGGCTTTTACTAAATGCACTTCTATTTCAGGGGATATACTTTGCTCTCACTGAAGCCATATAGGGAAACCAGCCAGAATGTTTGAATGTGTGTGTAAATACTTTACGGTCCCCATAAACTTGTTTAAAGACAGGTGGGGGTAAAATTGTAAACCGGGACAGCCTTGTGGGAGGGCCATTTGGAAGTAGCTATTAAAAGTTTCAATGTGCCTGCCACCAAAACCCAGCAGCTCCACTCTTAGTTGTCAGGGTGCCACCAAGACCCAGCAGCTCCACTCTGAGTGTCACGGGTAAGAAATACACTCATATGTTTGTGCACAAAGAACCATGCACCAGGATGTCATATAGTGCTTGTATCTGCATTGCTCAAAATGGTGAAAAATAGGCAGTAGCCTTGATGTTCTTCAACACAGGGAACACCCGGACTGTGGAAAATGCTGTAGCCATCAGAGAGAATAAGGTGGATCCATATTTCAAAGGGGAAGGATCTCCAGTAGAGCTTGGGACAGACACTCTCCCGGCTTCTGGGAGTTTCCAAACTCTGGTACTCACTGGACTCGCACATGTCCCTCCCAGCCTCATTTCTATTCAATTCTTTTCCTTCTCCCTTCCTTCTCACCCATGAAACACAGTTTACTGGAATTCGTTCTTTAATTCTTATGCCTACTAGCCAGTGACCCTCCCTTACAGAAAAGGAGGAAAATGAGAGAAGAGCAGTTATGTGTGTAATTATTGTCTGCTGCTTCTTCAATTAAAAAGATTGAAAGGCATAATATTGAAACATGATTTATGGGTGCCATGTTCTACCAAATAATGAGGCCAAGAAGAAGGAAGTTCCGTTGTTACAGAAAACCTTAGCCTTTGCTCTCCTGCAGGAGATAAATTGGCTCTCATTTTCTTATTGCTAAAGAAATGTGAAATGGTTTTAGGCATATAGGATATGGTCTTTCAATACGTTGAAATCCAGAACTGAGTAGTTTAGGAGTCGTCTGGCTCAGATATTGAAGGAAGTTCCCTGGAGGCGTGGCAGCTCGCACCAAGGAGGCTGTAGCCTCAGGCCACCATATATCCTCACCCAGACTCTAGGGCTGGGACCCATCTGCGAAACATCCTCTGGGTCCTCGAGGGCCCCAAGACAGCTAAGGCCACAGAACTCAGGAGAGAGCGGCAAAAGCACAGAATCCAGGGTTCCACCAGATTCAGGCTGTTTATTAACTAATTGCCCCTCTGTTTCTTCATCTGGAAGACAGAAATAATCACGTTACTGTTAATTGTGTGACCTCGGACAAGTTACACCATCTCCCTGAGCACCACTGTTCCATCTGAAGGTCGTAATAGCACCTGCCACAGAGGATGGTAGTAAGGACTAAATTAGTTAATGCATGTAAATTACCTGGGTCTGTGCCTACCGCATAGCAAGCGATCGGTACTTTAAAAAAAAAAAAAATCACTGCTGTGACTATTGCAGACACCTTTGGCACGATTGGAATGGCTGGAATTCAAACTCAAGCCTTCCACTTCCAGGGTTCTGCCAGTGTGGAGCGGACAGACCTGGCTGGGGATTCCCAGCTCTGCCTCTCTTCAGCTGAGCAAGTCATTGGAACTTGTCTGAGCCCCATTCTGTTCAGCTGCAAAATAGCCATTTCTACTGTGCAGGGGGAGTTGTAAGGCAGTGGACTCCAGCCCTTTTGGCACCAGGGACCGGTTTTGTGGAAGAAAATGTTTCCATGGACAGGGTGGTGAGGGGTGTCATGCTCCTACGAGAATCTAATGCCGCCGCTGATGTGTCAGGAGGCAGAGCTCAGGTGGTTGCTCGCCCCGCTGCTCACCACCCGCTGTGCAGCCCAGTTCCTAACAGACACAGACCAGTACTGCTTCATAGCCCCGGGCTTGGGGACCCCTGTTGTAAGGTTTAAAGACGAGGCCGGGTGCGGTGGCTCATGCCTGTAATCCCAGTGCTTCGGGAGGCCGAAGAAGGTGGATCACAAGGTCAGGAGTTCAAGACCTGCTTGGCCAAGATGGTGAAACCCCATCTCTACTAAAAATACAAAAATTACCTGGGTTTGGTGGCGCATGCCTATAATCTCAACTATCCAGGAGACTGAGGCAGGAGAATCGCTTGAAACCGGGAGGCAGAGGTTGCAGTGAGCCGAGATCATGCCACTGCACTCCAGCCTGGTTGAAAGAGCAAGACTCCATCTAAAAAAGAAAAACGTGAATGGAAACAAAGTGTCCAGGACGCAGTAAGTGCTTGGCAGATGGCAGTTGCCCTTGACAGTGAAAGATCTTTGCTAAGAAGCCTCTTTGGGTCATGCTCTCCCCTGGTAGAAGGGGTCCATTCCTGGTTTATGTCCTTCTGGCTCAAGTTGGCTCAGCAGCAGGTGCCTGCAGGACTCTCTTTTCCTGGAGGGTGCAAAGTCTGCGCTAGCTCTAGAAATAATAGCTACAAAGAAAAACCACTGGCAGCCCCTGTGCCAGGGACTGTGTGGAGTCCCTGGGTGTCCTTAGAGCAGCCTGGGGAGTGAGTTCCTCACCTCATGTGCAGATGAGACATGGGGGGTGGGAGGGGACCAGCCCGGGCACACAAAGCTGGGAGATGGCAGGGCTCAGAGTCTGATCTTGGGCTGTCAGTTCCTTTCACCACACTGTGGCACGTTCCAGAGCCCCTATCCCAATTCCTAATCGTGGACTCCACTCTACCTCATGATGACTGTCCTCTCCCATCTCCTCACACCCGCCACTGCCACTGGGTGGCTATGCAGTGCCATTACAGCTTTGTGGGGTTGATTTGTATTTTTTTCAGCAGTGCTTCTTAACCTGGACTGTCAGATGTCTAAATGCCTGAATTGTGTCGTAGAGAATGTTCTGTTCCATGTGTCTGAATCTGTGGGTTTACATAAATGCTCAGGGATTGGGCTGGGGAGCATGGGTTCTGGGTGCCAGCTAAGGCCTTGCCAACCCCTTCCAGAAAGGGCTCCATGTTTACGTGGGTCGTCCTGGGGTTCTGTCTGCCCTCCACCTAGAGTCTCCCCTCGGGAAGGGGAAGGTGTGATTTTGCACATATTTCTTTTTCTCTCAGCTAATGGCATTTCTTTGTTTTCAGTTGAGAGGGAAAATGTGCAGAAGAGGACCTTTACTCGATGGATAAATCTACATCTAGAAAAGGTAATGGGACACTTGGGTGTTTGCTAAGTGATAGATTCTTCTGCCACTAAATTGACATTTCCAGAGAGTGGAGGGGGACCTGGTGACCTGTGCTCCTTTTGTTGTTCATTCACTTAAACATCTGTGAGTGCCTCCCCTGCCGGTTACCAAGCTCGGGACTGGGAGGAGATGACTGAGATGGCTCTGTCCTTAAGCAGGAATCTGAGCAGATGTTGGAAGGTGCTCCTTGTTGGACATACCAGCAGCTCCATACACGGGAAGCAGGTGTCTTTGGGCCTGAAACTCAGGTGGGCATCTTGATTGCCAGAACTGGGCTCTGTGAAGAGCCAAGAGCCATTTGTGGGTATTTGGGTTGATTCATGCACGAACTCTGATCATCTTTGGACAAAACTAGATGTCTTTCTAAAGTCACATCATGTTGCTATTTAATAATAATAATAGGGCCGGGCACAGTGGCTGTAATCCCAGCACTTTGGGAGGCTGAGGCAGGTGGATCGCAAGGTTAGAAATTTGAGACCAGCCTGGACAACATAGTGAAACCCTGCCTCTACTAAGGATACAAAAAATTAGCCAGGTGTGGTGGTGCGCCCTGTAATCCCAGCTACTCAGGAGTCTAAGGCAGGAGAATCGCTTGAACCTGGGAGGTGGAGGTTACAGTGAGCAGAGATTGCGCCATTGCACTCCAGCCTGGGTGACAGGGCGAGACCCCATCTCAAAAAATAACAATGATGATGATGGTAATAATAGTAATACCTGCCCCTTTTGATGTACTTCACTCTGCAGCAGGCATCCTGCTTAGTGCCACACACACGCCATGTCTCCTATCATCCTTATGATGACTCGGATTACCCCCTCCTATCAGAAGGAGGAAACAGAGGCATGGAGACATTATGTGGCTTTCCTGAACTTTCTGTGGCTTCTCTTCTGTATTCAACTTAGTGGCCCTTCTCTTCCTCTGTTTCTTTTTTTTTTTTCTTGCATCTGTGGTCTGGCTGTTTGGAGTTGCATTTTGTGTGCAAGCATCTCATGCACACCCCATAAAACAGAAGCAGCTCCCCCATGAAAGAGACTAAAGGAAGAGCCACAGAGGAGAGCAGTGCTGGGAGGGGATGAACAGCTCTGGGTGAGAAGGGGAATGGGAGCAGGCAGAAATCCCAGCCCTCCTGGCACGTGAGGTTGGACCTCAAGGCTGTGGGGCTGGGGCTGGGAGAGGAGAGACCATTTTTCTCTTTTTTGAGAAAGTTGATTTTTATCTACTCACTTCGCCTCTTTCTCCTTAAGCACCACTATATACTCAGCAAGTAGTCTCAATTCTGTCTGAAGCTGGTAGCACCCCACTTTCATGTCTGTAGGTATGTCTATTTTTTTCTCTCTTCTCCTCTTAAAAGGTTCAAGAGAGGCTGGGCATGGTGGCTCATGCCTGTAACCCCAGCACTTTGGGAGGCCGAGGCCGGTGGATCACTTGTGGTCAGGAGTTTGAGATCAGCCTGGCCAGCATGGCAAAACCCGTCTCTCCTAAAAATTCAAAAATTAGCTGGGCGTGGTAGCCCATGACTGTAGTCTCAGCTACCGGCGAGGCTGAGGCTGGTGAACTGCTTGAACCCAGGAGGCGGAGGTTGCAGTGAACTGAGATCACACCACTGCGCTCCAGCCTGGGTGACAGAGTGAGACCCTATCTCAACAAACTAAATGGTTCAAGAGTACTACTGACTGCACTTATGGTTAACAGATAGGAAAGGTTCTTAGGAAATCATTGAAATGATTAGAAAGCAGAGAAAACAAATGTGGCTTTTAGGAAGTGGGGCTCTTGACCGCAATTCTAATTCAAATAGTTACCATTAGGTCTAGGATATTGCACAAGCAGGCACTCGGCCACCCACACCTCCACTCCCCACATGTAGAACGCGTGACACGGTGCCACCACGTCACCCAGGAGCCTCCTGAACTCTACAGGTGAAAGGTTGTATCACTGATGGAGCTTTATAAATCATCTGCCAGTTGTTTTGACTATTGATACATTTTCAGCATTACTTCTAAAGTGAAGTGTTATTTTTGGGGGAAAAAGAAAAGAAAACTGGTCCCCAAACCTGAGATCACTGAGCTCTGAAATGAATGCCTCATGTGTGTCAGGGTAGCCGGAAATTCCTGCGGGAGGACACACTAGAGCCTTGGAGTATTTCTTTCTTTTTTAAAAAATTAAATAAATGCAGAAAAGTACAGAGGGTCATATGGCAAATACCCCCCATCTCACCCACCGCCCCAAGTGAACCTCTGTTCACATTTATCATATCAAGAATTCTTCTCCTTGGCCAGATTCCTGCCCCCTTCTCAGGGCAGGTGGGTAGCGCCCACTCTGAAGATAAATCAGATAGCACCTGAAACTGATGTCTAATAAACAGGGCAAAATTAACAGCCATGTTTCCAACCTTGAGACTTTCAAGAACAACCTTTCATGTAAAGGAAACCTGGGAACTCCTTGGTGAATTGGGCTTAACTGCAATTTGAAGGCTGTCAGAAATATTTACTGAGTCTCTGGCTTCTGGAAAAATCCCTTAATTTACCGAAGGAGTTAGATCATGAAGAAAGCCCTGGGGGTGCTGTTTATTTGGCCATACCAATCTCATGAAGCCCACGGAGCGTTTGGGGCCCAAGGAGTGTTTTCCCTGGCGCAGGTTCAATTTCTCCCCCTGCCAGCTCACAGGATGGACTCTGGCCAAGGCCCTGTTTGCTGCTGCTGCCGAGGCTCTTACAGGAACTGTCAATGGATATTATTCTTCAGGTTTAACTCAGAAGTCAGGCTTGGCCACGGCCAGGGCTGGTAACTGGAAATTTTGTTAGTCCATTTATCAGGGGATATTTTGTTCGGGTCTCCCGTTTTCTGCATTGCATTAGCAGGAATGACATTTCCGTAAGAGCCTCAGTAACCTGACGCCGTCATGCTTGGGGTGGAATGTACCCAAGGAGCTGCGGCAGTTTGCAAAGAAAATAATTTGCCTTTTGGTTCAAAGACGCTGTTGCCCTTGAAGCGAAGCCCTTTTCTGTGCACCTGCAGGTGGAATTGCCCTGTATTTTGACTAACTGGTAGTAAAGGGACTCATATGAAGGGTAAGGAAATGCCACCTTCCTCCATAAAAAATAAAACACAGGTCCTCCACGGCTGCCATGGGAAGGAGGCTTTCCCACAGGGAAAGGGTGGCGGGGCCTCAGTTCCACTGTTTCCTGCCCCTGGGTCTCTGGCTGGTTATGGCTGCCACTCTCCTGTTGGCCTCAAGAGCACCATGCCCCATTAATCCTGGCTCCCATGTGAATGCCCAACCTTCCCCTCTACTCAGGAGCAGAGAGAGCACCCAAACCAGCTGCTCTAACCTTGCCAAAGCCCCCCATCCAAAAAGGTAAACAGGAAATTCATGCTGGGGTGGGAGCTTATTAAAAATCGGGTTTCGGCCAGGCATAGTGGCTCATGCCTGTAATCCTAGCCCGTTGGGAAGCCAAGGTAGGAGGATATTGCATGAGCCCAGGACTTTGAGACCAGCCTGGGAAACATAGAGAGATTTAATTTCTACAAAGAATTTAAAAAATTAACCTGACACGATGACACGTGCCTGTAGTTCCAACTATTTAAGAGGCTGGGACGGGAGGATCACTTGAGCCGGGGATTTGAGGCTGCAGTAAGCCCTGATCATGCCACTGCGCTCCAGCCTGGGCCACAGAGCAAGGTCTCCTCTCAAAAAAAAAAAAAAGAAGAAGAAAAATGCAAGTTTCTGGACCCTGCTCCCAGAGATTCTGTTGTGATTAAGAGGAGTTATTATCAAGCTTGTTTAGACAGTAGAAACCTTTCTTCAAGCAAAGCATTGCCTAGAACTGTAAATGTAGTCATCCACCTCCTCTGTAGGTTCCACATCTGTGGCTTCAACCAACAGCAGATAAAAAAAATTCAGAAAAATAACTGCATCTGCACTGAACACGTACAGATTTGCTGTTTGTCATCACTCCCTACACAATACAGTATAACAACTATTTATGTCGCATTTGCGCTGAGTTAGGTATTATCAGTAATCTAAAGATGATTTTAAGTATATGGGAGGATATGCATAGATTATATACAAATACCGTGCCATTATATATCAGGGACTTGAGCATCTGCAGACGTTAGTATCCGAGGGAAGTCCTGGAACTGATCCCATATAGATACTGAGGGATGTCTGTACAGGCCGATAAAAGCTGTGCCTCTGATTAAAGGGGGTCAGTGGGATCAACTTCCTCCTCCACCCCGCTCTCTCTCGTAGGGTGTCCTAAAGCTGCTCTGCTGAAGCCTAAGGTTCTGGGGAACACAGTTTGCAAATCCCCGCACTGGAGCATCTAACCCACAAGTTTCAGCCAGTTCCTCAGACTCGTGGCCATGTCCAGCCAAGCTCCTAGTGAATACCGTGTTGAACCACACAGTGTCAGTTCATCTGGACAGCAGACCCCTGCTGGGTCTAGGCTCAGAGAGGAAAGCCCAGGGGGCTTCTAGCTATTTCTCTCCCAGGCCCCGCTCCACACTCCAGATCCTGTTTAGGGAATTGCCTTTTTCCTTATGGAGATGGAAGTAGTCTACGTGAACTGACTGGGGCTTCTGTTTACTGACCCAGGGAACCCAGAAAGTGAGTGTGGGAAGAAAAAGTTCCTCTTTAAAGTTTCCTTTCTTGTTAAAGAATAAATGTGCTAATAATTCTTTGTTAAGCCCTATCTTCTGTAGCTGTTAGACATGCCGTGCTTACAGGCACATAGTACATCCTATGTCCTTGTACTTTAACCAGTATATCTGTGCTGAACGTGCTCACAGGCATGTCCCAGCTCTCCATTGCTTTTCCCTGTTTAGAAAAGTTTTAAGTCGTTAGCCAGTCGGGTTTTAGTTTAGATTGTGAGGTCTGGCTCCAGCCAACGGAGATCAGACACAGCAGTAAGGATGACCCCAAATGCATAAGGAATAAATGTGTCTGTTGTCCTTTGTTCTTTGTACTCTTGTGGCAGGATGGCTAGCGAGGGTACCCTTCCTGCAGTCCAGAAAGTAAAAACTCCATTGCTAAAATAATTCTTTGTCTCAGTGCTAATTTTTCTTTGCGTCCCTGAGCATCTATTTCCAACAGTGAGTGAGTGAAGCAGAGAGATGTTTCAAGAGCCGTTCACTAGGAAGGGGCAGCCAGCTGAGGACATGTCCCTTCCACTGAATGCCACAAGGCATACACCCTCTGAATGACATGTCTTTCTAAGGAGGGCATCCCAAGGCTCTGCAGGCAGGAAGCCACTTAGCAGTCAGCAGGTGGGACTGGGCTGGGCAGGCGGGTACTGTGCCAGCCTCCCCACCTGCGTGATCTCCTTTCATTCCAGCCCAGCCCTCTGAGGAGGGTCAGATTCCTCACCTGCTCTTGCAGACAAGTATGCTGCCTTTGCAAGTGTGCAAGGTCAGGTTAGGCCCAGGAAGGTTAAAGAACGTGTCCAAGGCCAAGTTGTTGTTGAGGTAGAGCTTGGCTTTGAACTCAGGTGTGTCTAACGCCCTTGCTTCTCATTGGCTCATGTGAGAGGTGCAGTGTTGGTTTATCGCAGGACGCTGGATTTTGTGGAGGAATAGAGGGAGTAGCATGCAGCTTTTTAATTTTTTTGGTGCAACTTTAATGAGTTTGATTTGTAGTAATGAGCTTGTATTGCTTTTGTACCTAAACATGTAAATACACATAAACATATGCATGGCCATGTAAATCAATCTCTGAACCTTTGAGTTCCTAGTAAGCTTACACACGTGGGGTGAGGAAAGGATCCTTCCCTTCACCCAACCATTGAGCCTTTTAGCAGGCCAGCTGTGTCCAGCCAGCTGCCCTCCCTTTCCAGTCAAGTCTCACACGCCAGCACCCTTTCTGGCTTCCTCTGCTAAGGGTTCCTCTACCTCCAAACTTGGTCTAAATATTGGCAAAACAATGACAGGCACCTCAGGAGGGTGCACTTTTGAAGACTAAAGCAGTCTTGGAGATGGGGGGCCCCTACAGACACCCGGACGGAAGCCTGGGGAGTAACCGGCCCAGGGTCTTGTCATTGCCATGTGGATCTTGAATGTGCTTGTGTTGGCCCTTGTGGCCTGATACAGGAAACAGGACAATACCGAACAGCTAGCTTGACCAAATGACCAAATGCTGCAACTATCACTCGCCCTCTTTGAGCCTCAGTTTCCCCAAATCCAAAGTGAAGGGTGGCTGGGTGGGGTGGCCCAGGCCTGTCATCCCAGCACTTTGGGAGGCCAAGATGGGTGGATCACCTGAGGTCAGGAGTTTGAGACCAGCCTGTCCAACATGGTGAAACTCCGTCTCTACTAAAACTACAAAAATTAGCTGGGCGTGGTGGCATGCACCTGTAATCCCAGCTACTCGGTAGGCTGAGGCAGGAGAATCCCTTAAACCTAGGAAGTGGAGGTTGCAGTGGGTCAAGATAGTGCCACCGCACTTCAGCCTGGGTGACAGAGCATGACTTTGCCTCAAAAAATAAATAAATAAAATGAAGGGCCTGCGCTAGGTAATTTCACATAAATCCTAATAGAATTATTTTATTCTACAGAAGGATACAGTCAAGACATGCCATTTCTTTCTGCTCTTAAGCATGTGGATGTGATCTGAACTTGGGGTCTGAGCTCTTAGGTTACTAGGGCCCTCAAGGGTCACTTGTTTGATCAGCCCCCTGGTGGGGAATCTTCTCTGCAGCCGACCTGCCGAGTGGCTGTGCTCCGCTACCCAGGCATCAGCTCCAGGAGGAGGGGCCCGCTACCTCCTTGGACGGCCTTTTCTACCTGTAAACGGAACTGGATGTTTGGAAGTTTCCTCCTGAGCAGAAACCTGCATCTCGGAAATAGCTTTGTGGACCACATATAATACACATATAAATACGCATAAATATGCATTGGTTGCTAATTGGCCACTTTCTTCCCTTCTCTTTCAAAGTGCAATCCACCTATAGAAGTTAAAGACTTATTCATCGATATACAAGATGGCAAAATCCTAATGGCGTTGTTAGAAGTCCTGTCTGGGCGGAATCTGGTACGTAAGTCACATAAGGGTCGGAAAGAAGCAAAATGCAAAGGAAAACACTGCTGAGGTTTTTTTTTTTTCAACACATATACCTGCGTGCACACACACATCTGGACAAGAAACTCTGAAGCAGTGAATTTTTTTTTTTATTGGTGCCTACAAGCCATATAATCAGATGGGACAAACTAGTACCTTTTTAAAAAAAAAAAAAAAAAAAAGTAAATCTAATTTAGTAAATAAATGCCCAGTGTATTCTGTGAGGCTGTTAAGGCTTAAGATTAGAACTAAAGAGTTAAAGTTTAGCCAGCCAGCCATTATATAAACTAGAATTATCACTAAAAACTGGAAAAATTGGAAGGGAAATTCCTTTTGTTAACCACCCTAAGGCTAAAACTAGAACTGCTGGCTTCTAGAACATTCTTTTAAGTATGACTGAAGTTGAGCCAGCTGGTCTTGACATTCATTTCACCTTGGACCTGAGCCAGACTTCTCCATGTTGCATGCATCTGGTGTGTGCAGATTGGCCCTTTTTCTCCTCTTCACAGACAGCGGGATTTTTCAGCCTTGGCACTGTTGACTTGGGTCAGATGGTTTCTTGTTGCGGGAAGATGTCCTGTGCATCGCAGGACGTCTAGTATCTAACTGCTAAATGCCAGCATCACCCCCGGGTGCGAAAGCCAGCCATCACCCAGACATGGTGAAATGTCCCATGAGGGGCAACCTGATCCATTCCAGAATGGAGGAGTGTGAAGGTTGAGAAAACCTGCTCTGGGGTCCATTGATCTGGCCTTGGTAGCCTATCGTGCCTAACATAGAGGTGCAGCAGTGGGTCACCCCTCTACCGAACCGTAGCTCAGCCAGCACAGAGTGTCCTGGGTCTGTCCTTAACTGTAGGTCTAGAGTCAAGAGTCCCTGCTTCTCTTCTCAGATGTAATGTAGCTGGTATCTTATCAGACTCCTTAACCCTCCCCCACTTTGCTTTCCCAGTGGCAAAACAGGAGATAAAATTTATTAGCAGCACTCACAGAGAGCTATGCAATGTTAGGTGATGAATTCTCAACAGTATTTGGTTTCTTGGAGGGACGTGCCGTGACCGTGGTCTCCGAAAGACTCCATGAAAAGGTGCCTTCTGGTCCCTTGTTTGTGCTCCCAGCAACACAGGCTCTCCACTCTATTGCCAGAGCCCGGGACACAGCTGCTGTGTCCCTGGTGGGCCTCCATGGGGAGTCTTTGATTCTGGAGCCCAGCCAAGAACAGGTCTCCACTTCCCCATGAGCGTGGCCTGGCACTTCACAGCTGGTAAAACTGACCCACTGGGTTGCCTTGAAATGTCATCTTCCCCCAACCTGGAGGAGCGTCAGTGTGCTTTGATTCGGGTTGACTGTGATGGCAGTCCTGGTATGTAGAGTTAACGTTGTCAGAGTTTTAGCTCCTGCAGACATCCTTCTCTCTTTCGACCTGGGATAACTGTCCACAAACCTCTTGGCTAGAAAACAGAAACATCTGCTGCCACCAGGGAGGACCTTGGCTGGATGATTTAGCAGCTGAGCGGTGATGCTGACAGCTCATGCTCCCTGCCCTAACAAAAGCAGCAGTTCAGCGAAGGGAACATGTGACTGAGGCTCTCAGGAGAAGGGAGGAATCTAACAAGCCAGGAGCTGGGTCCCGGAGAAAAAATTTGACAAATTTGTCCCTTGTCAGCTCACTTCAGTTTCCCCCACTCACCAACTTCAGTGAGTTAAATCCCAAGTACTGTAAATAAGGCCAAGCTTCGAAAGCCCTCTGATGTCACATTTGTATGTCCTGAGAGGTACCTGGGTTTGGATGCATTCCAGGTGGGTTTTAGCTGTAAGCGCCTAAGTTTGTCTTGAAACTCCTGTGAAAACAGTAAAGCACACCCAGCGGCAGCGCTGGGCATCGTGAAGTGCCTGTGTGGGTTGAATGTGCTTGTTTGTTCTGTTCTGTTTTATAGCTGCACGAATACAAATGTTCGTCGCATCGTATTTTTCGGCTGAACAACATAGCGAAAGCACTCAAGTTTTTGGAAGATAGCAATGTAAGTGTTTGAAGCGCATGCTGCTAACACAGACTTGTCCTGTTAGGAACAGGATGTCATCTGAAGTTCAGCGCTGGTCTCAAGAGAAGCGTGAGACCTGAGCTAAAATGGTCAAATTCAACTAAGCTTAAATTTCACAGAAATCACTTAGATGACCCCTCGGTTGGGAACATAGTCCATGACTCCATGCCCACCCACTTTGCATCCATCAGGATTAAAACTCTGATGGATGGTCAGTCGTAGAAAGGCAGAGAAGCTGACTGGCTCTCAGATATTTAGAATTTAGTTCATGTTTTCTTCTTCATTTCCCTTAATAAGAGTATGGCGAGCATGTCCAAGTGTAAAACTTTCTCTTGGAACTTAGAATATGGGAGAAAAAGGGGAAGAGGGAGGCTAAATGAGCCAGAGAAAAAAATTATAAAATTCTCTCTTTTTTGATGTAACTTTCTAGCCTCTGATGAGCTTTTCCTGAGCCTGGAACTCTGCCCCATGTTCTTCGCACATGGGAAGGGTTGACTCATCAGGGATGGAGTTTCATCGCCCCTCTTTCATTAGGTTTCACCAGTCAGTCCGTATTAAAACAAAACCCAGCTTGCCCAAAACATGGGCACACACACTGAGATTTTATCATAAAGCGGATTCATTTGGGGTTCTTCATAGTGATAGAAGCTGAACTCAGCTGATTTAAGCAGAAAAGGAATTTGCAATTTGCTGAAAAGATAGTGAGTAGCCACAGAATGACTTGAAAGACCGAGCAGTCAGGGACAGAACCCTTGCCAGGCACCAGGACCACTGCAGAGCCCCCTAAAGGGGCGGTGGGACATGCCCCCACTGCCCTGCCCCTGCAGCCTCAGGGCAGCCCCACCATCACCTGCAGGAGGAGCTCTCTCTGCTTCGTGGTCATCTCAGCATCACAGGTTTGCTTTCAGTAACCATTTGGGTCACATTTACTAAGGCTCATTTGTGGGCCTGGGACTGCTCAGCCTTGGGGACAGACAGCTACATTAGAGACTCATCTGTGCCTTCAAGATGCTTAGGGTCAGCTGGAAGAGACCTCACATGGACAGCACGCTGCATGTTGTACCAGGGGCATGAAGAAGAGGGATGATCTTGCAGAGGTGAAAACAAACAGCTGAGCGGGGGAAGGACTAGCCTATGAACAGGTGTGGCAATGAGGAAGTGCCGTGCAGAGGCTTGGGGACATCTGACCTCCTGTCATCCATCTGTCGTATTTTCCAAACTGCTCGAAGTAGCTGCCTGAAAGTCAATGAACATTAAAGCCTTCATCCCCCATACTTTTTCAAGCAATGGTAAATATTCCAAATGTGGGCATCCTATGTCAGCTTGGTGCCCCATTGGGCCCCATTGGCCAGGCAGGTAGGACGAATGAACGGCCCAGTGGGAAGGCAAGCCCGGGAGAGTGAGCCAGGTGGAAAGGAGCATTTCAGATGCAGTCTCTATTCCATTCCCAGAATCCACAAAATACTCAGTGGGCCCTCTCTGGTCGCTTCTTGTCCCATTGTCTCAGCTCACTGTCCTCAACAGGCCAAAACAGCTCTGCTGAGTCAAAGCAGTGCCCAGAACTGGGTGATGGATGCCAGGCAGCAGCCAGGTCCTCTTTGCTCCAGGATTCAGATGACATTAGGTGCTGTGGCTGGCCCGTGTCCTCCCCTCTCTCCCCTGCAATCACATACCACAGAGCACAGTATTAATGCCCACGTCAGAGATGGGCTGTCCCACAGGACCAGCTCTATGACATGCAAGTTACTCAGCTTTTCTGAGCCTGAACTGCCTCATCTCTAAAATGGGTATATTGTAAACACTAAAGAAACTCACCTGTGAAAAGCACTCTCCATTCTCTGAATGGCCATTGTCACTCACCAGGCCCCTGAGTTATCACCCAAGATGTGATAACTAAGTGTGATCCCACCTTCTCCCACCCAGAGGGAGAGGGGATCTTTCCATAAACCAGGTGGCCCACTTGTTTTCAGTCTGGCAAAACCAGCTGAGTTAGGAGGAAGAGGAGGAAGACATTGTCCCTGAAGCTCTGGACTGAAGTCTAGCTGTTAACATTTTCATTCACCACCAAAAACAAAATGGTGGCTGGGCACCCAAGCCACGGTCTTTGGAAATATCTGCTCCTTGGGGCCTTGGACCACCCCAATCACCACCTTCCCTCAGCCCAGTTCTCTGAACCTCATGGTCAGGAAGGTGCTTTCTTTACATGGCTCTCCCAAGAGCCAGTGGCCCCCTGCTCAGCCCTGCCCTTGCCCTCTTAGGATGGTGCACCGTGGTGTTTAAGGCACCGCTACAAGGCAGCTCTGTGTCCTCACTTTGAAACCTCATGTTAGAGGGCCACAGTGGTCACTTGCCATTTGGGGTTCCTCCAGGTGAGAGGGAAGGCCGGGGTGATCACATTGACTAGCGGCTTTGATTCCCCTGGACTGGAATGTGTGAGCACATTACTGAGTAAGCCACAGAAACAGAAGGTGCTGTCAGAGCAGTGGCTTAGGAGACAAGCAGGCGAGTTCTCGTGCGTGATCCGTCCTGCAGGACGTGCGCTTGTGATGAATGCAGACGCAGTAGTGAACCTGAATTTGATTGACTGTGTTATTCACAGGATTGACAGCTTCCTTCCTGGCCTCCAACCTGCCAGTGATGAGCCTGTGTTGTCTGAATTATATTCTTGGCATCTGCCGTCAAAACAGACTGCAGCCAGGGAACCCAGAAGTCTCCCTCGATTAGGCAAGCACAGGCCTAACTGATTGGTGTTGTCGGAAACCCGTGATGAACTGATAGGATCAGAGACCCACGTCAGACAGTTTAAAAAGCCATGAGGGGAAGAGAGAGAGGGAGAAAGAAAAAGATTTTGTATGAGGTGCTCTCTTCAAGTTCTCTTTCCTGAGTCTCCCAGGCAGGATTTTGCAGTGTGGATCTGATAGTGTACCCTGACTTCACTTCTCTCCTCCTCCTGAAGAATGACTTTTGCTTTATTAAGAGTTAAGAAAGAAGAAAAAAAAATATGACAGACACCAGTGTGGCCTGCAAAGCCTTATATATTTCCTCTCTGGTACTTTTCAGAGAGGTCTGCAGAGCCCCGATCTGTGTCCAGTACTGAGGTTTTGTTTGTGGAATGAACTGATGACTTAGGGCAGTGATCCTCAAACCCAAGCATGCACCATAATCAACTGGCGCACGTGTTAAAATGCAGATTGCTGGGCTCACCCATGGTTTCTGATTCTGTAGGCATGGGGAGAATGTGCATTTCTAACATGGGGGGCCCACATGATGCAGATGCTGCTGGTCCAGATGCCAGGTTGGCCTTAGGGATTTACCAAGAGTGTCATTCTGTGGTCAGAACATAGTTAAATACATAGGTAAGACCTGAAGGGTTTCTACAAGAGGCTCATTTTAACTAATCAGTGAGATATTTTCTAATGGCGCAGAAACCCTGGGTATAAACCTTATCCCAGCACACGATTTCTAATTAGCAGTGAACTCATCCACCCACAGTCCATGATTGCTGACATCGGTGCTCTGTTTATTTCAAGGACATGCTGAATCCAGGAGTGGTGGTGTTTGTGTAGCAGAGAGACCTATTGGGCATTTTCCAATCTCTCTCGGAAAAGAATGACTGAAACCTTAGCGGCTGTATAGCACTGGGCATGTTATATTTAACCTCTCTGAAGTTTCCTCACCTGAACTGGAGGGACAATAGAAGTACCTACTGCTATGGTTTGGCTGTGTCCCCACCCAAATCTCATTTTGAATTGTAGCTCCCATAATTCCCCTGTGTCGTGGGAGGGACTGGTGGGAGGTAGTTTGAATCATGGGAGCAGGTCTTTCCCGTGCTGTTCTCACAATAGCGAATACGTCTCCCGGGATCTGATGGTTTTATAAAGGGGGGTTCCTCTGCACATGATCTCTTGCCTGCTGTCATGTAAGACATGCCTTGCTTCCCCTTCACCCTCCACCATGATTGTGAGATCTCCCCAGCCATATGGAACTGTAAGTCCATTAAACCCCTTTCCTTTATAAATTACCCGGTCTCAGGTAGTATCTTTTCAGCCACATGAGAATGGACTAATACACCTACATGATAGGGTTATTGTGAGTACAAACTGAGTAAATATTTGTAAGGAGTTTAGAATAGAGACTGCACATGGTAAGTGCAAGTGCTGTGTATGTGTTAATTAAATACACTTTTGCATGCTGAGTGTCCCTGAGAATGGCAGGGTAAGTAAGAAAAACAGGCTCATGAAAACACAAACAGAACCAGAAAATAAGATGTGTTATCCTCCCTGGACACCACCTTTCGGTTCATAACTTCCTTCCCTCCAGGTTAAACTCGTTAGCATTGATGCCGCAGAAATAGCAGATGGCAACCCTTCTTTGGTTCTTGGGCTGATATGGAACATAATCCTCTTCTTCCAGGTAAGAGCATTTCCATAGTCATGATCTTGTGTCTGCTGAGCAGCGGCAGAAGAGAGTGGGGCCAGATCAGGGGAGGCAGTGAGGTTTAGTTTATGGCAGATTTTATCTTTTCTACTCACTGAAAAAGCACTAGAAGAATCTCGTTGCTAAAGTGTTTGAGTCCCTGTGATTTTAAAAGTGGTGTGAGTTCTCTAGAAGAGAACATCCATCCTCTTGGGACTGGAAGACATAACTTTGTTCTAAAGTATCACGAGAACTGGAGAAATACTCCTGACCAAAAATGGACCTTGGTAGAGTTACTTTCCTGTAGTCACTCAGTGCTCCTTAGAGATGATGGAAGAGCTGGCACTAAAGCTGACTGAGGACGAAGGCAGGCAAGGTCTTATTGCTCTATTCTCTGCAACTTCAGCCTATAACTGGAAATGCACATTTCATAGAGGAAGAACTGGGTCTGTGGTTGGAGTAGGAAGATGTCGTTTTAAATTGAGCTCAAGTTCGTTTCCCTGTCAGGAGGACAGAGCTGGTATCTCATTTTCTAAAGCCCACTCTATTTAGCAACAGAAACTCACGGTTCACTGTTTGATTACCCTCCCAAGAGTGAAAGTGACCCACACAGGCATGATTTACTTGGGATTTTGCCTGCATTTCATAGAATCCTGAGCACACACAAGGTCTGGAGACAATAGTTCCTGTTCCGGGTGAACCCTGAACTTAAAAAAAAAAAAAAAAAAGACTGTCTCTCTGTTTCCGTTTCCATGTCTATGAAATGGGAGCAGTGGTCATAATATGCAGTGAGCGTCAGGAGAAGCTATGTGGGCTGGGCACAGTGGCTCATGCCTATGATCCCAGAACTTTGAGAGGCCATGGCAGCAGGGTCACTTGAGCCCAGGAGTTTGACATCAGCCCTGGAAACAGCAAGACCCCGTCTCTATAAAAATTAAATAAAATTAGCCGGGCATATTGGTGTGTGCCTATAGTCCCTGCTACTTGGAAGGCTAAGTTTGGAGGATTGCTTGAGCCTGAGAGTTCAGGGCTATATTGAGACATAATCTTGCCACTACACTCCCGCCTGGGCGACAGAATGAGATCCTGTCTTAAAAAAAAAAAAGAAGCCGCCTCCATGTGTTATATATATATATGCTTCAATTACTGCTACCTGTTATTAGACTTCCTCGGAGATTCTGGAAACATCCTAAAGATGTGTTAAAAGACTGGGGAGTGGAGTCAGAAAATCTCCCTGGAAAAAGTGACACCGGAGCTGGGTTTTGAAGGATGAGTAGGATAGGAATGCACTAGACCTCCTACTCACCCTTCAAACTAAGTTAGATTTAACCTACCATGTGTGTGAATTGCCTGAGGATGGTATTGAAACAGATTCTGATTCCAGTAGCTCTGGGGTAGAGCCTAGGGTTCTGCATATCTTACAGAAGTCTTCAAGAGAGGAGTTCACTGATGGAGGGAAGGGACATCGAGGCAGCAAGGGCAGGATGAGCAGAGGTAGTGGGACTTGAAAGAGCGCAGTGAAGTCTGGGATTGATGGGTGGTGAGAGGACAGGGTGGTGGAGTCAGGTCAGGAAGACCTTGTGTGAAGTGGTGGCTGGAGCTGGAAAGACTTCAGGAAAAGGTGGTCCTCCCTGTAGAGTGTAATTACGTGTACCACAAGCCACATGGAACGGTCATGCCATCGCAAGTACTGCCTGTCCCCTGCCACAGCCATCAGAAAGGGTTTCTCTGCATTCAGAGAACCAATTCTGCCTGAGCTGGTCCTTCCAGCCATGGTCCAAGTGGCCACCAGCCTGACAAGTGGCTTGCTGGGAGGGTGGGTCTGTTGCTGGGGTCTGAAATGCCATTTTCCTTCCAGATTAAGGAGCTCACAGGCAACCTCAGCAGAAACTCTCCATCTTCCAGCCTCTCCCCCGGCTCAGGGGGCACAGACTCAGACTCATCCTTCCCACCCACGCCCACCACAGAGAGAGAGAGGAGCGTGGCCATATCGGTGAAAGACCAGAGGAAGGCCATCAAGGCCCTGTTGGCCTGGGTGCAGAGAAAAACGAGAAAGTAAGCCGCAGCCCCCCTCCCCACTCCATTTAATTAGCTGCTTTCAGGCAGAGGAGAAGAGAATTAGTATTTATTAAGGTGCCAGTTATGTATGTGCCCGTTGCTTCCTATAGAACATCAGAACAGGAAGCACTGCATTTTTTCTGGTTTTTCAGTACACACAAAATGCAGTGTGCAGAATGTTTGGTTTGCACAAAGCTGATGAGAAGATTTGAATACAGGTCAGAGGGGCTTTCATCATGCTGTTTCCCAAAATGCGCCTGTCTCTTGGATTCTACTAACTTGTATGCATTTAAGCTTCAGGGTATCTTCCAGAGTCTGTACCTACTTTAAAAATAGTAATAATGGGCCTGTCACAGTGGCTCACACCTGTAATCCCAGCACTTTGGGAGGCTGAGGCAGATGGGTCACCTGAGGTTGGGAGTTCAAGACCAGCCTGACAACATGGAGAAACCTTGTCTCTACTAAAAATACAAAAATTAGCCGGGAGTAGTGGCACATCCCTGTAATCCCAGCTGCTCAGGAGGATAAGGCAGGAGAATCGGTTAAACCCGGGAGGCAGAGACTGCAGTGAGCTGAGATTACGCCATTGCACTCCAGCCTGGGGGAAAAAAAAATGGTAATAATAAAGGCTGTAAGATCTGATCTTCCAAAATTGAGACGGGTGAACTGGAGCAAAGTTCTGGCTCTGTTTCACCCTATACCAGCAGCTGAGTGATTTTAGCCATTTTGTATCAGGCCTTTTTACCAGAAGCAGGCCCACAGCCCCTGGGCCATGGGCCCACATGCCAGGCCAGTGTGGTGGAAACCAGACCCACATGGGGCTGCCCCAGCTTCTCAGCGTACAGACTGGTTGAGAACCTGGTGAATCATTTACCTTTCCAAGCCCCAACTGCAAATGGTAACCTATCACTCACTGCCTTCCAGGACAGTTAGGCGAAGTGGAATAAAATCCATGAAAGCACCTTGCACAGTGCCAGCCCATATTAAGCACTTCACAGATATTGATTCCTTCCTCCCCTGTGTGTGGAAATAAAAGGGGGAAGAGAGTTTGGATCTTTAGAGTTTTGATTGAGAGATCAAGCATGGTAGACTGAAATTGACAAATTTAAACTATTAAATGTTGTTTACATACAAATCAACCAAAAACAGTTCATTGCCAGGAGTTAGGGTAGAGGGAGGGTGTGACCGTGAGGGAGTGAAGTGTCTTGGGGTGATAGGACAGTTCTGTTTCTCTGTTGTGGTGGTTACATGAATCCGTGCACCACCCCCATGAAAACATGAAATTCAAATGCAGCCTTAGCTTACTCAATAGTTGTCTTGGACCAGTGTTGGTGTTCTGGTTTGGATGACACACCCTGGTAGCATACGATGCTGTCACTGGAGGAAGCAGGGGAAAGAACAGGGACTCTGTACTGTGTTTGCAACTTCTCTTGGGTCTTCAATGATTTCTAAATAAAAAGATGTTTGGGATTTTTGTTTCCTGGTTTTTTACGAGAGTTCATTGACCACAGTTGAGAGATTGGTGGAGTCTCAGGATGGATTCTAAAGGAAATCAGTGTCTGGCAGGAGACTCTCCTCTTTTGTTCTTCACTTTTACTTTTAAAAGTTTAGGTGGCCTCCATTGAACAAAATAGAATGAAAGCTCATCTGCCCCTCGCTTACACAATGATGCTTGTATTTCTATTACTGATAACAGCGGCTGTCATTTAGTGAGTGGCTTTCGTGGGCTCCCAACGTTGTGTATTAGGTTGACCCTATGACATGGCCCTTCTGGGGCCAGGTTCGGCTTTCCCCACAGAAGCCCCAGCAAGTTCACTGTGTGGAGTTTGAGGCTCAGAGAGGTAGGTGACTTGCCCAAGGCCACGGCACTAGAAGCATAGAGGGGACAGCTGAAGTACAAACTTGTGTCTTTCTGGCTCCATTTATGTGGCACCACACATTCTTGTTGTTTTCAACGTCACTGATACAAGGAATGGTCTATACAGTTGGTCCTTTACATGTCTGGAAATGGGGGAACCCAGGGTCGTATTTTGCCTCTTGGTGTAATGTATACCTTCCTATTTCATTTGGCTGGAAATGGAAATGTGTGTGGTTCAGGGCAGCTCTCCCACGCTCAGGGACCAAGGCATCTTCACCTGGTGAAGGTGGCAGCTCTGCCCCACTCAGAAACCGACGCGGCTGCTGCATGCTGACCTTGCACCTGTGAGTTTGTTTACTCACCTGCATCCTGGCCACCGCTGCTGTTTTTCCTTCAGGTATGGCGTGGCAGTGCAGGACTTTGCGGGCAGCTGGAGGAGTGGACTGGCTTTCCTGGCAGTGATCAAGGCCATTGACCCCAGCCTGGTGGACATGAAACAGGCCCTGGAAAATTCGGCACGAGAAAATCTCGAGAAGGCTTTCAGCATCGCACAGGATGCCTTGCACATCCCCAGGCTCCTGGAGCCAGAAGGTAGCAGTGGTCCTCTCTCTTTCTTTCCAATCATTTTTATTACACATACACCACTTGCTGTTTCATGTAGAAAATTTGGGAAATACAGAGAAATCTAATGAAGGAGATTTTGTCTCCTGTATTTCTACCACTCAGATCATATGGCTATTTTGTCAATATTTTATATCTATCTGATTATATTTTTACATAATTGGCATCATTCACTGCCTGTATAATTTTACACTTTTTTGCTTAACATTGTGTCATAAGTATTTTACATACTACTAAATGTATTATTATATATTTTTATTGGCTGCATAATAGTTCATACTAAAATGTATTTAGCAGCCAGTCATGGTGGCTCATGCCTGTAATCCCAGCACTTTGGGAGGCCAAGGTGGGTAGAACACCTGAGGTCAGGAGTTTGAGACCAGCCTGACCAACATGGCGAAACCCCATCTCTACTAATAATACAAAAATTAGCCAGGTTTGGTGTCACAGTCTGTAATCCCAGCTACTCGGGAGGCTGAGGCAGGTGAATTGCTTGAACCCGGGAGGCAGAGGTTGCAGTGAGCTGAGATTGTGCCACTGAACACTAGCCTGGGCAACAGAGCCAGACTCTATCTCAAAAAAAAAAAAAAAAATGTACTTAACTCTTCTGCTACTGGTAGACATTGAGGTGGTTTCTGAAATATTTCCTTTTATATGTAACACTGCAGTGAACATCTTAATAAGGCTCAGCATGCATCCCAGATTATTTTCTTAAGGACCAGATTTCATTAGCAGAATGACAGAGGAGGAGAGTCCACTCCTGTTTAAAAGGTTTGGCTATCTCTGTCAAGTTGCCTTCCACGTGAGTCAGGCTAACATAGGACTCCTGGTACCATATGTAGGCTGCCTGGTTCACCATCCTTGCCCATGGAACCAGCAGTGAGCTGGTTGCTCACTGTGGCAGGGACTAAAACAGCAAGGAAGAAGGGACAGAATTTTGGGAATAAGAAGTCCTAGATTCTATATCCTTGCTTTTCTGTTCATCTGCCAGCTGTGAGATTTCAAATGATTCATCCTGTTTGAGCCCAAAGTTCCTCAAGTGAAAAATAAAGAGAAAAAACCGTCAATGATGTGTGGGTTTCTTCACCATTAGACATGCAGGGAAATTATTGGAAACGTGTGTGTCAGTATCTCTGCTAATCCCTGTGTCTCTCTTGACAGACATCATGGTTGACACACCGGACGAGCAGTCTATCATGACTTACGTGGCACAGTTTCTAGAACGTTTTCCGGAGTTGGAAGCTGTATGTTTGCTTTTCTTACCTTTAATTCAGAAACCGTACATTTCCATTTGCTGGCCCTCAGACGAAGCAGGGACTTGGGCAGCACTGGTCTCTGTAACTAGCAGTCATAATCGCCAGTTGCTCTCATGTCCCTTGAACGTGTCCTTACCACATTTTAACTTCAGAAGGATAGTAGTCCCCCCTCATATGCAGGGGATACAGTTCAAGACCCCCAGTTGATGCTTGAAAACTTGGATAATACCAAACCTTATATATACCATTTTTTTCCTATATATACGCACCTATGATAAAGTTTAATTTATAAATTTGGCACAGAAAGGTATTCACAACAACTAATAGTTACATAGAACAGTTATAACCATGGGCCAACATTATTACTTTTGCACTTTGGGGCCATTATTAAGTAAAATAAGGGTTACGTGAACACAAGCACTTCGATATCATGACGGCTGATCTCTGATCATCCAGACAGCTACTGACTGAGTGTAGATGGCGTGGATGTGCTAGACAAAGGAATGAGTCAAGGCCCAGGCAGGACCGAGCAGGAAGTGAGAGATTTCATCCCACTACTCAGAACAGCATGCCATTTGAAACTTAGGAATTATTTCTGGAATTTCCATTTAATATTTTCAGACCACAGTTGACCGTGGGTGACTGAAGCCTTGGAAAGCAAAACCTCAGATAAGGAGGGAACTACTATATATGTAACATGCATTAAGTTTCAAAGCAGGATGGAAATTGATGCCTCTCACAAATGTCTTTCCATGACAAACTTTTTATTAAGATTATAAAAGATGCTCACTTACACAAAGGATCTGCTTCTTGATTTTTCAGATGTCAGATGGAACATCTTAGCATCTACCAGATTTTTATCAGTGTTAAAAATCATAAAAGACACTGATCATTGAAAAGCCTGCCTTTTTATTTTCAGAATTCCAGCTTATACTTAGTGACAGATGTTTTGGGGGGCACAGAATCAGACCTTTTAGAAGCTGTCCTGGCCCCACTGAACTCCCACCCAACCCATGCGCAGCTCTGAAATGGTAATAATAATGACAGCTATGACAGACTCTTCTTGAATCCATTAGTAATTGACGAACCCCTGCCCCTGGCTTAGGGAACTCAAAAATAAACTAGATGGCTGAGGTCCCTGGCCTTGAGGAGCTTTGTTCTAATAAAGGAAACAGTCACAAGTCAGGAAAAATATAACTTCGGGTAGTTAGAAGTACCAGACAGAAAAAAAGAAAGCATAAAGAATTAAAGGACGCTTGCAGGAGAGGAGGGCTGCTTTCCTAGCTGGCTGCCTTGCCCCTGTGTCTCTGGGCTGCCTGCCATTCCTACAGTCCAGCATGGCTCAGTATCATAATCCTCTTTTTATAGATGAAAATGAGGGTCTCAAAGAGGCTTAAAGATCTCTCCACAGTCACTCAGCTACCAAGAACAGAGCTGGGGTTTGGCCCTTCTGTGGTTCCAAGGTTTAGGCTCTTGGTTCACTTACAACATGCAGCTGAAACTGGGGCTCCGTTTGGTACAGGAGAGTTTCCCAGGATCCTCCGTGCCGTGACTTTCATCCTGGCCCCCACCTGTGTGTGTTGACTGCTGGTCCCTGCACCATATATGGACCCCTTACAGGGCACTTTGGAAGCAGCGATTTCTGGGCTGGAAGGCCAGTTCTCCACTTGGAGCTGTGTGAGTTCAGGCTGGTGACTTGACTTCTCTGATACACATCCGTATTGAATATGTGTCATCTGCAAGATGGAAATATGACCACATTTCAAGGTTATGTGAAGAATAAACAGTTATGTGAAGTACCTAGTACTGTGCCTGGAACAACAGTGGATGTTTGGCAAATAATGATGACTTGGTCAGTGGGTATAAAGTTACAGTTACATAGGGGGAATCAGGTCTGGTGTTCTATTGCACAGCAAGATGACTGTAGTTAATAATGTAAACAGTGGCTCATGTCTATAATCCCAACACTTTGGGAGGCTGAAGCAGGAGGATTGCTTGAGCCCAGGGGTGAAAGACCAGCCTGGGCAACAAGGCAAGACCCCATCTCTACAAGAAAGAAAGAATAATGCACTGTGTATTTCAAGAGAAGATTTTAACTGTTTCACTACAAAGAAATGATAAATATTTGAAGGGACGAGTATATTGATTTCTCGGATTTGATGATTTTACAATGTATACATGTTTTAAAACATCACATTATACTCCATACATGTATACAAGTATTATTTGTCAACTAAAAAGTTAAACATAGAAGAAAGGGATCTAGCTCTGAGAATAAACGTAGAAGAAAGGGATCTAGCCTTGCGAATACCTTGATTTTAATCCATTGAGACCTGTTTTGGATTTCCGATGTCCAGAACCATAACAAATTTTTGTTGTTTTAAGCAAAAAAAAAAAAAAAAAAAAAAGAAAACGGAAAAAAAAGTAGTGCTTATTATTTTGCATTTCAGTTTTTGTGGCCTGTTACTGAGTTTTGAAATATCAGCCATCGGGGCTTTCATTAGCCCTGAGCTCTTAATCTGTAGGCGGAGTTTGAAATCAACTAAAACATACAGTATTTGCCTGAGTCAAAGCCACAGCTAGGATTCAGCAAATCTGACAGAGATCTCCCCAATGCTGAGGTCAGAAACTGTGGGCGGGAAAAGATTGAGCCAGAAATAATACCTGGAGAAAGTCATCCTGGTTCACAGAACGTGGTGCATCACTGCAGAACAATCGTATTTGCATCTCCAAGGGAATGCAGATGAGAATTCACAGCTTATCCAGAACTAACAATTCTGCTGAGTTAGTTCATTTCAGGAAACATTTGTGGGGCCCTGACCATGTACCAGACATTGTTATTAGCTTTATGGCCCAGCACATGGTTTCTTTTGGTAAATGTGCCATATGCATTTGAAAAGGAAGTCTCTTATGCACTTAAATAATTGGTATTGTTTAATATGCTGTCAATATGTGAATATGCTATTCTAATAGTCTATATTTATACTGATTTCTTCTGCTTTCCTGTTCAATTAATATAGGAGAGAAATGTTAAAAAAAAAACTATGATTGTGAATTTATTTCTCCTCTTAGTTCTGACAGTTTTGTTTTATACATGTTGATGCTATGCTGTTAAATGCATAGACACTTATGATTTATTATATCTTCCTGATGACTTGCTTTATTTTTATGAAATTTCTCTCTGTCTTGAAGTATGCTTTGTTTGATATGAATATAGCCATAGCAGCTTTATTTTCATTTTTTTAATTTTAATTTTATTTTATTTGAGTGTCTTGCATTAGAAAGCAGCTTTCTTATGATTAGTGTTTGTGTGATATCTTTTTTCCTTTCTGTGTATGTATACTTATATTTAAAGTATGTCTCTTGTAAGCAGTATACAGTTGGATCTTGTTTTGTATTCATTCTGGCAAGCTCTGTCATTTAATCTGTGTTTTTCATATGTTTATATAGGTTTAATCTACCATCTTGGTTATTGTTTTCCATTGGTCTGATTTGCTCTATGCTCCATTGTTCTTCCTTCTTAACTTTTTTTGGATTATTCAAGAATTTTTTTAGTGTGCGTTTATCTCCTTTATTGGTTTTTTAACCACATCACCTTGTTATACCTTTTTTGTAGCTGTTCTAGTGATAATACTCATCTTTAACATGTATCAGCTTACCTTGAATTAACATACTACCTTGATATTTAAAGATTCATTATGGATTAAAATCAGTACATATTTTATATGTGTCACATACACAATTTTACTCACCTCATCTCCATTTCTTTTGCTACCATGTTGTCATTTACTTTACGTCTACATGTTTTAATCCTCAATATCTAGTTACTATTTTTTTTGCTTTAAATAGCTAGTCAGCTTTTTCAGAAAACTTTGAAGTAGTTTTTTATATTGACCATATATTTACCATTTGAAGTACTGTTCATTCCTTCCTTTAGGCTTTATGTCCGAGATTGTGTTCTTTGAGCCTGAAGAACTATTACTTTGTATTTCTTATAGTACAGATTAGTTATTCTAGAGTCTTTGCTTGCAAATTCTAACTTGGGATCATACGTGGGACTAGTTCTAATGATTGTTTTTTCTCTTGATTATGGATTTTGTTTTCCTGCCTCTTCATGTCTTGTAATTATTTTATGTCAAACTTGGGATATAAAAGAACAATAGATGTTGAAGTAGATGTCATTTTTTCCCTCAGGAAATATAGCCCTTTCCCAAACAAGTGCATAAGATGAGGAGCTGTTGTTTCGATCATTTCAGAGTTGATAGGAGCTATGTTGCATTTTTATTTAATTTCTTCTCTCTGGTTTTAAATGATTTGAGGCTGCAGTCAATTCACTCTATCAGTGAATTGGGAGCCAATCACTGCAGTACCTCAAGTCATTTTCTGCTTTTTAGCCCTGCCCCCAGCTGGCTCTTATACAGCATAATTCCCCATGTGGGCTAATTAGTATATGACGAGAATTGTTTTTGTATTTGGAGCCCTTCCAGATCCAGTCTCTCATACTAGCCCATACAATCAATATAGATTTGGCTGACCTTGCCTTATCTTGGGTGGATTAGCTCTTCTCCAAGTCCATACCCAGACCAGACAGCATAGTCCTCAAGTATGAAGTGGCTGACAATCTCTGCTCACTTTCGAAGAGATTGTCCTTCTTTAGAGCTTGGTTTATTGAGATTCCTTACATCCATAGCTTTTAAAAAACACATCTTACATTTTTATTTATCTGATACTTTCTATTTCAGCAGGAATGAAAGTCTTCTCTAACCATTTACATCTTAATCAGAACACTTTGCATTAGTTTTGAAGTGGCTTTTTCTATTTTTGTTTGTGTTTTGAGAGAGGTAGATATAGGTTGTGTACTTAAACCCTCTTCTTATTCATGTTGCTGCTTTTTTGTTCTTTTTTGTGTGTAGGAAGATATTTTCGACTCAGATAAAGAAGTTCCTATCGAATCCACTTTTGTTCGTATCAAAGAAACTCCTTCTGAACAGGAGAGCAAAATCTTCATTCTGAATGAAAATGGGGAGCACACCTACACTATTAACCATGAAACCAGCCACCCACCACCCTCCAAAGTCTTTGTCTGTGACAAGCCTGAGAGCATGAAGGAATTCCACCTGGATGGTATTTCCAGCCATGCACTGTCAGACAGTTCCACTGAGTTCATGCACCAGATCATCGACCGGGTCCTGCAAGGGGGCCCAGGTGACACCAGTGACATCAGTGAGCCATCTCCAGAAACCTCCATTTTATCATCCAGAAAGGAGAGCCAGAGGTCCAACTCTTTGCCAATCAAGAAAACAGTTCACTTTGAGGCTGACACCTGCAAGGATGCGTCCTGCAGTAAGGACCTGTCCCTTCACCTTGAAGGGAGCCCGAGAGTGGCAAAGGAACCACTGATGGAGGATGGACGCATCTTGGCAGTTGAGGTTGCTGAGGAAAAGGAATGGAAACAGGAATCCTCGAAGATTCCAGAATCCTTCTCTGACAAGGTCCCTGGTGATGTTTTTTTTGCGGAGGGCACGATCAATAATTCTCAGTCTTCTTCTTCCTATAATGGTGCTTTAGAGAGTACAGCCAGCCAGGATGAAGAAAGTCAGTCTCTTTCACCCCTGGGAGAGAATACTGCGATGGCCAGTTCCGTGGAGATCAAGGTTAATCTGATGACTGTAGAACCTCTGGATGAGGGAGACTATTTTGAAGCCATCCCATTAAAAGCCTCAAAATTTATCAGTGACCTAATAGATTTGGCTTCTACCAGCCAGGCTTTCAACAAAGTTCCTTCACCTCATGAGACAAAACCTGATGAGGATGATGAGGCTTTTGAGAATCATGCTGAAAAACTCGGTAAAAGGAGTACTAAATCTTCTCACAAACAGAAAGATTCGCCAGAGCCTCAAGTTAAGTCTGACAAACATGAAGCTCACCAGGACTCCGGAGAAGAAGCTGAAGGCTGTCCTTCAGCCCAGGAAGAGACACCAACAGATAAAAAGCCAGAGGTACATGAGAAGGCCAAGAGAAAGTCCATCCATCCTCATCATGAGGAAGAGGGAGAAGACGATGACCTCGAGGGTGTGGGCGAGGAATTATCTTCCAGCCCCCCAGGCAGCAGTGTCAGCTTGGAGACCCTTCAGAACCACAGCGAAGAAGGCCTGGATTTCAAGCCCTCTCCACCCGTCTCAAAGGTTTCCGTCATTCCCCATGACCTCTTCTATTTCCCGCACTACGAGGTTCCCCTGGCTGCAGTTTTGGAGGCTTATGCAGAAGACCCAGAGGATCTAAAAAATGAAAAAATGGATCTCGAAGGTCCAGAGGGTTGTATGCAAGACCTGGACTCCAGGGAGGAGGAGGCTGATGGCTCTCAGAGCAGCTGCAGTTCTTCGGCACCAGGCGAGTGCCTCCCCAGTGCCAGCGACCAGGTGCTATATCTCAACAGGGATGGTGGGAGTACCACACCAGCCTCAGAACCTGCTCCTCTGGCCCCCCATGACGACCACCAACAAAGGGAGACCAAAGAGAGTGACCCCATGGACAGCCACCAGGTACTTGACCATGGGATTTGGGAACCCAGGGTCCTGCCCAGGAGACTTGGCAGTTCTTTGTCTAAAGCTCAGCTTCTTGCTCTATAAAATAGCGATGAGGGGGCTTCCCATGGGACTCCCACAGTAAAAAATTTGAAGAGGCATCTACTGTGAGGCTCAGGCAAATACAGGGTTGGCACCCAAGGGTGAGCACCTCCTGAAATCCTGCACTGGGCACCTCACTGGCTTTCCCCCAGGCCTGGCCCAACTCACAGGGATGCTCTGAGGATCAAGTGAGGTCACCTTTGAGGGTCCAGCAGAGTGGGAGCAGAAATGATTCCAAAAGCAGTCATTGTCACAGGGCAAGTGTTGACAACCTCGTTGTGTACTATGCTCCATGCTGGGCGGTGGGATCAGAAGAGTGCATCTCCCCTTATCCTGTTTACACACCTGTTTCTAACACAGAAATCAGACTAGTGCCCAACAGGCAAAAATTCTTTAAAAATTGAAAAAGCTCACCATCACCGATCATTAGAGAAATGCAAATCAAAAGCACAGTGAGATTCCATCTGATGCCAGTCAGAATAGTGATTATTAAAAAGTCAGGAAACAATAGATGCTGGTGAGGCTGTGGAGAAATAGAAGCACTTTTACACCATTGGTGGGATTGTAAATTAGTTCAACCGTTGTGGAAAACAGTGTGGTGATTCCTCAATCTGATTTCAGAACCAGAACTACCACTTGACCCAGCAATCCCATTACTAGGTATATACCCAGAGGAATATAAATCATTCATCTATAAAGACACAGGCACACATATGTTTATTGCAGCACTATTTACAATAGGCAAGACATGTAACCAACCCAAATGCCCATCAATGATAGACTGGATAAAGAAAATGTAGAACATGTACACCATGGAGTACAGTGCAGCCATAAAAAGTAATGAGTTCATACCCTTTGCAGGGACATGGATGAAGCTGGAAGCCATCATTCTTAGCAAACTAACAGAGGAACAGAAAACCAAACAGCACATGTTCTCACTCATAAGTGGGAGTTGAACAATGAGAACACATGGACATAGGGAAGGGAACATCGCGCACCAGGAACATAAGTTCCTGTATCCCAGAACTTAAAGTAAAATAAAATTTAAAAAAACTAAAACTCAAAAAGGAAAAAAGCCAATAAAGGAAGACAGAAACAAAAAGTCCTTTAAAAATCAAGGCTGCAGGCCAGATGCAATGGCTCACACCTGTCATCCCAGCACTTTGGGAGACCAAAGCTGGCAGATCACGATGTCAGGATATCGAGGCCATCCTGGTCAACATGGTGAAACCCAGTCTCTACTGAAAATGCAAAAATTAGCCAGGCGTGGTGGCATGCCCCTGTAGACCCAGCTACTCAGGAGGCTGAGGCAGGAGAATCACTTGAACCCAGAAGCGGAGGCTGCAGTGAGCCGAGATTGCTCTACTGCACCCCAGCCTGGGTGGCAGAGCGAGACTCTGTCTCAAAAAAAAAAAAAAAAAAAATTAAGGCTGGAGTCAGCCTTCATGACCCCATCGCCCTGGTACTGAGAATAGTGTATTAACGGCTGGGCCTGCAGCCAGGGGAACCTCACAGTGCTGGAAATAAAAGAGGTCGTGGGGAATAATGGAAACCTTTGAGAGGGGTGGGGAGGGCTTGAAATCCAGTCCTTCTTTGCTGTGACTCCCAAGGGTCTCTAGCTGACATGGCTGCTTGGGGTTTGGAAGATAATTATCCCAAGCTTTAGCATCATGCAATATACCCACATAACAAACTTGCACATGTATCCCCGAATCCAAAATACAACTTGAAAAACAAAAAAGGAACAACCACTAACATAGGCATTCGAAAGTTAGAAAAATTAGCTATGGTAGCTAACATCTAGCATGAGCTTAGTGAACGCTAGCTGGTTCTTCTGCAGCAACTTGGGAGAAACAGAGGAAGCTTCGTGTTTGACCCGTCTTGATTTTTAAAGGACTTTTGCCTGTTGGGCTCTAATCTTTGGTTTCTGTGGTCTGAAGTGGGTGCATAAACAGGATAAGGGGACACGCACTCTTCTGAGCTTGAGCAGCTGGTCACATTCTTATCTGCCACTTGTGTTCCCACTTCATCTGGCCCAGCAGCTCACGAAGGGCCACTGGAGTGATGGGGGAAGGGGTGCATGGACCTGGCCTGATGGGGAAGTTCCTCCTACAGATGCCACGTTAGTAAGTGCTGCTCCCTGCTGCAGCACTGGGGATCCAGGAGGTGAGACCAGAACCACACTGGCCATGCCCTGCTGGATATAATTCACACAGGGCACCCAGGGCAAGACAGCCAGGGAGGAGAAGGGCCTGGGCTCAGCCTCTCCAGCCTCTCGATGAACTCACCTGCTTACTCATCCAACCCCATGGAAAGCGATGCATTTAGCACTGCCAGGAGGATAAAGAAGGAAAATCCTGCCTTCAGTGTCTAATGCAGGAGACAGAGTCCCCAATAACAGTACTGTGAGAGTATGCGGCCTCAATCATAAGAGATGGGGCCAGGAAAGGGATTCAGGGGTTCAACAGGAAGCTCCCACCCAGATGCAGAAAGGCTACATGGCAGTTTAGGGGTGACTAGAACTGGGGAGGGAATTCTGCGTGGAGGGACTTAGGGTGGAGGTCCTCTAAGCACAGGAGCCAGGTGGGAAAGTGACCAGCCATTTCAGATTGCATTGGCTCTACCTCTACCTCTACCTCAGACCCTTCCCCGTCTCTCACTGTCCCTCCTCCTGGCTCAGCTTGCAGAGGGATGACCTAACACACAAGTCCCATTGTATCACTTCCCGACTCCTGTCTCCAGGATAAAGTCTAAATTTCTTAGCGGGAACTCCAAGACTCCTCTCTCTAACCTGGCCACCCACCCCTCTCTGTCTCCCTCCCCTCCAGCCAAGCCAGCATCCTCCCAGGCTGGAGGCATCCAGGATCTCCTCTGCCTCCAGGCGTGATTGGGTTGGTCCCACCATCTGGGCAAGCAGTTATTCACCCTTCAAAGCCCAATGCAAATGGCACTTCCTCCCAGAAGCCTTCCCACCTCGCCCCTAGGCAGAGCCATGGCTTCCTCCCTATAGCTGGTCATATTTTTGACAATCTGTCCTTGAGTGCTTACTTGATTTCCCTGGGTTTTCTTTTTCTCTCCCGTGGCATTGGTGTATTGATCTTTGTATGCTAGAGACCAGCACGGTGCCTGACAGGGCTTACCAATGTAGGGGACAAAGGTTTATTACACAGTGGTTTTGGGGACATACAGCAAATGTAAGGTAAATGAACCGCTGAGATACATGACAGTGCTCTAGTTCGTCAAGGCCCAGTGAGGGGCCTAAAGGACCAGGGCTGCTTGGAGGATTGAAACAGCCTTGCACCCTGCGGGAGCTAGAGAAAAAGCTGGGGTTGAGGAGCCTTTTTTAAGTTTAATGATAGTTGAGTAGTTGGCATGCATGAGTTGGGTAGAAAGACCTAGAGGATTAGTTGAGCCAATAACGAGAATAAGGGAAATTAATATCAGGGATCACGTTCATCCTAAGACACTTAGGATTTTAGACTGACCAGAGTGGGAGGCTGGTTTTATTCAGTTTGTCAAGCCTGAGCAATGGGGAATGGCTGCCTAAGCCCTAGGAGGAGCAGCATTCTCAGGCTGAGGGCCACGTGGGCGGGACTGTGCACTCCGTGTTTGCCAGCCATGGAATGGTTTTGCAATGAGTGGTTCTGCAAGTGCCAGGGACCTTGCCTGCCATCCTCCCCTGTCCCCCAGGGAGAGGAACCCCGTCCCGAACTGGCTCCCACAGCCTGCTGTGCGCTGACTTCTCTGGAGCCAGCCCCACCGCCCTGCAGCTGCTTCCTGCAGGAGACCATGAAATGTAGCAGGGCTAGAAATATCCTCCAGTGAGATCTGGCCATGTTGTCCCCAGGCCGAGGGGCAACACAGCTGGGGCCACAATCTGTCATGGCCAGAAAGCTCTTTCAGCGCAAAAAGGACTGAGTGGGTGGTGGGGAGAGAGCCTGAGTTGCATCTCAGCCCCTCTGTTCTTTAAAATGATGAATTAGTGGCTTGCATTCTCCCTCCTGGCCTGTTGGATGTGGCCTGTGAAAATACAAAAGTGGCAGTTCGTTCTCGTATGCTTTCCTCCCAGCCATTGCCAAATACACGCGCCAGCACTTGGACAGGTGATTGGTGTGTGGCTGAAAGAGCCCTGGGTTGGAATTGTAGAATCCGGAGATCTAGATTTGAACTCCATCTTACATTGGATCTCACACTCCCTTGGGTGCAGTGTGGGAATGAAATCAACACCGTCTGCCTCACTTGGCTCCCATCTGCTGCCTCACCTGCCCAGTTAGCACCGCCCACTGACCCCGGGCCCACCTTGCAGTTTGCTCCCAAGTGTAGCCCTTGCCTCAGTCCGCGTAGGGACAGGGTACAGCCCATTTGATGAGGAGCCCAAGACCACAGGTGAGGTCTGGGAGTCTTGCCACCTGGCAGACAAGGAGATGGAATGGAGCATTTCTCTGACACCTTGCCTTTCTTTAAAAAAATAAAAAAAATAAGAAAGAGGCTGGGTGAAGTGGCTCATGCCTGTAATCCCTGCACTCTGAGAGACGGAAATGGGTGGATCACCTGAGGTCAGGAGTTCAAGACCAGCCTGGCCAAGGTGGTGAAACCCTGTCTCTACTAAAAATACAAAAATTAGCTGGGCATGGTGGCAGGTGCCTGTAATCCTAGCTACTTGGGAAGCTGAGGCAGAAGAATTGCTTGAACCCAGGAGGCAGAGGTTGCAGTGAGCCAAGATCATGCCACTGCACTCCGGCCTGGAAGACAAGAGCAAGACTCCATCTCAAAAGAAAAAAAAAAAAGAAAGATGTTTTCCCAACCAAAGAGACTAGAAAATGGCAAGTTTTTCTTCTGGTCTTGAAAAAATAAATAAGCCCTCTGCTAATTTCACCTTTCAGAAATGGTAGCATTTGACTGTTGATGAGGGCAGCGGGTGAGACTGTCATTTCAGATTGCTGAGTGCAGTTTTTCATTCCTGCCTAGAGCTTTGTTCTCCTGGGGCACAATGGCCCGGCCACTTTAATGCTCTTACTCCGACACTTGTTGAACAGGTTCTTTCAGCCCCTAAAAGAATTCCTGAGAGGTGGCTCCAACAATGATTAGGCTCCTGCATTTCACTCAGAAACCATGTTGATGGGTTTCAGAGTGCCTGGTGCAGACAGAGGTCAAAGAATCTTCATTATCAAATAAATGCTAGACATGCTGCCCTACCATCCACCTTTAGCCAAAAGCACAGTGAAGATGGCATCCTGGAAACTCTACACCTGCCTTTGTGTGTGACTCTATAAACCCATGGGCCACCTTTGTACCCCTTGGCCCACCTAGCTGCCAGGATGGATTTAAGTGGATGATAGTTGTGAAATATTCAACCACAGCTCACTGTAAGAGCCCTTTTCCTCCTCCCTCCCTCCCTCCCCCATTCCTTCCTTCCTTCCGCTTTCTTTTTTTCTTTCTTTCTTTCCTTCTTCTTCCTCCTCTCCTTTTTTCTTCTCCTTTTTTTTTTTCTAGACAGAGTCTTGCTTAGTCAACCAGGCTGGAGTGCAATGGCAAAATCTCACTGCAACCTCCGCCTCCCAGGTTCAAGTGATTATCCTGCCTCAGCCTCCTTAGTAGCCAGGACTACAGGCAGGTGCCACCACACCCAGCTAATTTTTGTATTTTTAGTAGAGAGGGGGGTTTCAGCGTGTTATCCAGGATGGTCTCAAACTCTTGACCTCCTGATCTGTCTGTCTCAGCCTCCCAAAGTGCTGGATTACAGGCTTGAGCCATCGTGCCCAGCCTCCTTCTTATCTTTCTTCTTTTTCCTGCTCCTTCTTTTCCTCCTCCTCCTCCTCCTTTCTTTTTCTTCACAGGGTCTCACTCTCTCACCCAGGTTGGCGTGCAGTGGCATGCTCACTGCAACCGCTGCCCCAGGCTCAAGCAATCCTCCCACCTCAGCATCCCAACTAGCTGGGACCACAGGGACCACCATAGCCAGCTAATTAGAGGCACTCTTTATAGGAAATCCTGTGGAATAGTGGGATGTGGGTAATAATTATTGTACCCATTTCACCAACAAAGAAACTGAGACTTGAAAAGATAACATAAGTCCCTGAAGGTCACAGAGCTGACTCAGCCAGGATTTGACATCAGATATTGCTGATTCTGGAACCTATATTGTTTGAACTCCATCTATTTGTAGCATTTGAATTCTGTACCAGGGGTCGGAGTTGGGGTGGACTTGTCTCTCTTGCAGGTGGTGCTGGATTAATGAAGAGGATCAAGAAACAGGCAGAACTGGAAGGGATGCCCTGGCCGACCTGTGCAGAGCACTGGTGGGTGGTGTCACCTGCTTTCCATTGCAGCATGACATACTGACTTGGATTTGGTTGTTCTTTCAGTCCCAGGAATCCCCAAACCCGGAAAACGTAGCAAACCCCCTAGAAGAAAAGGTAACCAAAGAATCAGTCAGCAGTAAAAAAAAGGAAAAGAGAAAACATGTGGACCGCGTAGAAAGTTTGTTATTTATAGCACCTGGAACTGTTCGATCCTCAGATGACCTCGAAGAAGACACTGGCAACCACAGAGTTCCTTCCAGGTATTTTATTAATCTCTTTTCACCCTTTAGATAGAGCCAGAGAGTTACAGAGTCATTCCATTTAATTTCGGATTTGATGGGTGGGAGGTGCAGGTGTGGTATTGGACAGCAAGGGAAATACAGCTTCATATACATATACCCTCACTCTCTACACCTGGGTTCCCCCACCTGCCCTCACCATTACCAGACCTCATAAGGAGTAGAATGGGAAGGGTGGGACGCTTGCCTTCTCTCCTCACTCTGTGAACCTTTGGGTGGAAGCTGGCAGTGAGCAGCGGATGGCTGAACCATAACTAGCCGTGGGGGTAAACACAGTAGACTTGGAGCCTCTGCTGGCTGCATTCTGGCCCCCAAACAACTGCAGGTTGATCAGACTTCAACTTAGAAGCATCTTAATGACTTCCAGCATATCCACCTTTCCACTAAGGAGACCTGTAATGTCTGGCACCTGGAAGCTGAACATCACATTAATATTATGGCTTCTTCCACAATCTCCATTCCAGGGAAGTAGAGATGCTTTACTTCACTTAGGAGAGGAAGGGAGCAGGGAGAATAATTAGAATTAACTGATCTACAGGAAGCTCATAACATGCACCTGCTGTCATTCCAAAGCCACCAGATGAGCCAATTTGTCCCAAGAAAAATGTGTAACTGCTGAAAATCAGAAGACCCTGGTCTCTCCCCTCTTTCATCATCACAAGAGTAGTGTTTATCAGGCCCTTACTGTGCCCAGACACTTCTCATTCATTTTCTCATTCATTCTCACAGTCACCCCGTAGGCACATTGGTGGGACTGTGCCTCATATGGCAGACAAAGAAGGTCAGGGGGCTAGGTCCCAACTTAGGAATGGCAGAGCTGGAGAGTTATGGATGCAGATGTGTGTGACTCCACATTCTGAGTTTGCATTCATTTTGTGCCCCCTTGTTGCCTGTGATGGTGTGAGCAATGCTAGCTGCCACAGAACAGTATTGAGATATGCATTTGGGGAGGGGCAGGGAGAAGCCCATACAGACAGAGCCGGAGGAGCTGCTGTCAGATGCCTGGCTTTTCACCTCCCTCCACCTTGTCTGGACCTTGGGGAAACAGAGGCAGGGGAGGAGGGCCAAGGCACAACAGAAGGCTGCTGCCCACTTGGTCTGTGACTCCCAGCGTGCCTGTCCCTGCCCCTGGATATGACTGTCCAGCAGTCATCTATGATCTTAGCATGTCACAGGGCTCTGCTGTCAGTGCAGGTGACCACTTTGGACAAAGAGCTTAGGGGATTTGCCCAACTGCTCAGCTTCTCCCCAGGCAGATCCATTCTCAATGAATCCTTGAGCAGCCACTGTGCCATGGAGTCTGCTAGGCCTGGGGACTTCAGGAGAGGGAAAAGGAGGTCAGCCACAGGGCTGATTCAGGCAGGGCTCCATCTTTCAAGGAGATACGACGTCACCCTCCATTCTGCTAGGACCGGATGGAACGCGAAGTACGAGACAGGTGTTCCCACTTGCACATTTTGGACCTCAGAGGCAGGTAGAGAAAGTTGGGGCAGCCTGATCTAGGCCCAGGCCTGGCTAATTGCAGAGAACCTCTGGTGAGTCCCAAGACCTCAGGATATTAAGGAAAAGAGGTTACTTCCTGCTCCAAATGTTATGATTTTTAAGAATGTGTGGCTTGCTTTCTATTTAAAATCCTGACTTTGTTTTCCCTTGTAGATGAGGGCCCAATATGAGTCACTAATACCCATCCTATTTGTAAGCACTCTCCAAACCGAGTAGGCACATTAGATAAAACCTCTCATTTCTGTCCCTGGGTGTGAAGTTGTCGCTTGCCTAAATCCATAGGTGGAAGCCCCAGGATGGTGGCAACCGTACAACTGAGCCATGAAGAGCTGCAAGTAATATCAATTCAAAATGTGTGTTTGTTTTTCAGGGCTAGTCACAGTGACTCCAGCATTTGCATTCGACGACATAATAATAGGTCTTTGGAATCGGTTAGTATGTGAATTTCTTCTTTTCCTGCACGGCCCCTGCTAATCAATTCCATTCCATCCTTCCTCCTCCCTAGCCCAGAGCTTTGAAATTACTGACATGCAACAGTTAGACTTTTGGATAGAATACAAGAAAATTAAGACCTTGTCATTAAGCACAGTCCAATCGGATGTCCAGTTTGGGCAATAAGGGATGGAAATAAAGTGATGATTTTAAAGCTCAAAGCCTCTGTTATTAAAAAAATACCGCAACCAAAATGCCCTGCCTGGACCCCCCCGTACACACAGCAGAAAGATCACGTTCAAAGACAGAGGTGCGACATGAGTTGAGGTCCAATGGACACTCGCGCGTGCTTAGTGCCAGATGTGTTAGAACCCGGAGCAGCACACTCCCGTTGGGGTTATGGGTGGTGGGGTCTCTCTCACTTACCTGGGAGGGGCTTGGGGGAGGAGGCAGAGGAATGTATAATGTTTAACGCTTTGATTTTGGATCTAGATATTGACAATATTGAGAGATGCACAGCATGCATGGCTTTATGTGTTTAAAATCGTTTTATTTTCTGTTTCAGAGATTTCATCTTTACTAATTGGGTTGCGGGGGTTTTGTTTATAAATTTCACTGTAGGATCATTTTAGCTCTGTTCAGTTGAGGAATGCAGCAGATCTGGACGACAGAAGGAACCGAATGTTAACCAGGTTGGTGGCCTGACTTCAAGTTTTGCGGGGGTTGTGATAAAATGTTTTCACGTGCTGCAGCCTGCCTTTCGGGGGTGGTTCTTCTCCCACTGTGCTTTGTTGATAACAGTATTAATACTTTGGGAGAATGTAGGAAAATAACTATTCCAGAGAAAATGATGTAAACTGAATATGAGTAGAAAGGAAAAGTAGATATCAGTTAACACCGACGGGCTGGGCCTGGTTCTGAAAGCAAGTCGGTTTAAAGACGGGTCTGGGTTCTGAGCCTGCAGTTGCGTTTAAATGACGTAGGGGTACAGGCAGAGCCAGGCAGGGGAAGAGGTGGTAGTCTTGTGAAACTGTGTGTCCCCCGTGATGCTGGAGCCCCTGATACCTGTCTGTTCCCTGTCTCCACTGCAGGTACAATACTCAGAAGCTCACTGAGCTGATTTTACAGTTTTATGGCATCAGAGCAGACAAGAAGAGGGAAAGCAAACATGCCAGGATGTCTATGAAAGTATTTCTTGCTGTTGGAGAACTGCTGGCCTAACCTACTGTTGCTGAATTGCTGGGAACCTGCCCATTTAATACATAGGAAACCGGAAAAACTTCTCAAACTCTTACAATTCTGAGACACCCCCATTCCTGTTGAACTCGTAGAACTCCTTTATTTTTTATTTTTATTTTTTTTAAATTGTATTTATTTGGCACAGATTTGAATTGGCTTGGAAGGATTTCAATGACTGGAATCGAAAGCCTCTGTCTAATATTACCCAAGACCCAAGAGTATGGTCCTTAGAACCCCATCCCTCTGGCTCCTAAAGAAAGAAACAAGATGGCTCCTTTCCCCTGCCATTAAATGGAAATATTAATTCAAGGTTTCAACTAGGCTGGACATGCTCATAGGAAAATAGTTCTTTTTGTGCTTATGAGATAGAGGTGTTGAAAATACAACCTGCAAATTTGAGAAATGCAGGCATGTTTTCTGTTTCCTACATCGAGCATTTATTACCTTTATAATAAAAAATATGGGTTAGGCTGTGTGTGGTGGCTCATGCCTATAATCCCAGCACTTTGTTTTTTTTCTTTTATGAGATGGAGTTTCGCTCTTGTTACCCAGGCTGGAGTGCAATGGCGCGATCTCGGCTCACCGCAACCTCCGCCTCCTGGGTTCAGGCAATTCTCCTGCCTCAGCCTCCCGAGTAGCTGGGACTACAGGCATGTGCCACCATGACCAGCTAATTTTTTGTATTTTTAGTAGAGACGGGGTTTCACCATTTTGACCAGGATGGTCTCGATCTCTTGACCTCGTGATCCACCCACCTCGGCCTCCCAAAGTGCTGGGATTATAGGAGTGAGCCACCGCGCCCGGCTATCCCAGCACTTTGGAAGTCCAAGGAGGGAGGATTGCTTGAGGCCAGGAGTTTGAGACCAGCTTGGGCAACACAAAGAGACCCTGTCTCTATAGAAAGTATAGAGTTTAAATTGTTTCTGTAGACAGTTTTTTAAAAAGAGACCATCGTGGGTATTTCTCATGCAGTTTTTAGACGGCGGCAGATGTTTAATCCCACCCTGCCCATTACTCCTGCCATCAGGAGAGTTCTGGGACAAGTGGGTTTAGCCTCTCGTAATCTCCATTACATGGCATCAAACCAGCCTAAGAAGCTTACACTGCAGGCTTCTCTATATGCAGCTCCGAGCAGAGGCCCCAGCCCCAGCCCACGGCCCCTCCCTCACCCTTTCCTCTGGAAACTCAGGTCTGGGCTTGGTTTCCCCCATCTTCTGGGCTTCCTTATTATCCACCATCCAAAACCTTCCGGGCTTCCCTATTATCCACCAGGCAAAACCAAAATGACATTTTAACACTACCGCCTATAAAATAAAAGCAGGAAGGTAAATCTGACTAAAAATCTAGTAATTACTTTAAAGGTAATATTCCAAAACCAAAAACAAATCTGTAGGGAATGGGAGAGGTCTTTGTGTTTTTCTGATAATGATTTAAAATGATCTGCTGTCAGGGACGCTTCATCCCTTAGGTGACCTATAGGGCCCCCTTCATTGCTAACAGCAGTGAGCTGTCAGTATCTAACTCCGTGTCACTCTCTGAGAGCACTGTGGCATCAAGAAAGGTATCCCAAGAGACCTGGCCTAGGTGCCAGCTCTGTTGCTAAGTAATCACGTGGCCTTGAGCAAGTCACTCCACCCCACAAACCTCAGTGTGTCCATCTGCAGAATGGGGCTGTCAGCTCCTCCCTCCTGATGTTATGGAGATGAAAGGAGTGTGCAAAACTTGAGTGGCTGCCTAGATGGCCTGACCCACTGCCTTGGGTCAGCACACGGTGTGGGGCCTGGCTGGACACAGCGCTGGGGAGCCTTCAGGTCTCCAGGCGGGAAGTGCAGGGCTGGGGAGAGATGGGTAGCACTGGGTGGGGTCCACTCTCCTGGGGACCCGCTTGGTAACTGCCTTTCCTCTGTGTTCCTTCTGTAGGAAGGCCAACAGCTCGGGAGAAGCCATGTCACTGGGGAGCCACAGCCCGCAGAGCGACTCCCTGACACAGTTTGTCCAGCAGCCAGATATGATGTATTTTATTCTCTTCCTCTGGCTCCTGGTGTACTGCTTGCTGCTCTTCCCACAACTGGATGTTAACAGGCTGTGATGCGTGTGTCCGGATAATAAAAAAGATAGGACCCTGACTGGGGGCGGGGTTACTTCATTTTATTTTGGGTTCTGGGTGGGGCACTTCTGCGGACAGTTAAGGACCTCCGAGGAAACTTAGACCCCCTTTCTCGGTGTTGTGGTTTGGGTTTTTTTTTTCAGGTTTCTTCTTTTTTTTTTTTTTTTCCTGGACTACCTGAGCATGCTTTTTTCTTTGGCTGTGTACTTAAAACTCAGGCACAGAGCTGGATCCGTAGGTGGGGTTTTGTCCTCGTATGCCTTGCTGGGTCAGATAGGAAGCATCGTTAGTGATCATTAGCCTGCCTGGATCTTAGCGCTTCCCACACGCAGGTTCACATCTTGGATGAACTTGAGTTTCTTACCTCTCAGATGAAGGGCTGCTTGATGAGGAAGAGGGTGGGTGCCCCAGGCCAAGCCCTAGCTGGGAAGAAAGCTGTCACGTTTTCCTCCACGCATGGGTGTTTGAGAGAAGGTGCTGGGGTCCACGCACCTGTTGCAGTCTGGTAACTGGTTGCATTTACTGGGGAAATCAGAGCAGCCGGCTCTGTGCAAGCACATCCGGGAATGGCAGAATCCAGGGAGGAAGTTGAAAGCTGTGTTGAGAGCCATAGTGTGCTCTTTTTCACCTTGGTTTTTGTTTTGTTTTGTGTTTTTGAGGGGAGATGCATTTTAAATTCACTTTTCCATTGATTGGATTAGAGCCATGATTTCAAAGGCCCTACAGGGCCCTGCAAAGGCCATGCGGAGTGGCTGGGCTGGAATCCGCTCCCACCGGTGCTGGAGCTGGATGCCGCGGCGGCTTCCTGCCAGTAAAAGCTTTTGTGCACACCTGCCTCAGAATGCACGTCTTCACACGGGTATCCTTTGTGGTCAGTTGCAGTGGGTTTCTTGAAAAGGCTTTCTGGACAGCACTCCAGGAGCAGGCCAGCGCAGGAGGTTTCTGAGAGAAGAGAGGTGTCTCTAGCACCCACCCAGTCCCCCATTCCCGCCATCTCCCTCAGCCCCAGGCTCCATCTGCTCACTCCTTCCTCCCAAGACTCGAGTCTGTGCATCAGTTTCTCCTCTCCTTGCTCTCCCCTTCAGAAAGCATGTACCAGGCAACCCTTATGAAATCGTGAACGAGTCAAGAGAGGACTGAGAGCATCTTGTCTAGCTGAACCCAGAGAGACAGAGCAGCTTGCCCAAGATCACACAGCCAATCAGGGATGGACTTGCAGTGAGCACACAGGCACCTGATGCTCTGTCCAGAGCTGTCCCCTCTTGTAGGAAACTTCCACCGGGCACGCCAGTGTCCTGAGAAAAAGATTAAATGACTAGATTAAAATGTCCACCTTCAAACAAAACCGAAAATTTTACACCAACTATCGACATTTGTTTTGTTCTTGTATTCTTCCCGTGAGGAAGTCTTATTCACCTGCAAGCTCATCCCTGATTCCTTCTGAAACACCCTTGGCAGCTGCAACAGCTTGTCATTTGACATGCCAGCATCGTGCTTACTGCAGGAGTCACGTTTCTTTCTTTGCTAGCCAAGGGCTTGCTCATTTCAAGCAGTGGGTTTCAAGTTTACTGAATTCCAGCATGGCCAGAAGAATTGACATAGCACATCTGAGTCGAAGACAGCCAAAATCTGGCCTCTAAACCAGTCTGATTATAGTCTGTCTCCCCTCCTGAAAGAATTTCAGCCTTCCAAGCAAAAAGCTGTTGGGAGCTTGGAGTGATTCCATCTGGAAGGCCAAGAGCCCCCATGGAAAATGAGCTAATTAATGAGCTCCCTGGCATCAGTGAAAGCTCAAAGGTACAGATAATAAAGGTTATGTGTGTGATAGTTTATAACCCTGGGCACCACGTGGTCCTGGCCTAAATTAGATGCTCAAAGAGCCTGCGAAGAGCTGACCCAAATGTGCATCATTTCATTTTATGGGTCTAGACCTTGTTCAGAAAAACCTCTGCAGGCTTCTTCTCTCACCTATTACAACTTGTAATATTGTTTAAAGCATCTACTGGCAAGATGCCTAAAAGTCATTTGGTTCAGGTTGGCAGTCAACTGATTTTTTTTTTAAAGGAAAAGAAAATCTCATTTGAATATAGGTTTCTATGGAAGAAGCTGGATATAGAAAATGGATGTGGAAGTCTGCAGAACAAACCACCCATTGCTTGTAATTTTTTTTTAATTAAAAGAAATATAGTAAGAGAGCTGAGGTCAGGACATTGAGACCAGCCTTTAACAAGAACTAGCAGTGCCCTAAGTCTTGCTCCTTAGAAGTAACCACTTTTAACTCTCTTACATTTGCATTTTTTAATTAATTAGAGACATCTACTGGCTTGCCGTCACAGTGGATGAGGATTTCACTCTTACCATACTGCGTTTTGGTTTTCCAGTGGAGCTAGATCACACCATTTAGTACATTACTGTTAGGTGTTGACAGTACCTGGAGTACGGATGGATTGTTGACTCCCAGGCCCAGCACTGTGTTATGGTTTTGTGTCCTTTGTCCTCCAAATTCTCCCCTTAATTTGTTATTCTCTCTCTTTACTTTTTTTTTTTTTTTGGTGGGGCATATTCTTTAATAAGTTCCTGAGGAAGAGGACATGGGAAGTTAATATGGTTGTAAATATTTGGAGATTTTTGCATAACTTAAACTGTGTGTATTCTGCCCTTCACAGAAGTGTGGCTGAGCACAGAATGACAGGTGGAAAACAATACCCTCTCCTATCCCCTTCCAAGTGTGGTGGTTGAGATTTCGGATGCCATTCTGATTCCCATGCCTTTATATGTGACTTTTTATCCACCCTCCCTGGAAACATTTAAGATCTCCTTATTCTTGGTGTTCTGAACTGCCATGATGGTATTTTATCCTGAGTGTTAAATCTTGTGCTGGGCCCTCATGGGAAATTTCTTAAATCTTCCTGTGATTACTCACATCCTTTCTTTCTGGACCACCTATTATTTCAGTGTTGGATCTTCCCCTGCCCCCAGGCTGATGCTCTGATATTTCTTATCTGTTTTATTTTTTGTCTATGTTTCTGATCTTCAGGAAGAATTATTCGTTTTTATCTTCTCAATCTGAAGGTTTTATTGAATTTTTATTTTCCAAATTAACAAAACCTTTGGTCATTGTCCTGTCTTTGTTTTATAGTGTCCTGTTCTTGATTCGTGGATGCAGATCTTAGCTCTCTGTGGATGTTAATGATTGTGCTTTGAGGGGAAGTTCTTTCCCGCTCCCTGTGTTGCCCTCGTTTTCTCTGAGTTTTCTTTCTTTTGGTTGGTCTCAGTCTCTATCTTTCATGTTATAAACTTTTCTCAGATATCCTGTGGATCTGTTCATGTTTTAGAGTGAGGCGTCCAAAAGCTGACTGGAAGCTCTGCACCATTGGTGAGCTTTTCCCTAGGATTACCAGGTGGGCACCTGGACTCATCACTGGAGAACCCTGCATGTCAATATTTGCAGGTTTTTCTCTGGGGTTCATTCTGTTTCTTTAGAGATATTCCCACTTCTCTCCTACCTAGGAAATGGGCATACACAGGGCTGCTTTTACGTTGAGCCCTCATGGAGTTTCAAAAAAGATGTCCCATCTGGGCAGAAGCCCCCACGAGCACTTGGCTTGATTGACAGAGGACACCTTTTGCCCCATCCTCCAGGCATACACAGCCCTGAGCTTGGACAACAATGCAAAGGCTGGATTTTAACTCCTAATTGGCCCCCTTAGCCAGGTGCCTCTGTGCAATGCACAAACTGTAGGGCCATATCCAGAGACCCTGTTCTGAGTGCCCAAGTTCTCACTGCTGAGCAGGCAGCCTCATCACCCATGAGTACTTAGACTTTCATTAAGTTGCTCCCACCTTTGCTATGCCTGGTGTCCCTGAGTGGGAGCTGCTCTGATTTCTCCATGGAGTAGGAGCACGGTGGTCATCTGCTGCATGGGAAGGACAGGGGGCCTCAGAGCCAACAAATGCCCTGGTCTTCAGCCCCATGTCTTACCCCATGCCTCCCATTCCAATCCCCAAGCCTCTCCTGGAGGCTACAGCACGTCTCTGCTGACCACTCTGTGACCTCCCCTCTGCAGGCGTGTAGTCTTAGGATCCCCCGCCCTGCTTGCTTCTCTGTCACTTTCATTCCTGCATAAATAGGTTGCTAGCTCTGGCCTACTGTTCTCTTCTCTATCCCTCTGTCTTCAAGGCTGTATTAACATAACTTTCATTCCTTTGCTCTTATTCTTATGGGGTTTCATGAAAGAAGAAATGGGCTTGTGTGTTCGGAATACCATCTTGATCCATAAATGCCATTTGAGTTTTCTCATTGATTGCTGCTCTGTTGACTGGTTTGTGAACGTGCCCTGTGTCCAGCTGGGGCTGTAGCAACATCCATCTTGTTGAGCTGTGATCTACTGAGTGCCTTTGTGTAATGCTGTGCCAAGTGCAGGAGAGGGTTAAATAGCATGGGTAAGCTCTGCTTGAATGCCACGATTAGTTATTACCCTCCTTCCTTCCAGCTGGTTGTGCTGCCTACTCCCAGTAAATGATCTGAGATCTCCTGTCTCCCCAGAGATATGGTCGTGTGGGTTCTAGATTTTCTTTACCACCCTGCTTCATTTAAGAAACAGAAAACTGACTAGGCACAGTAGTGGCTCACACCTATAATCTCAGAATTTTGGGAGGCCAAGGCAGGAAGATCGCTTGAGGCCAGGAATTAGAGACCAACCTCCATCTCTACAAAAAGTTAAATTTAAATTAGTTTGGTATACACTTGTAGTCCTAGCTACTTGGGAGGCTGAGGCAGGAGAATTGTTTGAGCCAAGGACTTCGAGGTTACAGTGAACTGTGATCCTGCTATTGCATGCCAGCCTGAGTGACAGAGCGAGACCCTGTCTCAAAAATAATACAGAAACAAGTAGTCCACACAGGTGTGTGCCAACAAACAAATAGCATGGGTTCTCTGCTGAACATTTTGGCTAACATTTCCTTGTCAAAGTTTTTATCTTGCCATAGTTGATGATCAGGGTGGTCAGGTGTTCCTGGTCAGAACTGACCTTTGTGGGGAGATAACCTCCCACCAAGTCTCAGAAGCAGGAAGTACACTCTTCCTGCCCCATGGGCAGCCACCCAGAACATGCACTTCTCCATTTCTGGGGTTCAGCACAGCTCTCCCCATCCTCTTCCCATGCAGTGTGTGCCTGCTCTTTGTCAGGATGGAACAGAGGGAAGGTGGAGGCATTGCGGGCAGCCTGTGTAATTGATCTCTGTAAGTCACAGACTTTGAAAACCTCAGGAATGTAAGCACTCAGTGCCTCATTTAAGAGATGAAAAACTAAAGATTAGAAACGGGAAACAACTAGTTACCCTGCTAGTTGGTGACCTCGGGATAGCCATCTTCATTCCAGTTACGTTTTCTACAAAACTACAGCCTCAGCTGCTGAAGCTAACCTCCCCACCCCTTATCACTAAGGACACCATGGAGATCATCTCTCCAACAAAAGTCAGAATAAGCAAGTACAGGTGTGTCTTGCAAACATGCCAGAATCCATCATGGCTGATTTGGTAAGGAGCTGTTCTCCTTCCATTGTCTTCTATTGGAGGGCAGCTGTATGACAAGAATGCTTTCACATGTGCTCCGATTGTCTTAACTCTCCAGAAGGACTTCAGAAGCCTCCGGAGTTTTGAGACATGGCCTCTCTCCTTTCTGCTTGGAGACCCCTTCCACAGGGGTCTCCACTGCTTTCCCCGTCTGTATTCCTTTGTGAAGCTTTGTGCCCTGAGGTCCCAGAAATGGGCTGTGTGGGAACCTCCAGTCAGCCTGGCTTCTCAGGACCTTCTCAGCCAAGTGCTTGCCAGGAAATTAGATGGCACAAAGCTCTTCAAGGCCCAGGTGTGTTATTTCTCCTTCCCTGACATTGCAGAATCACTGCTGACTCAGCATTTGGGGGAAGATGTAACGTCTTGGGCCCCAGCTGCCCTCTGGAGCTGCCACCAAATAACAGGTTGTTCTGGCCCATCCAGCTCGTGAGGGGGCTGCCCTAATGACAAGGTCCAGGACGTGGGCTGGGTGGCAGAAGGCTGGGAGCTGGCGTGGGCGTTATTGTGCTTCTTTGCTGAAAATTGCTGTGGGCTTTTCCCCTAACAGCCAGTGTGGGAGGGCCAAACATGAGACACAACATCCCTTTGAGCTCCACAGATCTGGCGCCTTGCTCTCACCAGGCACCTCCTTGGAGAACAGCAGTCAGCAACTCATGGACGTGAACCCCGTGCACAGACTTTGCATGGACTTTGCACAGGTTCCATTTCCATCACGTGCAGACACCTGTGTTTTGGGCTCCACATGAGCAACTGCCTTCTTCACTCTGATTTTTTTTTTTTTTTTAAGAGAGTGTCTTACTCTGTCACAGAGGCTGGAGTGCAGTGATGCAATCACAGCTCACTGTGGCCAGGAACTCCTGGGCTCAGGCAATCCTCCTGCTTTGGCCTCCCAAGTAGCTTACACTACAAGTGTATGCCACCATGCCCACCTCATTTCTTTACCTTTTGTAGATACAGGTCTCACTGTGTTGCTCAGGCTGGTCGCAAACTCCTGGCCTCAAGTGATTCTCCTGCCTTGGCCTCCCAAAGTGCTTGGATTATAGGTGTGAGCTACTGTGCCTGGCCTTCACTCTAATCTTTTTTAAAGACCCCTACAGTGACTTTCAGACCTTGTCATTTCTCTACCATTGTGTGTGAGACAGGGCATGGCGTGAGCTTGGTCATGTGTAGGTCAAAAGCCTGGAGTCAGAGCTCCTGGTTCCCCGAAAGCCTGCAAAAGTTATCCGAGTTCCTGAGCTGACTCCTCTGCAATTGCCAGACCCCACGGTGCTGGGAATACTGGCTTATTTGTGTTTAGAACTTGTTCTGAGAACCTGGATGAGAACACATCAAGCAAGCAGTTCCTCCCAGCCAGGGCTGGAGCAGCATGCCAAAAAGCATTCTTGTCTATGGAAAAAAGACAACCAGCATTTTGTGCTGTTTGACCAACTTGTTTTTAAATACACACATGCCTCAACAATCCCGGCCTCAATCCCATTCCTAACTTGTTTAAATCCCTGACACTCAGATGTCAAGACTAACTTCATCTAGCAGGGTTCTCTTTAAAGGAACTCTTTTTTTGTTTTCATTTTAATCACTGCCTTCTTCTCTGGGTGGTATTGTGGGATAGAGAAAGAAGTCAGGTTTGGGAGTCAGCCACATTAGGTTAGAGTCCCAGCTCTGTCACCAGATCTCGGGGTGATCTTCGCGAACCTACCTCTGAGTTTCTGTGCGTTATAGGCATTCACCACGTATTTGTTGAATCAAAAATAGCTTTCTTGAAAGTTTATGAAGTTGTAGGATGCCCAGCAGCCCCCTTTTCCTCTATATCCTTCCTCTCAAAGCAAGCAGTGACTATACCTCTTTCCCTAACCCTCAGTTTACCACTGCTTCTTCCAACCTCTCTTCAATCCACTACCTTTTTCCAAGCTACCCTGTCTCAAATCTAACTCAGGCCTTTTTGCAAGAGGAAGTTTAAGCCATTGTTTACTCATTAACTCACTTGACCCTTAGAACAATCATGGGAGGTGTTTATTTCAGAAAGGAAGCTAAAGGACAGGACAGAAAAATAACAGGGTCATAGCATGAGCTAATAAGTAGCAGAACCAGGAACATAGGACTCTTGTTTCTAACATGGAATTGCACTCTCAACCTCACTGCGGTTGCAAATTTGCAACCAAAATGGCCACCTTGAAAGGGTCTTTTGCAGTAAAATCTCAGTGTCCAACATCCAAGACAGTTCTTCAGGGCCTTCCATTAACTGTATGTCCTGACCCCAGCTGCTCATCTCTGCACCTGTAACATGTACTTCTCACAGTAGGAAACTGGGCTTTCTCCCTCAAAAAGAAAAGTAGAAAAGGCCTGAAGACAGCATAATTAAGATGGAGACGCAGAGACCACGAATTACTTGGATGAATTTATAATTGGTCTCCGAGACAGGGATTATCATTTTTCCTGTATTTTAAGCTTAAAAGTAATGATTTTTGCCTTGTTACAAAATACAAAATAGCAAAATATTTGATATTTGTATTCTATTTCCAACAGCTACCACTACTTCCTCTAGCCCCAGCAAAAATGGATAGGTGCATATTCTCTGCAAATCCATGCTGTGAGGAAGGACAGCCCCAGAACACCAGTATTTCTGAATGTCATTCAAGGATTTAGACACGTTTTCAAAGGGAACTCTGGGAGTGCCTCTTATCTGGAGAGCTGACATTGTCCAAAACAGGCCAACACTGGTCTGGGTATGGAGAACCCACATCCTAGCTCTGGCTCACCTGCAGATGCCTTGAATTTAACTCTCTGGGTTGGAAGTGGGAAGACCTCTTTTAAAAGTCCTTTCTAGGTTTAAAAATCCGAAGGTTACTAAGATAGCTTTTATTTATCTCAATAAGCGGCCTATTACTTAAAGCAAGTGTACCTCTGTATTATAGCCCCAAAGCTTGGGGCAGTGCTTCTTGGCTTTAGTATCTGAGAAAGGTGCCTTTGGGAAGAGTTTGAATCTTACAGGTTTGGAATGGATGTGTTGAAGTAGAACCTGGAAAATCTGCTTCCTAGGGCTGTTAGAACTAAATTGGTCTCCTTAAATTACGTCAGCATCTGAGGGAGTCTCTTAAGGGAATTTCTTAAATTCAACAGTTCCGCTGTAGAAATAGGTCTAAAGGACTAGATCTTCCCACTCCCTCATCTTTTCCCCTTCCCTAATAACGACTCAAAAAGGCTCCTGAAATTCTACTCAGAATCAGAGCCATTTGCATTCCGGCAAAGATCCCTTAAGCCAATGGCTGGCATGCTTGGGTAGAATGTCCCTGGGGTAGGAGAGATAGCTGGGGGGAGGGGAGTGTGGTGCAGGGGACACCTGCCCTCTGCCCTTGAAATTGCACCATAAGATGCTGCCTGTATCACTCACAGTGGTGCTGAAACTATCCGCCAAAGACAAATTGTGAACACGGAAAAATTGTTGTTCCCTACTGTACATCCTCAGGACAAACTACTAAAACTTGGAGACAGGAGACTGTTCAGACCACATTGTAGTGGGTGGTGATGGGTGTTCTACTTTGGGGGAGTCTGGTCTATTTAGCAGATTTAATGTTTCCTTATTGTCATGGCAGGGCTTAATTGACCAAGTTTGAAAGTTTTTACTGAAAGCTCTAAAAAAAACTATTGAGGAAAATGAAATGTTATTTTGTAGTACAAGGATTATTTTTGTCTAGTATATACATAGCTGTAGCTTTGTAAAAAAAAAAAAAAGAGATCTTTGTAAAAAATATATTAATGTCCTGTCTTATTTATTGATTACTGTAAATGAAAATATAAATGGCTATTGGCATAATTTATACCTGTGGGAAATTAACTGGAGTATTTGTTATTTGACTGTTTTCTATTAAGGAATATTAGGCTTGGTGCTATGATGAGTGATCTTGTAAAATTATCTGTATTCTTAAAGAAAATTTTTGAATATAAATTTCTTGAACTGACCATTTCACTGATAATATTTATTTCCTTGTGTGTTTGTGCTTCTGACAACCAGAAATTACACTATCTTTTCAACAAACAGTCCCAACAAATAATACTTTTGCCAGGGCTGAAGCAAAGCCAACTGGCTTTAGAGTGGTAGAGATGGTAGAGAATGTGCCCTTTTTAACCTGCATTAACTTGCCTTGAGCCTTTGCAATGCTCCAAGTAGTAGTAATAATAATAGTAGTAGCAGCTGTGCCATTCTGGAGTGAGACTGCCTAGGTCTGAATCCTGGATCTTTTACTAGCTCTGTGACCTCCAGTAAGTTACTGTAGTAGCCAGTGCTCCTCAGAAGACAAGAGCCTGAGGCCAAGCTGATGTGATGATTGCATCATTTCAGGGCAGAGGGGATGCAACCAAGGGCAGCAGGAGTGAGATGGGGACAGAGGGAGGGCAAATAAAAGGTGGTGCCACAAATATTTATTACACACCTACTTGGCATCAGCACTGTGCTGGTTGCTGCTGCGAATGTAACAGGAAACCAAAACAAGGTTCTTATCCCCCCAGAACTGACCCTCTAGTGAGGAGAGGCAGACAGAAACAAAACGGTAAGTTGCACAGTATGTCAGGTACATATTCGTCAGTGCTGTAAGTAAAAGGGAAGGAAGGCAGATTGGGGGTGGACAGGGAGGTGCCACCAGGCTCATAGAGCAACCAGGAATGAACTCTTTGAGCAAGAGACATTTGACTAAAGACCTACAAGAGCCACAGGGACAGATCCTTCAAATGCCTGGGAAAAAGTTTTCGAAGCAAAAGGAGCAGCCAGTGCAAAGACACTGAAGCAGGATCGTGGCTGTTTTTTTTATTTTTATTTTTTTTTTTTTGAGACAGAGTTTTGCTCGTTACCCAGGCTGGAGTGCAATGGCGCGATCTCGGCTCACCGCAACCTCTGCCTCCTGAGTAGCTGGGATTACAGGCACGCACCACCATGCCCAGCTAGTTTTTTGTATTTTTAGTAGAGACGGGGTTTCACCATGTTGACCAGGATGGTCTCGATCTCTTGACCTCATGATCCACCCGCCTCGGCCTTCCAAAGTGCTGGGATTACAGGCGTGAGCCACCGTGCCCGGCCATGGCTGGTGTTTTTAAGGAACAGCAAAGAGCCTGGTTTGGGAATGCACAGTGAGACGAGAGAGGCCAGGTAGGGCCTTGCAGGATGTGGTAAGGGCTTTGGCCTTTGCCTGGGGTGAGCTGGGATCCACTGGAGAGTTTTGAGCACATGTCATCTTACATTTTAGCAGGCTATCCCTGGCTGCCATGAGAATAAACTCCAGGAACAAGGGCAGAACACAGAGGCCAGCGGAAGTCCATTTCAACAGTCCGGGAGAGATGACAATGTCATGGTGGGTGCAGAAGTGGGGCAGACTGATTTCATTCTGGTTGTGTTTTTAAAGTAGATCCTCTGGATTTGCAAATGGATTGGGTGTAGAGTGTAAGAGAAAAAGGACTGAGAAATGCTCCAAGGTTTTGGCGGGAGCATCTGCAAGAATAGAGATGCCACTGGCTGATGGAAAAACGGTGGAGAAGCAGATAGTGAGAAAGACCCGGAGTTGCTGAATCTGAGCATGTTAAGTTGGAGATGTCTGTTGCTCATCTCCTTTCCCTCACCCTGCCCAAGGGTACTTGGGGTGTGGCAGTGAAGTGCCCTGAGGTGACTGTGCCTCTGTCCTCACTGGTAGGGTCCAGCCCCCACAGCCCCATAGCTACTCTGCTGCTGGGCCGTGATTGAGTGATTGACTGGACTTGGGCGTCTCTGATAGGTTTTGGAATTTCAGGTCCCCAGTGTACCATGAGGCCATTCCCATGGCGTCCATGGAGCCCCCCACACAGATCTCTCCCCTACTACTGCCACTCTGACACACCACCCTGAGTGGGTCTCCCATTTTCCCTGCTGTATTTTCATTTTAAATCTTTTGAACACAGATAACAGGAGGCCCTTCCTGAACCCTCCTGGCTGTACAGAGCCTTCTCCCCGCTTGAACAGAGAAAATGTGGGGAGAAAACACATCAAACTGCCTGGCCACATTAAAAAGGGGATGGCAGGCTACATGACGGGAAAATAAATCCTGTACTGAAATTTCCTAAGCCTGTAAACAGCTGAGTGTAATTATGTTTCACTTGGTGGTATATTACTTTGGACAGGGTGGTTATGCCATAAAAAGCTCAAAGTGTGAAGATGGGGTGCTAGTTTTTTTCCCATTAATTGCTGCAATGTTTCAGATTAATTTCAGTGACATGTAACAGACAGCCCAAAACAGCAGTGCTTTAAACACAAATAACTTTTATTTTTCTCTTCAGAGAGGCAGTCCTACTTGGCACAGCAGCTCCCCTGTCCTCGCCATTCCCAGTTCTCTGGGTATGTTATCCTTAGATGATCGTCCTTGCCTTTATGGTCCAAAATGGTATCTGTACATCCAGACCACATATCCATATTCCATGCTGCAGAATGGAAGAGAGGCAGCAATGGATGGCCCCCTGCCTTCTCAGAGTTCCCAGAAGAACCCACACAAAACATGGGCTCATCTCCTTGTAGAGCTAAGCCGCTGACCACAACTGCTATGGAGTAAGGAAATGTGTCCTTTGCCCAAACACATAGATCTTGCTTCTCTCCCATCTTTGCCTTCTCCCGAGCATGTCCTTCCTCCATTCCCAGCCTGGGCACTCATTCAGCTCCAGCCTCTGCTAAATGAATTATAAGTGAGAAGGGCTGTTGGTTGGGAGAAGGCATCTAGCAGCTGTGGTGACATTTGTTGGTAGACTTTCATCTAAGTCCCCTTGGCCAATGCTAGAGAACAGGGCCACCCCTTGGGCTGCGAGGTGAGGAAATGCAGTTCTTTAATTTCTGCCCTCTAAGAAAGAAAAGGGCTCTCTGTTAATAAAATGGAAGGAGAGAATGAATAGTGGAGAGGCAGATATAGCTCCGGTCTCTCATTCATCTTGGGGAACGGACCTCATTATTTTCCAGATAGGATGCCTAATAAGAATGACCATTTATTAAGTAACTGTTATAAACCAGAAAGTTCATCAGATTCGTGATGTTCATTTTTTTTTCTTCAATCTTTGCAATAACCCTGAAGGTAGACTATTACCACCCCCATTTTACAGATGAAGAAATGGGAGCTGATGAATGTGTCTTGTCCAAGGCTACCCACAGGCAATAAGGGACAAGGTCTAAATTTTTTTTTTTTTTGAGACAGAGTTTCGCTGTTGTTACCCAGACTGGAGTGCAAGGGCACGATCTTGGCTCACTGCAACCTCTGCCTTCTGGGTTCGAGCAATTCTCCTGCCTCAGCCTCCCGAGTAGCTGGGACTACAGGCGTGCACCACCATGCCCAGCTAAGTTTTGTATTTTTTTTAGTAGAGACGGGGTTTCACCTTGTTGACCAGGATGGTCTTGATCTCTTAACCTCATAATCCACCCGCCTCGGCCTTCCAAAGTGCTGGGATTATAGGCGTGAGCCACCGCGCCCGGCCAAGGTCTAAATTTTAACCCTGATCTCTCTGTCCCTAAAATCTGACTTTCCATTATAACTCAATAGACATCTTGACTATTACCTCAGAGGAAGGTATCAACAAAAACTGTCAAACTTTGTAAAATATTTAAAAAGATTTCTTCTGAGTCCAATAGAAGTGACCATGGCCCATGACACAGACCTTAGGAGGTCCTGAGAACATGTGCCCAAGGTGGTCAGGGTGCAGCTTGGTTTTATACATTTTACGGAGACATGAGACTTCAATTAAAATACATTTAAGATAGCGGGGCATGGTGGCGTGTACCTGTAATCCCAGCTACTTGTGAGGCTGAGGCAGGAGAATTGCTTGAACCCGGGAGGTGGAGTTTGCAGTGAGCCAAGATCACGCCACTGCACTCCAGCCTGGGCAACAGAGCAAGACTCCATCTTGAAAAAATAAAACAAATACATTTAAGAAACACATTGATTAAGAAAGGTGGGACAACTCGAAGGTGACAGGCTTCCAGGTTGTCGGTAAAGTTTTTCTAATTGGAAATTGGTTGAAAGAGTTATCAATAGAGACCAAAGTTTTATCATGCAGATGAAGCCTTTATGTTAGCAGGCTTCCTGAAGAACGACTGTAAATGTTTCTTATCAAATTTAAGGTCTGTGTTGGTGTTAATGGTGGAGAGTTATCATAAGGCATGTCAGGCACCCACTTACCCTCATGGCTTGAACCAGTATTTCCGGTTAAATGTGAAGAGTGCCCTGGCCTAGGAGGAAGTCCATTCAGAGGCCGGAACTACAGAACTTCTTCCCCACCGGCCTCAAAGCCCAGGCAGGGTGGCCCTGTTCTCTAGCATTGACCAATGGCACTTACATAAAAGTCTACCAGACTTCTAATTCCTAAAGAATTTTTGTAAACCAAAAACATTTTTGGTTTACAAAGGGCTGATGCTGAGAGGTTTTCATGCTGAAGATTCTTCTTCCAAATCCCACATCCTTTGTAACCGTATTGTGTTCCTCAGCTGCTCATGGGTTAACTCACGGATACAAACCATCTGGTATTCATACTCAGGTGGCTGTCTGCTTTATTTTGGATTCTCCAGTTCTGTAGCAAAAGTTCTATAAACACAAGTGCTAGAAAGAAAGCTCACCTTTCTTTCTTTCTTGAGGTCCAGAGGGCTTGGCAGGGCTGGACCCTGCAGGCATTTTCCCATCAGATTTGGGTATTGTTCTCGAAGCTTTAGCATCTCAAATCTGGTGCTCCACCTCTTCCTGCCATTTCACAAACAGCCCCATATCCTTTTATTTATTTAATTTTTTGGAGGGGGAATTTATAGCATTTAATTATATAAATGGAATAAAAAAACAAAACCCTTGGCATTGTGATGATGGAATGTTCTCCATCTTTACTGCATCAGTGTCAATATCCTTGTTGTGATACTGCACTATAGTTCTGTAAGATGCTACCTTTGGGGGAAAGTGAGTAAAGGGTGCACAGGGCGTCTCTGTTTCACTACTTACAACTACATGTAAAGCCACAATTATCTCAAAATAAAAAGTTTAACTGTGAAAGACACTGTTAAGAGATCAATGAAAACACAGCCACAGACTAGGAGAAAGTATCTGAGAAAAACCTGATAAAGGACTTGTATCCAAAATATACAAAGAGCTTTTTGAAACTCAATAGGAAAACAACTACCCAATAAAAAGTAAGAAAAAGACCTGAAGAGACACCGTGCCAACAAAGATCTGCAAATGAAGAATAAGCATATGAAAAGATGCTGCCATTATATATTCACAGTGACTTGTAAATTCAAAACAATGCGATACCACTACACACCTAGTAGAGGGTAAAATCCAAAACACTGACAACGCCAAATCTTACTGGGGACGTGGAACAACAGGAACTCATTTATTGCTGGTGGGAATGCAAAATAGTACAACCACTGGGAAGCCAGTTTGGTAATTTCTTATAAAACTAAACATACTCACCATGTGATCTTACAATCACGCTCCTGGCATTTTTCCAAATGAATTGAAAACTGATGTTCACACAAAAATTTATACTTGAATGTTTTTAGCAGCTTTATTTAACTGCCAAATTTGAAAGCAAGCAAGATGTCCTTTAATAGTTGAAAAGATAAGCAAACTATGATACAGTCATGCAATAAAATATTATTCAGAAATAGATATAAGTTAGCTATCAAGCCATGAAAATACATGAAGGAACCTTAAATGCATATTGCTAAATTTAAAAAGACAGTCTGAAAAGGCTACATATTGTCTGATTGCCACTATATGATCTTCTGGAAAAGGCAAAACTATGGCCAGGCACAGTGGCTGTCACCTATAATCCCAGTGCTTCGGGAGGCAGAGGTGGGAGGATCATTTGAGCCCAGCAGTTTGAGGCTGCAGTGAATTGTGACAGTGCCACTGCACTCCAGCCTGGGTAACAGAGAAACACCTTGTCTCTTAAAAAAAAATTTTTTTTTAAAGGAAAAGGCAATACTGTAGACTAAAAAATCAGTGGTTCCCAAGGTTCACCAGGGAAGGATGAATAGGCAGAGCATAGAGGATTTTTAGGGCAGTAAAACTATTCTGTATGAAACTGTCATGGTGATACATGTCATTATGCACATCCCCTAGAACCATGCAATGCCAAGATTGAATCCTAATAAAAATTATGAACTTTAGTTAATAACATATCAATATTGATTCATCAATTGCAACAAATGCTCCACACTAATGCAAGACATTAATAAGAGGTGAACTGTGAGTGGGATGAGGGAGCATATTGGAACTCTCTGTACTTTGTGCTCATTTTTTTGTAAACTGAAACTGCTCTAAAAAATGAAGTTTTTTTTTTTTTTTAAGTTTAATTTCAAAAGGGAGAGAGAGTCATGACCGTAATAGGAAGTTACTACAGAATTATCTAAGGGGTTAGAGGGGTCCAGCTTTGCCTGGTGAGAGAATATGAATGGTCAAGTCACCTAAGAGAAAGTGTAAATTGTAAATCAATACAAGGACTACAATGGCAATAAAGAAATGTAAGTCACTTTACACATTTTAAATTGACAAATTATAAATTGAGGTATGATTTACAACTCATATGTTAAATTAGCATACAATTTCAGACACCAGCCAGCTGGTGTTCACCAAGCTGTGAAGAATGCAATATGAAAATACCAACTGGTGACATTATACTTGATAAACTCTTCCACTTGTCAGTGTGGTGAGTGAGAGCCACTGAGATGTTCCTACCTTTTGATCACATCATTCTAGAAATCTAAAGAATGTTTCCTGAAGACCTAATTCAATCAAAGCTTAAAATTTATTGTGGAATATTGTTCCCAAAATATGGTCTGCTCTAATAAATTGATGACATTATTTAAAATGGATGGGAAAAGATGTTACAAAACAAATGAGACTTCTAAGACATAATAACCAGCCAAGTGTGGTGGCAGGCACTTGTGATCCCAGCTACTTAGGAGACTGAGATAAGAAGTTCAAGATCAGCCTGGGCAAAATAGTGAAAACCCCATTTCTAAAAAACTAAAAAATTACAAATGTTTAAAGATATAACCAAATGCAATTTATGGACTTTAGCCCCTGATTTGAATGAATACGTATAAAAAGACATTTATTTAAACATATGGGTAAATTTTAATTTAGACTGAAAATTAGCTGATATTAAGGAATTACTAATTTTATGTGTGAAAATGGCAGATGATAAAGCAAAAAGGGCATTATCAGAGATGCACTTTGAAGTATTCATGGGTAAACTGGCATGCTAAAAATAATCCAAATTTTATGTTATGTATATTTAACAAAAACCAAAAAAACCCAGAAAAAAAATATAGTGGGTGGAAAAATGAGGATGTGGGAGACAGGAAACAGGGTTGGCAAATGTTGGTAATGGTTGAAGATTTACGATGAATACATTGAAGTTCATTATTCCTTTTTTCTATAAACTTGAAATTTTCCATAATAAAAAATTTTTAAATATCCTATGATAGCAGATTACTAGTTGTACCTTATGAACTATTCTAGCTGTATAGCTCAGCCACAGTCTCTTGGAAAGACTGTTTCCCAGTGTTCCTTGCAGCTCAGTGTGGCCATGTGACTAGGTTCTGACCAATAAAATGTTGAGTGAAAATGATGTGTCCTACTCATGAATCTTCCTGTTGAAATGACTGTATACATATTTCTCTGGTCTTTGCCATTTTCTCACATCTATCCTGCAGTCAGAAATACTTGGAAAGGGATTATGGAACTCTGACCGTTTTGTTGCCCTGGAATCTCAGAAGCTTATTCTTTACTACATACAAGTTAGACTGAGAGATATTTCATCTCTTCTGTCCTATATTAGAACCAATTTCTATGACTACATCAAGTGGTCATTCATTCAAAAGGCACTCACTGAACGCCCCATGCACATGAAGACTCTCAACAGCTTATTTGATATCTGATAAATCAGGATGAAATCCATGAACTTCAGAGCCACAAGGTAAGAGCTTCTTTAGGAATTTATTTAGTCACTTAGTCACTTAATACAGATAATGGAGAAGTGGTATTCAGTGCCTACTATGTGCCAAACACTGTGCTGGGTCTGGGGAAAATGTATGTATAAGATACTGTTTCCCTCTTTTTAAAGATCTTGTAGTCTGGTGTTTAATTTATACCAGATTGAGGACAGAAATATATGTTATTGATGGAAAAATAGCAGAGCAATCTAAGACCAACAACAATTCTATTATATCTGACTAGATGATTAGATGTAAAATTCTGAATCATAACAAATTTCCACCTGCTTCCATGTAGCAAGGAAACTGAAAAAGATGAAGTAAATATCCTATTTTTTTAACTGTCAAAACATTATAGCAACAAAAATATTTTAAAGAAAAACAACTACATTAGTAATCACTTAACATATATATATATACTATTTTAATTTTCTCATTTAATTCAATCCTTGTTTTATCTATGCATAATTTTCAGAAAGCCTAACATAGAATAGATACAAGATTATATTCTGAGTTTGGTTCAACCCCTCTTCACTCACAAGCATTTTTCCATATCTTTAAATAGACTGCATACATATTCTAATGGCTACAGAATGTCAAATAATTCTAATATCAAATTTTACTTAGTCACTTAATATTTATTATTTCGGTTGTTTAAATATTTTATGATAAAAAATGCTGTAACAAATGACTTCATGAATTTGACTTTTTCCTTTTAGATTATTTTTTAAAGCACAGCAGTTCAAAAGAAGGATGATTTTTATTTTTCCTACCAAGTTGATTTCCAAAAGACTAGCAATTGGCATTACTATGAATGCAACAGTTTCAACAGAACTTTATCAGATTTGGGAACTTATATTTTTGATTAATTTAGAAAACATATTTTAGAAATATATTGGTAAAATAATAACTTTTTTTTTTTTTTGCCTTTTTAAAGATGACAAGTGGGAGGGTTGACCTCTCTAAGTTGGCTGCCCTTACAGGAAATGTAAATGTCCTTTGCACATTTTATCTATTGAGGTCTTGAAGATGCCATTGTATCTCTGGCTTCCAATAATGTCTTAAATTACTTATATCAATTGCTTTTTAGTAACACTACAATATTTAGGGGAACTAATAACATTTTCTAGCAATTTATAGCCTACAAGAACAGGGCAAGTCTCACGGTTTTTAATATGCTTCTGCAAAAAGTATGAACTGATTAATTGCCAGAATGTTAATAACTTCACATGATGCACGAAATACAGAGCAGAACATGGTGAAATAGATAGCTCCATCTACTGTAAATACTTTGAATTGGATATCTCCAGGTTTTGTCTTTATGGACTTACTTCTGTAATGAATTTAGGAGTTTTGTAAGTGATGTCTTGCTCAGAGCCCTTTGCTAGACTCTAGGGATATAAATATAATTAACATGTAACTCTTTGGGGTGGGCAGTGGAAAGTTACAGAAGTTACTTTAGGGCGTTTTTTTTTTTTTTTTTTTTTGCAAGCTGGGAAGGTGTTGTAGGTTTGCAAGCTGGGCAGGGGTCGTAGGGTGTAGAGTCACCAGGTTGACCAAGATTGGTGGGGTGGGAATAAGGAACAATAATGTCTTAAAGGTAAGTCGGTGCTACAGAGGTTGATCATTTCTGTTTTCATGGTCTTCCAGTTACTTTAGATTTTCCAGGAACTCATCTGGAGTGTCTGTGCAGGTTACAGAGGTTAACATGGCATCCATGGGGCTGTCAGTCGGCCTAAAAGACCTTACAACCATGGGATATAATCTCCTGCTATCAATGATTTATCCTGATGTTCAAATTGTCCCAGATTTGGCCAACAGGAGCCTCTTCGAGCTGAAAGTATATGTTCCAACCTTAACATCAGCCATTTATCTAAAGAGCCCTGGTTCCTTTTCACAGAGAATGTTTAGAGCTAGGTGTTAGGTGTTCTCTTGGCTAATGTGGTGTTGCTGCACCAAGGCCTTCTCATTGGCTAGAGCTGGGAAATATTTGTACATACATTTATACATACATATGTATATGTGTGTTTATGTGCGTGCGCGCGTGCATATCTGTGGAAAAATCACACACCGTCTTCTCTCACCCTCAATAATTAACGAAGACTTCAGTGACCAAATGTCAGGGGGCGTTTCCACACACACCAAGCAAGCAATCAATTCTGCAGCAGACACCAATTAGGTGTCCTCCTCCCTTCTAACCTGAATAGCATCAGATCCCACAGGTTGAGGCTCACTCCCCAAGATACCCCCACTGCCCCACTCTGCCTCTGACCACTGACCAGTCCCAAGTCTGGGCCTCCACAATTTCTCACAGGCTTCAAGTTGTTGTTCCCGCGACCTCCAGTTGGGTTAGATTAATTTACTAGAGCAGCTCACAAAACTCAGGGAGACACTTACGTTTACAAAGGGTATTATAAACAATACAGAAGAAAAGATACATAGGAGGAGACAGGAGAAGGGGCTCAGATCTTTCATGCCTTCCCTGGGTGCATCTCCCTCCCAAGAACCTTCATGGTTCCTGTTCAGCTATCTGGAAGCTCTCTACCTGTGTCCTTTTGGGTTTTTATGCAGGCTTCATTACATAAGGCATGACTGATTAAACTGTTGCCCACTGGTGATCAACTTGACCTTCAACCCTTCTCCTCTCCAAGAAGTTGGAGATAGGCTGAAGGTCCAACTCTCTGATCCTGCCTTGGTCTTTCTGATGACCAACCCCATCCTAAAGCTACCTAGGGGATTCCAGCCACCAGCCAACTCATTAGCATACAAAAGACATCACTTTGGTATAAGAAATTTAGGAGTTGTAAACCAGAAAATAAGGTCAAAGATCAAATATGTATTTCAAAATCTCACAAAATATACATATATACACTTTTACATTTATTTTACATCTACATGTATTAAGAACATTAATTTCCATGACTATCTCCAATTCCAATCCAATCACACAAATGTCTTGCTTTTCTTATTTCAGTACTTGTAACTCCCTTCTTCAACAGCGAGAAATCTGGCTCCCATTACCCTCAACATAGTTTTTCTTTGTGTAGTTCTCCTATGTGTAATCAGCTGTCTGACCTTGCAGGGCTGCTGCCCTACCTTCCTTGTTTGGGTTCAGACTCCCCACTGAGCTGACAGCCCAGTCCAAAATGGGAGTGGCTATATTCTCCCATACAGATGTTAAAGCAGACAGAACAAGTTAGTAGAGATACATAGAAAACAATCACAGCAGAGGGGCACAGAGAGTACCTTTTGGGTTCCTGAAAGCTTTCCAATTACTGGTTCCAGTTTTTGCTAAGATGTGGCTGTATTCCTGTTTCTGGCTTTTGTGAGAAGCACCTACATCATTAGGATAAATTCTCCCTTTTTGATTGAGCTAGTTCTGGTTGGTTTCTGTTACTTGCAAACAGAGAGTCTTAAACAAAGGTATATTTAAATCCCGGCTTGTTCTACAAAAAGAAACCAAACTGTGGAAATAATTGGGGCTAAGGGAAAATAAAAATTAGCCCATAGAAAATGCATACCACATGATACTATACTGTTGCTGAAATATACATGATACTATACATGGGCTGAAATATTAGCTCTAAGATTTCTAGTGATCCAAACAAAGTGTGAAACAATATCCCTTACAGAGTTTTATGTCTCTGGAATTAAAACAAACCAGCGAGGGAAGCATGAATAGATAGGCCATTTCCAGAAGTGAACTACTCAATAAACAACTGTGTAGCCATCTGGACAAAAAAATTAATTGGATCCATACCTCCCCCTATATATGAAATCTTTTCCAAATGGATCAACATTTAATTGTAAAAGACTTAAAGTCTAAGTGTCCATCAATAGAGAATTGGTAAATTATGGTATGGATATATCTGCAATAAAATGTTAAGGGGGTTGAAAAAAATATCAAGGAGCTCTGTACGTATTGCTATAATAAACATGTCCTCTGGATATATTAAGTTAAAAAAAACCAAGGTGGAGTAAATATGTATGGTGTGCTGGCATTTTTGTAAACAAGGAACACAAGGAGTGATTCTCATATACATAAACATTTTGAAGAATGAGCAGGAAACAGCAGTCACCTACTTGTGACAGAGGACTGGTGTGAGGGAGATCTTTTTCCACTGTGTGTCTCATAGAATTTCTAATAAATGAACAATATGGATGTACTACTTATTTTAAAAATAAGAACTGAAACTGATAAAAAATCAGATGGACCTGCTGATGGAGAAGCCTGACTAGTCTTGACATATTGTGAGAGGACAACCAGAGGGGCTGGAGTTGTACCAGCCCACAAATTTCCACTGCTGGTAGAGCCCAGTGCCTGCCCCCACAGTGAGATGCTGTCCTTCTCATAAAGGATTATCTCCGGAAAGCCTTATATGTATGACTGGGGACTTATAGGTATGACATGCTCACAGTGCTTGATATATAAGAAACTATTTTTTGATACATCGGTCTGCCAGAAGAATCCTGACTACTCCCTAATTTTGCCTATGAATATGCTACTTCAGGTCAAACTTCAGGCCAATTCATAGGAAATACATTATCAAAATTTTAGCACAGTAATGACTGAGCACACCAGCCTCAAAGCTGGACTACCTGGGTTCCAATCTCAGTTGTTCACTTACTGTGTACTTACCTGCTGGAAGTTATTCCTTTCTTCATCTGTGAAAACAGGAAGCAGGCTGGGCGCGGTGGCTGACGCGTGTGATCCCAGCACTCTGGGGAGGCTGAGGCGGGCAGATCACGAGGTCAGGAGATCGAGACCAGCTTGAGCAATATGGTGAAACCCCACCTCTACTGAAAATACAAAAATTAGCTGGGTGTGGTGGTGCACACCTGCAATTTTAGCTACTTTGGGAAGCTGAGGCAGGAGAATTGCTGGAACACAGGAGGTGTAGATTGCATATGGCGCCACTGCATTCCAGCCTGGCGACAGAGCGAGACTCCATTTGAAAAAAAAAGAAAGAAAGAAAAAAAGCAGTTACAGCACCTACCTTACAGGGTGCACATAAGGATCACAGGCATACAACCCTAGGTCAGCCTGCGCAATGGCAATATAATGCAGGCCACAGATGGCATTTACAATTTTGTAGAACCCACACTAAAAAAATACAAAAAGTAAAATGAAACTTTTATCCCAATATATCAAAAAAAGTTGGTCACTTCAACATGTAACAATAGAATAATTAATGAGATGCTGAACATGATTTGGTAAAGAACACATACACCTCGATTCGGACTAGCCATACTTTAAGCGCTCAGGAGCCACGTGGGGCTGATGGCCCCAAACTGGAAAGTGCAGCCCAGGCACCGCGGGCACACAGTAGGTTCTGCTCACGCCCAAGGGCTCAAACGTGGTCGCTCAAGCCCACCACACCTCATCTGGAGCGAACCGACCCATCACGGAGTCCACTGAAGAGATGTCTACATTTGGGCATAAATTAAGACGATGTTCTTTAAGCCAGCCGCTTCCTTAGCTCCCACCGATATTTTATAATTCCTACTAGAAGATGTGGTAGACAGTTCCGACCTATGCAAATGGACAGTGTACATACACAGGGCCACCGTCTATTTCTCATTATCTGAGGATCCCAGTTGGGGTGGGAGCGAAAGCGGGTGTTTGTAGTTTCACAAACTACAAATGCGGAGGCCCCCGCACCACTAAGGCGGGGAAGCGCAGGGCAGTGGGACGGTCCTTTAAAGACGGGAGGGAGGTGGTCAGAGGGGAGCTAACCTCTCCGGGGAACAACTACGGCCGCGTTACGGTCTATGAGTGTCAGGAGGAGCAACAATGGAGGCAGTCGAATTCCGAGAGCCCGGGGCGTCCGCCAAGTTTAGCTGGCACCGCAGCCTCGGCGCGCGGGTTCCCGAGGGCCGCAAAGACTCCCGGCCGCGGCGGCAAGAACTGCAGGGTCCAGTCACCGCGCTGGGCCGCAAACACCGCCTCCGCCTCCGCGCGCGCGCCCGCTGTCTCCCTGCTCCTGAGTGGCTGGAGGGCCGGGATTAACCTTTCACCGCCGCGCTTTGTCCAATCACAGGCTTGCTCTCATGCCGCCACGGGGAGAGCGGAGCGTGGGTGTACGGAGGGGCGGCGCGGGCGCCGGTGGGATTCTCCAAGCGGCTGTGCGCCGTTGCCGCGGGCCGTGCGCGGGCTGCGGGCCAGCCGGGCGCTGCGCAGTCTCCGCAGGCGCCGGCGGGAGGGGTCGAGGCGGAGCGCGGCGCAGGCTGCTGCAGGCCCAGGTGAATGGAGTAACCTGACAGCGGGGACGAGGCGACGGCGAGCGCGAGGAAATGGCGGCGGGGGCGGCGGCGCCGGGCGGCTCCGGGAGGCCTGGGCTGTGACGTGCGCGCCGGAGCGGGGTCCGATGGTTCTCGAAGGGCCGTGGCGCCCCGTGCTGCAGGTGAGGCGGGCTCCCGCGGAGCAGCTTTGTGTCCGGGGCGGGGAGCTGCTAGTCGGCCGCGCTCCCGCCTCCGCGCCGAGGCCCGCGTGCCTGCCCTGGGCCCCAGCCGCGCGTCCGGGCCTGGCGGCCGCTGGCACACACCGCGGCCTCTCCTGCCTCGTCCTCCCGCGCGGTGCGGCCTGTGGGCCCGGCGTCTGCCCGCCGTGGCTCTGCTCCTGGGCCCTGACCCCGGCGCCTTCCCGCGAGGCAGCCCTGGGAGACTTTCCGGGCCGCCTTAGCGTGGCAGGGGATGCTGGCGCCCGCCCACTTCCCTGCCTGGCGAGGCCCCGGGGCTCTTGACAGGTCCCGTCACGCGCGCGAAAGTGGCACGGGAGCAGCGGAGGTGGAGCCGCGCGCCTGGCCACCCGGAGCACCCTCGGGCCCTTCTCTGACCGGGCCGCTGCGCCGTGCCCGCAGGGAACGAAGCCTGGCTCTTGGTCCCCCCAGGAGGGTCCAGTGTGATTACTGGCAGGGGACCAGATCGGGGCCCGGGAGACCGGGGCCGAGGCCATTCTTTTGCCCCTCCCCTCAGATGTTTTTGTGCCTAGACCCCGAGGAGGAGTCTTCAGGGTTTTTGATTTTGGGGAAATCAGTGTATGTTTTAAGTTGGCACATCAGGTTTATGTAGATTGTCCAGAAAAGCTGAGTTGCCCTGACGGCTCTGCCTGGGGGTCAGAGCTCGCAAACCACTGAGTGATCCACGGAAACGTGGAGAGGAGTGGAGGGTCCTTGGTCTGTAGAATTCACTCAGTGCTTTTGTGGAGAGAGTTGTGGTTAAAGGGACACGTTTCTGATCTACACGATAAGTTCAAGTATTCTTAGGACTTTCAGGTTTTACAAACATTCATTTGATGAAAGAGGATCACTTGGACGTCTGCGCTTCTGTCTTCGAATAGTATGAGTCTTTGTAGTCCTGATTGTCAGGTATTTTCCCTGGCGCTTGTTTTCAGTTAGTGGAAAAGGCCTCAGGTTAGGAGTTAAGTAACTCGGAAAATATTGTTAAAAATGTGCTTTTTAAAACAGGTTAGCTATATTGAAAATGTATTGGTGTAAACATTAAGTTTTCTAAATAAAAATATGCATCCTAACCAAAAAACTACGTCTATTAAAAGATGGGTTTGGGATAAGCCAGGTCCTAGAGAATAGTAAGTTCGGATATTTCTGATTTCTTTGGGAATTAGGTTCCGGAATAGCCAGTTTATTTTGCAAAGTCTTTAAAACACCTGTGAGACGTGTATATTATATGGAATATGTGCTGTATACATACAGTACATACACAGTTACTTCAAAGCTTCATTTTAGGGCATATTCCTTAAAACTCAATAGATTAAAAAACTAAAAATTTTATTTTACTTTATTTTTATTTATGTTTTTTTTTAGAGAAGGAAAGGAAAAAAGTGAAGGAGAGGAAGAAAGGAAGAAAAAGAGGGAGAGAGAATGGAAATGTTGCTTTATTCTAAAAAAAAAATGGGTATTAATAATGGCCAATCAATATTTCATTTAAACCTATGAGTAGGTGTGATGTGGTATTGACAAGAATGTATATTTTGTGTATTTGAAGTGGAGAGCTCTATAAATATTTATTAAGTTTACTTGTTCTGGATCTGAGTTCGAGTCCTTGATATCCTTATTAATTTTCTGTCTCATTGAGTCTAAGTCTCTATGTATATGGGTGTTAGGATCATTAGCTCTCACTGTTGCATTGATCCTTTTACCACTATATCTTTGTTGCTTTAAAATCTATTTTATCAGATACAAGAATTGCAACTCCTGCTTTTTATTTATTTATTTATTTTTGCTCTCCATTTGGTTGGTAGATCTTTCTCCATCCCTTTGTTTTGAGTCTTTGTGTATCCTTGCATGTGAAATGGGTCTGGATGTAGCATACCGTTGGGTTTTGGCTGTATCTTTTGATTGGGGGATTTAGTCGATTTAAATTTAGGATTACTGCCATTTGATGTTAACTGGCTGTTTTATCCATTCGTTGCTCTTTACTTTTTGGTACATTTTTAGAAAGGCTAATACTGGTTGTTTCTTTCTATGTGTAATGCTTCTTTCAGAAGCTCTTGTAAAGCAGGCCTGGTGGTAATAAAATCTCTGAGTACTTGCTTGTTCATAAAAGATTTTATTTTTCCTTCAGTTCTGAAGCTTAGTTTGGCTGGATATGAAATTCTGGGCTGAAAGTTCTGATCTTTAAGGATGTTGAATATTGGCCCCCATTCTCTTCTGGCTTGTAGAGTTTCTGCTGAGAGATCTGCTCTAAGTCTAATAGGTTTCCCTTTGTGGGTAACCTGACCTTTCTCTCTGGCTGCCCTTAGTATTTTCTCCTTTGCTTCAATCCTGGCGAATCTAATGATTATGTGCCTTCTTGAGGAATATCTTCTTGAGGAATATCTTTGTGGTGTTCTCTGTATTACCTGGGGTTGAATATTGTCCTGCTTTGCTAGTTTAGGAAAATTTTCCTGAATAATATCCTGAAGAATATTTTCCAGCTTGGATTCATTCTCTCCATCGCATTCAGGTACACCTATCAAACATAAATTTGGTCTTTTCACATAGTCCCACATTTCTTGGAGACTTTGCTCATTCCTTTTTATGCTTTTTTGTCTAATCTTGTCTTCTCATTTTATTTCATTAAGTTGGACTTCGACCTCTGATATCCCTTCTTCTGCTTGATCAATTCGAGTGTTTAAACCTGTGCATACTTCTCGGAGTTCCCGTATTGTATTCTTCAGTTCCATTAACTCACTTATATTCCTCTCTAAATTATCTATTCTCATTAGGATTTCGTCAAACCTTTTTTTTTAAAGTTCTTAGTTTCTTTACATTGGGCTACAACATGTTCTTTCAACTCACAGAAGTTTCTTATTATCCATCTTTTGAAGCCTGATTCTGTTAATGGGATGCGCTAGTTCTCCATCAAGCCTTGTTCCCTTGTTGATGAGGAACTGTGATCCTCTTTAGAGGGAGAGGCATTCTGATTTTGAGTATTCTCAGCCTTTTTACGCTGGTTTCTTCCCATCATTGTAAATTTATCCACCTGTCATCTTTGTAATTACCAACTTTCAAATTAGGTCTCTGAGTGGACATCCAAGTTGTGAATTCCCAGGGCCGAAATATGAGCAACCCACTGCGCCGGCCAAAACAGCGGGGTTAAGACTGATGGTGCTTTTCTGCCCGGGAATCTCCAGTCTGGCTTCCTTCTTGAGTCCGTAATAGGCGACTCTGCCTTCCCTGAGCTCCAACTGTCGGTCAGAAGGGGAACCAGTCCCGTTTACTCTGCACCAAGAGCTGCCGCGCCGGCCACAAGAGTCGCGCTGGTGGCCTGTGCGGCTCCTCCACTGGGAATCTTCTGCTCCGTGAGGGACAAAAATTTGTCTGAAGTGTGGCGTTCTCCGTTCTCTGCGCTTTCACTGGGAGCTGCAATCCTGAGATGTTAGTGATCAGCCATCTTGGATCATTCCTCAAAACCAAAAATTTTAAGATGGTTGCTATAAACATCGATCATGGTAACATAGGTTTATAGGTTTACTCATGGCACCAAAATGCTCTTTTAAGAAAAGACATCTTCCTACTGTTCTTTATAGTAAGGGCCTGCTTTTCCTTTTGTGCTTCCATCCTATCTTTGAAGGGTAAGCCTTGACTGCTGTATTTTGCCTCTGGCTCAGTGTGTGTGTTGTGTAACTGGGTTGTTTGGGCTCTTATTGAGCTTTATTATCTTGGTTTTAGAAGACATTTTCTTTTGATGTGGCTCATGATTCTTATTTGACAGTGATTTTGTGGCGTCATATAGTGGGCTGTACAGTACTTGCAGTGCTACCTTCTACAGAGGATGACTTTTATGGCATTGACATGTTTTATCCTCTACCACTATCTGACACGTGTGGTGCTTGTTTCATTTGAGAAAGTAGATAAATTTAGTAGACATTCTCTCACTTGTGAGCCTGCCACGTCATGGCAGTTTCCACCTACTCATGGCAAAGGAGATTAGGGCAACATGTTATTAAGTGCCTCCTTGTTATATGCTAAGATGTTTCAGGTTCTTCTACATACATTCTATTTTAATCCTCATTGCGACCCCGGGATCAACTCAATATTGTACTTGTTTTACAGGCAAGGAAACTTAAGAGTCAGTGATTATTACTCTGAGTTGGGAATCTCAAAGTCACAGAGCTGAGATCCAATCGTGGTTCGGTTTCAGAATCCTTGCAGGCATACTCTTTGCATTGCATTGCGGTTCCAAATGGATTTCAGGGGGAAGTTCTGGATCACAGGTAGTGAGTCCTCAGTCAAGACTTGTGGAATGAATGAAGTTGTGTCTAACCTGAAATGTTCAGGTGAATGAATGGTTATCAGAATATTTCAGATAGTTTTTTTTTTGGCATGATAAAATACGCATAACATAACGTTGAACCATTTTAAGTGTACAACTAGGTGGCATACAGTACATTCACATTGTTTTTATTTATTACCAATAGCCATCTACTTTTTCATCTTAACTCAAACTGTGCTCATTAACACTACTAATTCCATCCTATTTTCAGTGCCAGGGAACCACCGTTCTACTTCCTGTTTTTGACTACTCAAGAAACCTCCAATAAGTGGAATCATTCAGTATTTATTCTTTTGTGTCTGTCTTATTTCACCCAGCATAGTGTCTCTACGGTTCATCTATGATGTAGATGTCAGAATTCCCTTCCTTGGAAAGGCTGAATCGTGTTTCATTGTATGAATATACCGCATTTTATTTTTCCATTCATTTGTCCATGGCCGCTTGGGTCGCTTACATCTTTTGGCTACTGTGACTACTGGTGCTGTGAACATAGGTATACAAATAATTCATTGGAGTCCATGCTTTCCCTGCTTTTAGATATATATCTAAAAGTTGTCACATTATTTCTTGATCATGAAAACACTAGACTAGACTCAGAATTTATTGCAGTATGAGTTTCCGCAGTGTTCTTCCAAACAATGATGATTTCCTACGAACAGCTCCTTTGTGTCAGCAAAATCTGTAATCTCTTTGAAGCTCAGGATTTACTCATTTTTATGATCTTGGTTCCTATCATAGTGTCTGGCAAGTAGGTATTCGAAAAACTGACCAAACATGGAGTGATATGCTTTATTGAATACCAGAGGAAGATATTGGTGAGGTCTTTGTTTAATTTGTATAAAGAGAAAGTTGGAGCCAAGTGACTTATTTTGTTTACCTTTTGTTGTGCCTTTTGGACATTTAAGAGCTTAGCTCATCCTGAAAGCCCAATGGATATGTGTTATACTAGCTCTTATTCAGGTTTCTTTGCAATTTCTGACTTGCCAAATGACTGTGGTTATCTGAGGCAGCATTATTTTCTTGGTGTTCTACCTACTTAGCCTGTGGGGTTTGCACCCTTTAGTCCTCACTTTCTTATTCTTTGTTGTCTACCAAATTATTTGCACGATAAAGGCTGTTTCTACTAAGACTCTAGTATTGTACATTTACTTAATAGTTTATGATGTCTACTTTGTGTAAGGATTTGAGATGATCTTATAATAGGAAAGTATTAGAGTACTATGAAAATAATGGTAAAGGTTGGTAGTACAGAATGTGGAGGCAGAGAGTTGGATGAATGATTAGGGCAAGGATAATTGAGTGCCTTCATGTAACTCATGTTGATTAATGAAAGGAAGCATACCAATTAGGAGAAGCAGATTTTTCTCTTGTTTGAAGAATAATCAATCTTTTGGATTCTTACATTAAATAACGTTAGCAATATGTGGAGAAAATGTTTTACATTTTGCCAACAATGGAGAAACGTTTTTCTCACATGCCATTTTAGAGAAACTGGATAAAAGCCTGAGGCACAATAGAAAAGCTTGAGTAATACAGGTATGCACTGTTCCAGTGGTTTGATTCCTTAATTTATCTTTCAGGTGGTGTCCCTCGAATATCAGTTGTCTCATTCAGGCTGTTGACAGATGCTGAATAACAATCCATTCAGGAATAAACTCTCTGGACAACATAGGCAGTGAAGATTTTCCAAATAGGAATTCTTAGTCAGTCTTTAGGAACATGTCATGTGTTGGTCTAAAAAGTAAGACTGCTTGTATGGTGGTATATACTTGATGAATTAATGCAGAGAGACAAGCATTAATTTTGAGAAGTAGCTGGTGAAATTGACATTTTCAGTTATGTAACAAAGCCTTTGTTAAAATAACTCTGAGTACAAAATGGCTTTCTCATCTAAAATTGTCAATGAATTGTTGGTATTCCTTTAACATCCAATTGCTGCATTGTACATTTTAAATAAGTGACTAAGAAGATGCCACAAAACATTGTCTGAAGGTGTCAGTTAAGATCCGTTACTAGAAATAAGACATGACAGGCTTAAGGTTGGCTTTAGAGTTTTTATTTTTGAGGTTTATAACAGCATTACATGCTCTTGGCTGTTTTAAGGTTTATAGAATAGTAAGGATTAGATTCTTCATGCATATTAATTACCAGACGTGGTACTTGGTGTATAGGAGACACTCAGATTTGTTGAGTGAATAAGTTGATTTATAATATTTTTTGAAGTATTTAGAAGCTAGGACAGTTTTATGGAGAAGAATATTGCTTGCATATTAAGGCTTTTAAAAAGATAATTACTATTCTGATTTTGGACAAGTCATGCTGCTGGGTCCTTTTTGGTTTGTGAGGTACATATGATTATGTGCACAGAAACATTGCAGACCGGGGGAAAGTGTTAGGAATCATGGGAGAAAATTGTTGTCAAATTGGAGTTTTACCGGATGGCAGACTCTCTCCTTGTTGGCGCAGACTAACTCTGTTGTGCTTGTTCTTTCTTTAATGACAGCTCAGTGTATGCAATAAAGCAGGGATTTTAACAACACATTTGAACAGTTCTTCTTGAGGATTGTTAACGAGGTCAGTTAACCGGTTCAGAATGTTAAGAAAACAAACTGTACTTAGAGAAGTTAAATAATGAGAGAAGACTCTCAATTTAAAAACTGATCTTTGACATGATGTAGGAAGGTTCTTTGATTAAGAAGTCAGCTAAATGACCCAGTTTGAAGGGGGGGAGAAAAAAGGCAGTAGTCTTATTTAATCCTCTGAGATATTTTGAGATTGCAGGATTTCTGTCTTTCCTCTTTTGGTAACAGCCTGAGGGGGTGAGATTAACATGAGAACACAGGCTCTCTTCCTCTTAGGCATCCTGCTGTCTCGCCATCACTGTCAGTTGCTTCGATTCATAGTATTTTAAGCTCTTTCTACTTTGCAATATTAAATATTGATATTTTATCATAGCCTTGTAGAGATGCTTAAGCAGAAGTGTTTGGTGTCAGTGAGGCCAGGGTTCAAATTCTGATTCTTCAACTTTATAGCCAAGGAGCACTGGGCATACGGCAGTGTCTCTGAGTCTCAGCTTCCTTGTCTATAAACTGTCGTGGTAGTGTTTGCCTCTTGAGATTTTGAGGAAAAAAAAGGAGTTTCTTAAACTCTCATGACATGTTACTAGCATTTGATAAAATTTAGGTGATGTTATTTTTCTTTTAAATGTGTGTATTAGAGAAAATTTTAACACGCAGTAGTCTTAAAATGATTATATTGTGAGCCCCCAAATTAATATTGAAATGTATGGTCTAGTATTATAATGGAAGATGAAGGAAAAGAGGGCTTGAGAACAGTATTTTACAGACAAGTTTTCTAGAAGGATTATGTATACTGGCTCAGCTATCTTAGTTGGTCTCTGTAGTAGGGATACTAAGTGTAATAGTGCCTTAAATGTCTCTAGCTTTCCCTGAATAACACATTCTTCATCTTCTATGCATGAATTAACACATCATCCTTGAAAACATACTTCAATCCAGCACATAAAGCCAGTGTTTTATAAGATAAACCTCAGGTTAGGTTTTATGTTTCCTTATGATTAGATTCAGGTTTTAGATGGGTATGGTGGCTCATGCCTATAATCTCAGCACTTTGGGAGGCCAAGGCAGCAGGATCTCTAGAACCCAGGAGTTAGAGGTAGCAGTAAGCAATGATCATGCCACTGTACACCAGCCCGGGCAACAGAGTGAGACCCTGTTCTCCTCTTTCCCCTGACAAAAATAGATTGAAGTTTTGTACTTTTAGTAGGAAAACTACATAAGGTAGGTGTTGTCAGTTTGTCCCAGTATTGGTGATCTTAGCTTTGTCTTTTGGATTAAAGTGCTATCTATCAGGTTTTTCCACCTAATAAAAATACCAGTTTCATTAGTAATTAGTAGGTAATCTGCAGAAATGCTTTCAGACTATGTAAACATTCTTTAGTAACCTTGATGATGGTTTTGGCATCCATTAAGGATTCTTGCTTCAATTACTAACGTGATGGTTAAAAATGGTGACTTTTCTGTCATTCCTTCTACATTTGTTAGTTGACATTCAATAGAATTTTACCCTGAATTTTAAACCTAACAAGATACAGTTTCTTTTTTTATTTTTGTTGAGTCTGAGTCTTGTTCTGTTGCCCAGGCTGGAGGGCAGTGGTGTGATCTCAGCTCACGGCAGACTCTGCCTCCTGAGTTCAAGTGATTCTCTTGCCTCAGCCTCCTGAGTAGGTGGGACTACAGGTGCAAGTCACCTGTAGGGGCCTGGTGGCTAATTTTTGTATTTTTTTTTAGTAGAGACTGGGTTTCACCATGTTGGCCAGGCTGGTCTTGAACTCCTGACCTCAAGTGATTCACCTGCCTCAGCCTCCCAAGATTCTGGGATTACAGGCATGAGCCACCATGCCTGGCCTGCAAAACACAATTTCTAAAATGAGAAACTAAAGTTGAGAAATGTCTTGAGTTTTTGGGACTTCCCAGTTACACCTGTAACTTTAAGATTAAAATTAGAATTGTTTCTGAAACATCTTCAGGGTTAGAGTCAGATTAGTTTGCATTAACGTGAAAGAATTTTCTAGTTGTTGAGAGACCTGAGAAGAGTAGGATGGGTGTTGTCAGATGATATCAGCATTATCATTGTACTAACTGATACCTCTCTAGCTTTAACACTTTCTAGTTAGCCCTGAATTATTCTTTTGGGCTTGGGTGCCAAGGTCAAGGACATTAAGCTTGTTAAAATAATTTGGATTGTTTAAAGTCTTTTAAATGTAGAAAGTATCTCATTTGAGTTTCATATTTGACCTATAAAAAGCTTTTTTAATTCAATAGGTGTTAAGGTTAGATCAGTAAAGCTTATTCTCAACTTTGAATTAATCAATAAAAATTATTAGGCCGGGTATGGTGGCTCATGCCTATAATCTCAGCACTTTGGGGGGCCAAGGTGGGTGGATCACCTTGAGGTCAGGAGTATGAGACCAGCCTGACCAACATGGAGAAACCCCGTCTCTACTAAAAAAAATACCAAAAAAATTAGCCAAGTGTCGTGGCACACACCTGTAATCCCAGCTACTTGGGAAGCTGACCTACATGGTGAAATCCCATGTCTACTGAAAATGCAAAAAAAAAAAAAATTGCCTGGTGTGGTGGTACATGCCTCTAATCCCAGCTGAGGCAGGAGAATTGCTTGAACCCGGGAGGCAGAGGTTGCAGTGAGCCGAGATCACGCCACTGCACTCCAGCCTGGGCAATAAGAGTGAAAACTCTGTCTCAAAAACATAAATAAATAAAAATGATTAATGGATATTTACTTTCCTACATTCGAAACAACCTAGTCGTTACAAATTTATAATAAGATGACAATTAAACAAATCACAAACTATGTAATATGAATGTAAGTAAAGTATGAGCTTATCTTAATGGCAGGAACAGTTAATATATGGGACAGTAATATAATTAAGCAGATGATGATTTAGGTGGTATAGCTAGCCCAAGTGTGCTAAATGAGAGGGGAGGGGACTAAAGTGATGGAAGTTTTTAGGGAAAGTTGAGGGGTGGGGTTCGTGAGAGGTGGCGAACATAAGATATTACACAGAAGTTATGATGTAGTGCATCACACTCTTGCCTGGACCGTTTAATATGTTTGCTTTCCTGTCTCAGTAAAGCATCCATCTTAACTCAGTAGTCTCTTATGTTCATTTTGTCTCTGGATTGACCTCCCTTTAGTATTTAAGTATTAACGTTATATATGTTAAAACAGCTTGACATAGAGAAAACTGTGGCTCATTTTTCCCAGTGGATGCTCTTTCTTGGTGTAAAGGCAGAGAATAGTCATGAATTAAACAAAATTCTAGCACTTGTTGCACAGTGTTAAGAATAAACTATGTGCCCATAGCTTCAGTTACTCAGTAGGCTGAGATGGCAGGATCGATCACTTCCAGGAGTTCAAGGCTGTAATGTGCGATGTGGTGCCTGTGAATAGCCACTGCACTCTAGCCTGGGCAAGATAGCGAGGCCATGTATCAAAAAAAAAAAAAAAAAAAAATAGAGTAAAGCACAGAAACGTGGAATCAAATGTCAGCCTTAAAACTCACCTTGAAAGCTAGTGATGTGTTAAGTATTTATGTCTCTTGAAACAAAACTATAGGGCAAACGTTGTTATAGATAACTTGAAAGGGAAGGGTGGGTATCTGTGCTGTTTTGATGTGTTGAAATGTCATCTTTCTGAGAAGTACTCTAAGTAGTAAGCGGACCTTTGGCTTGTAGCCTACAGACACTTTTTATATGGAGATCTTTGATGAGCGGAATTTGTTAAGATGGTATTTGACCTGTGTTCACCTTCAGTTCTGGACAAATCTAATTTTAGGCATGATTATGTTGAAATCTAAACATAATACATTTGTGTTAAAGATTTAGAGAAACCCCAGAAATTTATTTGGTTCAGAGAGTAGTGCATGAAAAGAAGGCTAATGAATTTATGGTTTAAATTATATATACTGTGATACTGTACAATATATATTTGGTTTGTCTTCTACCCTGTTTGTAGGCATACAAGGCCAGAAATCCTTAGAATCTCCAAAGTGATGTCTTTTTGTATGCTAATGATTGACTGGTGACTGGTAGCACCCCTTCAACATGGGGGCTGGTTACTGGAAAGACCAAGGCATGAGTAGAGGTTTCAACTTAGATCCACCCTCCAACCTCTGGGGAGGAAAGAGAGGCTGAAGGTTAATCATGCCCAGGTAATGAGTCTCCATAAAAACCCTGAAGCACAGAGTTTGGAGAGTTTCTGTGTAGTTGAACACGTGGAGATTTCCTGGAAGGCAGCTTGCTCTGGGAGGGTTTGGAAGCTCTGCGCCCCTTCTTCCATACCTCACCCTGTGCGTGTCTTCATCTGGATCCTTGTAATATCCTTTAATTAATTAATTTTTTTTGAGATGTGGTCTCAAAATCCTGGCCTCAAATGATTCTCCCATCTTGGCCTCCCAAAGTGCTGGGATTACGAGCCTGTGCCACTGTACCCAACCTGTAATATCCTTTATAATAGACTGGTAAACATAAATAAATTTTTCCTCAAGGTCTGTGAGCTCGTCTAGCAAATTAAATCCTAGGAGGGGGTTGTGGGAACCCCAATGTATAGTTAATTTATTGATAGGAGCACTGGCAAAAAATAACCTGGGATTTGCAGTTGACATTGAAGGGTGGGGCAGTCTTGAGGACTGGAGCCCTCACCCTGTGGGATCTGATGGTATCTCCAGGTAGATAATGTTGGAATTGAGTTATTAATAGAAGACACCCAGCTGGTATCTGCTGCAGAATTGATTGCTTACTTGTTGGTAGGGAGAAATCCCACACATATGGTCACAGAAATCTTATGTGTTGTGTGAGAACAAAGGAAAAACAGTTTATGTGTGTTTTCCCACTCAGATATTCAGGTAAATTTTACCACATTTCGTGCCTTAATGGGGAAGATTTTTACTTTTATTTATGTATTTATTCTTGAGACAGGGTCTTACTCTGTAAGACTTAGCCAGGTGTGGGCTTTTACAGGCTCAGAATAGGGGAGTGTGTGCTGGTTTATGAGTATTCAAAAAAGAAGTTAAATGCACCCACCACTCAAAGGTGGGCATGGCAGTGTAAAAATCCATTTAGGGGAGCATAGGTATATGTAAGATTGGTGAAGGGTGAGGATCAGTCAGAGGAAAGTGTGCCAAATGGGAAAACAGGTTCTCCGTCCAGTCCATGGATTTATCTGAGACTTGTAGCTTGGCCTTCATGCTTTAAACAGTCTTTGGTTTGAAGGTGGTGTTTTACCTGGGACCCACCACTGTCTGCCTAGGCATTGGTCTGCCTGCTGCTGCTCTCACTATAACATAAGCATTTCTGTTCATTATAAACTTACCATTTTAAACGGCTGAATTGAACTTCACCATGTAAAATGAACCATAGTTTACCAAACCATTCCTCATTCATTGTTAGAAATGTAGATTGGTGGTGGGGAGCGTTTCTTTGCTATATAAATGGTAATGATGAAGGGGGCATTTCTATATAAAGTATTTTTTGGTGTGTATGTGTGGTAATGTCTAGGTTAATGTGCAGGGAATTTTAATTAAGAATGACAGAAATGTAAAGTTAATACCCATAGTGTTAGGGTAAACGAAAATTATTTTAAAAAGACAAATGACAATTCAAAGTAAAAATATAAATAATTCTCTGCTTTCTATTTAAATATAAAAAGATACCAGTGTTTAAATTCTTGAAATTACTATTTTTTCTTTTTAGCCTCTTAATCTTCGATTTGACCTTAATCTTTTCATAATCTACATTCACTAAAAACTGATGGATCCTTGAAATACTTGTTTTATATAGTGTGGGTATTTTCTTTTGATTTTTTCTTTTATATTTTCAAAGCACCCATGATTGTTATTATTTCTTGTTTATCTGTGGAACATTTTAATGCCTAAGAAACAGTTCAGTGAAATGTTTTCAGTGATGCCTGTCCAGACAGTAAGTAGTACACAGTATTTTTTGTTTGTTTTTCAAGAGAACTAGTGAATACAAAGCTATTTAAATTTACTTTGTTTTTTACCATATTTTGTGATTTAATTGTGTTGATTTTCATCTTCATGTAAATTCATAATGGCTAGCCTGTTTGGTATGTAGGGGAGGAAAATTTTTCCTCCACCCACTTAGGCTTTATTGCTGGGATCTGTGAATTAAACTAACAAAAATCATTAACAGAAGAGGTCTACAGCTTGTATTGATGTTAATATTTTTGTGTGCACAGGGGCATCAAAGAAAAGAAGTAAAATCCCAGAGAAACACTTAGATTCAGAGGCTCATATGCCATCTTAACAAAGGGTGAGAAATTGTGAAAGGACAAAGGAGAGGAAGTTTGGATTTCTAGGGTTCATAAACTGTGGGAAGGTGATTAGATGGGGTGTATGGAGGAAGCCAACGGTAGAAAAGGGTTATTTAGTCAGGTTTGTTTATACAAACTCAGCCTGTTGCCATCTCTTTGTGCTGTGGTAAGGGTGGTGGTTGTCTTCCTGGTGTAGAAGAAGGGGGAGTTTATGCCTTACCTTTAAGTAGAAAGAGGGCGGGCATAGAACTTTTCCTGAATCTGTTGATTTTTAATTGCTTTCAGCTCAAAATAATATACCAAAGTGGCATATTTGGGGGAGGCATCTCCTGATCCCCCTTCAGGAGTTTGTGGTTTTTCAGGTTAATCTGGCTATAAATTCTGTATGAAATCTTCTGTGCATTATATGATAATCCATTTTCTATGCTGAATCTTAGGGTTAATGAAACATTTTAGGTTTCAAGGATTTCGTAAAATTTTAAAAGTTCAAGAATTATGCTTTAAAAAATGGTTCTAGGTAGAGGTAGTAGTAGGATTTTCTGTGTTCCAAGCATTTTAGTTTCTCGCTACCAATTTTAAGGTCGTGTGTAATCCTCATAATAGTCAGGTGTTATGTTCACAGGCAGGGAAACAATGTTAGGGAGGTAACAGAGTCTGAATTGAAACCTTGGTATTCTGACTCCGAACCCCTTGCCAGCATTAAGATAATTTTTAAATGAAAGATACGTACAGGCCGGGCGCGGTGGCTCAAGCCTGTAATCCCAGCACTTTGGGAGGCCGAGGGGGGTGGATCACAAGGTCAAGAGATCGAGACCATCCTGGTTAACATGGTGATACCCTGTCTCTACTAAAAAATATACAAAAAATTAGCTGGGCATGGTGGTGCGTGCCTGTAATCTCAGCTACTCAGGAGGCTGAGGCAGGAGAATTGCCTGAACCCAGGAGGTGGAGGTTGCGGTGAGCCAAGATCGCGCCATTGCACTCCAGCCTGGGTAACAAGCGCGAAACTCTGTCTCACAAAAAAGAAAGATACGTACAAAGGCAAAAAAAGACTGCTTACTTTATCCCCAGTTGTCTTACTCAGTGCCTCCTGCGTAGGCGGGTATACCTGAGGAGGGAGTGACAGTGTATAGATGTTACTGAAAACTGAGAATCAGCATTTTGAGGCAAATATGTGCATTAAATACATATTTATATGTATAGGTATAAATATGTATATTAGTATTGAGGCAAGAGCATCAATTTGCTTACGAAGTTAGCTAAAAACATCTGAGACTTTTTCTCCCTCTACAATTGAGAAAAGGGAAATAGGCAGGAGTTGTTTTCAGACAGCTCGGGTTCATTTTCAGTGTGGGTGCTTGGCCACTTGCGTTTTCATTTTAAAAAATTCCTCATTGTAGTTGGGCAGCATGTTTTAGGGCTTCTCCAGTATTTTAAGTCCTAAGAAATGGAATTTTGTTATTTGATGTGAATACTGTTTGGGGATTGGGCTATATTTAAAAAATAAAAATGCTGAAGTTAGGGAAATGCCATTAAAACCAAAATCTCCCACCCCAGAGAATTGCTCCACAAAGGTAGAAAGAAAGAAAACAGTGTTATTATTGAATGAGCATTAAATCAGACTGCTGTGCACATCACAGGCACTCACTAAAGGGATGGCAAAGACAGGAAGAGATCTTACTGTTTTATGCAACTAAATGGTTGCAATCCATTACATCATGTTTTCAAGATAAAGTTGCGAATTTTTTCACGTTTTTATGACTAGAGTTAGATTTTACACTTTGGAGTCAGGTGACAAATTAGGCCCATCTCCTCCTAGGAAACCAGGAGATTGAGTGTTTTTTCCCTTGGTGATTACACTTCAGAGATGGCTTTCAGGTCATTAGAAAACATAGCCAAGTTTTAAGACTAGAGACTTAAATTTATGTATGTTGAAAGGGAGGGAGAAGGAAAATTCTGGAAAAGAAAAGGGAAAGGGACCGTTTCCCTTTTATTTTCAACAGGGAGAACTGTGCCTCTTATTTTTAATTTGTATTTGTCCTTATTTCAACAGTTTGTATTTTGTATCTATACCATGTATGTCCTAAGTAATGTAGGCGTGGTTGCGGTTAATGCCTTGTATCTCACAGAGCACTTTTGCTACTAGGAACTTAAAGTGCTTCATACATTTTTTAGTTTTCTCTGTTAGCTTACCATGAGTATTGCTTACAGTGTTTTAATGTCATAAAGTTTATATTGTGGGTTTTTTTGGGACTTTCTGGAAACTGCATTTTGGGCTTTGTGAAAGTAGGAATAAAATCTCGATGGTAATATTTGCAAAGTTAATGATATCAGAATCTGTGATGCATAGTAACATGGATGAGTTGGAATTATTCTGTCATGAATTTTGAAAATTCACAGCAAGAAGTTCTAGGTGCCTTTAGCCTTCAGATCTGAATGGTTAGCTGTTTCTTGTTACTAGCCTTTGAAAAGATACAGCCTCATTACTGCGTTTAGATGCTAACTTGGATTACCTTTGCTGGTTTGAACTAAAACTTGACTGAGGGTCTGATATGTGGCATGCCTGTTTCAGAGTTATCTTAAAGGGGCCTATGAAACAGGATTTTGCTGGTTTGTACTTTGCATCACAGTGATCAATTAAAATAAGAATGACCTGTTAGCTTTGACTTACCAGTGTAAAATAAGTTGCCATTGTACTTGACATATTACCAATTGTTAGTGGAAATAACTTGGATAACTTAGCAGTACTTTTGTAATCATTGAGTGACACTGAATTTTAAAGGATTATCAACTTAGTAATTTGATTACGGCATTTCTAGAAATGAGGTGAATCTGAATTAGAAATCACCTCTAGAGAGTGACATAGCAGGACATGTTGGTGTGCGTGGTCTTTGCATCCTACTAGGTGGCAGTATAGAATGAAATTAAAAATTAAATGAAGTATGAGGTAGCCTTAGAAAACAAAAACTTGGCCGGGTGCAGTGGCTCATTCCTGAATACAGCATGGTACTGTACTGAACACTGTGGGCAGTTGAAACACAGTGGTATTTGGCTAATCTTATGGGACTGTAGCACTTTAGGAGGCCAAGGTGGGAGGATTGCTTGAGCCCAGGAGTTCAAGACCAACCTGGGAAACATGGAGTGACCCCAGCTCTGCAAAATAGAAAAAAATTAAAAAACAAAAAGAAAAAAAATGAAATGCACACTCTGAAATATTGGGAGATAGGAAGATATGCTCACATATAGCATGATACTGATTTATTAAAGTGTAAAAGTATTTTTAAAGCCAAGTTTTACTGGGGGAGAAGGTAATTTATTTAATGCCAAGAGTTCCCCTTATATCTAATTGGATTGTACTAATAAGTTTTTTTTTTCCTGGTTGCATTAGAACATAATATCCAAATTTTAAAGGGCAGTTCTTTTAGACATGCATTGTCTTGTCGCCCAATAGATAAAGAATTTTATGAGGGATCTTAAAAAGTAGAACATTTCTTAAAGTTGGTTTTTAAAAATGAGTTGTCTCCAGGAACAGAAAATCAAACACCACATGTTCTCACTCACAGGCAAATGTTGAACAATGAGAACACATGGACACAGGGAGGGGAGCATCACACACTGGGGTCTGTTGTGGGGGACTAGGGGAGGGACCGCGGTGGGTAGGGAGGTTGGGGAGGAATAACATGGGGAGAAATGCCAGATATAGGTGATGGGGTGGGGAGGCAGGGGATGGAGGCAGCAAACCACATTGCCATGTATGTACCTATGCAACAATCCTGCATGATCTGCACATGTACCCCAGAACCTAAAATGCAAAAACTCTTGATTGCAATAAGCAATCAAGAGTTGTCTCTTCTAAAATTTCTCTCTGATTGCTTTTAGGTTACCTAGGGTATGAATTAATACAGACTTGGAAACTCTGAAAGAACTTAGCATCAGCATTTTGAGGTAAATATGTACATGCTAAAGTAGTGTTAAGGTTGCCCCAGTTTGCTTTGTTGACTTTTTAGCAAAACAGATTTGTGTATGAAGTGAGAACTTTAACCTCCATGAGCATGTCATTTAAAGGACTGGCACTAGTAAAAAGAGACCACCGCTGATTTGTTTTTCCTGAGCTTATGATAATGAAAGCATTGCAGAAGGTTCAGACCTGAGCGCAAACCAAGTCTGGTGTCAAATCTAACAAAATCAGTATTTGTTGATCAAATTAAGCCTTCTCTATCTACACGTATGCTTGCTTAGTTTTTGATTCATAATCTCGTTTAGAGAGCCTCCCCAGATTTAAATTTCTGCCTAACATTAAGAGTTAACAGTATTCTTGAATTCTTTTATTCATAAATGAATTCCTTAAAAATTTGTAGTGTAGATGCAACTGTTCTTTGAGTTTGTATTTTTTATTTTATTTTGGGAAATTAGAATTGCTGATGGATTTCATACTTGTGTTAAAGACTTACTACTGGGTTATTTGGATTTTGCAGCCACGTACTTCATCTGGTGACCTTCTTTATTTCTTTTGTATATGTGAATTTAGGAAATAACACCCAATTTTTTTCATTTTTCTATAAAGTACTCTCTTTAGACTTTTTATTTTTATTTACTTTGTTTGATTTCCTTATTAGTTTTGAAATTTGTTTTTGAACTTTGCTCTAGCTTTTTATTTCTCGCAGATCTCTGGGAATTAGACATGCTATTGTTGCAGCTTATGCTCTTCTTTGTTTTAGGGTAAGCCTTGGTATCCTAAAATAATCTAAATGTCTTTTGTTTAAAATTTAATTCAAAATAATGGCCTTTTTGTCAACTCTTCATATCAGTAGGGCTCTCTTGTAGATGTGTTTCTGTTCAGTTTACAGGAATCTTAAACTTGGCTATTTTTGCATTTATTTTTAGAGCAGAAGCTTGGGCATGCTGTGATTTTCCAATAAACTGCTATCACAATGTCAAAATGCAGTTCAGACAACAGCAACACAGAGATCTCAAACATTAAAACGGTAAATCTGTGATTTATCATATGTGGAAAGAGGAAGAGAGTTTATTTGTGTCTTTCTTTTCTTTTGCTAAATTAGTCATGCGTTGCTTAATGACTGGATATCTTCCGAGAAATGCATTCTTAGGCGATTTTGTCATTGTGTGAACATCATAGAGCGTACTGAATTCACATAAACCTACGTGGTACGGCCTGCTATACACCTAGGCTATATGGTATGACCTGTTCTTAGGCTACTACCTTGTACAACATGCTCCTGTGTTGAATACTATAGGCAGTTGTAACAGAGTGGTATTTGTATATCTAAACATACCTAAGCATAGAAAAGGTACAGTAAAAATACAGTATCATAATCTTGTGGGACCGTAGTTCACTGAAACATTGTTATTGGTGCCTGACTGTATTTCTAAGTGCGTAATACCTGGAAACTGTGGAACAACCTGACCAGTTTCATGAGGGTAAGTTGTTTGACCAGAAATTTAAAATATAAACCTGGGTGTGGTGGCTCACGCCTGTAATCCCAGCACTTTGGGAGGCTGAGGTGGGCGGATCACGAGGTCAGGGGTTCGAGACCAGTCCGACCAACATGATGAAACCCCATCTCTACTTAAAAAAAATACAAAAAATTAGCCGGGCGTGGTGGTGTGCACCTGTAATCCCAGCTACTTGGGAGGCTGAGGCAGGAGAATTGCTTGAACCCAGGAAGCAGAGGTTGCGGTGAGCCCAGATTGCTCCAGCCTGGGTGACAGAGCAAGACTTTGTCTCAAAAAAAGGAAAAAAAAAAGGAATTTAAAATCTATAGTTGAAAAACCGTCATGTGGAGCTGTTTTGGCTCTGCCAAAGCAGTTAATGGCAGCCAGTTTATCTGTGAAACTAGAACCTTTGCTTGCCAGCAGGGATTCAGATCCTTCATTAAGGCCAAGTTTAAAAAATCTGTTTAAACATGCCAAGAAAGTAAAAATTGTCCAAATTATAGGTTTTCCTATTACAGATTACCTATTGATCTTTTAAGTCTTGAATTTGTTTTCCCTAAATAGAAAGTACATTACTCGGGCCAGTCATTGTCCACTAAATGAATGGAATTTGATTTAAACATTGTAATCTTACGGAAAATATAATTGGAAGGGTTAAAATTTTGCCCTTTATGTCCTTGTACATTCTCTTTTCTGCACTTATCTGTCAGGGCTTGTAGGAGTGGGATAGATGTGTGTTTCCAAATCAAATAGAAATATATCTTGATCCATTCATGATTCCGTTCTATGCATGATTGTGTGGACCTTCATGAGTCTCTAATTCAGTTTGTCAAGTATTTAATTAAATATATATATGGAACATTGTAGCAGGAAATTTAAGAGGTGCAATGCGAGAGACTCATGTCTTGTTCTTACAGAGCTGTGCTCCAGTAAAAGAATAGAGTGTATGTTGTGTATATGTGTCTATGAATAGATGCAAAAATCTGATAGAAATTATGAAAGGCAAATAGAAGCTGTTTGAGGTTTTAATGTCATTAAGGTGGACGTTGTTTTCATTCTAACAACCTGCAGTTTTTGTTGACCTTGTCCTGGTGTGGTTCTGTGCAGTGGGTAATACAGGTAAGGGTAAGATATGCAGCTCCGAGATCCAAGGAAATTCTTGTCTAATTGATCATATTTTAGTGAGAACAGAGATTTAAGAGAAACAAGAATTCTTATAAAATTACAGAAGTACACTTTGTGGATTAAGACTGCACCCCAAGCCTCTGTAATGTAACTGCTAGGATCAGTTGGGTTGAGCACACAGGATTGAAATACAGGATTAAACACTTGTAGTTGGTCAATCAGGGAGGATGCATAATATGCCATAGGCTTTCAGCCAACAGGGATTGGTCTTCTGTTGTGGAAATTACTGTTAAGTGGTGGTGAGGCAGCAATAGGGATAGCATTCTAAGCTGGGTCAATAATCTGAAATAAGGTTACAGGTGGCAGAAGTCAGGCAGTCATGAGTAGGGGATAGTACTGTTCAGACTACATTTGGGACTAGATATTACAGAGGGATGCGCTTTGCTTAATTTCCTTTTTTAATATCAACTTTTTAATGAATTCCCTTCCAGTAGTTTGTATCATTTTCTTACATGTGGTTTTTTGTGAAAGCTGCTAGAAATCTTATCTTTTCAGATATTTTCAATTACAGATGTTATTTCTGTTTTTCCTTATTGTTTGGTATTTCTTTTTACCATGCAACATATCTGTTTCCTCTTTATTTAGAGCCTAAATGTTGATAAATACATACCTTTTGTTTCTCTGGTGTTTTTATTCTCAAATTGATTCTTAGAAACCAGCTACCTATCATTTTTCTAAACCCTGTGAAAGTTGTAGGGTGGGGTGGGGCATTTATGAGAGCTGTTGTGTTTGTAAGAAAAAAAAAAAAAAAACCCTGTCTTTTGAGATGCCAGGAACAGAGCCTGGACACTGGGGAAACTTGCAACTCCTCCTTTTCCAAGCTCTTTACCTGCTGGTTTGTAGGAATAGGATCCGCACATTTGAGTGAAGTTGGTGTCTTGAGGTGAAACTGAGCATGCAGAACAGTGGAGGTCTGGGGCTAGTTTTCCAGATACAATTGAGTCTTTGTTGGTCTTGGGCCAGCTTCCCTGCCCTGCCTGTTTTCTCCCTTGTGATTTTATGAGAGAGAAGGAAGAAACAGGCAGGCCAGGGAAGCTCTCTGTCTCCCTCCCTCTCTTGTGCAGAGGGAGAACTGTCCAGAGTTTCCTCAGTTTGTTTCGGAAACAAAACTTCGCAGTTTCAGAAAGAATTTACTAACAGCAGAAAGTAAAAAAATATTCATAAGGACAAATAAGGATAATTTGCAGTCTTAGAAGCTACTTGGTAGAGCTCATCCCTGGTTTCTTAGAGTGTAAAGACTCTTGACTTCTACAAACAAAGCTTTTCAGCTTGGTTGGGATCTGGCTGCAGTACTTGTTCATTATCTCAATATTTCTGACCTAATGACTTTCTGCTTTGATTCCCTGACTTTTTCTCTTTCCCTTTCCTTTTCCATTCCCCTTTTCCTTTACCTTCCCATTTCCCTTCCCCTTCCTGTTTCCCTTCTCCTTCCACTTTCCCTTTTCCTTCCCCTTCCCCCTTCCTTCCTGTTTCCCTTTCCCTTCTCCTTTTTCTTTCCCCTTTCCCTGTTTCCTTCTTTCCTTCTTCTCTTTTTTCCTTCTTTTTTTTCTGTTCATATTTGTTATTTGCTTTCCTCTTCTATTTTCTACCTAGACCTTTTATAGTAAGTGATACTAGTGATTTAGAGAGTGTCATTAGGTTTGCTTTTATCCCAGAGTATTCAACTCAAGCTAGCTTGGACAGTAAAGGAATTCGCTGGCTCAGGTAATTGGAAAGTCTGTTATTGGGCTGGGCTTTGAGGTGGGTTGATCCAGCGGTTTATTGATGTCATCAAGGACCCAGGTTCTTTATTTTTGCTGTCTGCAGTGCTAGTTTCATCCTAAGGCTGGGTCTTTTCATGGGTCTACATAGTGTAGTTGCAGGAGCAACTACAATAATTTCATGAGTCATATTTAGAGGGAAAGAAAGTGAACTACTCCTCTACAATCATCAAATGAAAGTCCTAAATTTTTTGCTGTTGGATGAGCATGAACCAACTCCTCTGGCCAAGGGTGAGTCATAGGCCCATCAGCTTAGGTTCAGGTGTCTGGCAAATAGCAGAAAATAAGACACTAGAGCCTAGACAACATAGTTAGACCCTGTCTCTACAAAAAATTTTAAAATTAGCCAGTTGTGGTGCTGCACACCTGTGGTCCCAGCTACTTGTGAGATTGAGGCTGCAGTGAGCCATCATTGTACTACCACACTTCAGCCTGGGTGATCAAGTGAGACTCAGTCTTGGGGGGGAGAAAAAAGAAAAGAAATTGGATCCTTGAACACTTCAGTGAACCACTGACTGAGACCAAGCAGAGTTGAGCGTGAGTGTTACCTGTGGAAGAAATGGAGTGGATATTTGAGAGCTAGCCAGAATCGCCTGTCCTTGTGCTTTTGAATACATAAAGGATTAAAGCATTTATTTATATTTGAGCAGAAAATGAAGAAAAAGATTTATGTTGGCAAAAATAAGGACAAATATATATGCTGTACCCTTTTTGCCCCACTTGCTTTATCAGCTCTGTGTGTGTGCACGCGTGTGTGTGTTTATCTACATGTAGATTCTTTTTCTGTACCATTTGAGAATAAGTTGCATATATCATGGCTTTTTACCCCTAAATACTTCAGTGTGTATTTCCTAACAATAAGGATATTGTCTTACATAACCAGTCAGTTATATCAACTTTAGGAAATTTTAACCTTGCTGTTATCTTGTTTTAAAAATTGATTTAGTAATGTCCTTTATGAATGAGATAATTATTTATGCTCTTTGCAGCATTATTCATAATAGCTAAAATATTGAAGCAACCTAAGTGTCCATCAACAGATGAATGGGTAAAGGAATTGTAATACACAAACGCACATAGAGGAATATTATTCAGCACCAAAAAGAAGGAAATCCTGCCATTTGCAATAATGCAGATGAACCTGGAGGACCTAAATACTAAGGATAATAGGCAGGCACAGAAAGCCAAATACTGCCTGATGTCACATGTGAATCTAAAAAGTAGAAGTCTTACAAGCAGAGTAAAAGAGAAGGGTGGAAGGGTGGGGGAAACAGGTAGATGTTGGTGAGAGGGTACAGAGTTTCAGTTACGTGAAATAAGTTCTAGAGATCCAGCATACAGCACGGGGTCGATGGGGGATAACAGTGTATGGAATACTTGAATTTTTTGAGAGAGTAGATCTGAAGAGTTCTCGCCACACCAAAAATTGTAGCTATGAGAAGAGGTGGATATGTTAGTTAGCTTGATTATAATAGTTCACCGTGTATATGTGTGTCAAAACATCACACTGTATACCTCCAATATTGTCCATTTTAATTAAAAAAAAAAAAAAGTCTTTTATGGCATTTTTCTCCTTCAGATAGGATCCAGTCTAAGTTCAGGTGTTACATGTAGTTGTCATGTGTCTTTATGGTCTCTCTTTCATCTTTTAGATTTGGGGGTCCGTGTGCTTGTTTGTTACACAGGTATATTGCATACTGGTGGGAATTGGACTTCTAAATGTACCCGTTACCTAAATAGTGAACGTAGCACCCAATAGGTACTTTTTCAACCATGTCCCCCTTTATCACCTTCCTCCCTTTGGAGTTCCTGCTCTGTGTTACTTCCATCTTTATGTCCTTGTGTAGCCATATAGTCTTTGTTAATCTGGAACATATTTATATTTGTCTTTGTATTTTATGGCATTGACGTTTTTGAAGAGTATACTTTCCCCAGCTTTAAAAAAGTAAAACATTCCTAATTTACTTTTAGACTGTTTTTCTAGAGTTATTTATTGTTATTACTAATGTTATCTACATGAGAAGAAATGGTGACAGTTGTAGGGAGGAGGGGGTGCTGCTGGTTCCTGGACATACGTGGTTTCTGGGAGTAGGAGATGTGTTGGGTATTTACATCTTTTTTATTATACCGTCTTTTCTCCTTTGTTTTATATTTTCATCTGCCACCAGGACTTAGACTTGTTTCTTGGTATCTTCCACCATGTCTTTAGCATTTGGGTTGGGAAAAAGTGAAGGGTCAGGTTTCAGGGTGAACAGTCCCAGACGGTATGCAATCTGTAGTTGTGAAGGAGGATTGTAGAGGCATCATGAGAGTGGATTCCAGGTTGGACGGTCAGTGGTGGAACCTGCAGATTTTAGCGCTGGGCCTTCACAGTGGCCTCTATGATCTCAGAAATTTTGGTAAAATAGACTCCCACATACAGTTCTTGGCAGTTGTATTAAGAAAAAAGTTTAACTGATGAACCTGCAAGCTCTGAGGGCTTGCTGAATTCAGGAAAGTGGGTACTAGGCTCTGGTACTAGGGTAAAAGGAATGGCTGTTGGGGCTTTGATGCAGCAGAGAATGAACAGACTTTCTCATGAAGAACATAGTTCTCTTTGATCCAGGGAAATTATGGCTTAATATTATCTCATAAAGTACTCTGTGTACTTTGCTTGTTCCTTCTGGAAAAATGGTGAGCGTGATTGTGCTGCCAGGTCCACAGATACGCTGTCTTGCTGAGGCTCTCAGCTCCTGCATTGGGGTGCCCCTGCACTGCTTACTGGAGATAGTACTTTTTGGTAGCTGAATGTTGAATTCTTGTCAATGGAATTAATTTCTAGAATTAGAATTCAGTATTGTGCCTCTGTATAAGAGACCCTATACTTGAGACTTCTTGTTGAGGTAGTTGCAACAACTCAAGTCGTGTGTTGTACTTAACATGTTAGGAAATTCAAAAGTTTTGTTTGTTAAGTAACAAAGAGCTGGATTCTCTCTTCTAGTTTCATAGAGTAATAGCAATGAATATTCCAAAGCAGTGCAAGAGAGGAAACTCCCTTCTGTGGGGCGAGGAAATCCTGCTGACAGTACAGCCAGTGATAGGCTTTCACACAGATATTTCAAACCTTGACCCTCTGTTTGAAGGTTAGGAATTTTAAGGATAGTTGTTATCATTTTACATCATCAAATTTATCTGTGGGAAGAATTATATGAAATACAGAAAAGTGCTTAGATGTCATGAAAAAATTTTCATTTGACAGAGTGGTGTCATTTGTTTTAACTTATCTAGGATATATATAATTTTAAAGATACATATTTAAATAGTTGGTCAGCTGTGCATTTATAATAGGTTGTCAATTGAGAAAAAGGCCTTCTGTGTTTATGGGCTCTTGATAAAGTGACACAATTTTAGCAGATGTCTGAATCTTTCCTGGTGTAGGCACAGTGCTAAGTACCTTCCATACATTACCATTTTGTCAATAACAATGTCATAGAATATACAAAGAATGTTCAAAATATATTTATGTATATATTTACATATTTTATATATGTACATATATTTAACAAGGCATACTGTACATATTTTCTTTTAAAGGTTTATTTTGGACATTGTTCTATGTCAAGAAATATAGATATGTGTTATAATCTTAATGCATTCAAGTATTTCATTATATAGTCATACCATAATTTATGTAGCTTACATTTTACTAGTAGATTTTAAAGTTATTTCTTATTTTTAAGTAATAATGCAACTATGAATATTTATGTACATGTCTTTGTGCAGTTGCCTGGTTCATTCTTTAAGACAAATTTCTAGGTGTAGAGTCACTGGATAAGGTACAGAATGCTTGACTTTCAAAATGATCCTCTTAGATCAAGAAAAAGCTAAAACAATTACAGGAAGCGTTTTAAAGGCTCATAGGAATGATATTCTGATGTTTCTCTTGTTTCTGTGCTTTCTTTTGTTTTTAACCCTGCATGGTTATGTAATGGTATTCTTTTTCCCTTTTGTAGTAAGCTGTGCTAGAACAAAAATGCAATGAAAGAAACACTGGATGAATGAAAAGTCCTGCTTTGCAGCCCCTCAGCATGGCAGGCCTGCAGCTCATGACCCCTGCTTCCTCACCAATGGGTCCTTTCTTTGGACTGCCATGGCAACAAGAAGCAATTCATGATAACATTTATACGCCAAGAAAATATCAGGTACTAATGTGAACACTAATACTGGAGCATTCTTCACTAAAATGGAATAAATTAGCAAATAGTTGACACAACATACATAAAACTCATTTACCCTTTCAAGCCTCCCACTTCTGATTAATTTTCTCATTCAAAATACTTTTATTCTTAATAGTCCTTTTCTTTTCTAACATCTGCTGGGTAATTGGATTTGATAGTTTTATCTGTTAAGTTTCTTTTTTCCTCCCTCTGAAAATCTCACTGTTCCTTTATATTCACTTGGATGTGTCTGTCCTAGTGAGCTGGGCAGGAACCTAGATTAGTTTGAAAATGTTCAGCCATGACTGGCAGAAACATGATTACTCTAAGTTTAGTCATTCATGTTATTCTAGAGAAGTATTCTGTGTATACAAAAATAATGTTTAAAGAAAGGGTAAATGCCATTTCAACATGTATTTACACAACCCGGTTGTATATAGCAGGCATTTTATTCCTCTGAGTGTTATTCCAGTATAAAGACGTAGACTGTGTTTTTTGTTGTTGTTGTTGTTTTTGTAAATTTATTGGAGGAAGATTTTAGGAAATAGTGAAGTTTCCTGATTTAAAATAAAACCCAATTTTATAAATTTTGCATAAACTTTTTTTTCACCATGTTTCTAGGTTGAACTGCTGGAAGCAGCTCTGGATCATAATACCATCGTCTGTTTAAACACTGGCTCAGGGAAGACATTTATTGCAGTACTACTCACTAAAGAGCTGTCCTATCAGATCAGGGGAGACTTCAACAGAAATGGAAAAAGGACGGTGTTCTTGGTCAACTCTGGTAATAAAAAATTATTTTATCAACTCGTGCTAGGGAAATTGGATGGGATTTTATATTTAAATAGATTTTCTCTGTGTTTCTGAAGTTAAATTTTTGAAGAAAGTTTGACGGATAATGTACTCTTTGAATCTCTTCTGGCAGCAGTTATTTTGTCCTATTTCTTTTTGGTGTTTCTCTTAAATGTTCTGGTTCTGTATTTCTTTGAATGGATTACTTTTAGAGCATAAGTATTGGAATGTATGTACATTAGGACATAATCTATTCTAAGTTGTTACATTTATTTTTGTTCTTGATGTTTTAGCTTCACCAAGTATGTCAAAAGGTGCTTAATTATAGATAGGTAACTTTTTAACTTATGCTTTTGCTGTATCATGTTGTATTAATAGAAAGAAAGTTACATGCTGCTTAGAAATTATTCAGTTAAGAGTTTAAAATACTGATTTTTATATGCTTGGATTATATGTAAAAATAAAAAATATAAAATAGGAACCCAAGCTTGCAGGCCCCTAATATATTCATGTCACTGCTCTTTTTTTTTTAGATTGTCTCAGTATAACTGTGTGCTTTAAATACCTGTTAGACTGTCTCGTTTCCATCTGATTTTATTGACGAAAACAAGAGGGTGGCTTAGAGGAAATCAACTGTGAAGAAGAAAGGTGGTGTAGGGTTCTCTGAAGCGAGTGACAAAAAGTGAGATGGCAAGTCTAGTAGGTGCCATTTTTTTGGAGGATAACCTTGGAACTGTGGTTTTAAAGAGGCTATCAGAAGCATTGTTGGTTAGGTCTAATAATGACGATTTCTGTAGACTGTTAATCTTTAGTAGTCCAGAGAGCCAACTAGGCAAGATTTCTCATATTTACATGGAGTATTATATTTGTAATCAGCAAACCAGGTTGCTCAACAAGTGTCAGCTGTCAGAACTCATTCAGATCTCAAGGTTGGGGAATACTCAAACCTAGAAGTAAATGGATCTTGGACAAAAGAGAGATGGAACCAAGAGTTTACTAAGCACCAGGTAAGACTTGTAGAGAAATTTCACTTTATAAATCCCTACAAGTCCTTGACTTGGTTTGTAAGATGATCTTTATTCTTAATTGTCTGATTGGGGTTTGAAAACTAATTTCCTGTACTTAATCAGCCTAGAAACTAGTCCTGATGTACTCTTGTCTTACTGTAAGTCTTACCTTAGAACTAAATAAAGGCCAGGTACAGTGGCTCATGCCAGTAATCCCAGAACTTTAGGAGGCTAAGGCGGGTGGATCACCTGAGGTGAGGAGTTCAGTCAAGACCAGCCTGACCAATATGGTGAAACCATGTCTCTACTAAAAATACAAAAATTAGCTGGGTGTGGTGGCGTGCACCTGTAGTCCCAGCTACTCAGGAGGCTGAGACAGGAGAACTGCTTGAACCTGGGAGGTGGAGGTTGCAGTGAGCCAAAATTGTTGCCACTGCACTCCAGCCTGAGCTACAGCAAGACTCCTTCTTAAAAAAATCAAACAAATAAATAAATAAAATTACTGATTTTTATTGATCTTAACTTTGTAGGAAAGAAATAGCTTTCAGTATGATCTGCTTGCTTGAAAAACAGATTCCTATGACGTATTTCCAATTTGCTGATAATGTGCTTTCAAAAAATTTACTCTTAAGTTAAGTGTCTTAGAAACCAGAGAAATTTCTTGCTTGAGGTGTTTAGGTCTTTGACAGAGACTTCCTCTAACTGAATGTTTCCAAGTAGCCAGCATATGCCGGAGGCTTCTCTAACTGAATGTTTCCATGTAGCCAGCATGTGCTGGGGGCTTTGGTGTGTTGGTCATTGCGGCGATACACAGTGGTTAAGAGATGCTTTTTCACTGACCTGAAACAGCCCAGCTTACTAGTGTGCTACACATAGTGAGTTAAGTTCTTGTTAATAAAGCACTGAAAAAGCCACATAATGATAGACTACAAAGATAACATTTAGTCTGAGTTTTCTTCCAGAAAACCATGTCAGTTCAAGAGACAAAAATAAAGATAACGTGACTTGTTTTGTGATTTGACTAAATTGACAGATCTCATCAGTCATAATATGGCTTTGGGGAACCTAAGAACCTGGAGTAAATTTAGATTTGTCATAAAGACATGCTTTCCATTATCAAGATTTTTTTTCTCATCGTCTTTTCCCATGTTTTCCTGATTTCCTTCTTGTTTCTGTTGTATGAAATTATATATATTTAATATTTTAGTTTTAATTTTAACTAATGAATTTATTAATCTTCACCTAAGATACAGTAACTCTGATCTGATTTTATGAAGTATATCCAGGCAGGGAATGATATGTTTGTATACTGATGTTGATTTTATTTTAGGTTCTCATTATGACTTGCTATGTAGCCTTGAATGTTTTGAAAAATGGTTACTTATCACTCTCGGACATTAACCTTTTGGTATTTGATGAGTGTCATCTTGCAATCCTAGATCACCCCTATCGAGAAATTATGAAGGTAAGTTTTAGACCTAAGTCTTAGTAATTCTTGGTAAACTATTTAGTATATGCAGATTTATTTTTTAGATTTTAAAAACAATAATATTAGATATCAATATTGGGAGTTTTGCTCCACTGTATGAATGCATAAATATTGATTTAGTGTTCATTTAAATCTGAAAACTTTTAAACATAGTAAAAATAAATTTTTATAATTTTCATAGTGTATCTGCTTGTGCTTTTTTGAAAAACAGATCTTTTAAACAAACTACAGTAATTCTTTGAGTAATTTTATGTTGTTCTTGGTGTAGTGGCGTTTCCACCGAATTATTTTTAGTATTTATTAGTGATTTTGATGTTTTAATAATGGCAGTGGCTCTCTTGTTATGGCCTTGCAAAACGAAGTCTTTACTGTCAGTATCTTTTCATTATGTTAGCTCTGTGAAAATTGTCCATCATGTCCTCGCATTTTGGGACTAACTGCTTCCATTTTAAATGGGAAATGTGATCCAGAGGAATTGGAAGAAAAGATTCAGAAACTAGAGAAAATTCTTAAGAGTAATGCTGAAACTGCAACTGACCTGGTGGTCTTAGACAGGTATGCACTTCTGCTTGACTTGGCTTTAACGAGATTAGCTGAAAACAATATTAAGCCTTAGGTGTTTTTTGTAGTACCTCGAAGATAGTACCTAGTTAAGTGAACAAATGGCAGTAAAAAGGAATGGGTCAGAGTAAGAATTCTCTGTAAGTACAGTTACCTGTGAGTTCAAGAATCTAACCTTGTTTCCACAGAGAGTAGCAGACAGGCATTTCTGCCTAAAGAGGTTATCGCAATGTTTCTCTGTATTTCCTGCTTGCTACTGTTGCCAAGGACTGGGAACTTTGACAGTAAATTTGTGTTCTTTTTTGTCAATATGTGTGCTTTGTTTTTCAGACCTAAATGTCTTACATGATGCTTTCAAAGAGCATTAATTTATTTAGAGAATCCAGCAATATACTTTAAAATATTTGGAAATACCCTGTTTTGAAAATGAGATGTGGATTTCTGAGAAAGTTGCTATTTGTGGTTTCTAGGTTTGACTCTTTTTGATAGGGTTACTATTTGGAGTTTCATTGAAAAGCATGCGCGCACACACACGCACACAACCTTATTAACTTGTTTAAGTTGGTGGAAGGGAGGATTTACAAGTTAGGAAAATGGCTTTTCATATGTAACAAATTAGATTCATGTCAAAATACTCTTCCTTTCTTACTAGATACAGTCTTAAATACAGTAAAGATTACCTAGTGGTGGTTCTTAGGACAGTTATAATAAATAGAGAAGACTGATTTCTCACGTTGTGGAGTTGAATCAGACCTGGATTCGAATATAGCTCCACTAACTGTAAGCTGTGTGACCTTGAGTGTGTCACTGATTTCCTTGAACATGTAAAAGGGCATTGACAGTGGTTTCATGGGATTCTTTGATGATCAATTACATTGACACATAGAAAAATCTTGCAGTGTGCCTGGCATTTAGTACGAATTTGAGGAAAGCTTTCTTTGGAGTGTGAGAAGAAAAGGTAACATTGGGGATTTATCAAACTTAGGTATCCAAATGCTATATGAAATACAAATCTTGTGACCTCTAGAACATGTTGTGCCTGACTTCTGTGAGCCAACTCTGATAGAGAGATAAAAGGCTGTGCTTGTGCTTTTGTCTGACCTGAGTTAGAGTGCTTTGCTTGTATTGCCTAAAGTTTTGTTGAGAAGTAGAAGTAATTTAAGTAAAACTGTGAGCAATCTTTTGATTAAGCGTTACCTAATTCTCCAAATAATAACTCCTTGGTTGAGTATAAATTCTGTTTTGGGTTAAGAAAAATAAGAACTATATACATCTTTGCTAGATTTATTTTTCTTGTTAAAATTATTATACATACTTTTAGGATATTACATACCATTCTGGTTGTCATTTTTATAAAAGGCATAAAAGGCCCAAGGAATGGTATTAGTAATGAATGAAAGTGGGAGAGTTTTCCTTATGACGATTTAAAAATACATTAAAAATAAAAGCGATAGTTGCAAATAGTAAAGATTTCACACAGATATGGAAATGGATAAATTTAATGATAAAACTCCCCCACCATGATCTATTTTCCCATTCTTATTTCTGCTTCTGAGAAATGGTTGAGTTTCATGAGTATTTTGAACATCCTTGCTCCTCATTCTGGCAAATGCCTAAGGGGGCAAAAGATGGAAGTCTAAGCCTAAAAAACAAAAGAAAACAGTAATAATAATGAAATCTATTGGCAAACTTATTTGAATATCAGCCTTATGTGGTCATTCTTTGAGACCTAGAGGCAAACAGTACAGATTGAGCATCTCTAATCTGAAAATGTGAAATTTGAGATGCTCCAAAATCTGAAACCTTTTGAGTGCTGGCGTGATGCCACAAGTGGAACGAACATTCATATCTGTCCTCATGGTGACTTGAAGTCAAAATGCCGTCTAAACTTGTTTCATGCACAAAATTATTTTAAAATATTATATAAAATTACCTTCAGGCTATGTGTAAGGTGTATATGAAACATAAATGAATTTCATGTTTAGACCTGGGTCCCATCCTCAAGTTTGCTCATTATTTATATGCAAATATTCGAAAATGTGAAAAAAATTGGAAATCCAAAACAGTTCAGGTCTCAAGCATTTCAGATAAGAGTACTTAACCTGTGCAGATAAACGTGAGTACCACTTCAGGAAGACATGTTTTAAGCCTGCCCTTTATATTGATTAGATACACAAACTGAAACTAGGAAGCTGCTTTTTGGAGATACATAAATGGATCATAATGCTGTAGTGAGTTTTTAAAAAATGAACCAAAAAGTTTTCAGGGAGGCAGTGGGAGTTGGCTGAAAGAGCCTCCAGAGGAAGGCAGTTCTGAGTTTTGTTTAGACAGAATCATGTAATATCTTTGAACCTTCATTTCCTTCATCATCCTCCGTGTGTGTGGATTAAGTTAAACGTTATGTAAATTCCCAGCATAATGCTTGGGGATGTAGTGGATGCTCATTTGTATTGTTTTCTTTCCCCTCTTCTCCCCTTGCCATTTGAAAACATCTTTTAAACAATACTTTACTGGTTTATAAAATACATCATTTACTGTGGAGAAATACGGTAATACAGAAAAATTATAATTAAATACCTAAAATCTCACAGCACTGCTAAATTCTGACATTTTTATTTTTAGTATCTCTTCTCTCTTTTTCGCTTCTTGAAAAACCTTTTGTAAGTTGCATTCTCACTACTGCAATATTGATACCTTTTGTTTCTTATGTTAAAGGTACACTTCTCAGCCATGTGAGATTGTGGTAGATTGCGGACCATTTACTGACAGAAGTGGGCTTTATGAAAGACTGCTGATGGAATTAGAAGAAGCACTTAATTTTATCAATGACTGTAATATATCTGTACATTCAAAAGAAAGAGATTCTACTTTAATTTCAAAACAGGTAAGCATATACAAAGTATGTATAGTGATTATATTTTGAAAGCTCTGTTTATTTTTAATATTGAAATGAAAATATACTTCTAATGAGGCCCTTTTCTCTACATTTTAGTTTAAGGTTTTATCTCTTTATCTCCTTAGACATTTTTCATTGAACATACCATATTAGGTTGAGTTCACTGTTACCTGATGCACATTCATATTATTAAGTGTAGACTTCCCCTATTTAAGGAGATGACTTAGGATTCGTATCATGGTTATTCAAGTATGAGGAGTAAGTCCAATTTTTATTTTATGTTCAGATGAGTTAGTTTCTGCTCAAACCCTTGAACTAAATGAATTCTTCCAGTTTCCTAGTGTGAGGAACTGGTTGTGAGCCTATTGTCCCTGAGTGGTACTGCTTTGAGAAGAGATCTCTTAGGACAGTGATCCTTCCAGAGTGGGCCCTGGAAGGTCTACTTCCAGGGCAGCAGCATCTGGGTGGGGTCCTCAGAACTGAATTTTACGGTTTGCAGAGTCTTCAGTTTTGATTTTCAACAAACCCTCCAGTGATCTGATTCTTTAAAGCTTGAGAACCACTGCCCTCGAACTTTGCAGCCATTTGTGAATGTTAACACTGTATTAAATGTGGGTCTTAGTTTCTCTCCTGGTGATTTTTTTTTTCTGGAGCAGCAACGCCCACATTTTTCTCAACCTTTGAGGTCTTTCTTCCTTTCTGTTTCCCTTTCCTTTCCTTTTTTCTTTTCTTTCTTCTTTTTTTTTCTTTTTTCCTCTTTCTCTCATGATTCCTCAGTTACAGCCCGGCCGTGGATTAACTTTCAGTTCTTAATTAGAGTTGTAAGATGCAGCACTCTGGGAGGGTTCAGGATCAGAGTCTGAATTTAGCTGAGATGTTAACGTCAAGGAGCCCTGACCCTGTGGTGGTGTTTTCATTGAAATCAGAGAGTAGGGACTTTTGGAGAACTGTGCCGGAGTCTGTGGATGCTGCCCCAGTGCAGCTGTCCTATCTCCTCTACCACTTCAACTAATATTTTTTTGTTTTTGTTTTTTTTTGAGATGAGGTTTCACCATGTTGGCCAGGCTGGTCTCAAACTCCTGATTTCAGGTGATCCCCCCACCTCAGCCTCCCAAAGTGCTGGGATTACAGGTGTGAGCCACCACGCCTAGCCCACTTCATCCAATAAAGGCCATTCCTATTGTTTAGGAAAAAAGAGAAAAGAAATGATAATAGAGACAGCTGTGCAGTGTTTTTACGACAATCTAACCAGGGCATCCACAAGTGTTGACTGTAGTCCACCAAAATTCATCCACAGTTCCTAGTCAGTACAGTGGAAAACATAATACCAGGGGATATTGTACATAGAGTTCAAGGAAAATTATATTGCTCTTCCTTGATGTCTGAAGTTAAATTATTATGCTGCATAAATTTTTATGTAATTTGGCAGAAAGTAAATGACTCAGGTATAGTAACTAATCAGATCTAAAAATAAGCTTTATTAACCTCATACAATTGCATCTTTTAATTTCTGTTTGATTATTTTATTGAAAAGAGATGATTCACATACATGAAATGAATGTGAAAAGACTAATGGGCTCTCCCCCCACCTTTAGGGAGTTAACCTAAGGCTGGGTTACATTTAGGAAGCCATTTGAGGACAACTGAAATCCCAGTTAAACCCCATATGAGAATGGTATATTATTATTGTTTAGCATTAGGTTTTTTCTTTTCTTTGTAGATACTATCAGACTGTCGTGCAGTATTGGTAGTTCTGGGACCCTGGTGTGCAGATAAAGTAGCTGGAATGATGGTAAGAGAACTACAGAAATACATCAAACATGAGCAAGAGGAGCTGCACAGGAAATTTTTATTGTTTACAGACACTTTCCTAAGGAAAATACATGCACTATGTGAAGAGCACTTCTCACCTGCCTCACTTGACCTGAAATTTGTAACTCCTAAAGTAATAAAACTGCTCGAAATCTTACGCAAATATAAACCATATGAACGACAACAGTTTGAAAGCGTTGAGTGGTATAATAATAGGAATCAGGATAATTATGTGTCATGGAGTGATTCTGAGGATGATGACGAGGATGAAGAAATTGAAGAAAAAGAGAAGCCAGAGACAAATTTTCCTTCTCCATTTACCAACATTTTATGTGGAATTATTTTTGTGGAAAGAAGATACACAGCAGTTGTCTTAAACAGGTAAATCTCTAAGTTGACCCATTTCACATGAGAACAAGGAGGCGTCCTGTGATGTGATTGATGCACTGCAGCAGCTGTAAGAGCCAGCATAATGGTTATGTAAGTGTCCTTGACTTGGCGCCATCATCACTGGTACATCATGCTGTCCTGGGATTGACAGAGAGGATGTTTTCTCAGAAGGCTGCTTTTCACATGTCTGAGATTTTTTTTTTTCTTGAAGGATGCTAATCCATTCTAATCTACCTAAAACAGAGGACAAGTGTGGTGTTTAAAAAAATAAACATGCATTTAAGTTAAGCATTGTTTTGTATTCAATTTTAGATTTAATTCATATATTTATTCTTAACTGTGTGTTAGATATTGTGTTAAGCATTTCACACCAAGCGTTCCCTTTCAGATAGTCTTAGGATAAATTTTATCCCAGCACTTTGGGAGACTGAGGCAGGCAGATTGTTTGAGCTCACAAGGGGAAGCACGACAAAACCCCGTCTCTAGAAAAAATAAAAATATTAGCTGGTGGTGGCATACACCTATAGTCCCAGCTACTCAGGAGGCTGTGGTGGGAGGATGGCTTGAGCCTGGGAGGCAGAGGTTGCAGTGAGCTGAGATGGCACCACTGCACTCCAGCCTGGGCAATAGAGCCAGACCTTGTCTCAAAAATAAAGTTTTCAAGGCCACAGTGGAAAAAATTTAGAACAATTGAATTTACAATTTTGGGTTGGTTCATAGACTGCATATTAAAATTTTCTGAATCAGAAGAGAATGAGAATGTTAGGGAAAGTTCTAAGACTATTAGCAAAGGTGATAATTAATCCAAATTTTAGGTGGTCGATTCCAGCTCTTTCTCTCTTCGTCAATGAAAGACTTTTCTAATATAGAATCAGCCAGGGAGCTGTCAAATTTCTGTCTGATGGTCACTTAATGTGTGGTCCTTTAGGTTTGTGGAAAAATGCTCTTATTATTTTGTGCCCAAAAAAAGTCCTGATTTTGTACTTAAGTCAATGTACTTTTCTATGAGATCCATTAATTGGCCACAGTTGATACCTAACTTTTCTGCAAGTAGTGATCTCTTAGGAAAAACTAAGCTTTGTTTCCTAAGGTAATTTGAGATTTTGTGTGTGTGTGAGAGAGAGAGAGAGCGTGTGTGTGTGTGTGCGCACGTGCGCGCATGTGTGTGTTTGCTTGCTTGCTTGCTTAACTGCTTCTGAATGTTTGGGGTTTTAAAGACTTTTTTGAGTAACAAGAAATTGGACTCGAAGGTAGTCATCTGGCAGTTTTTAGTCTGGTAATTTTCATAGTCATTGAGCCTGATCCTTCTGATGAATACAAAGGAAAGTAACTTTAGAGACCAAATTACATTTAAATCAGAAGTTGAAGGTTAGAAGGGGACCTCACTGACTATCTAATCCAACCCACTTATTTTTGTATAAATGAGAAAGTGCCTCAGGAGAGAGGGTGATTTGCTGTAAGTTAAATTGCTAGTCAATGGCAGAGACAGTTCTGGAATCCTAATATCCTGACTCCTAGTTTCCAGTTCTTTCTACCATCATAATGCCCCTGGGCATCACAGAACACTAAAAACCAGTGCTTTACAGTGGGAAGATTGCCAGGAGACAGACCTGGGAGAGCGTGACTGAGGAGGGATTTTTTCTTTGAGCAGGGAAAAAGCATGTTGGGAGTCAGAAAAGTTTAATACTGGCGCAGTTCTAAGCCTGGTTATGGACATACTCCCTATCTCCATTTAGGACGGTATAAGGATTAAATACATTTTCTGGGACTTGGAGAGAAGAAATGGGAGTGTGCTTTCTGCCTTTCCCCTGTTTTCTGCATGTCTTTTTATGTAGAGATATGCCAGTTTTGATTGCAGGAATATTAGCCTGAAAAGGTTTATCCAAAATCAGTCAATTACTTCCTATTGACTTTAAGGATCAGATTAATTGTGATCAACTTTCATAAAATGTGACTGGAATTTAGTGCTGTATGATGAATCGAGTGGTCTGAGGGTTGACTTTATGAGCAGCTAATTAAATATACAATAGAAGTCTTGTTCCAGTAAGCTTTTTAATAAGCTTAGAAAAACTTCCTGAAATCCAGATTCTTTCCTTCCATCAGTTTAATGGGAGGAAAAGCTCTCCTTTAGTGAACAGTTTCATGGGCATATAAGCTATTGTAATGCATATGCAGTTTTCTACTCTCCTAATTAAAAAAATAAATCATAGCCACTTCTACATGTAGTGTAGGTATGTGCACAGTCTCATGTTTGTGGGTTTCTTTGTACCTTATATAGGAGTTTATAAGTCATTTATATATATATTTAAGATGTGTTCACAACATTCCGTGGGGGAGGAAAGTAGATGTTCTTATCATATTATAGATGAAGAAAACAAGCATCAGTGTGTGACCTTCCCCAAATTACACACCTCAAGTGGCAGAAACTGGCTTCTAGTCTCAAGTCTAGTGATCTTTTTACCATGTAATATACCAATATTGTGTGATACTGGCATTGGACAAACCTGGGTTCACATCCTGTCTATACCTCCCCCCCCTTTTTTTTCCCTAAAACCTTTTTATTTTGAAAGAATTTTAGATTTACAGAAAAGTCAGAAAAATGTTACAGTGAGTTCTCATATGCCCCTCACTTCATTTCCCCATTGATGATATCTCATGTTACTGTTTGTCACAACTAAGAAAACTAACATTGGTCCATTACTGTTAACTCCAGACTTTATTTGGATTTTGACAATTTTTTTTACTACTGTCCTCTTTTGTAAAAATTTATTTTTTTTTTCTAACCATTAGACAGTATGGGCTAATGTTCTTTTTTAAATCCAAGGTATTATATCACATTTAGTTGTCAGTGTCTACCCAGTTTCCTCTGTCTGTCACAGTTTTCACAGTTTCTGTCTTTTCTTGTTTTTTGATGACCTTGACAGTCTTTAGGAGTACTGGTCAGGTATTTGGTGAATGCCTTTCTATTTGGGTTTTTCTTATGTTCTCCAGGCTGATCTGGGGTTATAGGATATGGAAAAATACCATGGAGGTGACTTGCTCTTCTAGTCACATTATATCATTAGGCTCTCATGGTATCAACCATGAGACCTCTCTAGTGATGTCAGACTTCATCAATTGATTGATTGTGATAGTGTTTGCCTGCTTTCTCTACTGTAAAGTTACACTTTTTGCCTTTTCTTACTCTATTTGGAAGGGAATCTCTAAGTCTAGCTCACCCTTGTAGGGAGGGATTCATCTCCACTTGCTGGAGAGGGGTATATCTATATGTATTTGGAAAACTTACCTAGTTTATCCTATTTATGTACCCATCTACTTATATTTGTTAATTGAATCATGTATTTCAATTGATGGTTTCATGTTTATTTTATAATTTGGGCTATAATCTAATACTGTTATTTATTTGCTGCTCAGATTGTTCCAGCTGTGGCCACTAGGAGCTCTTTGAGGTTAGCTCCTGTGTCCCTTTGACATACCCCCATCCTTTCGTTTTTGAGCACTTTCTTACTTTGTGGTACCAAGGGGTGCTCTGGGCTCTTGTCTTTCTCCCTGCCTGGCCGTAGAATCAGCCCTTTTGCCAGGGAGCCTTGGTTTCTTTTTTACCCACTTTTTGGATGTGTATTTTGTGAAAGTTATTTAACTTTTAAAAGTCTCAGTATGTTCATCTGTAAAATGGCAATAATACCTGCCTCGCTTACTGGTTTGTTTCTAAAAGACTTTGTATTAAAAATGGCTGTTTTATCACCTGGCACACAGTAGATGCTAATTCTTCAGCCATTTATACATGCATCTAGGGGTGCAATATCAGTATGCTCTTATGTACCTGTCAGTGATCTTTTTTTAGTGAGATCACAGAGGAATTATATTTGGTTTTCTCACATTGACAAGAAAGTATAAGGAATGAATATGGTATCCTATTAAAGGAATTGTTGATAATGTATTTCAAGAACCTGGCAGAAATTTCAAATGATGTGTTGCTATCTTTAATTTCTTTTCCTCCTATGGTTGTTTGCATTAGTTAGCATGTTTATTCAGATCACGGTTTTCTGTAATATGTCTATCTACTAGTTTTCTGAACCTACCTTACATATTTCCTATTTTTGGTTATGTTATTTTTAGTCTAATTGGGGAGGCAATGTTCATATACGCAAAGTATGGGCTCTGAACTGGTGCCAGACTTTACCTCTGCCGTAAGTTAAAAGTACAGAGATTGAGAGTAAGCATCTAGAAGCTTTTAGGGCAGTTCGACAGTAGTCTTATGTCTGCTGAATACAATAAAATTGGTGCTTGAATTTTAATGCTTTTTAAGTTTCATTTTCTTAGTTGTTCCCTTTTATGAAATTCTACAAAACTATTGGTGTCTGATGGATTGGAAATTTAAAAGAAAAACCTGGTTCTTCGCTACAGATAGTTTCAGAAACACTGTGCATTAGGGAACAATATACTTTATCAGACAGCTTGCTGGTGAGCAACAGCCTGTATAAACTCAGTGTAAAAACCAAAAGAAACAAATAATACTTTGTCTTATTTTTTCTGTGGCGTTATGAAATCTTTAAGCAGTTTGCATTGTCCACTGTCCTCTGGGAGTTGACATGTGACTGCTGGCTTTGTTTTCCCTGAAGCCTGTGGCTTCGTCATGGGTACTGGTTAGCATCGCTGAGATTCACCAACTAGAGACATACGTTTTTCTCTCTAAGCATTGTTAGCATAGGTATATCCCATGTAATTATTGGCTACAAGAAACTTTATTAATTGTGCATGTTGTCTCTTTAGTTCTCTGTGGTTTTGATTTGGATTTCATTAAGGAAAAATGAATTGACTGTTGGTACTTTTATTTCTTAGCTAATTGAAGTCTGCCAGATGGATGATTTTGGCAAAGTAAAATACATTCTTTGCCTAGTTATCAGTAACTTGAAAACATTCTAAATCTCTATTATATTCAAGTTGATGCTTGTTTATATAAAATTTGGAAGTACATATTCTAAGGTGATTAATTTTGTATTTAGGCTTTTGAGCATTTTATTTGTAACAGTGCTTTCTGTTACATCATAAGTTTGTTAAAATAATTAAACACTACTTGGAATGTAATAAGAGAACCTCTGATTCTGCATATTTAAGTGCTTGAACTGTAGAACTGTAGAGCTAGAACTACAAACTGTGGTTTGTAGACTCCCAAACTAACCTAGGCATGCAAGTGTTCTGCTGATTGGGAGCAAGAGAGATTCTAGATGGCCACTCAAGGTTGCTTCCAGCTCTTTAATATTAGTCTGTTTCATGTACTTTTTTTTTTTTTAAAAAAGAATGATTTGACTTTAAAATGCAAATTTCTATTTGGAGTTTATACTATGTAGTATGACTTCAGAGAAACCATGTGGAATCGCTTATATCAGGTGCGGAACCATTTATCCCGTGTGCTGAGTTTTTGAATGTGGATATTTCCAAAATAGCTGTAATGGCAGCACTAACTGTTAACCTTCTGCACCCATGTAATGTGATCCCATCCTGTAGCTCTGCCATTTCTTAGCTAGAAGGCCAGCTTTCAGTTAGAGGCATTCTGGGTTAATACGGAGGAGCAAGTAGGAAGAGAGAGCTCAGGAATCTCCTCTTTCGTGACAGTGTGGGTGGGGGATGCCTTGCCATTTCTGTGCCCCGCTCTATGCTATGCAGAACTTTGGTCAGTGGCCTGGGGACCAGAAAGTGTCAGGAACTGAGAAGACACATTTCTTTCCCACAGGCTCTGCTTCTAATGATATCAGGTGGTAGGATAAGAGGAAAAGAAATTGCAGCTGGAACTCTTTTGTTACATTTGTGCGGGTGAAGGTTTCCTTTGGTGTTGGGTTCACTGGTCCTGTCTGTGTAAGCAAGGCAGGGCCTGCTGTGTAAATATGGCCAGGCCTGCTGCCGAAGCTGTGCATGGTCTAGAGAAGGGTGTTGAGTTGGGAGATGAGTGAGTGGAACTGGTAGAGTGATGAGTTGAGCTTTTCTCACTGGATATCCTGTCCTGAAGCCAAGATCTGTGAGGATCCATGTTTCCCTCTGACTCATTCAGTCATCCTCACCAAATCAGCAGTTGGATGTAATGTGACCATTTCATTTGTCAGTACAAACCAGTCTTGTATTTGGCATTGTAAGTACTTGGTCCATAGATCTATGTGGTAAGGAGTGACAGTGATTTCTCTTTAAGCAAGTTGGGGAAAAAAAGACCAAGACTGTTTTCTTAGGTATGCTGGCAAAAAATGGCATGTACTTCAATTTTTAAAGGAGGCTTTAAAAACAAAAGTTTATTTTCTCTCGGCAACATTTAACTTCCAAATATGTATACTTTTTTTAGATTGATAAAGGAAGCTGGCAAACAAGATCCAGAGCTGGCTTATATCAGCAGCAATTTTATAACTGGACATGGCATTGGGAAGAATCAGCCTCGCAACAAACAGATGGAAGCAGAATTCAGAAAACAGGAAGAGGTAACTAAAAATAAGTGTACAGTGACAATTTTCAGGACATATACAAAGTGCCCATAGGGGCTCCCTTTTATCATAGTTCCCCAGAATAGGTTTTTTTTTATTGTATTATAGAATACTTGTTCGTATATTAGACCAGCTGTCCCCATGAGGTGGCTGTATAGTGATTTACATGCTCAGAATTAGAATAGCTATCTGGAAAACCAATTATCTGTTTTAATTGCCATCAACCAACTTATTTTCTGTGATTGAATTGATGTCACACAACTGCATTTCATGGAAAGGCAAAACATGTATAACCATAACTCTTACACATTCCATATGACCATGAATTAACAAACTGCAATCTTTTCCTAGAAAGTGTTTTCTTTTTTTCATTTAAAGAGTTACCTTGTTTGAATACTTTAAAAAAAAAAAAGCACTGTATTTTGTAGATTTTAGCTTAAATTTTTTTGTGCTTTTTAAGATCTTAATACAGGAAACAGCATTGTAAAGATGCTAAAACCTAACACCATGTTCTGGCTTGTACACAAAAGCCTATTTAAAGTTTATTATTTAACTTAAAATCAACAGAATAATTCCCATTGAAGACCTTTTCTACATTGTAGCTTTTTGATAATACCTAAATTTGTAGCGTCCGGGAGCCAGTCTGATAGATCTGTCAGAAAACTAGCTTATGTTACCATTTAATTTATCCTGAATTGGAGAATGTCATTAAATCAGTTTCTTTGTCCATGTGTCCAAGCATCCTGAGTTTTCTGTGATACTGTCATCTTCTTTAGCCTGGCCATAAGGGTTTAGAATGCCCAGAGTATGTATATCAGAAATGACAGTTGTCATTTACTTTATATATATATATATATATATTAATTTCTTTTTTTGTGGGCATTTTCTTAGAAGTGCTTTTCTTGGTGGATTTTTTTCAGGTTCTTAGGAAATTTCGAGCACATGAGACCAACCTGCTTATTGCAACAAGTATTGTAGAAGAGGGTGTTGATATACCAAAATGCAACTTGGTGGTTCGTTTTGATTTACCCACAGAATATCGATCCTATGTTCAATCTAAAGGAAGAGCAAGGGCACCCATCTCTAATTATATAATGTTAGCAGATACAGACAAAATAAAAAGTTTTGAAGAAGACCTTAAAACCTACAAAGCTATCGAAAAGGTAAGATCAACAAATTAATATGTGCTGACAGGTTGGGAACAAAAATTAATATGGTTTCTTTGTTCTTGGTATGCATAGAAACAGATGAGTTTTACCTACAGGCAGTAATTTCAAAAGAGGTGCACCCTGTGTACATAGTAAGGAAGTTGAGACTGATTACAAAGACCCAACAGTGTTGTGCAAAGGGTTTGAAAGGGCACGATAAGAGAACAGTGAAAATGATTATCATATACGTTATTGGGGATGGATGTCTGGGAAATTGCATTGTAAATACGGACAGTAATTGTTGACTGCTTGAGTTATTGAGTGATTGGAAAGTGATGACATAGTAGTTACATTTGGAAAGACTGACAGTCACGTCTGTGTGCGTGTGTGTGGAGGGGCAGTACAGTATAGACTTTGTACCATATGGTGAGGGTCTCCATTTGATTGGAACTGGGAGGGATTTGTTGGAAGAAGATGTCTGCAGCAGGTGACTTTGAGGTATTGAAGTATATTTAGGAGAGAGAGAGATTTTCAAGAGAATTTGTTTCCATAGGTACAGTGGCAGACGGCATATGGCAAAGAAGACATGTGTTTTCATTGTAAGTTCTGTTTTTCAAATGTTTAGATCTTGAGAAACAAGTGTTCCAAGTCGGTTGATACTGGTGAGACTGACATTGATCCTGTCGTGGATGATGATGACATTTTCCCACCATATGTGTTGAGGCCTGACGATGGTGGTCCACGAGTCACAATAAACACTGCCATTGGACATATCAATAGGTATGGCATCATATCATTTGTGTGAAAAGTCTGGGAATGTTGCACAGTTTAAGTCTAAACCTGTACATTTTGTATTGTTTACAATTTTGCATTTGCCAGTTTTCACTTATTGTAGTATTTTTGATAAAGAAGTTACTTTAAAAATTTTTTTTTAATCAAAATGCAAAAAAAAAAGTATCAAGCAACAATAAAAGTTTAGTATTCCTTGGCAAGGCTAACGTAATGAAGGCATTTTAAATTGGGTTTAATTTAATTTTATAATTGTCATAATTTTATAAACCAATTTTTTTCTAAATCCTGAAGTTTTTGTTTTGTGCCGTAACCATTGGGTAATGTTGAATTTTTCCCCTAGAAATAAAGTAAGATTGTGATAACCTAATTTATATTTTTGGTACATTGTAATGTACTTTGACCAGAGCTGATAAAATTTCTAAGAGCTAAGAAGAATAGATGCATTCCCGGATTATATATCAGGATAATTTCTATTCAGAGACAAAATAAAGGAGCAAGTATAAGATTTTCTTTGTAACCTTTTATTTTGAAACAATTTCAAACTTTAAAGTGTTGTAAGAATTCACATATGTCCTTCACCCAGACACCAAGAGAGACTCATCCAGTTTCATGAGAATGTTCTACAAAGCCAAAAGATCCACCGTAGAGTCAGGAGTTGTCATGATGCCCTGTTCTCACATCTTCCTAGTCTCTTTCAGTCTGGAACCATTCTTCAGTCTCTCCTTGACTTTAATGACCTTGAAACTTTGGAAGATGACAGGCTGTCATTTTGTAGTCTGACTCTCAGTCTGGGTTTGTCTGGTATTTTCTCATGATCAGATTACACATTTTTGGGCAGCACATCACTGAAGTGATGGTGTATTCTCCTCATCCCATCTTACCAAGTGGCACACCATGTTGATTTGTGCCCTTACTGGTGGTAACTTAGATCACTTAAGCATGCCAATTTTTTCTACTGTAAAGTTACTTTTCATCCCTTTTATAATTAGTAAATATTTCATGGAGAGATACTTTGAAGCTATGTAAAATGTATTCCTCTTCTCAATTTAACTCATTAGTGTAAGCATTCTTTGATATTTTTTTGCCCAAATTGATTATTGCTATGATGACTACTAAATGATGATTGTCTAAATCCCTGATTTTGTATTTATTAATTGGCATTCTACCATCCATTTATTCTCTCCGTTTATTCATTCTTACTATTTTTTAATGTCTGTGAACTTATGGACTGTTGTTTTATTTAATGAGTTATAATCTATCATTATCATTTACTGTTTGTTTTGATGTTAAAATTGTTTCATATTTGATCAGTGGGAACCCCTTAAAGCAGGTTTCTGTGTTTTTTTAACGTGTCACCATTATTTGTTGAATACTTCCTTGTTTTATGGCACAAGACATTCTAGACTGCTCCAGCCTTGATGTTGGCAATTTCCTCAACATAAAAGGGTCTGGTTCCTTTTAGTGGAGAATGAGTTATGGTTAGAAACCAAGCAGGACACTGGATTTATTTATTGCTACTGGAATATTGCTACTGCCAGGCTTTTTTAATGGACAGAGCTAGAATATTTGTTTGTTCATGTTTATATCTGTATTTGTCTATCTGTTTATACCTCCATTTTTAGTGTGACACTAGAGGTTTCACTCTGGATTTCCTCTTTTTTGTCTTTGTACCTCCTTTCTCTAATAGTGAGAAGTTTGGCTCCTGTTGTCTTCAGAATAATTAGTGTTCAGTCTTCCTGTATGTAGCTGTCTGTTGCTCTGTAGGACTGCCACTGCGGTCGGGTGCCTTGCTGCGCAGGCCGCAACTTCACAGGGTTGCTGCACATGCCGGCACCCTCCTGATGTGAGTCCTGTCCCAGCATCCCTTTCTGGCTAGCTTTCTGCCCTGCTCCAACCTTCCCTGGTGCTGCTGCTTGGTGAGCTGCTTGTTCTGCTGTCCATTTTGTGACAGCACTGGCTGTCCTGCCCTCTTCCTTACACATTCTGGTAGTTGTTGGCTAATGTAAGATGATTAAGGAACAAACACCGGCAGTATGCTTTTCTACAGATTCAGAACAATACTTAGTGCTCTTTCTGTTATGGTAATCACTCAACACACGTGGCTATTTAAATCCAAAATTCAATTAAAATAATAAATGGAGTTTCATAGTTATACTTGTCACATTTCAAGTGCTCACCAGCCACTGCCTTGTTGGACATCACAGATAGAGAACATCTTTCAGAAGTTCTGATAGCACCATTCTGTCTTGTTGAAAGTTTGAAGCAATGAAATTTAAATGCCACATATAAATACAAATCCAGTAGAGAAGAGGCACATGACAAATCAAACTTGAGATTGTAAATATCAGTATTTTCTCAGTTGTAGATTCAGCCTCAGAATTTTTCTTTTTTTTCACAGATACTGTGCTAGATTACCAAGTGATCCATTTACTCATCTAGCTCCTAAATGCAGGACCCGAGAGTTGCCTGATGGTACATTTTATTCAACTCTTTACCTGCCAATTAATTCACCTCTTCGAGCCTCCATTGTTGTAAGTTTAGAAAAAGAAATGATTTTTATCTTTTAAAATATGCCATTAGTGGAAGTTTTTGAGCTTTTCTAAGACTTGCAAGTTGCAGGTAGATTTGATTTTAAAATCCACTTTCATGAGCAAGAGCCTTGTGTTGACAGATCAAAAATAAAAATGCAAAACAAATTTACTCTCAAAAGTAGATCTGTAACTCTTTTGTAGTCATCTAGATGTTCATGTTTGTAACAATCTGTCTAATTTACAGACACTTAGAACTGCACTAGGTGATCTCTAAGTTTCTTCTAAGATGTTATGAACATACACATTTTTGACAGAATGATTCAGCTGTGGCTTAGACACTTAGAGTAATATAAAATTTATTAGAGATCATTGCATTTTTATAGTTATTTTGTTGGTGACTCAAAAATTCGCTTTTTATAAATACTATTCTTGGTCTCAGTACTGATTTCCAAATATTCCAAGATAACTAGTTTCTATTGCACATAAAAAGCTGCTCAATGCTATTAATGTTATAGCTATTTCTTGATAAATCTTTATTTTGTCTTTTTGTTACATATTTGTCGATTAGTAAAAATAAGATACTTAAAATCTTACTGAAAATTAAATTCATCAAAATTGTAAAATCTTAATTATGACTTAGTTTTTACTGGGCAGGACTTTTAAAGGCGAATATTTCAAATATGGAGATTAGGGATTTTTTTTAAACTTTCTGGAATTTTTAAAAATAAAGAATTTTGTTTTGGTAAATTGAACTTTAAAAATGTTGGGGCAGTGGTTTCATAGGTGTTTTGTGTGCTAGAGGTGGTAATATAGCTATGTGCATATACAATGGAAAGGTTTTTGTTATTTTCAGGGTCCACCAATGAGCTGTGTACGATTGGCTGAAAGAGTTGTAGCTCTCATTTGCTGTGAAAAACTGCACAAAATTGGTAAGGACATTTGAAAAGCATATACAAATAAAAATAAATTAGAAACAGTGTAAAAAAAAATAGAGAGGACTTGATCTCTAAGGATTTTGTAGAGCTATGCACTTGCTGCTCTTAGAGTACTTCGGTGAATATAAGTGTGTTGGTAACTTGGAGATCCTACCGTGTTGTGGGAGCTCTGTTTTCCATAGCTTAACTGCAGACAACTGTCATTGATTTGCTCTCTTTACTGACTCCCTTAAATACATAAAGGTCTTTTCTTAATTGTTGAATCCTATACCATGAACACTTGTGTCTTATTGTATCAGTCTCTCAAATTAGTCTAGGCTAGTGTAGAAATTCTTTTTTAAAAAATAGACTGTTTTTTTTTTTTGTTTTTTGTTTTTTTTTGAGACGGAGTTTCACTCTTGTTACCCAGGCTGAAGTGCAATGGCGCAATCTCAGCTCACCGCAACCTCTGCCTCCTGGGTTCAGGCAATTCTCCTGCCTCAGCCTCCTGAGTAGCTGGGATTGCAGGCATGCGCCACCATGCCCAGCTGATTTTTTGTATTTTTAGTAGAGACGGGGTTTCACCATGTTGACCAGGATGGTTTCGATCTCTTGACCTCATGATCCACTCGCCTTGGCCTCCCAAAGTGCTGGGATTACAGGCTTGAGCCACCGTGCCTGGCCCAGACTGTTTTTTTTTTTTTCAATCCTGCTCCTCCTGTATAAGTAGACCCATTTTCTATGGGTTTTTTATTTAACATTCATATGTTTAGATGTTTTTGTTTCTGAGCCTTAGGACAGAATTTGCTGTCCTGCCCATATTGAATATATGGATGCCAAAATAGACTTTACCTGAAGCGTGAATCTGATTACTTTTACATTGTAAAAGGCAAAGGTGCTTCAGTTTTCATTACTTTTCCAGGTCCCGCTAACATAGTTGTGTTCTAGATTATTTACTAATTAATTAGGCAAAATCTGGATTATGTTAATTCTCTGTTTAAATTTCTTAGGCGAACTGGATGACCATTTGATGCCAGTTGGGAAAGAGACTGTTAAATATGAAGAAGAGCTTGATTTGCATGATGAGGAAGAGACCAGTGTTCCAGGAAGACCAGGTTCCACAAAACGAAGGCAGTGCTACCCAAAAGCAGTTAGTATTGGTTAGAACAGAGTCAAAACTAGTCTTTCCGAATTCATTTCCTGCTACATCCCATCTCAGTTCCTCTGCTTGTTGGGGTCCCACACCCTTGCAGTTTGGCCCACTCTGGATCTCAGCTCCTTTCTCCCATTCACAACTTCTCTCTGATCAGTCCCTTTCCTTCCTTGTGTGCACTGTGTGCTCTTCCACTTCAGAGGTTGCTTTTGTTTTTCTCCTCAAGGATTCTTGGACCCATCTCTCATATTCTACCCAGAATGAGTTTAGTTCATTTAAAAAGACATTCTTTGTTTCATTCATTTTAGTGGTGTGATTCTTGTTTTACTTATAATTTGGGGCAAAGACAGAAGAGGATTTGTATGATAAAATAAGCAAGTGAGAAGATGCCCTCTCAAGATGACAGGTACACTGGAAGGTAGAAGCACAAATGTTCATTAAGAGTTAGGATGCGGGCTATTGGAAATCAAAGTAAGTTATTTCCATGGAATGTTTCTAACTCAATCTGTGGGCATTATAGCAGAGTTCACACATGAAAGCATCTCTAAATCTGACTTCTAGTAATAGCCATAGTTGGCCGAAGCATTTATTTTTAAAATATGTGTTAATATTTTTACCTCATAAGAACCCCAAGCAAAAGCAGCATTTTGCTGTGTGTAGTAGTCCCGCTTACCCTTGGAGGATGTGTTCTAAGACCCACAGTGGAAACCGCAGATAGTATTGGTCCTCTAACAGCTCGTCATTGTTTCATTATAACGTTGATGAGGAAAAACACACTCATTCCCAGCCAGGGCCACTGTTTATGTGGAGTTGGCACATTCTCATACCTGCTTACTCCAGTTTCGTCCTACATCCCAAAATGTGGACATCAGCTGATCTTCTCTGCCCCACTCTGAGTGAGCATGGGAATGTGCGAGTGTGTGCCTTGCCACAGGGTGGTGTCCTGGCTGGGATGGGTTCCCACATGGGGCCCTGAGCTGCTGGGATAGACTCTGGCACTCTTGGCCCTGAACTGGAATTAGTGGGTGAATAATCATCTTCCTTGTTTTTATTCATCTTTCTTAAGTGTATGTATGGCTCACATTTATTTTAAAGTTTAATATTAAAAGTTTTTTTAATTTAGAAATTTGATGATATTCTTGTCACCAGAAATATGCTGGAGGAACTTAACTGGTTTATGTCAATTAGCCTTTGGGAAAATTGGTTTCTTCCTACTTTGTTTCCCTTAGCCAGTATCTAAGAACCTGCTGAAGGCATTGAGGACTTATAGCATATATTATGCTTTTAAAAATAGATTTATACAAATTTATGATAGTTTAAGGTATAAATTAGGCACAGTAATAATAAAATAGAATACCTATAACCATATACTGTAATAAAAATTATGTGAATGTGGTCTCTCTCAAAATATTGTACACACCTACTTATTGGACCATGACTAACCTCAGGTAACTGAAACCACAGAAGCTGCAGATAAGGGGGGCTGCTATGCTTGTATCTTCGCCTAAATATGTGGTTCTTTGGTTTTGCTTATGCAGTTTTACTTTAAAAAATTTTGCGTCCTGCTTAGCATTTTCAAATTCAGAATCCTGTTAGTTTTTTTTTAAAATCGTGAACATTACCCATTTTCCCAAAATGCTTGTTTCCCTCATACCAAATTTTCATGAGACTAGTTTTGTATGATAAAGTCACTCTAGTGATAAGTGTTTTTTTAAATTTAATTTAATTTAATTTTTAAAATTTATTTATTTATTTATTTTTGAGATGGAGTTTCGCTCTTGTTACCCAGGCTGGAGTGCAATGGTGCGATCTTGGCTCACCGCACCCTCCGCCTCCTGGGTTCAAGCAATTCTCCTGCCTCAGCCTCCTGAGTAGCTGGGATTACAGGCACGGGCCACCATGCCCAGCTAATTTTTGTGTTTTTAGTAGAGACGGGGTTTCACCATGTTGACCAGGATGGTCTCCATCTCTTGACCTCGTGATCCACCCACCTCGGCCTCCCAGAGTGCTGGGATTACAGGCGTGAGCCACCGCACCCAGCCCAGTGATAAGTGTTTTGAAAAGCATAGTACTGGCTGGGTGTGGTGGCTCCCACCTGTGATCCCAGCACTTTGGGAGGCTGAGGCAGGAGGATCCCTTGAGACCAGGAATCTGAGACCAGCCTAGTCAACATAGTGAGACCTTGTCTCTACAAAAAAAGAAAAGCGTGGTACTGCCTGGCATCCTGTTTAATCAATACATACATTCTGTATTTTCTGATTCTCTATAAATTATAACTGTCTCTTAGCATTTTTGTACCTTTTAACTACAGATGCAATTCTTTTTTATTGAACCTTAGGAACTGTAAAACCACAATCTGAAGGATTGTGTTAATGTTGAAAGCCTAGAGGCAATCTCAGTTTAATTATGGTTCACTCACATAATGAGGGAGCCATTACAAATGATATTGGTTCGTATTGACCCTGACAAATACTCACTTTACAGTAACTGGGAACAAAAATCTGGTTATCTCACAAACACACACAGACATACACATACCCCAATATACACCAGTGTTTTGTGATTTTATTTGTATTGAAAAATATAAATGTATATGTTTCAATATGTTTATACATTGAAAAAAGTCTAGGAAATTGTACAGTATATATAAATGTTAATAAAGGTTATCTTTGAGTGGTTTTTAAAACTTTATTTTTTTTTAACTTTATTTTCTGATACTCCACAGTGAGTACTTAAAAAGCCCAAGGAAGAGATGAGTTTTCTTGTCAAAAGAGATCAAATGAGTATTATTTTTAAAAAGGCCCTACAGTGTTGGATTGTTTTATATGTAATTTTGGTATTAGCTATATAGTCAACAGTGCATTATAATATATGTGAACTTGGGCCACTATCGGCAGCCTCTGCCTGAGATTCGCTGACTTACCCAGCAGGGTTAAGTAATTAAGAGGTGTCATGCCTTGGGTATTTTCTTGGCTTTTTCTCATCAGCTTTTAGTAAAGCCAGAATTAATTTGTTTCCTTGCTTACATCTGGAAAAGAGGATATTACACTTGAGCATGACACTTACTTTTCCTTTCCAACTCTAGATTCCAGAGTGTTTGAGGGATAGTTATCCCAAACCTGATCAGCCCTGTTACCTGTATGTGATAGGAATGGTTTTAACTACACCTTTACCTGATGAACTCAACTTTAGAAGGCGGAAACTCTATCCTCCTGAAGATACCACAAGATGCTTTGGAATACTGACAGCCAAACCCATACCTCAGGTAGATATTTCATAATGACAAAAACATCTTGCTTAAGAAAAGGAAACAACAAAAAACTAGTAGTAAGTACTTTTTGTTACCTCAGTATGTTTAATATTTAAAGATTAAGGTACCTCTTGTATTTCTCCACTGGAAAGCATAATTTCTCTTCTGAAGTTAACTGTAATGGAATAAAATATCTGCTAACTTTGAGGGGTACTTTGTTTTTCCTTTTGCCAAGATTCCACACTTTCCTGTGTACACACGCTCTGGAGAGGTTACCATATCCATTGAGTTGAAGAAGTCTGGTTTCATGTTGTCTCTGCAAATGCTTGAGTTGATTACAAGACTTCACCAGTATATATTCTCACATATTCTTCGGCTTGAAAAACCTGCACTAGAATTTAAACCTACAGACGCTGATTCAGCTTACTGTGTTCTACCTCTTAATGTTGGTAAGAAAAAAATCTTATTTGATAACTCTAAATTAGACACATACGAATACATAGCTTAGGTGTGAAACTTACCTGTATCATGTTTTAACAAGCTAAAGAGTCTTTTTTTTCTCTTCTAAGTTAATGACTCCAGCACTTTGGATATTGACTTTAAATTCATGGAAGATATTGAGAAGTCTGAAGCTCGCATAGGCATTCCTAGTACAAAGTATTCAAAAGAAACACCCTTTGTTTTTAAATTAGAAGATTACCAAGATGCAGTTATCATTCCAAGGTAGGTATTTAAATGGAAAGGAAAATGGTAGTGATACTTTGTTTTAAAAGATGTACTTATTCACCTGGGAATATAAGTGGGCTGTGACTTTAGCATTGTAATTACTAATAGGAAATGTATTAGTCAGGCATCCTAATGCATGCTGCAGTCACAGCTACTCAAGAGGCTGAGGTGGGAGGGTTGCTTCAGCTCAGGACATCTAGGCTGTGGTAAGCTGTGATCACACCACTGCACTCCAGCCTGGGCAACAGATCAGGGGGAAATAAAAGAAAACATAAGTAATCTATTAAGGTGGACCTGTTCTCTGCAGTTTATGTGCTTAAAAAATAATACCTAAAACATTATAGGTAAGGAATTTTACTTTGTAAAGGGTCAGATAATCTAATGTTGATAGACTTTCTTCTTGAAATCTCCATCTTTTATTCTCCAAAGTCTTATAGAATTTGATTATAAATAATAATACCATTTCTTAAAAATTTTATAAGGAATAATATTAAGCTCTATGAAAATAGTAAATCTGGAATGTTTTTTTCCTTATTTTATAAAAATTTGGGGAATAGAGTTTTGGAGCAATAAAATTGAGTACAGTCAGTTTTCAAATAATTATATTACTGGCTGTAATTCGGTCTTTCATTGCTTTTTTTTCTTTTTGCACCTCAGAACATTTTAAATGTTATCAGGACTGTCACTGTCATAGATGATGCAGTAATACATTTTATATGACAAGTGTCTTTAATGTTTAGCATTAGTAATATATAAAGTATTTACTCTGTGGATAGTGTAAATTTTTTATGCTGTTTATATTGTTGAAATAGATAAAGGTGCCATTTAGCTTCATGTGTCATCAAAATGTGGATATTTAGAACAAGAATAAAAATAAAGTGGGACAGTAATGTGTCAGTTTTTACTTGATAAAAATATAGTTCTTATATCCTTGAAATATATTTGGAATTAAAATTTTTATAGTTACTTATTTTTAATCTTTTGACTTCTTAATCATGATTTCCATACTAAAAACAGTTGTGTTTGAGAATTATTGAGTTAAACCAAAAGTCAACTGTTCTTTGTTTTTCCTTTTTAGATATCGTAATTTTGATCAGCCTCATCGATTTTATGTAGCTGATGTGTACACTGATCTTACCCCACTCAGTAAATTTCCTTCCCCTGAGTATGAAACTTTTGCAGAATATTATAAAACAAAGTATAATCTTGACCTAACCAATCTCAACCAGCCGCTGCTGGATGTGGACCACACATCTTCAAGGTAAGGGGCTTCAGAGATGACACTGGAATTGCACTTGAGACATTCTCACCAGACATCACTAGATATGCAGAGGTTCGCTGTCCCCCTGCCCACCCGTGGACTATCTGAATTCAGGAGATGCTTTGTACACACACTTGCCCAAGAGGCAGGGTAGCCCAGGAGGCTGTAGTTTAAATGAGGCTCTTCAGGTGGTGTTTGGGCACAGTGAAGTTGGAGAACCACTGTGAACATGTACTGATTTTTGTGTGTTTGATAAAATGGTTTTGGAATTCTTACAGACTTAATCTTTTGACACCTCGACATTTGAATCAAAAGGGGAAAGCTCTTCCTTTAAGCAGTGCTGAGAAGAGGAAAGCCAAATGGGAAAGTCTGCAGAATAAACAGGTAATGAGTTAATTGTACTAGCATAACTTACTATTTGTTTGCGTATTAAAGATTATTGAAGATGACTTTGAATTTTATCAAGTTAAATGCATGATTTGTTAATTTTTTAGAAGTTACCTAATCTTCAGATTTTGTTTTGTTTTAATCAGTGTTATGTATTGAATGTTATTTGAATAACATTGAGAGTACATTAACATTGAGAATAACATTAAGTATTGAGAGTTTTGTTTTTATACTTGGCCTATTAATGTAGCACAAAATCATTCTCATAAATCCTATAATCCCATTTGACCTTAGAGGATTATTTTTTTAAATATTTTTTAAAATTAGGTTTTACTAGCATTTATGATTTTCTTTATTTATTAGTGAAATTGGTCTTTTCTTTTTTAAATTTTTGTGTGTGTGTGCTTTGTATTTATCTGTCCATTTTTCCCCCTTGCTTGAAGATACTGGTTCCAGAACTCTGTGCTATACATCCAATTCCAGCATCACTGTGGAGAAAAGCAGTTTGTCTCCCCAGCATACTTTATCGCCTTCACTGCCTTTTGACTGCAGAGGAGCTAAGAGCCCAGACTGCCAGCGATGCTGGTGTGGGAGTCAGATCACTTCCTGCAGATTTTAGGTATGCCTGTGCAGTCAGCCAGAAAGAAAACAGATTATGAGATCCTGTTTGCAAAAGACCAGAATTAAGTTTAAATAGTATATAAAATAATTATTAAGTAAAAAGAAAATGCGGATATCTTATGCTCTTGTCAGGTCCCAGAGGGAAATGAGAGCCTTAAGGTCAGAAATAACCATTACTTCTTCAGCCATAACGGTTGGAGTGAGAATGAAGTCATTCTTTGTTACTGTGTCAGCATTTTCAGTCTGTTTTTCTTTTAAAAATCCAAATATATGTTAAAAAGCAATAGCCTCAGCATTTTCTTTGTCTTCATTAGTAAATGAGAAGAAAGTCTCTGCATTCTAAAGAAACTATTGGCTTGAGGATTCCCACTAATTTTGGTTATCCAGTTGGCAATACCAAGACTATTCTAGGGATTGAAGGAATTTTAAAATATAATAGGAATAACCACAATATTTGTTAAGTAATTACTACAGTGCCAAACACTAGCTTAAATGCTGTACTTTGTGTTAGCTCATTTAATCATTAAGACAGTGCTGTGAGTTAGGAATTGTTAGCCCTGTTTTGAGGTGCAGAAATTGAGGCACAGAGAGTTTATGTAAGTTGCCCAGAGTTACTCTGGGTTAACCAGAGTGCCTTGGGTTTCAGCCCCTGTAGCTAGGCCCTCATATATGAGGTCCTGCAGGATGCTCCCAAGCTTCATGACCTTCTTAACTACCACACTGTGCTCTGGGCCCTGTAGTCTAGAGCCAGGGATTAAAGCAGTAGAGAAAACCATGTCCCACTTTATAATTTACGTTGTGCAGAATTCCAAATAATGTTCATTTCTGGCCTGGGAACTTGCTTCTCTTCTGAAGTGAGTACATTTATAGGCATCTTGGTTTTTGTTTTTGTTTTTAAATTCAAACTGCTGTTGCTTTCAGCCTAGCTGTTTTGAAGAATCTGATGAAAAGTTATAAAAATGTCTTTGCAGATACCCTAACTTAGACTTCGGATGGAAAAAATCTATCGACAGCAAGTCTTTCATCTCAACGTCTAACTCCTCTTCAGCTGAAAATGATAATTACTGTAAGCACAGCACAATTGTCCCTGAAAATGCTGCACATCAAGGTGCTAATAGAACCTCCTCTCTAGAAAATCATGACCAAATGTCTGTGAACTGCAGAATGTTGCTCAGCGAGTCCCCTGGTAAGCTCCATGTGGAAGTTTCAGCAGATCTTACAGCAATTAATGGTCTTTCTTACAATCAAAATCTTGCCAATGGCAGTTATGATTTAGCTAACAGAGACTTTTGCCAAGGAAATCAGCTGAATTACTACAAGCAGGAAATACCCGTGCAACCAACTACCTCATATTCCATTCAGAATTTATACAATTATGAGAACCAGCCCCAGCCCAGTGATGAATGTACTCTCCTGAGTAATAAATACCTTGATGGAAATGCTAACAAATCTACCTCAGATGGAAGTCCCATGATGGCTGTAATCCCTGGTACGACAGACGCTATTCAAGTGCTCAAGGGCAGGATGGATTCTGAGCAGAGCCCTTCTATTGGGTACTCCTCAAGGACTCTTGGCCCCAATCCTGGACTTATTCTTCAGGCTTTGACTCTGTCAAACGCTAGTGATGGATTTAACCTGGAGCGGCTTGAAATGCTTGGCGACTCTTTTTTAAAGCATGCCATCACCACATATCTATTTTGCACTTACCCTGATGCTCATGAGGGCCGCCTTTCATATATGAGAAGCAAAAAGGTAAGAGGTGATTCTTTTATTTTGAGCAGTTAATTATTTAGTGTGCCTGAAAGTGATTTGCAGTGTTGGATAGTTTCAGAGGATGAGAAAGTATCATGCTCAGAAATTGCTACACCAGCCGAGCACAGCTGCTCCCTTGTTCCACCAGAGCCAGCTAAAGCCTGTGGCAGAACCACCTGGCAGCTCATGAATATTGCTTTACACCGATCACACATTCAGGTTTTGGGGCTTAGCTGATCTCCATGTGCCTTATTTATTGATTGAAATTCAGTTTAAAGGAAGCTATGAAAGTGTGTGCACCTCTTGATCCTGAGGGGGATATGAAGAAATGTGCATGTAGTCAGTCAAGGAGCTTCTGCTTTGTTGAGTTAAATACTTATTTGAGAGGGTACATCTTGGTTTATAAGGCATACAGACATGAGTAAGACATGAGTCTTGTGGAAGAGCTCATCTCCAAGATTTTGGAGAGGTGGGGGGAGAGTAATAACAGGCTTCAAATAGCTTGGCAGCTCTCTAGTGGGAAGAGGGTGACACCGGAGTTCTGAGTAAGAAACGCTTGGTATCTCAGAGGAAGTATGTGCTCTGAAATTCAGCATGGAGTAAGACTTAAGAAATGAAGGTAAGATATTAACGTGATGGTGGAAAAAAGAAGTGTCATAAGGCAACATGAGCCTCCTGGACAAATACCTTAGAAAGCTGCTGATCACCCTCAGCCTTCAGAAGGAATGAAGGAGCATCACTTATGAATCAAGGATGACATTAATGAAGGAGGCAGGTTTACAGTGCAAAAGCAAAGTGAACAGATGGCAGAGCATGTCAGCATCAGGGAAGCAGCTGTGGCAGCAGTCAGGAGTGTGGAAATACCCGAGAAAAGGCTTGAAAAGGCAGGTAGGGTGAAGCTGTGTGTGAGAGGCCTTGAATGCTGGGCTAAGGTTTACGTGTGTTTTGAATGGAACTTCAGCAGAAGGCACTGTTGAAGGAACATTGAGCAAGGAACTTTATTATTATTAATCACTTTATTAAATTAATAAAGTGGTGGTTTAAAATGATTAATCTGGTAGCAGAATGTAGTGTGAGTTGAAAAGCAAATCCAAACCAACAGCAGAAGTAGAAAATGGGGTAGAACTAGAGTTCTGGTAGAGAGGAAGGGGCTGAGGTGAGTGAGAATTTCAGAAGAAATAATTTCAGCTAACACTTTAGAAGTGCTTACTCTGCACTATAAAAGATACTATAATCATAAATATATATATACACACACATAAGAATTTAATTCTTATGATTCTGAGAGGTAGAAACTTTTATTTTCCCCATTTTATAGGTGAGGATAGCCTAGCGAAGTTAGCTTGCCCAAGGTTGCTTCCTAGGAAAGTGGCAGAGCTTGGGTTGAATCCAGACAGTCTGGCTTTGGAGACCTTGCCCTTCCCCATCACACTAGCCATTCCTGGTAGTACTGTCACACTAGGTGCCACACCAAGCATTTCACAAGTGTTCTGTCGTTTAATCTTCTCCAAGACTCTGGGAAGGAGCCGACACATCCCCATTTTGCAGATGAGGAAATTCACACTAAAGAGAGTCGAATAGGCTCAAGTCAGGTCACCTAACTAATCATCCAGGAGAGTCAGGAGTGTTTCTGAGGCCTCCCAGGATGCTCTTGAGGTGGACTGGAGGGGCAGTCATAACAGCCCTGGAAACTGGCAACTTAGGGGCAGGGGCAGGGCCAGGGCCAGGGAGGTAGGGAGAAATGTGGGAAGTCAAGGTTAGGGTTGGGGTTTTAGACCTCAGAATGTGAAGTTGAAATGTTTAGATAATTGAGGCTGTAGGATTAAGATAGGGTTTTGTAGAGTAGTCATCATGTGGAGGCTCTGAGAATGGGTGAGATTTCCAAGAGGTGGTTGCAGGAAGAAAGTTTCAGAGGCTTTGACGAGTGTGGCATAGGCAGTAGGATAGGATACTCTGCTAGATAGGATAGGACAGAGGTGACTTTCTGTTACAAAACTCATCCATTTGTCTGCTCAGAAACCTTGGACTCCTTATTTCTGCAGAACGAATGATCACTTCCTCAGCCTGCTGTTCAGGCCCTTTCAGCCCTGATGTGTTTTGAATCCTAGGCAGGTGGAAGCCCTTTGCAGCTCATTGGACGGACTCCACGCTTACACCCCCAGCCTTGGGGTCCTTGCTCTGTCCTGCCGTCTGCAGAGAGCTCACCCCTGTCATACCTGTTTGGAATTTTGCCCCATATCTGAGACCTTACGTAGCTCTTTCTTGTCCATCCTGCCCACCATTTCTGTCAACTTGGAACGTGATTTCCCTCCCATGTGAGTCCACGTTTCACTTTATCCTCTTCTTGGCACTGGTGATGCTTTGTTCTCTTAGCTTGGAAAGGGAAGCTAGCATTTATTTCAGCCTGCTACATTTCAGCCAGTGACGGAGAGTACTTTCGGCCATAGTGGTCACACTTACACTCCTTTTCCCTGCCAGCCTGTGTGTCGAGAGGACTGCCCGTCTGTCCTGCTGCTGTGATTCCCTTGAGGTTGCCTAATCGAGTGCCTCTCATGGTGGGTGTCTATTAAACAGTAGTTGAGTTACATGGGAAGAGGGTTCATGAAGTACTTAATAATAAGAAACCCAGGCTTATGAAAATAGGATTGACAATTCTAGACCCTAGTTTCCACGTAATAACTTGACAGAAATGCAATGATGTGAGCAAATTAGGAAGGAGATAGAGGCATTAGGAAAAACCAGACCAGAGGATAGACAGTAAAGCTGTTTCATTGATGTGAATAAACAGAAACATTTTGCTTCAGTTTTAAAAAGTAAAATCCCTGTAAAACAAAGGAATGATATTTGAGAGAGCATTACAGTTGAAATCCTATTTGTGACTTCAATTCTAGGAATATAACATTCTTTGAGTTCTGTTCGGTGCCAGTTTTCACTTTGCAGCTAGAGCTGATGGTATCATCCCCCCATTTCATTGAAGATATCGTGACATCTTGACTTTTTATATGGGTTCTTTTTTACTTTGATAATTCCAATTAGCAGCTTGCATTTTACATCATCAGGTTGTATTTTCAAGGCTTTGATATTGTCTGAACTGTTTCTTCTCATTCATAAGGAATTTGCACAGTTACATACATTATTTTTTGTCCTCTACATCTTATATTCAGAAGTATTTACCATCCTTGCCCCTGCTCCCAAGTTGCCAGTTTCCATGGCTGTTATAATACTCTTTATAACATAGATGGGTCGAAAAACTCTAGAGCCCTTATAATTAATTGATGACCGTATAATTAATTAATTTGAAGAACATTTAACTGAGGATATGTTAATATGCCTTGAATGAATTCCAGCAGTGATCATTTATAGATAAGTGTCCTAATATTTTCTGCTAAAGGTCAGCAACTGTAATCTGTATCGCCTTGGAAAAAAGAAGGGACTGCCCAGCCGCATGGTGGTGTCAATATTTGATCCCCCTGTGAATTGGCTTCCTCCTGGTTATGTAGTAAATCAAGACAAAAGCAACACAGATAAATGGGAAAAAGATGAAATGGTAAGGTTTTTTTTGTGTGTGTAACTAGAGGGATTTACTTTTTGGTGAGCCAGAGAATTTTGTTTTATTAACTTTTTGTTTCCTTTTCTTGGTATGTTTATAATAGATATTTGATATATTCAATTAATTCCTTCAAATATACTGTCTTTTCACAGAATTCAGAAATAGTGTTATAATTTTGATGAGGAATTATTTATTATTTTTATTATTTATTTTCCAAAGGCATAAGAGTATGTGATTATTTATTTTCCGAAGGCATAACAGTATGTGATGTTTTGACTTTGGGTTTTGCTGTTTTTTTTTTTTAATTTGCTTTGCTGTTATTTATTACAACTTATCCTAGATCCTTAGCTCTGTTCAGTGAAATAAATGACTTTTCAGTGACCTGTTATCTCCAGTCTGTCTGTGAAATAATTCATTTCAATTTATCTTGAATCTTGCTTTTGTAGCTCAGGGTTTTCCCAGTCAGGACTCCTGTGAACTTAAAAAAAAAATCATTCATAAAGATTATTATTTTCTGGAAATAATTTAAATCTTGCTGGTGACTTAAGACTCCAAGTGTCAGCAACAGCTGCTTCATTTTGTCTTGTCTTGAAGGCCACCAGAGGGCACCTGGGAGGGCCTCTGAGCTGCAGGAGTCAATGCGGTGGTGGTTGTTGACTGGGAGAGTTCTGGTGCCTCTTCCAAAGTTAAAGGCAATGCTTCAGACACTTTAATTTCCTGGAGATTTATTTTGCATGAAAGATAAATTGGCTCATTATTACTTCATTTTTACTTCAGGCCAACAATGATAACACCATTTGTTTCTTTCACTGGTTATATTTTCTGAATATACATTTTCTTCATGCCTACTTTCTGACACATGTATCCTATATATCTGCCTTTAAGTATTTCCAGGTAGCATGTTCTGTGACACTATTCTGATTTTTACCTGTTTATTGAGGATATTTTTAACTCATGTAGTATTTGTCTTATTACAAAATTAGAACTTATTTGGAAAAGCATTAAGGGAATATTTTAATGCAAGTTAGGTCAGAACAATTATTTGTTATTAATTTAGAAATAAGTAAAACCTTAGAGGAAAATGTATAGATTTTGAGCTTTGGAAATAGTATTTTATTTCTATAAATAACATGCCAGTAGTAGTCATCCTTCTTTGTTAATACCTTTCATAACATATTTGGCTCTTTTAAAAACGTGTAGCATAAAGGTGACATTGGCATGCCATGTTGATTTTTTTTTTTTTTTTTTTTTAAGATACAACACAGTTCAATTTATTTTTCTTAATGTTTCTCTTGGCACTTTGGTTATTGGAATTCATTAGAAATACTGTTTGGATTTTTACTTATTGAACTTATTTTTATTGAAATATAGGCCCTTGCATTATATTGAAAAGATACACCGTGGTTTTGGCTGGTTGCGTTGCTGATCTTCCTGCTTTTCTCTGGCCCTTCAGCAAATGGGCTTAACTGAAACCTTTGCATGCTAAAACTTAGCCTCTTACTGGAAGAGAGTGTCAAAGTTGACTTGAACTGTCAGAGAAAAGGATTTCATGCGCTATTTTTTCTTAAAAGGCTTGAAGTGCTCTTGAAAAACATTTTATGAGATAGAACCCCATTCTTTTGTAGGTGAAGAATCTGAAACCCAGAGGCACTAAAAGGCTCTGCCCAGGATCACACAGTTTGGGATAAAAGTCAGCCCTTTGTGATTTTTGTGCTCTGCCACTTTTGGCTTATGGTAGCACCTTTGTAAAGATACAGAAGTTTTTTTTTTTTTTTTTTTCCCAATTAAAAAACATACTGTCTTATTTTTTAAAAATTGCAATTTAGCCCTTTTTTGTCTTAAGGACCAAACAGTAATCAAAAGCATCTTCATGTTGCCTTGGAAAAGCATAAGACTTTTAGCAGAAAATAGTTCCTTGAGGTCTGCCACTGCAGTTTCTTTTGGTATTCTTCCTTGTTCTTGAAAAGTGTTTTTTTCTTAATTAAAACAATGAAAAGATATAGATATGGCTTGACTTACTGCTATTTCTTTTCAGACAAATACAGTGTTTATATCTCTTTTGAGTCTGGTTTAAAATGAAATATTTGTAGTATTTAAAAAATGCTTGAAGGCTGTAACTTTTTTTGTCAGAACATTCTGGAAAGTTGTTACAATCAACATTGACAGACACCCTTCGCCTTCCCCCACCTCTGCCCAAAAGTAAAGGTTTTTGTTTTTTTAAAAAAGTTGCATAACAGAAATTTGGCATCTTTCTAGGATTGCAAAAAAGTTACATCATTACTAAAATCGAGCCCATTATTAAGATTGTCACTCACAAATAAGCTTTTGCCAAAGAAATTGGAATTAGCAAAGATCTTTTGACAGAAATTGGATTGTTGTGTTGCATGTTAGTCTAAATTTTCTTCTGTTTTTGTCAGTTATGCTATAATCTGTTCCCTTGATTACTGTAGCTCAGAGTGGAGAGGAAAAGCATAATTTCTCAAATTCATAGCTTAGCATAGTGATCACTTTTATTTTTTAAGCAAAGCAATGTAGTTTTTTTATTGTAGCAAGTTTACTTTGAAGTAGAAATAGGGACAAAAGCTTTATTATAAAATCCTACTGTACATTTTAATGTTTTAAAAATATTACCTGGTTTTATATTCTTAATTGCAAAGGAAATGCTTTTCTACATCCAGAATTTCATTTTATTAATTTGAAAATCTTTTTGAAAATCAAATTACCACATTTTCAAACTTTGTCAGCAAAATTGAAGCTATCTGTGATCAGTTTATGAGTGCTTTCATTGTGTGTCCTGCTGGAGTTAGACTTCTTAGTTGAAATTTTGCATTGTGGACATTAATTTTAACTTTATATCCATGTTCAGAATTCTTAAAGCTTCATACTGGATAAAGGTCATTTTATAACTTAGGAGGTGAACATTCAAAGAACATGTTTTACTTTGTTTATATGATTAAATAACTTATTTTATGTTAATTGAAAACAAATGGCCATGATTTTAAAGTTGCCTTTTAGTATTTGTGGTTGTCATTTGAAATTATCCATAACCCCTGCTTTTATTGAGTTTCAAACCCTTTTACAAACAGCAGCTATGTCTCCCCTCCTTCCCCATTCTCCCTTGTTTCAGACAAAAGACTGCATGCTGGCGAATGGCAAACTGGATGAGGACTACGAGGAGGAGGAGGATGAGGAGGAGAGCCTGATGTGGAGGGCTCCGAAGGAGGAGGCTGACTGTGAAGATGATTTCCTGGAGTACGATCAGGAACATATTAGATTTATAGATAACATGTTAATGGGGTCAGGGGCTTTTGTAAAGAAAATCTCTCTTTCTCCTTTTTCAACCACTGATTCTGCATATGAATGGAAAATGCCCAAAAAATCCTCCTTAGGTAGTATGCCATTTTCATCAGATTTTGAGGATTTTGACTATAGCTCTTGGGATGCAATGTGCTATCTGGATCCTAGCAAAGCTGTTGAAGAAGATGACTTTGTGGTGGGGTTCTGGAATCCATCAGAAGAAAACTGTGGTGTTGACACGGGAAAGCAGTCCATTTCTTACGACTTGCACACTGAGCAGTGTATTGCTGACAAAAGCATAGCGGACTGTGTGGAAGCCCTGCTGGGCTGCTATTTAACCAGCTGTGGGGAGAGGGCTGCTCAGCTTTTCCTCTGTTCTTTGGGGCTGAAGGTGCTCCCGGTAATTAAAAGGACTGATCGGGAAAAGGCCCTGTGCCCTACTCGGGAGAATTTCAACCACCAACAAAAGAACCTTTCAGTGAGCTGTGCTGCTGCTTCTGTGGCCAGTTCACGCTCTTCTGTATTGAAAGACTTGGAATATGGCTGTTTGAAGATTCCACCAAGATGTATGTTTGATCATCCAGATGCAGATAAAACACTGAATTACCTTATATCGGGGTTTGAAAATTTTGAAAAGAAAATCAACTACAGATTCAAGAATAAGGCTTACCTTCTCCAGGCTTTTACACATGCCTCCTATCACTACAATACTATCACTGGTAAGGAGCCCACGACCAAACTTCATTTCTGGGAAAATGAGACTTTGTGTTTATTGCGTTGTGTTGGCCTTGTAAAAAGTGATGTATGCGTGTACAGTGTTGGTGCTTAATATTCAAGGGATGGGGGGAACAAAAGGAAAAGAATTCTTTATTTTCCTTGTTATTTGGGGAGTACGTATTGCTTTATAACTTGGGTTGTTGGGTGTATGGCTGTCTTATATGCCCTGATCAACGTCATTTTAATGCTGCCTAATTAGAGAAATTTGAGCCTTAGTATTTTGGTGTGTTTTTCCTCATTTTATCCTCCAAATACCTTTCTCTTGCCCATTCAGTGCTGCTTTTGGTTCTTGATTTAGTTGTATATTCTGGATGTATTTCCACAGCCTTTTTTTGTTCTTCCTGGACAAAAAGACCCCTCCCTTGGGGTCTTTCTAGAGATGGATAGATTAAAAGATTAAAAGCAATGATTTCACAAGAAGGTTGAATGGGCCTTGCTGAGACTCTGCTGTCATCTACTTCTCATTGTGCTCTTTATTTTCCTCTCCTTTAATAGGCTCTCAATCCACTAGATTAGAAGGGAGAACAAGCCCCTCAGACCCAAATCAGCTTCAGCTTGTGAAACACAGCTGACGTTTACAGATTTCTATATAAGAAGAAGTGCCTGAATTCAGAATACCAAAGCGAAGTACAAAGTTTGTAGTTTGTATAACAAAAACAATGTAGGTTAAGGTGATCAGCAAAATATATAAACTGAAAAGTGAAAAACGATGTGACTCTGGACTAGAAAGACTGTTGAAACTGAAGCCTAATTTTCATTATGAAGAAATGATGCGTGGCTTTTGACTTCACTCTGTTGGAAGTTCTGAGACCTGGGTTCTAGCCTAGCATAGTCTCTGCCTCTTAACTCTGCTTATTCTGGGACAGGTCACCATCTGTGCCTGCCTCAGTTTCTTCAGCTGAATGGATTATTTTAATCACTGTGAGAAGCTAGAAAATAGAGGGGTTGATTTAACATTAATGATTTTCACATTTTGACAAGCAGTTTACCTGCCTTTGCTCACTTTCACAACTCTTCTTTCTCAATCTCTTGGTTTGTGGTAAATTAATTGCTATAATAGCTCAAGTTAAGAAGAGGGTCTTCTTTTCCTGTCATCCTGTTTAACAAAAATTACCCAGGAATGGTATACCAGAAATGGTATACACCCATTCTAGAGTGTAAACGAGACTTTAGCGATGGCAGCACAGCATAGCCACATGGGGAGATGTGTGCGGCCCTGGTTTCACTGAAGTGATGATGTGTGAGGGAGACTTGAGAGGAAGGCCCCAGCACCTACCCAGACAGCTCAGTGCCAGAGAAAAGCATTCAGTGATCATGATAGCACCTGTGAGATTTTCTTTTTTCCTTCTTAGCAATCATTAGTTTTTTGACCACTTGAAGATTTTATGACCCTAATTTATATAAGAAACATGTTTAATTTGCCACTAAATTTTAGTTTCCAGATGCTTTTTAGTAAGTATCATATGTCAGTTTCCTTATTGAAGAATATATGTATGAAAATATAAATGCAAATCTTTTTGGGATTTGGGGATCAGTTGCATATGTGGGGATAGTGTATAAATGCTTCTGCAAGAGCTCATGGTTCCACTTTGGATCCTCTCAGATTGTTACCAGCGCTTAGAATTCCTGGGAGATGCGATTTTGGACTACCTCATAACCAAGCACCTTTATGAAGACCCGAGGCAGCACTCCCCGGGGGTCCTGACGGACCTGCGGTCTGCCCTGGTCAACAACACCATCTTTGCATCGCTGGCTGTGAAGTATGACTACCACAAGTACTTCAAAGCTGTCTCTCCTGAGCTCTTCCATGTAATCGATGACTTTGTGCAGTTTCAGCTTGAGAAGAATGAAATGCAAGGAATGGATTCTGAGGTTAGTGCTGTTCAAAACTATGTTGAAAAAAGCAGTCTGAGTAGGAGTCGCAGTAGTTTCAGAGTTCTGACTGCATAGCAGTGTAAAGGGACATCGGGACCAGGAGTGTGGGACTCAGTGTGCTGTGTGTTCTCTGGGGAACACTGAGTGAACTGCAGTTTGCAGGTAGGCCTCTTAAACTTGTCTGCCCCCACTGTGGGCTGTGTGGTCACTCAGGTGAAGAGAAGGAGCCGGGGCCTTTCAGTTATTTACTCTTCCCACACCTTCATGAGGCGTGCCCAAGAAGTGGCCTACACTGCCTGGTCCCAAGGCAGGTTTAACTTTAGTGAAAGCCCAGTGTCATTTTGTCTTTTTTAAATGGATCAGAAATATTTGCTAATATCTCAGGGAAGCATTATAAATGTACATTCTGCTTCTACTTGAAGTGGGAAAATCTAATTTAAAAAACAAACTTTAAATTTTTGACCATTGGAATTTGGGAGGCTTCTATTGTAAGTTCAGCCAAAGGCTCTTTGGTGACGGAGCTAATTCTAATGTGTTTGAGTTTTTGTAGGAAAGGATATTGCTTAGATCTTTCCAGTCTCTTACATTCATCTGCATACCTGTGTCCCCCAGAGAGACTCTCATTTCCTCTTCTTCCCATTTCAATTCCTTTGATTTTCTTATTTTTGTAGATTTTCTTATAAGGAGTCAAGAAATACACCCTTTACACTAATAGCTGTTTTAGTTGTCCTTGCTTTAGTTCGTACCTTCCCCTTTTTAATTGCACCAAACTTTTGCTGGGGAGTAGTGAGTTTCTCTTTTTATGAGAAAAATTAAGAGTAGGTTTGAAGTCTAGCCGCAGGGCCAAGTGTCACACCCTGCCAGCTGCCCAGATGTGCACTGGAGGAGTTAGTAGGCCCTGCTCTTACTTGACTGCTCCTTTGTGCTCTTGTCCAAGATGAACAGTCTTAGCCAGAGCATGGCACGCCGTGAGGCGAGAAGGTGGGGCCATCTCGTAGACCTCCAAGTGTTATCTAGTCTCATTCTTTAGAAATAGTTATGCTTTAGATTTGAGGAATTAGCTAAAATTAGATGGATGCCAGTGGGGCATATTGGTTTTGTTAGTTTTTGTTCATTCTTTCCTTCCCTTTGTTTATATAAACATATGTATAGAAGTTACAAGAACTGATTGGAAATGTCATGGTCTGGCATTTCTAACTTACTATTTGATCTTAAGAAAGTCTCTTTACCTCTCTGGGCCTCCGTTTACTCAGCTGTAAAAATAGAGAATTAAACTTGGTAAGTTTTAAAATTCCTTTCTATCTCAAAACCATAATATATGAACAATAAGTCTTTTTTTAAGCAATTAGCAGTATAAATGTATTATACAGAACTTTGTATGGCTAAACAACCTATTAGAAATTAGTACTTTCCCACTTTCTCTTTATTTCTTTCACAGATGATTTGTGTTGATTTTAGAAAAATTAGTACAAGTAAATAAAAAGAAAACTGGTTAAATTCGCCCAATTATGCTACCTTAGAAATAACCCATATTAACATTTTGGGATGAATTGCAGATGTATATAGATACAAAGATATGTAAAATGTAAAATGGAATTCTATTGTGTATAGTATACTATAGCCTGTTCTTTTCCCTTATAATATATTGTGGCTGACTTTCTGGTATCCTGATGCTCAGAAGGGAGCTACATGCTAGTCAGCACATGGCTGATTTATTTAAATGGTTCTTTAAGGCTGGGTAAAGTGGTTTTTAGTTAGGATGTTTAATAATCACGAATGTGATAAATACACTTATGTATCCAGTTGCCTCCTTAAAATAAGTTCTTAGAGATGCAATTGCTGCATCAAAGAATTGTGAATTTTTCAAAGGCTTTTGATACAGATGTACGATTTTGTTAATTTGCATACCTGTTATGTCAGACATTCTGTTATAGTGAACACATATCTAGTGGCTTAATGAAGAGGGAGCTTGGAGGAAAATATCTTTCAAACAGAATTTCCCTATTTCCCTACAGTAGCGATTTCTGCTCCCCAACCATGCCAGCACCAGACCAATTAGTACTGTTGAATGCTTGCCAAGCAGCTAGGGGGTAGAACTGTTTTAAAGTACAGGTCTTTGATTATGAGTGAACTTGAATTTTGTTCATACTTTTATTGACTATTTCTAATTCTGTGTAAAAGTTGTTTAAATTTAGAAGTAATCTTTTTTCATTTGCTGGGTACAGAATAATGGGGTGGGGATTTTTTTTTCTTGAGAGGTTTGAAAAACATTTTTTTAAAAGATGTTTGTTTTACTACTACAATATAGTAGGCATACCATAAATTGTATTTCTCCCCTTATTAAAGAAGTAACAAAAATCGTATTATATCCAAGAAAAGAAACACATCTGTGGACTCCTGTAAAAGTGGCCTTTTTTGCTTACAAGTCACTTTTCTCTCTGTAATAGCTTAGGAGATCTGAGGAGGATGAAGAAAAAGAAGAGGATATTGAAGTTCCAAAGGCCATGGGGGATATTTTTGAGTCACTTGCTGGTGCCATTTACATGGATAGTGGGATGTCACTGGAGACAGTCTGGCAGGTGTACTATCCCATGATGCGGCCACTAATAGGTATTATTGGCTCCCTTGAGAAAGAAACCCACAAAATTAAAAACAACTTCAAAGATAATATTCATATTATTCTTTCATTTTGATTGCAGAAAAGTTTTCTGCAAATGTACCCCGTTCCCCTGTGCGAGAATTGCTTGAAATGGAACCAGAAACTGCCAAATTTAGGTAAGCAAAAAATGTACGTGGAAAAAATTAACTTAAAAATATCAAGGGGGAAATGTTTGCAAAGATACTGTAAACTAGTGATACTGAGAAATATTTACACTGAGGCATGCTGTTGTCAGGTTTCTAGTTGTAATCTGATTGATTTCCTTTATTCCTTCTGTTTTTATGAAATAACGCTGAAAAAAAAGACTAGACGGCAGCCCCGTCTGTCAGGGGCATGCAATTGCAGTAAGTCGTAATGCGTGTTTCCTTTGTGTGGTGTCAGCTTATACATGGCACTCTCAGCCTGAGAGTGCACACTAAATGCTGATTGACAATGATAATAAATACTTGTGACTTCTAATTCGAGATGTTTGGATTTTTTTACAGCCCAGCTGAGAGAACTTACGACGGGAAGGTCAGAGTTACCGTGGAAGTAGTAGGAAAGGGGAAATTTAAAGGTGTTGGTAGAAGTTACAGGATTGCCAAATCTGCAGCAGCAAGAAGAGCCCTCCGAAGCCTCAAAGCTAATCAACCTCAGGTTCCCAACAGCTGAAACCCCTCTTTAAATCCAAAACAAAAAAAATTAAGGGGAAAATTATTTAAATAGGAAAGGATGACTTAAAATTGATTTTGAGCAGAAAGAGTTGAAGGCAGAATTTAAAGTTTGTTTGACAACAAGATAGATAACAGAATAAAACATTTAACATATGTATAAAATTTTGGAACTAATTGTAGTTTTAGTTTTTTGCGCAAACACAATCTTGTCTTTCTTCACTTCTGCTTTGTTTAAATCACAAGAGTGCTTTAATGATGACATTTAGCAAGTGTTCAAAATAATTGACAGGTTTTTTTTTTTTTTTCAGTATAATTTATGTCAGCTTTTATTAGTATTAGAAGGCCATGGAGCTTAAACCTCCAGCAGTCTCTAGGATGATGTAGACTCTTCCTCAGCTCTCCATGTGTGCAGTAGTGCCAGTCCTGCAGTAGTTGATAAGCTGAATAGAATGATAAGGTTTTCGAGAGAAGTGCGCCAATGTTGTCTTTTCTTTCCACACTGTACTGTGTAAGGTGATGTTCCTGGTCGCTGTTGCACCTGATAGTAAGGGACAGATTTTTAATGAACATTGGCTGGCATGTTGGTGAATCACAGTTTAGTTTTCCGATGCCACATAGTCTTGCATAAAAAAGGTTCTTGCCTTAAAAGTAAAACCTTCATAGATATTCTTTAATCTCTGATATTTTTGGAACAAACTGTTTTACATTCCCTTCATTTTCTTAAGCATTAGACGTTAAGACAGCGTGATACTTACAACTCACTAGTATAGTTGTAACTTATTGCAGGATCATACTAAAAGTTCTGTCATACGTGTACTGAAGACATTTTAAAAACCAGAATATGTAGTCTACGGACATTTTTTATCATAAAAATGATCTTTGACTAAATACCCCATTTTATTAAAGACCTCCTGCTAGGTAGTTCCACTGATGGAAATGTTTATGGCAAATAATTTTGCCTTCTAGGCTGTTGCTCTAACAAAATAAACCTTAGACATATCACACCTAAAATATGCTGCAGATTTTATAATTGATTGGTTACTTATTTAAAGAAGCAAAACAGAGCACCTTTACCCTTAGTCTCCTCACATAAATTTCTTACTGTACTTTTCATAATGTTGCATGCATATTTCACCTACCAAAGCTGTGCTGTTAATGCCATGAAAGTTTAACGTTTGCGATAAACTGCCATAATTTTGATACGTGATTTAGGTCATTAATTTAGATAAACTAGCTCATTATTTCCATCTTTGGAAAAGGAAAAAAAAAACTTTTTTAGGCATTTGCCTAAGTTTCCTTAATTAGACTTGTAGGCACTCTTCACTTAAATACCTCAGTTCTTCTTTTCTTTTGCATGCGTTTTCCCCTGTTTGGTGCTATGTTTATGTATTATGCTTGAAATTTTAATTTTTTTTTTTTTTTTTTTTTTTTGCACTGTAACTATAATACCTCTTAATTTACCTTTTTAAAAGCTGTGGGTCAGTCTTGCACTCCCATCAACATACCAGTAGAGGTTTGCTGCAATTAATTGCCCTGTTAATTATGCTTGAAATTTAAGAAAGCTGAGCAGAGGTGTCTCATAGTTTCCAGCACATGATTCTGAAATTGATGCTTTGTGGAATGCTGCATTTATGTGTAAGTGACATTTGAATACTGTCCTTCCTGCTTTATCTGCATCATCCACCCACAGAGAAATGCCTCTCTCTGAGTGCACCCACAGAAAACTGTCAGCTCTGCTTTCTAAGGAACCCTGAGTGAGGGGGATATTGAGCTTCTCCAGTGTTTTTTGTTGTCTCCAATCTTAAACTTAAATTGAGATCTAAATTAATAAATGAGTTTTTGAGCAAATTAGTTTAGGTGACTTGTTTTAAAAATATTTAATTCTGATTTGGAACCTTAGATGTCTATTTGAGTTTTTAAAGCACCTAATGTAAGATATGGCCAGTGAAAACAAAGCAATTCTTGAATCATATAACTGTAAAAGTGTACAGTTAACAAGTAAGGCTGGATGTGAATTTCATGGTGAGGGTGATTTGTGATCAAGTTTAATTACAAATCTCTTAATATTTATAAACTACCTGATGCCAGGAGCTGAGGACTTTGCATTGTGTCTGATGCATGTATCCCAGTGTTACGGGATTCTCTTGATTCCTGGCACCAAAATCAGATTGTTTTCACAGTTATGATTCCCAGTGGGAGAAAAATGCCTCAATATATTTGTAACCTTAAGAAGAATATTTTTTTGTTAGTACTAAAATGTTCAGACTTAGACATGATTAGGTCATACGTTCTCAGGGGTTCAAATTTCCTTCTACCATTCAAAATGTTTTATCAACAGCAAACTTTAGCTGTTTCACTTTTTGTTGGAGAAAAATAGTGGATTTTAATTTGACTCACAGTTTGAAGCATTCTGTGATCCCCTGGTTACTAAGTTAAAAAACAAAAAAGTACGAGTTAGACATATGAAATGGTTATGAATGCTTTTGTGCTGCTGATTTTCAATGCCGTAAAGTTTTCCTCTGTTAGCTTGTTGAAATGTTCTGCATCTGTCAATGAAGAAAAAGAAGTCAATCTATGTTGCCCCACTGTACAACCCTATATGCCATCCTTCTGTTCCTGTGATTGCAATGTGAGGCCGAATGTAGTATGGAAAACCTTCTTGTGGGGTGTGGTTATGCTCTGAGCACGTGTGTAAAGGACTGGGGAGGCGTATCTTGAAAAAGCAACTGCAGAAATTCCTTACGAGGATTGTGTGCAAGTTAGTTGACATGAACCTTCATTTGTAAAATTTTTAAAATTTCTTTTATAATATACTTTCCGCAGTCCTAACTATGCTGCGTTTTATAATAGCTTTTTCCCTTCTGTTCTGTTCATGTAGCACAGATAAGCATTGCACTTGGTACCATGCTTTACCTCATTTCAAGAAAATATGCTTAACAGAGAGGAAAAAAATGTGGTTTGGCCTTGCTGCTGTTTTGATTTATGGAATTTGAAAAATATAATTATAATGCCTGCAATGTGTCATATACTCGCACAACTTAAATAGGTCATTTTTGTCTGTGGCATTTTTACTGTTTGTGAAAGTATGAAAAAGATTTGTTAACTCTTATGTTTTTAAAATGTTTGTTACATTTCTTTTTCGTTTGTACTATGTGAAGTGATGAAATTTAGAATGGCCTCTAACACTCCTGTCCATTGTCTTTTAACATACTGATACTTTTATTTGTTAGTAATACTTGGCCTCAGAAAGATTCTCATACCCTGCCTTGACAACACAAAGCTTGTGGCTGCTTTGGTTCATTAATCCAGGTGTTCACCTGGCAGTTGGCTCCTTCAGTGGCTCGCTGGAGGCAGGTGGGGACTTCAGAGGCCCACTGGAATCCAGACTGAGTGCAGTTCATGCACAAGGCCCCATTGATTTAAAGCATTGGATCTTGCTCTGTTAGGGTGTCTAATCCCTTTCCACAAAATTTAAGCCACCAAACTGAGACCTTGATACCTTTTTTAAACTGCATCTGAAACTATGTTGAGTTCTTAATCCATTTGCGTTATCTGCAGAAGAGAAACTCATATCATGTTTATTACCTATATGGTTGTGTTAATTACATTTGAATAATTGTATTTTTCCAACCACTGATTACTTTTCAGGAATTTAATTTTTTCCAGATAAATTTTCTTATTTTAAATTGTACATGAAAAGTTCTAAAGATACGTTTAAGACCAAGACGATTAAAATGATTTTAAAAGTTGTTGGAGACGCCAATAGCAATATCTAGAAAATTTGCATTGAGACCATTGTATTTTCCACTAGCAGTGAAAGTGATTTTTTGCAACTAACTTGTAAATATATTTTAATCATTACTTTTTTTTTCTAGTCCATTTTTATTTGGACAGCAACCACAGACAATTTAAATTTTATAGATGCACTAAGAATTCACTGCAGCAGCAGGTTACTTAGCAAAAATGCAAAGGTGAACAGGAAGTAAATTTCTGGCTTTTCTGCTGTAAATAGTGAAGGAAAATTACTAAAATCAAGTAAAACTAATGCATATAATTTGATTGACAATAAAATATTTACCATCACATGCTGCAGCTGTTTTTTAAGGAACATGATGTCATTAATTCATACAGTAATCGTGCTGCAGAAATTTGCAGTCTGCACCTTATGGATCACAATTACCTTTAGTTGTTTTTTTGTAATAATTGTAGCCAAGTAAATCTCCAATAAAGTTATCGTCTGTTCACTCTGTGTCCTTTCATCTTTTTTCAATTCAAATGAGTAATAACATTTAAATAGTGGTAGCAGAAATGATCTTTATAATGTTTTAATACCATGGTGAATCATATGAAAATGCATATTATAATACAAAATTTTGTTTACCAAGTTCTGCTGCATGTCCACCTGTAAAATGATATAGTAACAACTGTCTTTTTTGAAGACTGAAGTAATACCAATCTGGTTTTTGGAAATTCTGTCACATTGATTGATGCATTCTAGGTCTTGGATTATTTAGATGATATGTTTGACACATTCTTTAGGTGAACTTGGCTTTTCTAAAATCAAATGGACAGAATGTTTAGTTTCCAGGTTTTTAGGACACATTTCTTAATATCATTGATTAAAAAAGAATTCTATCATTTTAGCCTTTTGACCCAGCTTTTTTTGTAACTCAGTAAACCAAGCACTAATACGAATCATTTGGTTGTAGGAACAAGATGGTAAGAAGGTTAGAATGAGAAAAAGTTTAGTTTTCCTTTGTAAGTTTAAATTAGTCCCTTCCTTTCCTCTCTGCTCTAAACTAGAGGAGAAAAAAGTATCTGTATTTTAATCCTGAGGAATTTGGGTAAGTGCTACATGCTTGTGTGTGTTAGTGGTACTGCCCTGAATTCTCTAGATGGTTCAGGCCAAGCCTCAGGGCCACAGGTCCTTCCTGCCAGCGTTGACCCTACCCTCCAAGACAAGCAACTGCTCTCGTCTGCAGCTGTCATGGCTGGTAATAAAGAACACAGCCAGGCTGAATGTATCATTTTGCAGATTGTGATGTGTGTGAAAAGAATCCAGATGGGATTGAATTTGTGTGTGTGCAGATCTATGAACGCAATGTGTGTTTTAGGTGGAATGGTAAACGCCTGGTCACAGCCAGCTCAGGTCTGTGTCCCTTGCAAAGATGCAAGGAGCAGGTAGACATGCAGGCCAGGAGAGAGTGCTTTCTAACTGCTCTGCAAGGCAGTTTGTGAACAACTTTTAGAGGGTGCTTTTGTGTGTATGTGCTAAAATACACATGAAGTTTACCATTTTAGCCATTTCTAAGTGTGCAGGGTAACGGCATAAAGTCCATTTACAGTGTTTTCCAGTCCTCAGCACCCTTCGTCTCCAGAACTTTTTCTTTATCCCAAATTGAAACTCTACCCATTAAATACTAATACTCTTTCCTTCCGAATTCCTGGCGACCCCTCATTCTACTTAGTCTCTGAATTTACTTTTTTTGTTTTGTTTTGTTTTCCTAGATGAGTCTCTCTCTGTTGCCCAGGCTAGAGTGCAGTGGTGTGATCTCGGCTCACTACAACCTCTGCCTCCCAGGTTCAAGCAATTCTCCTGTCTCAGCCCCCCACTAGCTGAGACTACAGGTGTGTGCCACCACACCCAGCTAATTTTTTGTATTTTTAGTAGAAGGAGGGTTTCACCTTGTTAGCCAGGATGGTCTTCATCTCCTAACCTTGTGATCTGCCCACCTCGGCCTCCCAAAATGTTCGATCACAGGTGTGAGCCACCACACCCTGCCTGAATTTAATTTTTTAAAGTAGCTCATGTAAGTGGAATCAGACAATGTTTGTTCTTTTGTGTAAGACTTACTTCACTTAGCCTGAAGTCTTCATGGTTCAACCATACCATGACATGTGTCAGAATTTGCTTTTTAAGGTGAATAATATCCTATTGTATGTATAGACCACATCTTGTTTATTCATCTGCCAGTGGATATTTGGGTTGCTTCCACCCTTCAGCTGTTGTGAATAATGCTGCTGTGAACATTAGTGTAGACATATCTGGGTCATTGCTTTCAGTTCTTTAGAGTATATACCCAGAAGTAGAATCACTGGTAATTCTGCTTAATTTTTTGAGGAGTCTCCATATTGTCTTCTGTAGTGACTATACTATTTTACTTTCCCACCCGTAATGCACCAAGTTCCAGTTTCTTCACATCCTCATCAATACTCGTTTCTGTGTTTTTGATAAGAGCCATCCCAATGGATGTAAAGTGGTATCTCACTGTGGTTTTGATTTACATTTCCATAATGATTAGGGATGTTGAGCATCTTTTAATGGCTTATTGGCCATTTGTCTCTTGGGAAAATTATCTATTCAAGTCCTTTTTACCCATTTTTGGATTTTTGTTGTTGAGTTTTAGAAGTTCTATATATATATTCTGGATAAGAGTGTTACGGTTTTAGCTTTTACATTGGGTCTTTGATCTTTCGTACAGATGCTTCCCTGTTCACGATGGAGTTATGTCCCAGGGAACCCATTGTAAGTTGAAAATAACTTAAGTCAAAAATGCATTTGGCCAGACGCAGTGGCTCATACCTGTAATCTCAGCGCTTTGAAAGACCAGGGTGGGCAGATTGGTTGAGCTCAGAAGTTCAAGACCAGCCTGGGCAACATTGCAAAAGCTCATCTCTACTAAAAATGCCATTAGCTCGGTATGGTGGTGCATGCCTGTAGTCCCAGCTACTCATGAGGGTGAGATGGGAGAGATTACCTGAGCCTGAGGAGGTCAAGGCTGGGGTGAGCCATGACCATGCCACTGTACTCTAACTCTGGGCAACAGAGTGAGACCCTGTTTCAAAAAAAAAAAAGCATTTAATCCACCCAACCTACTGAACATCATAGCTTAGCCTAGCCTAACATAAATGTGCTCAGAACTCACGTCAGCCTACACTTGGGCATAATTGTCTAACACAAAGCCTATATTTATTTATTCATTTAATTTTGAGATGTAGTCTTGCTCTGTCGCCAGGCTGGAGTGTAGTGGTGCAGTCTTGGCTCACTGCAGTCTCTGCCTCCTGGGTCCAAGTGATTCTCCTGCCTCAGCCTCCCGAGTAGCTGGGACTATAGGCGCACGCCACTGTGCCCAGCTAATTTTTGTGTTTTTAGTAGAGATGGATTTTCACCATGTTGGCCAGGATGGTCTTAATCTCTTGACATTGTGATCCACCCATCTCAGCCTCTCAAAGTGCTGGGATTACAGGCATGAGCCACCACGCCCGGCCGGGTCCTGGACGTATGGTTTCTATAGGATACGTATCACTTTTGCACCATCAGAAAGTAAAAAAGTCATCTGGACCATCATATGTTGTGGACGCTCTGTATAGAATATAAGGTAATGGTCCAGCTTCATTCTTTTGCATGTGAATATCCAGTTTCTCCAGCACCATTTGTTGAACTCTCACATTTTTCTACTGCTCTCCTACTGAAAGGGCGCTCTGCAAACAGTCCTTCCACCCATCTCAGCTGCCCAAACTAAAAGCTTACCAAGGATCATCCTTGGTTCTTGTCCTTCTCTTGTGTCCTGCATCCTATCAGTCCATCAGCAAATTGTTTACTTAGCCTCCTAGGTAAAGCATAATCCCATTTCCACTGCCGACACCCTGATCAATCAACCATTGCTTTTACCTGGATTATGTCACAGCCTCCTAATGGGGTCTTCCTACTTCCACCCTTTGCCCCTCTCTGTTCTAGTTTCCACTTTGTAGCCAGGATAATCTAGTTAAAATAGAAATCAAAATAGATCTAAACTCCTCCCATGGCTTACAAAGCTTGTGCGAGCCGGTCCCTCCGTGGCTGAGTCGTCTTCTCAGCGTGCTGTAGTCACAAAGGTCTTCCTGGTTTCACTGCACACTAAGCTTATCCTAGGACAGAGTTCATGGGAGGCTCTGGGGTTGGACTTCTGTTTGTGAAGCCTTCTCTGCCACTTGACTGTGTGACCTTGGACAAAATGCTTTGTTCCTGTGCACTCCTCTACATTAGTGACGATAGTAATAACTAGAACCCAGAGGGTGGTCATGAGGATTAAGTGAAGGAATGCAGGGAAGACATTTGGTGCAGAGCTGGCATCCAGAAAACACTCATCTTTAATGGAAATGTGTTAGCATGGTTGGCTCCTGTCATTCAGGGTCCCGTTCAATTACTGCTCAGAGGACAGCCTTTATTAATATAAAGTAGCCCCCCCATCACCATCATGGACTTAGCATTGCACTGTATCACTTTGTATCTGGCTGTCCCCCACACCCATACTAGAAAGGATGCCCCATGAGGATGGGACCTCATCTTGCTTCCTGCTTTAGATCCAGTACCAAGCACCCAGCCCAAATTTGAGAAAATGAGTATATGGTCAGTTATCTAACCCATGTGCTAAACCAAACCTTAAAATAAGGAGCACTGTATCACCATAGGACCAAAAATGATTTGTTTTCCATTTTGCCTCTCTGACCCTAAAGTCAACCATTTTCAGTAATTAGCATTGGAGATCGGCAGTCACCTTCAGGGTGCTGGGTGGTGGGGAGCCGGGAGCAACATACACACACGTGTGTGCACATTATCCCCTTAGATAATTTACTCAAAACCTATACTGAGCTCTGTGCCCTGCCTGATTCATACCTCCCAGACCTTGCTCGTAGGCCCCTGTAGTTTGGATTAGGCGTTCACACTTATTCATCCCGATCTTTGGGCCTGAGCTCTCAAAGCTACAGTGTATCAGTATGTTCTCCCCTAACTTTGGAAATTGATCACAACCCTAGTGCCACTGTAGTCAGTTACCTTGCCCTTCCCTGGATCAGGGAGAGTGGGTTTGGAGAACTTGCTCAATCTCAATAGTACAGGTAGTAAGCTTTTAATTTTTTTATTTAATTATTTGTTTGAGGTAGAGTCTCACTTTGTCACCCAGCCTGGAGTGCAGTGGCACAAACATGGCTCACTGCAACCTCAGCGTCCTGGCTCAGCGTCCTGGCTCACTCCCACCTCAGCCCTCCAAGTAGCTGGGACTAGGGGCCTGCACCACCACAGACAGCAAATTTTTGTATTGTTTGTAGAGACAAGACTTTGCCATGTTGTCCAGGATGGTCTCAAACTCCTGGAGTCAAGCCATCTGCCCACCTTGGCCTCCCAAAGTGTTGGAATTACAGGTGTAAGCTTTTTTTAAAGAATATTTTTCCTGTAAGAACTACAACCACGTGGTTAAAAACACCTATAAATGTACAAAAAGCCCTACCATGAAAAGTATTTCTCTTTAGTACTTTTCCCCAAAGGCAACCAATATTACTTAGTTTCTTTGAGTATATTTTTCAGACATTTTACACAAATGAGTGACTGGCTATGTCCCCACCGCTTTTACACGGTAGCACATTCAGCACACTTCTACCTATTGCTTGTTTAGCTAACATATTGGAGAATACTCCATATCAAATCTCTCTAGGACTTTTCTTCTTTATAATTGAGGTAAAACGTACAGTAAATGCATAAGGTACACTAATCTTAATACATGCCGCATAACGATTTTTTACATATGTGTGTGTGAACACGCACTCAGAAAGCCAGCTGTTTCTTTGTAACATTCACATACTACTTCACCGTATGGAGATTCCCTTACTGGTTTAGCTTATTCCCTGATAGGTATTTGTAATGTTCTCACATTAATTTGTTAGGAGCAAAGCTGTAGCTAATACCCTCATACATACTTCCTTGTGCATATGGAAGGACACCAGGTGTCTTGGGTGACACACTGAAAATCAAATTTCCAGAACTTATGTGGCAGCAACACCTGATCTATACTGAGTTGAGCCTACGTATACTGTCTGTTCCATTTACTGTGTCTAATCCTAGATTTGGCAACAGCAATATTAACATGTCTCATTATTGGCCCTGCTGCAGATGCTGCTGGGGCTGTCACATAATAGATGGCATACATACTGAATTACTTTTCTAAAATTCAAGAAATTCTAATTGCAAAACATACTGGGCTCAAGGCAAGGATTTCATATAGAGACTTGTGGCTCACCTGGCTAAGACTTGTCAAATATGTAGTAAGTGCCATGTCTGTGCTCAATATTTTATTTTATGCCATTTATTCCTCAAAGCAATTATTTAAATGGTTGCTTTTGGAGGAAAGTGGCTCATAGAGATTCTGATTGAGGGCTAGAGTCAGGCCATCCGGTTTCCAGCACTGTGGGATTTGGGCAAGTTACTTCATCCGCTTTAGTCATAACCTTGCCTTTACAATAAGGAGGCAAGAGTCATTCCAATTCAATGAAAGTT